>NC_054485.1:85481515-86196515 GCF_017639515.1 Carcharodon carcharias
GTCGCTGTAGTCCATGTGATGTAGGTACACCCCCAGTGCTGTTAGGGAGGGTGTCCTGTCAGGGCATGAGAGTCCCTGTAGGGTCTCACTTATGTTTGGAGTAGTGCTCTGAATGTAACAGGAATGAGTGACAACGTCAAGTTATGTGTCAAGTTTTACTGAAAACCAAATAATGATAACTATAACGATGATAACATGACAATTAATTGATAAAATAAAAAAGGATTTAAAAAGAAAGAAAACTTTATTGAAAGGAGAAAGCACTTTATTTCTATCAGAAGAAAAGAAGAAAGACAAATTTTTTGAAAAAGCATAAACAATGGCCTCAAATTGGTTTGTTCCACAGCAGCTCCCCAAAATGGATGACCCCAATTTCACCTGTTCCACAACAGGATGCTGAATTGGTAAAGATTCCCCTTGATACATACATTTCCAAGATTCTGAGTAACATTTCATATGGGGGCGTGGATTCGTCACCAGTCACTCCGATATCTCTTCCTCCATAGTCTTCACTGGTTCACTATTCCACTCTGGCTGCAGCACCAACTCCTGGACGTGTCTCCTAAAGCCAATTTTCTGATTCCATTCCAGCCTTTCAAGACTTTGTTCGAACTTTGTCAAAACAGTGACTCTGGAAGTACACGAATCCACAGCCTGTTACACCTGTCAGACGGCAGAAATCCAAAACTTTCAGCCTCATGAAAATATTGAAGTGGATTGGATGCTCGCCATCTGTCCCGACCCTGTTAAACCCAGCGGCGTGCAGGGTTGGGTTGGATTTGGGAAAATGTGCTTTTTAAAATTTTAACCTCTGACATACTCTCAACATTTAGAAGAGGAGAATGTTTGATCAGTAAGTTCCGGTCACTTTTCCACATTCTCTCTCTCTCTCTCTCTCTCTCTCACATATACAAAGTTAATTTACTGGCAATTGTGATCCTGTCCCGGGGTGAGTGTGGCTTCAAACCTGCACCACTTGCTACCTGGTGGCCATGGCAACGGCAGATCTACTGGTCATGATCACTGGAGTCATACTGTGGCAGATCGGTTTTCATTATTTCCCAGTATTTTTCCTAGACATCACACATATTTGTCGTATTACCTTTGTCCTGCTTTATACAGCTGGAGAATGTTCTGTCTGGTGCACAGTCACTTTCTCCTTTGCTTGATTTGTGGCCATTTGTTTCCAGAAGCTGAAAAGAAAATATTGCACCGAAGAACCACAGCCATAGCTTCCATCAACAACCTGCAGTCTGCTCTGTTTGAAAGACATTCCCTTTTACCTCACATTTGAACCTGAAGAGATAATCGACAATGTTCCCTGGTTCTGAAATTTCAAGCCAAGCTGCTATACTGATCCCGGATGGGTGGGATTTGACTGGTTTGATGAGGTTTTAACCCCATTGCTCCCGTATGCTTTAATCCTGTTGCTCAACGCTCTGACAGTCAGGTACATTTTAGTGACCATTCGCCTCCATAAAGAACTGAGGGGTCAGAGCACGGAGAGAATCGCAGTGACTCAGAGATGGAGAGCAGAAGGAAGTCTGTGATTTTACTGTTCACCGTATCCGGCAGCTTCATACTCCTGTGGCTTTTATATGTTTCAGATGTCTTATATTTTCGCATTACAGGAATTAATCCCAAAGATTACAATGATCCTATATGTATAGCTTTTGAGAAGTTAGATTTGTCCTCGTAGATTTAATTTGTTATATAAACGCCTTTATTTATGGGGTGACTCAGTCCAAGTTCAGGGAGCAGGTCAAGAGCATGGTGAAATATCCGGTCCCTTCAATAATTCGATTAATTACTAAATAAAACACCTGAAAGCAGCCCAGACGTGTGTTTCAGTGATTCCAGTTCATGAATCTAATATTTATCCCTAGAGGATAACGGCTCCCTGATCAGTTCAAATTGCACAGTATGTCACACAAACTCATGAACCGGCCTAAAGCCATCACTTTTGGCCCTGAAAAGTGCCCAGTCTATTTCAAATTACACTGGAAGGCAAGGTATCCCAAAAATTTGAGCAACAGGTGAGACTAGCTGTTTCACGCTGCTATTAGGCAGTAGCAACACGAGTGGTATTCTCCACTAACAGGATGCTGCCGACAAGCCAAAAGGATGTTTTTCCGATCACAAGAATTCGTAATGTGATATATGAATTTCAGTGTCAGTGTGATGCTAGGTATGTAGACCGTACGATACAAAGACTGTATGGATCATATCAAACAGCATGTCCCAGCTGCTGTTCGCAACGGGCAAGGTACAGACCGTACCCAACCAGCCCGTGCTCGCAAACCTCAAAGCTCAATGTCCAACATTAGATATGATTCTGCGATTGAACATTTGCCAAATAACCATCAATGTGCTAAGAATTATGCTGACAACCAATTTAAGATTGTCAGTCGGGTACACAGTATGGTGCTTTCACGTTTTACTGGAATCTACATATATTAATACTAAGGGCCCTGTTCATTGCAGACAGAAAGAACATGTACACACATTGTAATATAAAAGCAAAACATTGCGGATGCTGGAAATCTGAAACAAAAGCAGAAAATACTGGAAAAACTCAGCAGGTCTAACAGCATCTATGGAAGTGCTCATTGTTTTATCCCGACCTTTTATCCCATTTTTCAATCTTTGTTCCCACCACCGACCTCTCTCCCTACCTAACCACCACAAGGGCTATCTGTCACTTGTCCGTGTTGTTCTTTCCAGAGTGCTTCCCCTTGTCCTGCTATTGTCACATTATGTTTTCTGACCTTAATGTCACCATCAGCACTTCCTTTAACCAGTACCACTGCCATTAACAGGACTTTGTCCTTTTTTCATGACATCTGTGGCGAACTCTCCTTTGCCCCGCCTATCGCTGGCCTTCTATCCAGCTTCACCCGCTCCACCCCCCTAAACAGCATCAATTTCATCACATTTTTACTTCTCTTTAGCTCTGAAGAAGTGTCATTTGAACTCAATACGTTAACTCTCCACAGATGCTGTTAGACATGCTGAGTGTTTCCCCCCACAGATGCTGTTAGACCAATTTAGTTTTTCCAGCATTTTCTGTTTTTGTACACACATTGTGTTTGTTTCAGTGAAACAGAATAAGTGACAGCCATTCGCTGACTTATTCCTCAGGGCAATGTTTTGACCAATCAGGGACAATGCCTTGACCATTCATGGGCAAGCTGTCTGGTATAAATTTCAAACAATGTTTGGCAGTTAAGTGTCAGCCACTATCACTGGTGCATTCTCCATGGCAATGCCTCTACCAATAAGAGTCCACATGCCCATCAATCAGCACTGTCTTCACATAGAGTGCAAATTGTTCTTTTGTCCTTATATTGGTATTGTTGTAGTGTCCTGATGAGTACAAGAGGAAAAGCTTTGACATGTCTATATTTTTCACTGATGATCATGTTCTGTATTACCAAATGACTATTCATATCTGTAATAGTAAAGATATACTGGTGTCCTGTTTTCATTTTGGTAATGATCCCACACAGTCTACTAACTCCTTACTAAATATTACCTCAAAACACGTATTGGAAATAAGGATGCCAATTTGATTGTCGCTTGTTTTTTTCCCACCATCTGACACCTATGGCATGTTTTACAAAACTGCACCATGTCCTTGTGAAGACCTGGCCAGTAAAACTGTCGCTTTATCTGTGCTTGACTTTTCCGTATCCCTACATGTCCTTTGCTATCCGTAATTGCTCTTTCCAATATGTGGGCAGAACAACTACCTGATGAAACATCCACCCTTCATTTGCAGGTTGGTGAGGAAGTTTCCACTTTCTCATTAGTATCCCATTTTAATATAACATTCTGGAAATTCCTAAGCCTTGCCTTCAGTTTTGGCTGATTATACTATCGCACTTAATTCCAGATCGGATTGTTGAGCCTCAACTAGAGAATGTTTATTAAACATCTCTTTCAGATTGTCTAAGCCTTTAAAAAAAGTTTCAGTCTGCCAAATATCTGTCTGTGTTATCACCTTGACCTTTGAACATGGACATTGCTTAGCCATTACTTGGCTTATCACACACAAAGGAACAATCCTTGGAACCTTTTCTTGTTACTGTTCCATCTCCTTAAGCTCACTTGGGTGTTCCATAATTATGGGAGAAGCTACTACCTTCGCTCTGACTAAATAATTTCTCAGGAGTAAGTCAACTCCATTTACGGGTAAATTCTGTACAACCCCTTCTGTCACTATCCCAGATATTAGAATATACTCCAAGAACACCCGGTGCAGACGTATGGGTATATATCCCCTGCCAATACCATTTATTAATACTTTGGCATTTAATGTACTTTCTGGGTGAAAGATTATGCCTTTCCCCAGCGAAAGTGTTTGGGTGGCTCTCGTATCTCTTCATATAATTATAGGTTTAGCTGTCTCATTTGGGGGATAAGGGATTACTTTTCCTTTGGACAAAAATTCTTCATAACTCTGAGGTATCACCTTCACCTCTCTTGAAATCACAGCAGTGTTCACACTCAGTTTCACCACTGCAGTTAAAGCTACAAATTGATCCATTTCCTGAATCGCCCTTACGCACCCCAATAAGTTCCATGGACACACAACTTCCAGCAATCTGCACGAACGTGTCCCCCCTTGATACAATGGAAACATTTAGACCTTTGAATATCACTTCCGCCATCAGCACCTTCCTTTCTGGTCTGAGAAGGAGTTTTCGGGGAATTTCCAGCTGTCCCTTCTCTTCCCTGGCTACTTGCCTTCCTTTCACCTTCCCACCTTCTATCCTTCTTGGGGTTGCGACCTCTTTGTTATCTCATCAAAAAACTCAAGCAACTTATTTAAACATGATTTCCCCTTCATAATTGCATATTGGCTTTCATTAATCAACCCACATTTGCCCAAGAGACTACTAATTTTGTCCTGAATTATTGTTTATCGAAGCTTCTTCAATGCTGAGGGTAAACTGACTGGCATCTATTGCTGGTCTTATCTTTACATTTTTTTGTTGAACAAGGGTTGTAAAATTCACAATTTTCAGGTTCTCTGGCACAACTCCTGTGTCTAAGGAAAATTGGAAAATTGCATTCAGTCCCTTTGCAATTCCCACGCTCACTTCCATCAGTACCCTTGGATGTATCCCATCCAGTCCTGGTGCCTATCATCATAAAGACCATCATAAAAGAAACAACCATTTATTTAAATAGTGCTGCTTTGTTGGCAAGTGGACTCTGATTGGTCAAGGTGTTGCCATGTAGAACGCAGCAGAAAATTATTAACTGTTCACTGCCAAGCTTTTGTTTCACATTCAAATAATGCCGATTGACTCTGATTGGCCAGGGATTGCCATGAGGAATGAACTCTGGAATGGCTGACTCTACAGCTTTTGTTTAGTTGGAAAAGGTGTAATGCATGGACATGCTCCTTCTGTATGCAAAGGGCAGAGCTCTGTGTGTGAATATACGCGGCTTCTAGCACACAGAAGTGAGATACACCTTGAGCCCAACTGACAATCTTAAATTGGTTTTCAATGTAATGCATAGGACAATCAGGTTTGTTTAGTAAGTTTTGTTCAATCGCAGAATCACATCTAATGTTGAACATGATGTTTTGAATTTTGCAAGCACAGGCTAGTTGGGTACAGTCAGTACTTTGCCTGTTGTGAACAGCCGAAGAGACGTACTGTTTAGTACGACCCACCTGACATTTGGACATATGGTCTACATTCTCTGTGGGCAAAGAATTCCACAGACCCGGGACCCTCTGAGAGAGACTGCAGGCAGGGTCATTGAATATATTTAATGCTGAGTTAGGTAGATCATTCATTGCCAAAGGAGCTAAAGGTATAGTGGGTAGACAGGAAAGTAGCGTTGAAGCCACAATAAGACCGGGTTTGAACTTATCAAATGGTGAAACAGGATTGAGTGGCCAAATGGCCTACTCCTCATCCTAATTTATGTAAAAGTATTAATGTTAGTGTGAAGGGGGTTCAGAGGTGAGGAAGGTGGTAGGGCTGAAGAAGGTTGCTGAGATATGGAGGGATGTAGAATTAAAATGCTAACAGAGTTAGGGATTGGCACAGGGGCTGTAGGATGTTACCAATGTCGGGAGGATTGTCAAGACTGGAGAAGGTATTTGTTAAAGTTATTTCAAGGGATGTGGGCTTTGCTGGCTAGGCCAGAATTTATCGCCCATCCCTAATTGCCCTTGAGATGGAGGTGGTGAGCCGTCATCCTGAACCACTGCAGTCCATGTGATGTAGGTGCACCCACAGTGCTGTTAGGGAGGGAGTTCCAGGACTTTGGCACAGCAACAGTGAAGGAATGGCGATATATTTCCAAGTCAGGATGGTGATTGGCTTGAAGGGGAACTTCCAGGTCGTGGTGTTCCCCAGTATCTGCTGCCCTTGTCCTTCTAGGTTGTAGCGGTCATGCATTTGGAAGGTGCATTCTAAGGAAACATGGTGAATTCCTGCAGTACATCTCGTAGACAGTACACACTGCAGCCTCTGTGTGTCGGTGGTGGAGGGAGTGAATGTTTGTGGATGGCCTGCCAATCAAGCAGGCTGCTTAGTCCTGGATGGTGTCAAGCTTTTGGAGTGTTGTTGCAGCTGCACTCATCCAGGCAATTGGGGAATATTCCATCACACTCCTGCCTTGTGCCTTGTAGATTGTGGACAGGTTTTGGGTAATCAGGAGGTGAGTTACTCACCGGAGGATTCCTAGCCTCTCAAAAGGTCTTGTAGCCACAGTATTTAAATGGCTAGTCCCGTTCAGATTTTGGTCAATGGTAACCCACAGGATGTTGATAGTAGATGATTCAGCGATGGTAATGCTGTTGAACATCAAGGGGCGATGATTAGTTTCTCTGTTGATGGAAATGGTCATTGCTGGACATTTGTGTGGCGCGAATGTTACTTGCCACTTGTCAGCCCAGGCTGACTATTGTCTAGGTCTTGCTGAGTTTGGACATGGACTGCTTCAGCACCTGAGGAGTTACGAATGGTGCTGAATATTGTGCAATCATCAGCTAACATCCCCACTTCTGACCATGTGATGGAAGGAAGTTCATTGATGAAGCAGCTGAAGATAGTTAGGTGCAGGACACTACCCTGAAGAACGACTGCAATGGTATCCTGGAGCTGAGATGACTGACCTCCACAACAGCCACAATGTTGGATGATCTTCCTTTGTGCTAGATATGACTCCAACAGCAGAGAATTTTCCCCCTGATTCCCAATGACTCCAGTTTTGCTCGGGCTCCTTGATGCCACACTCGGTCAAATGCGGATTTGATGTCAAGGGCAGTCACTTTCACCTCACCTTTGGAGTTCAGCTTTTTTGTCCATGTTTAAACCAAGGCTCAAATGACATCCAGAGCTGAGTGGTCCTGGCAGAACGCAAACTGAGCATCAGTGAGCAGGTTATTGCTAATCAAGTACCACATGATAGCACTGTTGATGACCCCTTCCGTCATTTTACTGATGTCTGAGAGTAGACTGACGGGGCAATAGTTGGTCGCATTGGATTGCTTTTTTGTGTACAGGACATACCTGGGTAATTTTCCAAATAGACTGGTAGATACCAGTGTTGTAGAGGTACTGGAACAGCTTGGCTATTGCCGGAATATTGTCAGGCCCCATATCCTTTTCAGTGGCCAGTGCCTTGAGCTGTTTCTTGATATTGTATGGACTGAATCGAATTGGCTGAAGACTTGCATCTGTGATGCTGGGGACCTCTGTAGGAGGCTGAGATGGATCATCCAATCGGCATTGCTGGCTGAAGGTTGTTGTGAAAGTTTCAGCCTTATCTTTTGCACTGATCTGCTGTGCTCCGCCATTATTGATTTTCCCTCTTGTTGGTTCCCTCACCACCTGCCACAGACCCAGTCTAGCAGCTATGACCTTCAGAAATCGAACAGCTAGGTCAGTAGTAGCTGCTACTGAGCCACTCTTGGTGATGTACATTGAAGTCCCTCATGTTAACCTCCTTCACATTTCAAACCTAGTTTATCTTCTGATACATCAAAACTTTCAGACCAGCTGCCTTTTGATCAATTAACTCTCACAAACACAGACCCATAGTCACAGACTCCACTATTGTTCTACTTTACAATAAGTTCCAATAACATTATGGAAATTATTATATCTTCCTGACAAAATATATTCACTGAAAAATGTGTAATGTCTTTCAGCTTCATTTATATGCTTCATGAGTGTCCCCCTGCATCCACCCCCCTGATCCACCACTGCCAGTTCAGCTGTACACAGCCAGACCATGAATGACTCTGGAGGGAGATGTGTGTGTGGGGCAGAGCCCTGTGCAGGCTTTATCCCACGCACACGGACCCTTCCCATATCACACTCATCTCAATGTCCTGATCATTTTCAATGCTGCCTGCTGGGGCTCTCTTTCAGTTGTCCATGTGAGCTGACCTGCATCTCCACCCACCCACTGATCACACTCCCATGCAGCACTTATTCCTTCCCACCGCGAGTCCCCTTTCACTTTCAGATTTAGAAGTAAGGTGCATTTAACATTCTTTAGTTCCCCCATTCTTTCCCCTCCCCTAGTCCCCCATGTTCTTTTCCCCATCAGTGTCGACCCCCAGCAACCCCTTCCACCTCCCCATCGTCACCTACCAGCCACAACCGTTATCTTTCGGGGATGTCCAGGTGAATGTGCACATTCCCTTTCGTCCTGAAAATCTCATCCCATCCAGATTAACCTCCCCAACCACCTCCTTCCCAGCCCCAGGGCCCATGTGTGCCTGCGAGTTCCCACCAACCACCCTTGCTGTGCCTCCTACCGATACCATTGTACCCATACCCTACCGGCTCACTCTTCTCACCATTCCCTCCTACCACACCCACCCTCACTTCGTTCCCCAGGAGGAAGTCATCGACCACACAGATCTCTTCCTTGCCTGTTCATCTGGACATGCCCCCACCTCTGTCCTTACTCCTTCCCCCAATCAGAACTCCTACTCTGCTCGGAACTCTTCTCCCAGATGGACTCCTTCCTTCACCCTTACTTCTTCCTCCCCTCTTTTCCCTTCCCCCCTCCAGACTTCTTCCTCCTCCTGGGCTCCTTCCTCCCCGTGGACTCCTTCCCCCCTGCGATCTCCTTCCTCACGCTGGGCTCCTTTCCCCCCAACCTCAGAATTCATCTCCCCACCCCCCACCGAGATTCCTTCCTCTCCCAATCCCTGAATCCTTCCACTCTTCAGATTCCTTCCTCCACCTGTACTCCTTCCTCTCCCTGGACTCCTTCCCCCCTCAGAACTCCTCCCCTTACACCTACCTCCTGAGCTGCCGTATTCTCCCTGTTAACTCCTCCTCCACTATATTCCTTCCTCTGCAATCTCAACCCCCAATGCTTCCTTTCCACCGTCCCAGCTTCATCCCCAACCTACACTCCTTCCTCTCACAGCATAACCTATAGCTTCCTCTCCGACACTCTCCCACCCCCACGATGCACCTTTCGCCCATTCACCACTGGACCTTCCTCTCCATCCCTTCGATGTTCATCTGTAGCAGACCATTGTCAAGACACTGATGTCTCGAAGCAGACACTCAACGGTGACCTTCCACCTTCCATGAGCTGCTTCACAGCAGAACCCTGTCCATGTGAATCCACCCAGCATGCAGTGGACGTTCCTCCAGGGTCCTGACAGACTCCAGCATCTTCTGCTCCTCGGATGCCCGCTATGTGAGCAAGGCCCTGATGCCAACACATCTCGCCTATCAAGACAGGTTCTGCACCAGCACGTGTTCCTGGCGACATGGGCAGTAAATTTGACATGGGGGGATGTTTCTGACAAGCCGTGCATATGTATTACACTGAAGCTACCAATGTCCGATGGCAGAAACGCAGCCCACCTGTGCTGAGCACAGCGAATGTCTGCAGACGTGTTTCACGATGGCCTGAAGCCAACTTTTGGCCTCTTCGCCAAATTTCACACTCACACCCACCATGACACCCGATGCCAGCAGGATCGGAAAACTCCAGCCATAATATCAAACTGAAAGACAAAAGCTAGAATTTTGCAAAGAATTTTGGTAGGTCAGGAGATTGGGCAGCAAGAAATGGCTCAATAAATACTAAGGACGGGGAAATTAGATATGAGAGAAAGCTAGCTAGAAATATATAAATAGATGGTCAGACTTTCTACAAGTATTATCAAGGAAAGGAGAAACTGAAGTGAGCGATGTTCCTCTCGAGAGTGAGTCTGGGGAATTGATGATGGGAATAAGGACATGACGGAAGCATCGAACAAATATTTTCAGTCAGCCTTCACTGTAGAGGAAGCAAGTAACTGCCCGGATATTCTTGTAAATCAAGAGGTGAAAGGGAAGGAGGAAGTTCAAACCACTAAAATCACCAGGGAAAGAGTGCGGAGAAAATTATTAGAAATAAAGCTGAAAATTTTTCAATACCCAATGGACTTCATCCTTCGAATTTTAGAGGAAATAACTGCTGAGATAGTGAATGCATTGGTTGTAATTTTCCAAATTTCTGGAGACTCTGGAAAGGTCCCATCAGGTTGGAAGATAGCGATTGTAACTCCTCTATTGCGGGAAGGAGGGAAGCAGAAGGAACCTACAGGCCAGTTAGCTTCACATCTGTCACAGGGAAAATGATATAATCCATTATCAAGGGATTCATAACCAGGCACCTAGGTAGAGTCTATTTCATTTTCTGAGGGGAAATTGTGATTGACTAACTTATTGAAGCTCTTTGAGGAAGTAACAAGAAATATAAAGGGAAACAGGTAGATATGCTGCATTTAGGCTAGCAAAAGTCATTTGATAAGGAGCCACATCAAAGGTTGCTACACTAAATAAGAACAAATGGTCTAGGGGATAACATGTTATCATGGATAGAGCATTGGTTATCTAATTGGAAGCAGAGAGTAAGGATAAATGGGTCATTTTCAGGATGTTACTGGTGGAGTGCCAAAGGGATCAGTGCTGGGCCCTTAACTGTTTACAATCTATTTCAATGACCTTGCTGCAGGAACCAAATGTATGGTTGTGAAATTTGCGGATGGCGCAAAGGCAGTTAGGAGAGTGAGTTGTGAAGAGGACATAAAGAGTCCTCAAAGGCTGTGGATAGGTGATGTGAGCAGGCAAATACATGGCAGATGGAATAATGTCGGAAAATGTAAACTTGTCCACTCTGGAGAGAAGGATAGAAAAGCAAGATATTATTTAAATGGAGGGAGACTGCAGAGCTCTGCTATACAGCAGGATCTGGATGTCCTGGTACATGAGTCACAGTAAGTTAGTGTGCAGATACAGCAAGTGATTAGAAAGGCAAATAGAATGTTGTTGTTTATTGCAAGGGAAATGGAATATAAAATTGAGAATGTTTTGCTAATGTAGTACAGGGCTTTGATGAGACCACATCTGGTGTAATCTGTACAGTTTTGGTCTCCTTACCTAAGTCAAGTTGCATTAGAAACAGTTCAGAGTAGGTTCACTAGCTTGGCTTGGGAGAAAAAGGTCAATTTATGAACAACGGTTGGTCAAGTTGGGCCCGTATCATTGGACTGTATAAATATGAGAGGTGATCTTAATGAAACATATAAGATCCAGCGGGGACATGACATGGTGGATGCTGAGAGAATATTTCCCCTTATGGGAGAGGGTACAACTAAAGGACATTGTTTAAAAACAAGGTGTCTCCCATTTAAGATAGAGTTGAGGAGAATATTTTATCTCCGAGGGGTGTGGGTCTGTGGAATTCCCTTCCTCAGAGGACAGTAGAGTGAGGGTCAGTGCATATTTTTAAGCCTGAGTTAGATAGATTCTTGATTGACAAGGGAGTCAAGAGTACCAGGGGTAGACAGGAAACTGGAGTTGAGGCCATAATCGGATCAGCCATGATCTTATCAAATGGCAGAGCAGGCACGAGGAGGCAAATGGCCGACTCCTGCCCCAAATTCAAATGTTCATATGTATATTCGTATGGAGGGGGTTACAAAGATAGGGAAGGTTGTAGTTCTGGTAAAACCTACAGAGATAGAGAATGATGTAGGGGCTGTAGGATATTACAGAGATAGGGAGGATTTTAGGTGCGGAAGGACGGTACAGAGATAGGGAGGGGTGTAGGACCGAAAGTGCTAACAGAGGTAGAAAGGGGTGTAGCACTGAAAATGCTTACAGAGATAGAGAGTGGTGTAGTGTCTGTAGGATGTTACAAAGATAGGGGGGATTGTAGAGGCTCAAAGGGGGATACAGAGATAGGGAAAGGTGTCTGGGCCGGATACGAATAAAGAAATAAGAAGTAATGTAGTGGCTGGAATCGGTTTTGGAGATAGGGATGGACAAGGTTTGAGAGATAGGTGTAGGGGCTGGGCAGCATTACATAGATATGGAGGAGTGTAGAGATCGACACTGCACAGTAACTCATTCAGAAACCACACGTACCCACTCAGGGACACTGCAGGATAATTCCCCACTCACCGGCATTTGTGAAAGACACTGGATAAATATTTTTCACCTTTTCCCAATATTTTTCCCCATTTGTTTTTATCTGTTTCATGGAAAGGGCCGGGTTAATTGTCCACCCATAATTTCCCCTTGACAGGTGGTATTGGGCCTCCTGCCTTGGAGCAACTGCTCTTCTTCTGGGACTGATTTTCAGGATCCCACACAGTTGTGCAGGCTTCCATGGATCAATATCCTTTGGACCCCCGCTGTCTGCCTTTACAAATGAAGAAAAGTAAGAAATCTCCAGAAATAAACCCAATGTTCGGATCTTCCTGTTGCCGCTGACCAAGATGAAAAGGATAGCTTACGCTTTTGAGATCTTGCAGCCATGATTCCCTGTCCTGGATCGAGGAGTGAGGAATCGACACAGGGATCCATGTGGAGGAGCGACGGGGAGATGGAGCAGTGAGGCCACATCCCCTCCTGGAGTAACCAGCTCAGGAAACAACTCTTCAGGACAACATGCTTGCAGTGTTACTCTGCTATATATTTTTAAGGTTTTTCAAAAAGTCTTTCTCAAATTTTAAAGGCTTTTAATTACTGTTTTGTGTTTCTGGTAAGTAACAATTGCAAGAATTAAAAAACAGACTTTCAATTGCTTTTCAACATTTTGTGTTTTGAGAAGGTAAATAGGCTCTAACATTTATTGCAGAGCTTCTGAATACAGATAGAAGAAATGTTTGGACAGCTGTCTGTTAGATTGCATTGGCTGTTTGCACTGAGAGAAAGGGCCACCCTGCTCTATCCGACCATGGAGAGAAATCACCGTTATGGAACACAGCTCTGCCCTGCCCATCACCCCCAGGTTAATAAGGGCTTGCTGTGTGCATGTAGCCCCCTCCGCCAATGGGATCAGTTTAGAAGGTGAGACAAGAAGTACGGGGCGGGCTTTCCCCAGAGAGATAGAGAAAGAGAGAGGGCTGTGGTGTTGGGGAAAGGGGGAGGGGGAATGGTAGGAATGGGCAGAGCGGAATGGGCGAGGAGGGTAAGGGATGTTGATTTTTTTTGGTTCAGTTTGTTGCCAATATCTAGTTCATGGTTCATGTTAATATTTTAGTGCTAATGTTCAGTTCAGCAAAGGTTGTTTTTGTGAAGGGAATGTAACTAAAATGCTGGGCTGTAGAGATTACCAGCATACCTAAAAGAAAACGGCAGTTCAGAAGCTTACCCATGTTTATTTAATAGAGTCTGAGAAAAGAGGAGTCATAAAACAGCTTGTGGTCTTACTAAGCTGGAGAACTGGAGACTTGATGTCTACACTGCTTGCAACAAAACACAGTCCAAAGAGATGTTTTGTGTTTACAGTTAGAGCTAAATTATTTTGAAAGCATTTAGTGAAACCTGGAAAGTTACCACTTCATGGGGATGGATGGAGCTTAAGAAGGCTCTCTGGTTTCAATTTATATACGTGCTTTCTGGGGGAAGTTGAATGGTTTCAGTTTGAACCTCATATAGTTTGCAGCTTGCAGAAAAGACATGTGATCCCTGAACCGGCTCTAGGCAGTTTGGACTGAAGAGAGGTCCTGGGAAGCTGAGATGTTCATGGAAGTTTGCTGGTTCCTTGCTGGAGATGGTTAGGGCTCCAAAGAAGCTCTGGGAGGCATTTAAAACTCAATATAGCCAGGGGACTGCAGTTTGGAGAAACCCGGGGCAGTGCCAGCTTAGTGAATCTAGTGGTCAGTGAAAAGGTTCGATATGTGCTGTTTTTTTTTTAATCCCAGGGAATGCAGTCTTACGAGAAGAGATTGAACCATCTGGAGGTGAGCAGCCATTTAAGCAGTCTGAGCCTGAATGGCCTTGCAGGGCATTCAGAGGCTTGAAAGTGAAGCATTGAAATTACTTGTGAGGGAGACAGAGTTTTAATGAGATTTTGTGACCCATAGTGGTCACTCACATCTGCTTGGGTTGTTAAGAAATCTGTGGGATTTACTTGGCCGAATCTGTCATTTATTGTGCAATGTGGTGTGTTTGACTTAAGTTTGCCAGTGAATTCATAATTACCTTAGTCTAGTTCTGAATGTTAGCATATAAGACAGATATTTAACTTCCTGACTTTGTATAGTACAGTTCATATTGCTTGGCTTAAACTTTAGAATTGGATGACACCTGTCCCTGCATCTCTGCACCTTACAAAAGTTATCCCTCTAACCTCCTCCAAACCGTACACCTCTTCCTATTTCTGTAAGCTCCTTCAGCACCTATAATTCTCCCTATCTTAGTAAACTCCTGCAGCACATACTCCTCCCTACCTCTGTCACATCCTCCAAACCTGTACTCCTCCCTATCTCTCTAACCTCTTCCAGCCCCTACAAGCCTCCCTGTCTCTGTAACCTCCCTCACCATAAGCAACCCATAAACAGCTCCCTATGTCTGTAACTCCCTCCAGCCCGACACCCCTCCCTATGTCTCCTCTGGCCGAATAGTCCTCCCCGCCTCAGGGTTGTTCTCAGTTGTTTTGTTTATTAATTAATTGAGTAATTGATGTAACCGGATATATAACTGCGCTCTTGACCTGCTCCCTGAATTTGGACTGAGTCACCCCATAAATAACTGCATTTGTACAGCAATTTAAATTCAGCAACATAAGTGCAACTTGGGCTACAATATAAGAAGCATCACTATAATCTTCCGGTTTAATTCCTGTAATGATGTAATATAAGAAGTCTATAACATATAAAAGCCACAGAAGTATGAAGCTGCCGGATATGGTGAAGAGTAAAATCACAGACTTCCTTCTGCTCTCCATCTCTGGGTCACGGCGATTCTCTCCCTTGCTCTGACCCCTCAGTCCCTTACGGACTCGACTGGTCACTAAAATGTATCTGACTGTCAGAGCGTTGAGCAACAGAATTGAAGCATATGGGAGCAATGGGGTTAAGATCTTGTCAAACCAGTCAAATCCCACCCATGCAGGATCAGTATAATAGCTTGGAATTTCATTACAGAACCAGGGGACGTTATTGGTTACCTTTGCAGGTTCAAATGTGAAGTAGAATGGAATGTCCTTTAAACAAAGCAGAATGCAGGTTGTTGACAGAACCACAGCTGCTGTTTTCTTGGTGCAATATTTTGTTTTCAGCTTCTGACAACAAATAGCCACAAATCGATCAAAGGAGAAAGTGACGGTGAACCAGACCGAACATTCTGTTGCTGCATAAACCAGGACAATGATAACACTGCACACAGGGGTGATGTCCAGGAACGTTCCAGGGAAATAATAAGAACTGATCCACCACAGCATGACCATGAGATCCGCCGTTGCCATGGCTACCAGGTAACAGGTGGTGCAGTCGGAGAGGCTGCACTTTCCCCGGGACAGTATTACAATCACCACTAAATTAACTGTAAGTGATAAAATGGAAAGAGACTGGAAATTTCTGATCAAACATTTCCTGTTACTGATAAGTTGGAATGGGGTTACAGGATCAAAATTTTAAAATCACATCACCGACCCAAAACCACTTTTTGGGTTCAACAAAGGGAGGACAGTGGTGAGCAGCCAAGCTGCTACAATGGTTTAAGGAGGCCGGCTGAGACTGATTTCACCTGTTTCATGGTTCAAATCAGATGATCTTTGGATCTAAATTAGAAATGATCAATATGAGATCATCATTAATAAATCCAAGAAGGCATGCATGGAGAAACGTCTTTAATCAGGGAATGGTTGGAATGAGGAGCTGGGTACAACTTCGGGCAGTTAAGCTGATCAGCACAGATTTGTTTAAGGGGAAACTGGGTAAGGGCATGAGGTAGAAATCGGAAGAAGTTTATGGAGACCAGATTATAGAAAGAGGGATGGGAGGAGCTCATTGGAATATAAAAATTGACACACACCAAATAGACTGTTACGGTGCTGTAAATTCAATGTCATCCAATGTATCTTGAATATTCATTGGTAACTAATTAATAGTTTATTTGAACATTGCAGTTAATGGAGCGGTTTATTTATTGAAGCAGTGACTATTTCATTATGGACAATTTAATAACGTAAGTATTTACTGTGCTCAGACTGATCTCTAGTTTATGAAAACAGGTATCTATGTTTTCACTTATATGTGGTTTTCCTTGAAGGGACACAGCCTGATTGAGCTAAGAGCAGAGATCGGTGTAGGTTACATTTGTGAAGACTCTGAATCATAGATAATTACTGGCCTGTCAAATATTAATCAGCTACAAAAGTAGACAATTGAATACTAACCATATTCACTCCCCATATAGAGAGATCATAAACAGACAACACTCATGACTATCAAATTCTTAGGATGATGTTGAGGGAAGGGACAATTAGCAGTAAAATATTTACAGCAACTATCCTCAAAATAAGAGTAAGGCATTATCTGGAGAATTTGAATACATTAACCGTGCTATTCTGCTGTTTATCTGTCAGTAAATAGTTAACATCTGTTTCTATTGTTGCAGTGCAAGTGCAAATGGAGCAATATCAATATATTTCACTTTATACGGTAATTCTCAGACATCAACCAACAGCAAAAGTATTCCACTAGTCCATCTATTAGATTCATAAAGGATGAAGACAACTTCAGGGAATGCAGACATCAGTCACATGAAACAACGATTTTTAAATAGAACCGCTTTGCTCCGCAATAATAAAAGCAAAATACTGGAGATGCTGGAAATCTGAAATAAAAACACTAAGTGCTGAAAAAGCTCAGCAGGTCTGGCAGCATCTGTGGAGAGAGAGAAACATAGTTAATGTTTTGAGTCCAATACGAGTCTTCTTTGGAGCAGAAAAGAGGCAGAAATGTGATGGGATTTATGTCATTGAGAGGAGCGGGAGGGTCAGATGGAGGAAAAAGGCAAATTAACAGTCAGGGATAGTTAAAATAGAAACAGTTTGTTCCACTCAAGTTAGTGACCCACACTCAATGCAATTTTACAGTGATAGATTGCAACTCAACACCGAGCATCCATGTGGCGCTCTGGGTCACCAGAAGTAGCAGAATTGTATTCAATCGCAGTCAGTAATCCCATGGCCCGACAAATCCAATGCTCTACTTTTAACAACAAGCCAGGTATCAGACCTGGTGCAATGAAGAGTGAAGCAAGGCATGTCAGGAGGAGCAACAGGCACAACTGCAAATGAGGTGTCAACTTGTTGAATCTACAACATAAGACTACTTGCGTGCCAAACAGCAAAAGCAGCATATGATAGACAGAGGCAAGCAATCCCACAACCAACTTTTCAGATCTAAGCACTGAGGTTCTGCCACATCCAATCATGAATAGTGGTGGACAAGTAAACAACTAACAGGAGGAAGCTGAGCAAATATTCCCATCCTCAATGGTGGGGCAGCCCAGCACATCGATGCAAAAGATAAGAATGAAGAATTTGCAACAATCTTCAGCCAGAAGTGTCTAGTGGACAATCCATCCCAACCTACTCCAGGTCCCCAGCATCACAAATACTAGTCTTCAGCCAATCCAATTAATTTCCTTGATATCAAGAAACAGCTGAAGACAATGGATACTACAAAGGTTATGGGCCCTGACAATATTCTGGCAATTGTACTGGAGACTTGTGCTCCTGAACGAGCTTCATCCAAGCTGTTCCAGTATAACTACAACACTGGCATCAACCCGACAATGTAACAAATTGCCCAAGTATGTCCTGTCCACAAACAACAGGTCAAATCCAACCCTGCCAATTGGCACCCCATCAGTCTACTCTCAGTCATCAGGAAAGTGATGGAAGGTGCCATTGACAGTTCTATCAAGCAGCTCACTGATGCTCAGTTAAGGTTCCACCAGGGCCACTCAGCTCCTGGCCTCATTACAGCCTTGATGCAATCATGGACAAAAGAACTGAGCTCCAGATGTGAGCTAAAAGCAGGGGCTGAGTCACAAGAAGCTTAATACTGTAGAAAGCCAGTCACAAAAAAGCTTAGAAAGTTTATTACTGTGGAAATCCTAGAGGAGTATAGAAAGTACAGGTTGGAGTAAAAAAAGGAAATTAGGAAAGCAAAGATACAAAAAAATATGTTCAGGCAAAATCAAAGAAAGCCCAACGATGATTTACCAATACATTAAGAGCAAGAAGATAACTAAGGAAAGGTTAGGGCCTATCAGAGATGTACATGGTAATTTGTGCATTGATGCTGAAGATATTGGTCAGGATTCTCAGTGAGTACTTTATCTCCATCTTCACGAAGGAGAGGGCTGATGCAGACATTTTAGTTAAAGAGGAGGAGTGTGAAATATTAGATACAGTAAGTATAGTGAGAGGGAAATTACTGGTGAAAACGGAGCTCTTGAATGTGGATAAATAACCAAACCAATGGATTGTATCCCAGGCTGTTGAAGGAAGCCAGGGGGGAAATAACAGATGCTCTGAGCATCATTTTCCAATCCTCACTAGATACAGGTGAGGTACCAGAGGATTGGAGGTTTGCGAATATTGTTCCAATATTTAAAAAGAGTGCGAGGGATAGGCCAGGAAATTATATCAGCAGTGGGCAAATTATTGAAATCAATTCTGAGAGACTGGATAAACTGTAACTTAGAGAGGCATGGGTTGTTCAGGGGCAGTCAGCATGGTTTTGTCAGGGGAAGATTGAGTCTTACTAACTTAATAGAATTGTTTGAGGAAGTATCATTGAACATTGATGAGGGTAGTACAGTGGATGTTGTCTACATGGATTTTTGTAAGGCATTTGACAATTGGCAGACTGATCAGAAAAGTGAGATCCCATGGGATTCAGGGGAAGGTGGCGAGTGGGATCCAAAATTGGCTCAGTGCCAGGAAACAGTGGTTAATGGTCGATGGATGTTTTTGTGAGTGGAAAGTGATTGCCAGTGGTGGTCCACAGGGCTCAATGTTGGAGCCCTTGCACTTTGTTATATGTATTAATGAGCTAAACTTAAATGTGGGAGGCATGATTTGGAAATTTGCAGATGACACAAAAATTGGCTGCATAGTGGATATTGAAGAGGATAGCTGAATGATATCACTGGTATAGTGGAGTTGGTGGAAAAGTGGCAAATGGAATTGAATTCGGAGAAGTGTGAGGTTCTTCTCCTTAGGCAATCCCTCGGGGTTGAGGATGACTTGCTTCCAAAATAAAAATGAGATCTCAGGTGACTGAAGAACCCAGTGATTGACCGACAATCCCTGTCACACATGGGGCAGACGATGGTTTGGGTGGGGTGCCCGGGATTCCACGCGCTCCTTTCACTTCAACTAGCCCTTGGCGATGTGACTCGAGGAGTTAAGCTCCTCTTTGGATGATTCCCTCCACTTCGGGTGGTCTCGGGCGGGGATGTCGGTGGGGAATATCGCAATTTTTCAAAGAGGCTTTTAGGGTGTCATTGAAGGATTACCTCTGATCTTCTGGGGCTCGCCTGCCATGTTGAAGCTCCGAGTGGAGCGTTTGTTTCGGGAGTCCTGTGCCAGGCATGTGGACGATGCGGGACAACTAGGGGAGATGATCGAGCGCGGTCAACACTTCAACGACAGGGATGTTGGCCTGAGCGAGAACAGTTGGTGAAGTTGCTGCGTCAATCCTGCCAATGGATTTGCAGGATCTTGCTGTGGCAGCACTGTTGGTGCTTCTCCAGAATTCTGAGTTGCCTGCTGTATGTAGCCCATGTCTCTGAGCCATTTAGGAGAGCCGGTATCACTACTGCTCTGTACACCAGGACCTTGGTACCAGGTTTGAAGTGCTGGTCTTCAA
Organism: Carcharodon carcharias; assembly: GCF_017639515.1. NCBI lineage: Eukaryota > Metazoa > Chordata > Chondrichthyes > Lamniformes > Lamnidae > Carcharodon > Carcharodon carcharias. The sequence goes on from NC_054485.1 coordinate 85,501,692, forward strand.
ACACACTCTGCCTCAGGCGGCCAAAGGCTGTGCTAACTGAAGGCGGTGTTGAACCTCGTCATCGATGTCTGCTCTTGTGTGAAGTAATGCATTTGGGGACGGCAAACAAATCAAGGGAATACCTAATAAATGGCAGGATATTGAGAAGAACTGAGGAAGTGAGAGACTTTAGAGTGCATGCCCATGGATCCCTGAAGTTGTCAGGACAGGTGGATAAGGTGGTAAAGAAAGCAGATGGAATGCTCTCCTTTATTGGGCGAAGTATTCAATACAAAAGCAAGTGATGGAACTGTATAAAACGTTGATTAGGTCATAGCTTGAATTATGTGTATAGTTCTGTTCAGCACATTCCAGGAAGGACATAATTTCTGTGGAGAGTGTAGGGGAGATTTACAAGGATGTTACCTGGGCTTGAATATTGCAGCTATGAAAAAAGATTGGATAGGCTAGGGATGTTTTCCATAGGACAGAAAAAGCTGAGGGGTGAGCCAACCTAATTGAGGTGTACAAACTTATGAGGAGCCAAGAGAGTTTAGACAGAAAAGACCTGTTTCCCCAACCTGAGGGGTCAATTACCAGGGAACATAGATTTAAGGTGATTGGTAGAAGGATTAGAGGTGACTTGAGGAAACCTTTTTTCACCCAGAGGGTGGTGGGCATCTGGAATTCACTGCCTAAGTTGGTGTTTGAGGCTGAAACATTCATCTCATTTAAAATGTACCTGGATCTGTACCTGAAGTACTGTAACCTTCAAGGCTACAGACCAGGTGCTGGAAAGTAAGATTTAAAATGAGTGGCTTTCTTTTTTGGAAAATCTTTTTGTGGTCAGCACAGACATGATGGGCAGAATGGCATCTTTCTGTGCTGTGACATCTCTATGGTTCAATGGTGAGAGTGACTGCCCTCGACATCAAAGGAGTAATTGGCCGATTATGGCAGAAAGGAGCCCGAGCAAAACTGGAGTCAATGGGAATCGGGGGAAAACTCTCCACTGGATGGAGTCATACTGAGCGCAGAGGTCATTCACCTCATCCCCAGGACATCACTGCAGGAGTTCCTCAAGGTAGTGCCCTAGGCCCAAAAGTCTTCAGCTGCTTCATCAATGAACTTCCCTCCATCATAAGGTCAGAAGTGGGGATGTTTGCTGTTGATTGCCAATCTCCAACACCATTACTGACTCCTCAGATATTGAGGCAATCCTTATCCATCTGCAGCAAGAATGGAAAATATCATCGCTTTGGCTAACAAGTAGCATCCAACATTCGTGCCACACAAGTCCCAAGCAAAAACCATCTCCAACAAGAGAGAATCCAACCATCTCAATTTGACATTCAATGACATTACCATCAGTGAAATCCTCACTATCAAAATCCTGGGGGTTACCATTGACCAGAAACTGAAGAGGACTGGCCATATAAATACTGTGGCCATCGGCTGAGAATTGTGTGGTGAGAAACTCACCTCCTGACTATCCGAATACCCTCTACATGTCGAGATGAGTGCAGCTCCAACAAGACTCAAGAAGCTCAACACCATCCAGGACAAAGCAGCCCGCTTGATTGACACCCCTTCCACCACCTTAACATTCACTCTCCCACCAAAACACAGTGGCAGCAGTGTGTACCATCTAAAAGATTCACTGCAGCAACTCACCAAGGTTCCTTCGACAGCATCTTCCAAACACACAACCCACTAACATCTTGAAGAAAGAGGGTAGCAGACACATGGGAATACCACAGCCTGGAAGTTCCCCTCCAAGACACTGACCATCCTCACTTGGAAATATATTGCTCTTCCTTCCTTGTCACTGGATCAAAATCCAGGAACACCTTCTCTAATCCACGGTGAGTGTACCTGCACTAAATGGACTGCAGCAATTCAAGAAGGCAGCTCACCACCACCTTTTCAAGGGCGTTTAGGGATGGGCTATAAATGCTGGCCCAGCCACCAACTCCCACATTCTGTGAACATATTTCAAAAAATACACCCAGTAGAATCTTCCCTTTGAAAATTCCCTGCCTGTCTGATTCAGCACTACATTTAAGGAAGCAACTTGATAATTCAGAAAGCTGCACATTACAATTAGGTTTACTATCCGTTTAAGAAATGGATTAAAAGTTGAGACATTATTTAGAACACTTGAATTACAAAATGGCACCTATTTACAAAAAAGACACACTGAGTGTCTGTATATCAGTGACCATTAGATCTGCATGTGGCGTTATTAGTCACAGCTTAAAACCAGGGACCAGCTCCTGCACAGATTGACACAACTTCAATGGTCACAGTGACTTACCAGGGACACCAATGACGGCAAGAATGGTGTAGTATATGTTCCCGATACTGTGAAATGTTTCCATACTTTTCTTTGGGAAGCGATTTGTCACGTCGTGATGCAGGCAATCTCTGTGAGTTAAACTCCAAGGCGATACATTCACAGAGTCTTTAATTTATACCCTGTGGGATCTCAATGGGGATTTTGAGGTTGTACCATCATGCACCAAGAAAGGATGAGCAAACAGATTACGACAACCGAGTTAACTCCCTGTTGTGATGGAATATATTTCGAACTGAGATTGAATTGGAAAACCCTAAAGACTGAACAATTTTGACTACATTCATTAATCAATGAAAATTGGAAGCTGTATTCTCCCAGCAATGGTGTTGATCATTCAAACACCATCAGGTCCATCTCTAGAACTCACATTGTTTCATTGATCACTTCACTCTGCTGTGTCCATTCAGTAATTTCATCAAAAATTTGAACTGCCCTCTCAGGACTGCTCTTCTGGATTCTGGGATGTGGCTGTCCTGTTCAACTGTGGTCATTCAGTGATTGTTAAGAACATAAGAACGAGGAGCAGGATTAGACAATTTAGCCCCTTGAGCCTGCACCGCCATTCACTACGATCATGGCTGATCTCATTTCAGCCTCACCTCCAATTTCCCGCCCTCTCCCCATAACCATCAACCCGTTACTAATTAAAAATCTGTCTTTCTCCTCCTTAAATTAATCAGCGTCCCGGCATCTACTGCATTCTGAGGTAGTGAATTCCACAGATTCACGACCCTTTGAGAAAAGTAATTCCTCCTCATCTCTGATTTAAATCTACCACCCCTTAGCCTAAAACTATGGCCTCTCATTCTAGAATACCCCAGAAGGAGAAACATCCATTCCACATCTACTTTGTCTATCTTTAGCATCTTATATACCTAAATAAGATTCTCTCTCATCCTTCTGAACTCTAGTGAGTATAGAACTAAACTGCTCAATCACTTCTCATAAGACAAGTCCCACATCTCTGGAATCAATCTTGTAAACCTGCTCTGAACCGCCACCAGTGCAACTACATCCTTCCTCAAGTAATGGGATCAAAACTGTGCATAGTGCTCCAGGTGCGGTCTCACCAATGCCTTGTGCAATTGCAACAACACTTCCCTACTTTTATACTCTATTCCTTTAGCAATAAATGCCAAAATTCCATTTGCCTTCCATATTACCCAGCTGTACCTGCATACTAGCTTTCAGCGATTCATGCACGAGGACACCCAGATCCCACTGCACTGAAGCATTCTGAAGTTTCTCTCACTTTAATGAAATGTCACCTCATTATTCTTCTGATCAAAATGGATATTGTCACACTTGTCCACTTTAAACTCCATCTGCCAAATTTTGTCCCATTTACCTAACTTTCCCATATCCATTTGTGAATTTCTTATTTCTTCATTGCAACTTACTTTCCCACCTATTTAGGTGTCATCTGCAAATTTAGCTATAGTACCTTCTATCCCTGAATCCAAGTCATGAATATAGATTGTAAATAGTTGGGGCCCAAGGTCCAAACCCTGCGGCACCACACTAGTTACAGCTTGCCACCCAGAAAAAGACCCATTTTTCCTGACTCTCAGCTTTCTGTTGGTTAGTCAATCCTCTATCCAAGCTAATATATTACCCCAAACTCCGTGTAATCGGATCTTGTGTATTAATCTTTTGTGCAGCACATTATCAAAGGCCTTCTGGTGTCCAGATATATATCATATCTACAGGATCGCCATTATCCACTTTGCTTGTCACATCTTCAAGAACTCTAGCAAATTAGGCAAACACGATTTACTCTTCATAAAACCATGCTGACTCTGATGGATTGCATTTTGACTTTCCAATTGCCCCATTATTACTTCCTCAATAATGGATTCCACCAATTTCCCAAAGACAGACATTAAACTAACAGGTCTATAGTTTCCTACTTTCTGCTCCCCTCCACCATGCACTTTTTGAATAAGGGCGTTATATTAGCATTTTTCCAATCCACTGTAGACTTTCCAGAATCCAAGGAATTTTGGAATATTATAGCCAGTGCATCCACTATCTCTGCTGCCACTGTGATGTGAGTCCTCAAACTAATACAGCCCCTCTTCAATGACAGATGATTCAAGCATTACATTCACTCTGGGAGGTCACTCTTCTGCTGCCTGATTTAGCTCTACACTGTATTTCACTAAGAGCGCTAATTCATTGAGCCCTCTGACGAATACGACACCTCCATGTTTTTCAGCACCTCAAACTGATACAGTAACTAAAAGAAGGACAAATCCAACCCAGCCAATTACCGCCCCATCAGTCTACTCTCGATCATTGGTAAAATAATGGAAGGGGTCATCAACAGTGTTATCAAGCGGCACTTGCTTAGCAATAACCTGCTTACTGGCGCCCAGTTTGGGTTCCACCAGGACCACTCACCTCCTGACCTCATAACAGCCTTGATTTAAACATAGACAAAGAGCTGAAATCCAAAGGTGAGGTGAGAGTCACTGCCATTGACATCGGGACTGCATTTAACTGAGTGTGGCATCAAGGAATCCCAGCAAAACTGGAGTCAATAGGAATCAGGGGAAAACTCTCTGCTGGAGCCATACCTAGCACAAAGGAAGTTGGTTGTGGTTGCTGGAAGTCAGTCATCTCAGCTCCAGGACATCACTTCAGGAGTTCCTCGGGGTAGTGTCCTTGGCCCAACTATCTTCAGCTGCTTCATCAATGAACTTTCTTCCATCATAAGGTCAAACGTGGGAATGTTCGCTGATGATTGCACCATGTTCAGCATCATTCGCGACTCCTCAGATACTGAAGCACTCCATGTCCAAATGCAGCAAGCCCTGGACAATATCCAGGCTTGGGCTGACAAGTGACAAGTAACATTCCCACCACACAAGTGTCAGGTAATGACCATCTGCAACAAGAGAGAATCCAACCATTGCTCCTTGATGTTCAGTGGCATTAATGTTGACCAGAAACTGAAGTGGACTAGCCATATAAATACTGTGGCTACAAGATCAGTTCAGAGGCTAGGAACCGTGTGACGTGTAACTCCCCTCCGGAATCCCCAATGCCTGACCACCATCTACAAGTCACAAGTCAGGAGTGTGATGGAATGCCTCCCACTTGCCTGGATGAGTGCAGTTCCCACAACACTCAGGAGGATTGACGCCATCCAGGACAGAGCATGATTGGCACTTGATTGGCACCACATTCTCAAACATTCACTTGCTCCACCACCAACACAGAGTAGTAGCTGTGTGTACCATCGACAAGATACACTTCAGGAATTCAACAAGGCAGGAAGCAGAATATGATTGTTGTTGGGTGTTTTTTGTGACTACAAGTCTGTTTCCTGTGGAACTCCGCAGTGCTCAAAACTATGTCCTTTACTTTTGGTGGTACAGCATTTTGACTCCTTCACAGTATCTAGTCATCCCTGACTCGGCCAGCACTTGCTGCCCATCCCTAATTTCCCTTGAGAAGGTGGTGGTGAGCCGCCTTCTTGAATCACTGTAGTCCATGTGATGTAGGTACACCCCCAGTGCTGTTAGGGAGGGTGTTCTGTCAGGGCATGAGAGTCCCTGTGGAGTCTCACTTATGTCTGGAGCAGTGCTCTGAATGTAACAGGAATGAGTGACAATGCCAAGTTATGTATCAAGTCAACAGTTGTATTGAAAACCAAATAGTAAATATAACGATGATAACATGACAATTAATTGATAATATAAAAAAGAAGGATGTAAAAAGAAAGAAAACTTTATTGAAATGAGAAAACACTTCATGTATATTGGAAGAAAAGAAGAAAGACAAATTTTTTGATAAGCATAAACAATAGCCTCAAATTGGTTTGTTCCACAGCAGCTCCCCAAAATGGATGACTCCAATTTCACCTGTTCCACAACAGGATGCTGAATTGGTAAAGATTCCCCTTGATACATACATTTCCAAGATTTTGAGTAACATTTCATATGCGGGCGTGGATTCGTCACCAGTGACTCTGATATCCCTTCCTCCATAGTCTTCACTGGTTCACTATTCCACTCTGGCTGCAGCACCAAATCCTGGACGTGTCTCCCAAAGTCAGTTTTCTGGTTCCATTCTAGCCTTTCAAGACTTAGTTCAAACTTTGTCAGAACAGTGACTCTGGAAGTACACGAATCCACAGCCAGTTACACCTGTCAGACGGCAGAAATCCGAAACTTCCAGCCTCATGAAAATATTGAAGTGGATTGGATGCTCGCCATCTGTCCGACCCTGTTAAACCCAGAAGTGGGCAGGGTTATGTTGGATTTGGGATAATGTGCTTTTTAAAATTTTAACCTCTGACATTCTCTCAACTTTTAGAAGAGGAGAATGTTTGATCAGTAAGTTCCGGTCACTTTTCCACACTCTCTCTCTCTCTGTCACATATATAAAGTTAATTTACTGGCAATTGTGATCCTGTCCCGGGGCGAGTGTGGCTTCAAACCTGCACCACTTGCTACCTGGTGGCCATGGCAACGGCAGATCTACTGGTCATGATCACTGGAGTCATACTGTGGCAGATCGGTTTTCATTATTTCCCAGTATTTTTCCTAGACATCACACACATTTGTCGTATTGCCTTTGTCCTGCTTTATACAGCTGGAGAATGTTCTGTCTGGTGCACAGTCACTTTCTCCTTTGCTTGATTTGTGGCCATTTGTTTCCAGAAACTGAAAAGAAAATATTGCACTGAAGAAACACAGTCATAGCTTCCAGCAACAACCTGCATTCTGCTCTGTATGAAAGACATTCCCTTTTACTTCACATTTGAACCTGAAGAGATAATCGACAATGTTCCCTGGTTCTTAAATTTCAAGCCAAGCTGCTATACTGATCCCGGATGGGTGGGATTTGCCTGGTTTGATAAGGTTTTAACCCCATTGCTCCCATATGCTTTAATCCTGTTGCTCAACGCTCTGACGGTCAGGTACATTTTAGTGACCATTCGCCCCCGTAAAGAACTGAGGGGTCAGAGCATGGGAGAGAATCGCAGTGACTCAGAGATGGAGAGCAGAAGGAAGTCTGTGATTTTACTCTTCACCGTATCCGGCAGCTTCATACTCCTGTGGCTTTTATATGTTTCAGATGTCTTATGTTTTCGCATTACAGGAATTAATCCCAAAGATTACAATGATCCTATATATATAGCTTTTGAGAAGTTAGATTTGTCCTCATAGATTTAATTTGTTATATAAACGCCTTTATTTATGGGGTGACTCAGTCCAAGTTCAGGAAGCAGGTCAAGAGCACAGTGAAATATCCGGTCCCTTCAATAATTCGATCAATTAATAAATAAAACACCTGAGAGCAGCTCAGAGGTGTGTTTCAGTGATTCCAGTTCATGAATCTAATATTTATCCCTAGAGGATAACGGCTCCCTGATCAGTTCATATTGCACAGTATGTCACGCAAACTCATGAACGGGCCTAAGGCCATCACTTTTGGCCCTGAAAAGTGCCCAGTCTATTTCAAATTACACTGGAAGGCAAGGTATCCCAAAAATTTGAGCAACAGGTGAAACTAGCTGTTTCACGCTGCTACTAATCAGTAGCAACACGAGTGGTACTCTCCACTAGCAGGATGCTGCCGACAAGCCAAAAAGATATTTTGCCGATCACAAAATTTGGTAATGTAATATATGAATTTCAGTGTCAGTGTGATGCTAGGTATGTAGACCGTACGATACAAAGACTGTGTGGATCATATCAAACAGCATGTCCCAGCTGCTGTTCGCAACGGGCAAGGTACAGACCGTACCCAACCAGCCCGTGCTCGCAAACCTCAAAGCACAATGTCCAACATTAGATATGATTCTGCGATTGAACGTTTGCTAAATAATCATCAATGCGCTAAGAATTATGCTGACAACCAATTTAAGATTGTCAGTCGGGCGCACAGTGTGGTGCATTCACGTGTACTGGAATCTACATATATTAATACTAAGGGCCCTGTTCATTGCAGACAGAAAGAACAAGTACACACATTGTAATATAAAAGCAAAATACTGCGGATGCTGGAAATCTGAAATAAAAGCAGAAAATGCTGGAAAAACTCAGCAGGTCTAGCAGCATCTATGGAAGTGCTCATTGTTTTATCCCAACCTTTTATCCCATTTTTCAATCTTTGTTCCCACCACCGACCTCTCTCCCCACCTAACCACCACAAGGGCTATCTGTCACTTGTCTGTGTTGTTCTTTCCAGAGTGCTCCCCCTTGTCCTGCTATTGTCACATTATGGTTTCTGACCTTAATGCCACCATCAGCACTTCCTTTAACCAGTACCACTGCCATTAACAGCACTTTTCCTTTTATTCATGACATCTGTGGCAATCTCTCCTTTGCCACCACCATCGCTGGCCTTCTATCCAGCTTCAACTGCTCCACCCCCCCTTAAACAGCATCGATTTCATCACATTTTTACTTTTCTTTAGCTCTGAGGAAGTGTCATACGAACTCAATACATTAACTCTCCACAGATACTGTTAGACCTGCTGAGTGTTTCCCCCCACAGATGCTGTTAGGCCTATTTAGTTTTTCCAGCATTTTCTATTTTTGTACACACATTGTGTCTGTTTCAATGAAACGGAATAAGTGACAGCCATTCGCTGACTCATTCCTCAGGGCAATACCTTGACCAATCAGGAACAATGCCTTGACCATTCATGGGCAAGCTGTCTGGTTTAAATTTCAAGCAATGTTTGGCAGTTAAGTATCAGCCACTATTCTGGTGCATTCTCCATGATAATGTCTCTACCAATAAGAGACCACATGCCAATCAAACAGCACTCGCTTCACATAGAGTGCAAATTGTAGTTTTGTCCTTATATTGGCATTCTTGAAGTGTCCTGATGAGTACAAGAGGAAAAGCGTTAGCATGTCTATATTTTTCACTGATGATCATGTTCTGTATTACCAAATGACTATTCATATCTGCAATAGTAAAGAGATACTGGTGCCTGATTTCATTTTGGTAATGATCCCACACAGTCTACTAACTCCTTACTCAATATTACCCCATTCTCTTATGGGAAATAAGGATGTCAGTTTGATTATCGCTTGTGGTTTTCCCGCCATCTGACACCTATGGCAGGTTTTACAAAACTGCACCATGTCCTTGTGAAGACCTGGCCAGTAAAACTGTCGCTTTATCTGTGCTTGACTTTTCCGTATTCCTACATGTCCTTTGCTATCCGTAATTGCTTTTTACGATATTTGGGCAGAACAACTACCTGATGAACAAACATCCACCCTTCATCTGCAGATTGGTGAGGAAGTTTCCACTTTCTCATTAGTATCCCATTTTAATATAATAACATTCTGGAAATTCCTAAGCCTTGCCTTCAGTCTTGGCTGATTAAGCTATCATACTTAATTCCAGATCGGATTGTTGAGCCTCAACTAGAGAATGTTTATTAAACATCTCTTTCAGATTGTCTAAGTCTTTAAAGAAAGTTTCAGCCTGCCAAATATCTGTCTGTGTTATCACCTTGACCTTTGATCATGGACTTTGCTTAGCCATTGCTTGGCTTATCACACACAAAGGAACAATCCTTGGAACCTTTTCTTGTCACTGCTCCATCTCTTTAAGCTCACTTGGATGTTCCATAATTATGGGAGAAGCTGCTACCTTCGCTCTGACTAAATAATTTCTCAGGAGTAAGTCAACTCCTTTTACGGGTAACTTCTGAACAACCCCTTCTGTCACTATCCCAGATATTAGAATACGCTCCAAGAACACCCGGTGCAGACGTATGGGTATATATTCCCTGCCATTTATTAAAACTTTGGCCGATTGACTCTGATTGGCCAAGGCATTGCCATGAGGAATGAACCAGGGGATGGCTGACTCTTCAGCTTTTGTTTAGTTGGAAAAGGTGTAATGCATGGACATGCTCCTTCTGTATGCAAAGGGCAGAGCTCTGTGTGTGAATATACACAGCTTCTAGCACACAGAAGTGAGATTCACTGCAAGCCCAACTGACAATCTTAAATTGTTTTCAGTGTAACTTAGGACAATCAGGGTTGTTTAGCATGATATGTCCAATCGCAGAATCACATCTAATGTTGAACATGATGTTTTGAATTTTGCAAGCACAGGCTTGTTGGGTACATTCAGTACTTTGCCTGTTGTGAACAGCCGAAGAGATGTGCTGTTTAGTACGACCCACCTGACATTTGGACATATGGTCTACATTCTCTGTGGGCAAAGAATTCCACAAAAACTTGACCCTCTGAGAGAGACTGCAGGCAGGGTCATTGAATATATTTAATGCTGAGTTAGGTAGATCATTGATTGCCAAAGGTATAGTGGGTAGACAGGAAAGTAGCGTTGAAGCCACAATAAGACCGGGTTTGAACTTATCAAATGGTGAAACAGGATCGAGTGGCCAAACGGCCTACTCCTGATCCTAATTCATGTAGAAGTATTAATGTTAGTGTGAAGGGGGTTCAGAGGTGAGGAAGGTGGTAGGGCTGAACAAGATAAGGAGGGGTGTAGAATTAAAAATGCTAACAGAGTTAGGGATTGGCACAGGGGCTGTAGGATGTTACCAATGTCGGGAGGATTGTAAAGACTGGAGAAGGTATTTATTAAAATTATTTCAAGGGATGTGGGGCTTTGCTGGCTAGGCCAGAATTTATTGCCTATCCCTTGAGATGCAGTTGGTGAGCCGTCATCCTGAGCCACTGCAGTCCATGTGATGTAGGTGCACCCACAGTGCTGTTAGGGAGGGAGTTCCAGGATCTTGCCACAGCAAGAGTGAAGGAATGGCGATATATTTCCAGGTCAGGATGGTGATTGGCTTGAAGAGGAACTTCCAGGTCGTGGTGTTCCCAAGTATCTGCTGCCCTTGTCCTTCTAGGTTGTAGTGGTCGTGCATTTGGAAGGTGCAGTCTAAAGAAACTTGGTGAATTCCTGCAGTACATCTCGTAGATGGTACACACTGCAGCCACTGTGTGTCGGTGGTGGAGGGAGTGAATGTTTGTGGATGGGCTGCCAATCAAGCGGGCTGCTTTGTCCTGGATGGTGTCAAGCTTTTGGATTGTTGTTGGAGCTGCACTCAACCAGGCAATTGGGGAGTATTCCATCACACTCCTGGCTTGTGCCTTGTAGATTGTGGACAGGTTTTGGGTAGTCAGGGATGTGAGTTACTCACCGGAGGATTCCTAGCCTCACCAGGACTTGTAGCCACAGTATTTAAATGGCTAGGCCAGTTCAGATTTTGGTCAATGGTAACCCACAGGATGTTGATAGTGGGTGATTCAGCGATGGTAATGCCGTTGAACATCAAGGGGTGATGATTAGTTTCTCTGTTGTTGGTAATGTTCATTGCTGGACAATTGTGTGGCGCGAATGTTACTTGCCACTTGTCAGCCCAGGCTGACTATTGTCTAGGTCTTGCTGAGTTTGGACATGGAGTGCTTCAGCACCTGAGAAGTTATGAATGGTGCTGAATATTGTGCAATCATCAGCAGACAACCCCACTTCTGACCATGTGATGGAAGGAAGTTCATTGATGAAGCAGCTGAAGATAGTTAGGTCCAGGACACTACCCTGAAGAACTACTGCAATGATATCCTGGAGCTGAGATGACTGACCTCCACAACAACCACAATGTTGGATGATCTTCCATTGTGCTAGATATGACTCCAACAGCAGAGAATTTTCCCCCTGATTCCCAATGACTCCAGTTTTGCTAGGGCTCCTTGATGCCACACTCAGTCAAATGCGGCTTTGATGACAAGGGCAGTCACTCTCACCTCACCTTTGGAGTTCAGCTCTTTTGTCCATGTTTAAACCAATGCTCTAATGAAGTGCGGAGCTGAGTGGTCCTGGCAGAGCACAAACTGAGCATCAGTGAGTAGGTTATTGCTAAGCAAGTGCCGCTTGATAGCACTGTTGATGATCCCTTCCGTCATTTTACTGATGTCTGAGAGTAGACGGATGGGGCAATAGTTGGTCGCATTGGATTGCTTTTTTGTGTACAGGACATACCTGGGTAATTTTCCAAATAGACTGGTAGATGCCAGTGTTGTAGCGGTACTGGAACAGCTTGGCTATTGCCGGAATATTGTCAGGGCCCATAGCCTTTTCTGTGGCCAGTGCCTTGAGCTGTTTCTTGATATCATATGGACTGAATCGAATTGGCTGAAGACTTGCATCTGTGATGCTGGGGTCCTCCGTAGAAGGCTGAGATGGATTATCCAATCGGCATTTCTGGCTGAAGGTTGTTGTGAATGTTTCAGCCTTATCTTTTGCACTGATATGATGGGCTCCACAATCATTCAGGATGGAGATATTTGTGGAACCTCCTTCTCCAGTAAGTTCTTTAACTGCCCACCACCATTCACGACTGGATGTGGCAGAACTGCAGAGCTTAGACCTGATCCATTGTTTGTGGGATCGCTGAGCTCTGTCTATCACTTACAGCTCATGCTGTTTGGCATGCAAGTAGTCCTGTAGCTTCACCAGGTTGACACTTCATTTTTAGTTATGCCTGGTACTGCTCCTTGCATGCTCTCCTGCACTCTTCAGTGAACAAGCGTTGATCCCCTGGCTTGGTGGTTATGGTAGAGTGGGGGATATGCCAGGCCATGAGCTTACAGGTTGTGGTTGATTTCAATTCTGCTGCTGCTGATGGCCCACAGAGACTCATGCATGCCAAGTCTTGAGTTGCTGCATCTGTTTGAAATCTATCCCATTTAGCACCGTGGTATTGCCACACAACACGATGGAGGTTATCCTCAATGTGAAGACTTCATCTCCTCATGGACAGTACGGTGGTCACCCCTACCTATACTGCCATGGACAGATGGATCTGTAGCAGGCAGGTTGGTGAGGATGAGGTCAAGTATGTTTTTCCCTCTTGTTGGTTCCCTCACCACCTGCCACAGACCCAGTCTAGCAGCTATGACCTTCAGGAACCGAACAGCTAGGTCAGTAGTAGCTGCTACTGAGCCAATCTTGGTGATGTACATTGAAGTCCCTCACGTTAACCTCCTTAACATTTCAAACCGAGTTTATCTTCTGATACATCAAAACATTCAGACCAGCTGCCTTTTGTTCAATTAACTCTCACAAACACAGACCCATAGTCACAGATCCCACTATTACTCTACTTTACAATAAGTTCCAATAACATTATGGAAATTATTATATCTTCCTGACAAAATATACTCACTGAAAAATGTGTAATGTCTTTCAGCTTCATTTATATGCTTCATGAGTGTCCCCCTGCATCCAGCCCCCGTGATCCACCACTGCCAGTTCAGCTGTACACAGCCAGACCACGAATGACTCTGGAGGGAGATGTGTGTGTGGGGCAGAGCCCCGTGCAAGCTTTATCCCACGCACACGGACCCTTCCCATATCACACTCATCTCAATGTCCTGATCATTTTCAATGCTGCCTGCTGGGGCTCTCTTTCACTTGTCCATGTGAGCTGATCTGCATCGCCACCCACCCACTGATCACACTCCCATGCAGCACTTATTACCGCCCACCACGAGTCCCCTTTCACTTTCGGTTTGAGAAGCAAGGTGCATTTAACATTCTTTAGTACCCCCATTCTTTCCCTTCACTTAGTCCCCCATGTTCTTTTCCCTATCAGTGTCGACCCCCAGCAACACCTTCCACCTCCTCATCGTCACCTACCCGCCACAACTATTTTCTTTCTGGACGTCCAGGTGAATGTGCACATTTCCTATCTTCCTGAAAATCTCATCCTATCCAGATTAACCTCCCCAACCTCCTCCTTCCCAGCCCCAGGGACCATGTGTGCCTGCGAGTTCCCACCAACCACCCTTGATGTGCCTACTACCAATACCATTGTACCCTCACCCTACCGGCTCACTCTGCCCTCTCACATTCTCACCATTCCCTCCTACCACACCCACCCTCATTTCATTCCCCAGGAGGCAGTCAACTACCCCACAGATCCCTTCGTTGCCCATTCATCTGAACATGTCCCCACCTCTGTCCTTACTCCTTCCACCACTCAGAACTCCTACTCTGCTCGGAACTCTTCCCCCAGATGGACTCCTTCCTTCACCCTTGTTTCTTCCTCCACTCTTTTCCCTTCAGCCCTCCAGACGTCTTCCTCCTCCTGGGCTCCTTTCTCCCCGTGGACTCCTTCCCCCCTCCAATCTCCTTCCTCACGCTGGGCTCCTTTCCCCCCAACCTCCGAATTCATAACCCCCCCCCACCGAGATTCCTTCCTCTCCCAACCCCTGAATCCTTCCCCTCTTCATATTCCTTCCTGCACCCGGACTCTTTCCTCTCCCTGGACCCCTTCCCCCCTCAGAACTCCTCCCCTTACACCTACCTCCTGAACTGACGTATTCTCCCCATTAACCCCTCCTCCACTATACTCCTTCCCCTGCAATCTCAAACCCCAATGCCTCCTTTCCCCTGTCCCAGCTTCAACCCCAACCTACACTCCTTCCTCTCACAGCGAAACCTAGACCTTCCTCTCTGACACTCTCCCCACCCTGTTTTGCTAATGTAGTACAGGGCATTGATGAGACCACATCTGGTGTAATCTGTACAGTTTTGGTCTCCTTACTTATGACAGAATGAAGTTGCATTAGAAACAATTCAGAGAAGGTTCACTTGCTTGGCTTGGATCAAAGGTGTAAATTTTTGAACAACAGTTCGGCGATTTGGGCCTGTATCATTGGACTGTAAAAATATGAGCGGTGATCTTAATGAAACGTATACGATCCAGCGGGGACATGACATGGTGGATGCTGAGAGCATGTTCCCCCTTATAGGAGAGGGTACAACTAAAGGACATTGTCTAAAAACAAGGTGTCTCCCATTTAAGACAGAGTTGAGGAGAATATTTTATCTCCGAGGGGTGTGAGTCTGTGGAATTCCCTTCCTCAGAGAACAGTAGACGGAGGGCCAGGGCATATTTTTAAGGCTGAGTTAGATAGATTCTTGATTGACAAGGGAGTCAAGTGTGTCAGGGCTAGACAGGAAACTGGAGTTGAGGCCATAATCAGATCAGGCATGATCTTATCAAAAGGCAGAGCAGGCACGAGGAGGCAAATGGCCGACTCCTGCCCCAAATTCGAATGTTCATATTTATATTCAGATAGAATGTATTACAAAGATAGGGAAGGGTTTTGGTCTGGAGAAACTTACAGAGATAGGGAATGGTGTAGGATCTGTAGATATTACAGAGATAGGGAGGCTTTTAGGTGCTGAAGGAGGGTACAGAGATAAGGAGGACTGAAAGTGCTTACAGAGGTTGAGAGAGGTGAATGATTGAAAGAGTTTACAGAGATAGAGAGGGGTGAAACTGCTTATGGAATTAGTCAGTGGTGTAGGACTCAAAGTGCTTACAGTGATAGAGAGGGGTGTAGGGTCTGTAGGATGTTACAGAGATAGGGATGATTGTAGAGGCTCAAAGGGGGATACAGAGATCGGGAGAGGTTTATGGGCTCGATAAGAATAAAGAGGTAAGTAGTGTGCTGGCTGGAACCGGTTAAGGAGATAGGGACGGACATAGGTTCAAGAGATAGGGAGGCGTCTAGGGGCTGGAGAGCGATACACAGATATGGAGGAGTGTAGAGATCGACACTGCACACTAACTCATTCACAAACCACACGTACCCACTCAGGGATACTGCAGAATAATTTCTCACTCGCCAGCATTTGCGAAAGACACTGAATAAATATTTTTTGCCTTTCCCCAACATTTATTCTGGCTTGTTTTTATCTGATTCATGGAAAGGGCCGGGTTAATTGTCCACCCATAATTGCCTCTTGACAGGTGGTATTGGGCCTCCTGCCTTGAAGCAACTGCTCTTCTTCTGGGACTGATTTTCAGGATCCCACAAAGTTGTGCAGGCTTCCATGGATCAATATTCTTTGGACCCCCGCTCTCTGCCTTTACAAATGAAGAAAAGTAAGAAATCTCCAGAAATAAACCCACGGCTCGGATCTTCCGGTCGCCGCTGACCAAGGTGAAAAGGACAGCTTACTCTTTTGAGATCTTGCAGCCGTGACTCCCTGTCCTGGATCGAGGAGTGAGGAATCGACACAGGGATCCATGTGGAGGAGCAACGGGGAGATGGAGCAATGAGGCCACATCCCCTCCTGGAGTAACCAGCTCAGGAAACTCCCTTTCAGGACAACATGCTTGCAGTGTTACTCTGCTATATATTTTTAAGATTTTTCAACAGGAAGTTCTCAGCTTTTAAAGGCTTTTAATTACTGTTTTGTGTTTGTGGTAAGTAACAATTGCAAGAATTAAAAAAAAACTTTCAATTGTTTTTCAATATTTTGAGCTTTGATAGAGGTACATAAGCCAAAACATTTAATGCCGCGCTTTTAAATAGAGGAAAACATGTTTGGGTAGCTGTCTGTTGGATTGCATTGGTTGTTTACCCTGAGGGAAATAGTGTAATGTTTTTATGACCACCCTGCTCTATTCAGCCATGGGGGGAATCACTGTGATAGAGCCCGGCTTCGCCATGCCCATCAACCCCAGGATAATAAGGGCGTGCTGTGGTCATGTGGTCCCCCCACCCCCCCATGGGATCAGCATAGAAGATGAGGCACAAGATAGGGGGCAGGACTTTCCCAGAGAGATAGAGAAAGAGAGGTGGGGGTGGGGTTGGGGGTGGGGGTGGTGTTGTTGGCAGAAGGGGCAAGGGAAATGGTGAATGAAGAGACCGGAATGGCAGTAGTGGTTAAGGGTTTGTTGATTTTGTTTCTTGTTCAGTTTGTTGTCAATATCAGCTTCATGGTTCATGTTAATAATTTAGTGATATTGTTTAGTTCAGCAAAGATTTGTTTTGTGAAGGAAATGTAACTAAAATGCTGGGCTGTAGAGATTGCAACAAAATACAGTCCAGATAGATGTTTTGTTTTTAGGGTTAGGGCTAATTTATGTTGAAAGCATTTAGTGAACCCTGGAAGGTTACCTCTTCACGGGGATGGATGGAGCTTAAGAATGTTCTCTAGTTTCAATTTATCCATGTGCTTTCTGGGAGAGGGTGAGTGGTTTCAGTTTGCACCTCATTTAGTTTGCAGCTTGCAGAAAAGTTTTGGGAGCCACGAACATGCTCCAGGCAGTTAAAGCTGAAGAGATATCCTGAGTACTTGAGGAGGTTGTGGAAGGTGGCTGGTTCCATGCTGGAGAGAGTTAGGGGTCCTAAGAAGCTCTGGGAGCCATTTTCGATCAGTTTAGCCAGGGGACTAGAGGTCGGAGAATCCCGGGACAGTGCCAGGTTAGTGAAGTTAGTGGTCTGAGCAAAAACTGGATATTTGCCGGTAATTAGAGGCTGGAGTGCAGCTTTGTGAATCCCAGGGAATGAAGACTCGGGAGAAGCAATTGAACCATCAGGAGGTTCTCATAGGGCATTCAGAGGCTTGAAAGTGAAGCATTGAAATCACTCGTGAGGGAGACAGAAGTTTAATGATATTTTGCAGCTCATAGTGGTCACTGATGTCTTGATGGGTTGTTGAGAAATCTGTGGGGTCTTCTTGTCCGAATCTGCCATTTATTGCGCAATGTGGTGTGTTTGACCTCAGGTTTCCAGTTAATTCATAATTACCTTATTCTTGTTCACAATGTTAGAGAGATGTTTACTTTCCTGACTTCATGTAGTACAGTTAATCTTGCTTGGTTGAAACTGTTAAATCATGTGCCTCCTTTCCCTGCATCACTCCCTCATTCTATAAACCCCTCCAGCCCCTATACTCCTCCCTATCTCAAACACCTTCACCAACTCCTACACCCCTCCCTTTCACAATCACATCCTCCAACATCTATACCCCTCCCTATCTCTGTCATATCCTCCAGCTCCGAAACTTTTGTATAATTCTATCCCCTCCTCCAAGTGCTATACCCCTCTCTATCACTATCATCACTATGTTCCTCTATATCTCTATCACCTCCTCCTACCCATACACCCCTCCCTATTTCTGTAACCACATCCATTACCTATACGCCTCCCTATCTATATAACCTCCTCTAGCACTAAGACTCCTCTCAATCTCCATAACCTTCTCAAGCACATATACCCGTCCCTATCTCTGTCATATCTTCCAGTACCTGCATTCCATCCTATCTCTCTAACCTCCTCCAGCACCCACTCTACTCCCTACGTCTGTAACCTCCCCCTGCCCACCATTCCTCCCAGCCCCTGGGCTGTTCTCTTTTGTTTTTATTCATTGAATAAATGAATAAATGATGTGACTGGATATATAACGGCTCTCTTGAGCTGCTCTCTGAACTTGGACTGAGTCACCCCATAAATAAATGCATTTGTACAGCAATTTAAACTCAGTGACATAAGTGCAATTTCAGCAAATATATAAAAAGCATCATTGTAATACTCAGGGTTAATTCCTATTATGTTGTAAAAGATGAAATCTATTACATATAAAAGCCACAGGAGTATGAAGCTGCCGGATATGGTGAAGAGTAGAATCACAGACTTCCTACTGCTCTCCATCTCTGGGTCACTGCGATTCTCTCCCTTGCTCTAACCCCTCAGTCCCTTACGGACCCGACTGGTCACTAAAATATATCTGACTGTCAGAGCATTGAGCAACAGAATTGAAGCATATGGGAGCAAAGGGGTTAACACCTTGTCAAACCAGTCAAATCCCACCCATGCAGGATCAGTATAATAGCTTGGAATTTCATTACAGAACCAGGGGACGTTATTGGTTACCTTTGCAGGTTCAAATGTAAAGTAGAATGGAATGTCCTTTAAACAAATCAGAATGCAGGTTGTTGACAGAACCACAGCTGCAGTTTTCTTGGTGCAATATTTTGTTTTCAGCTTCTGACAACAAATGGCCACAAATCGATCAAAGGAGAAAGTGACGGTGAACCAGACCGAACATTCTGTTGCTGCATAAACCAGGACAATGATAACACTGCACACAGGGGTGATGTCCAGGAAAGTTCCAGGGAAATAGTAAGAACTGATCCGCCACAGCATGACCCCAGAGATAATGACCATGAGATCCGCTGTTGCCATGGCCACCAGGTAACAGGTGGTGCAGTCGGAGAGGCTGCACTTTCCCCGTGACAGTATCACAATCGCCACTAAATTAACTGTAAGAGAGAAAATGGAAAAGAGACTGGAAATTTCTGATCAAACATTTCCCGTTTGTGATAAGTTGGAGAGGGGTTACAGGATAAAAATTTCAAAATCACATCACCGATCTAAATCCACTTTTTGGGTTCAACAAAGGCAGGACAGTGGTGAGCAGCCAAGCTGCTACAATGGTTTAAGGAGGACGGCTGAGACTGATTTCACCTATTTCATGGTTTGAGTGTAATGGCTTTGGATTCAGAGTTGAGGACTGCAATGTTCGGGAATATGAATGCCGTCTAGTGTGTATCCCTAACCTCAGAAGGAAAAAACCCATGTGTGTTGTGGGACAGTTGGAGGAGTCTGAGGCACTGGGTGAGGATCTCGAGGCTGAAAAAGCATGAAAGAGAAAGAAAGCGAGAGAGAGAAAGAGTAATTTGTGAGGAGCAGAACTAAACTGTCAAATAATACTTGAATAAATTCATCCAACAACTTCAGAAAATTGAAATCAGGAGATAATTGAGAAAAGTACTGAAACATGCAATTGGTTCCAGATGTACAGATTCACAAATCATTTAAAGCCACATCATAGTTTAACAAGGTCATAACAATCCAAACAAAGAACTGAGGTTCATTTCTAAAGGAAAAAAAATTTGAAAGTCAGAGACGTTATATTACATTTATGTGGAACGATTGCTGCAATTTGTACATTTATGTTCTCCATGTTAGAAAAAATGATTTCCAGGAATACAACCCTTTTACATTGAACAGAGAATGCCGAGGGCATTCGCTGCAGGAATTCACCGAAGCTCCTTCAACAGCACCTTGCAAACCCGAGACCATTATTATCTAGAAGGACAAGGGCAGCAGACTCTTAGGAACACCATCACCTGGAAGATCCCCTCCAAACCACTCACCACGTGGACTTGGAACTATATTGCTCTTCCTTCCTTGTCGCTGGATCAAAATCCTGGAACTCCCTCTCTAGTGCACTGTGGGTGTACCTGCACTACATGGACTGCACCAGTTCAAGAAGGCAGCTCACCACCACCTTCTCAAGGGCAGGTAGGGATGGGCAAGAAATGCTGGCAGATCCAGCAATACCCAAGTTCAGTTAACGTACATAAAAAAAAATGCACAATTTAATCTTCCATTTGAGAGTTCCCTACCTGTACAGTTAAGGAAGCAACTTGATAATTCGGAGAGCTTTAAGGTACAAATAGGTTTATTCTCTGTTTAAGTAGTGGATTAAACATTGAGATGTTATTCAGAACATTTGACTTACAAAATGGTACCACACACTGACTGTCTGTATATCAGTGACCATTAGATCAGCATGTGGCGTTATTAGTCACAGCTTAAAACCAGGGACCAGCTCCTGTACAGATTGACACAACTTCAGTGGTCACAGTGACTTACCAGGGACACCAATGACAACAAGAATCAGGTAGTATATGTTCCTGATACTGTGAAATGTTTCCATACTTTTCTTTGGGAAGGGATTTGTCCCGTCGTGATGCAGGCAATCTCTGTGAGTTAAACTCCAAGGAGATACATTCACAGAGTCTTTAATTTATACCCTGTGGGATCTCAATGGAGATTTTGAGGTTGTACCATCATGCACCAAGAAAGCATAAGCAAACAGATTACGACAGCCGAGTTAACTCTCTGTTGTGATGGAATATATTTAGAGCTGAGATTGAATTGGAAAACCCTAAAGACTGAACAATTTTGACCACATTCATTAACCAATGAAAATTGGAAGCTGTATTCTCCCAGCAATGGTGTTGATCACTCAAACACCATCAGGTCCATCTCTAGATCTCACACTGTTTCATTGATCACTTCACTCTGCTGTGTCCATTCAGTAATTACATTAGAAATTTGAACTGCCCTCTCAGGGCTGCTCTACTCCGCTCTGGGATATGGCTTCCCTCTTTAACTGTGGTCATTCAGTGGGTGATCTGTGTCCTCAAACTAATACAGCCCCTCTACAATGACAGACAATTCAAGCAATGCCTTCACTCTGGGAGGTCGCTGTTCTGATGTCTGATTTAGCTGTATGCTACATTTCACTAAAAGCGATAATTCAGCAAACCCTCTGACTAATATGACACCCCCATCTTTTTCAGCACCTCAAACTGATACCACCCCTCACACTAATGCAGTCACTAAAAGAAGGGCAGAACAAATCCAACCCAGCCAATTACTGCCCTATCAGTCTACTCTCGAACATTGGTAACGGAATGGAAGGGGTCATCAACAGTGCTGTCAAGCGGCACTTGCTTAGCAATAACCTGCTCACTGATGCTCAGTTTGGGTTCTGCCAGGGCCACTCAGCTCCTGACCTCATTACAGCCTTGATTTAAACATGGACAAAAGGGCTGAACTCCCGAGGTGAGGTGAGAGTAACTGCCCTTGACATCAAGGCCACATTTTATAGAGTTTGGCATCAAGGAGCCCTAGCAAAATTGGAGTCAGTAGGAATCAGGGGAAAACTCTCTGCTGGTTGCAGTCATACCTAGCACAAAGGAAAATTGTTGTGGTTGTTGGAGGTCAGTCTTCTCAGCTCCAGGACATCGCTGCAGGAGTCCCTCAGGGTAGTGTCCACGGCCCAATGATCTTCAGCTGCTTCATCAAAGACCTTCCGTCTATCATAAGGTCAGAAGTAGGGATGTTTGCTGATGATTGCACAATGTTCAGCATCATCCGCGACTCCTCAGATACTGAAGCAGTCCATGTCCTAAAGCAAAAAGTCCTGGGCAATATCCAGGCTTGGGCTGACAAGCAGCAAGTAACATTCCCACCTCACAAGTGTCAGGCAATGAGCAACGCCAGCAAGAGAGAATCCAAACATTTCCCCTTGATGTTCAATGGCATTACTAGTAGTGAAGTCCCCATAATCAACATCCTGGGGGTTACCATTGATTAGAAACTGAACTGGGCTAGCCATATAAATACTGTGGCTATAAGAGCAGGTCAGAGGCTAGGAATCGTGTGATGGGTGACTCATGTCCTGACTCCCCAAAGCCTGTCCACCATCTACAAGGTACAAGTCAGGAGTGTGATGGAATACTCCCCACTTGCCTGGATGAGTGCAGCTCCCACAACACTCAATAAGCTTGACACCACCCAGGACAAAGCAGCCCGCTTGACTGGCACTACATCCACAAACATTCACTCCCTCCACCACCTATGCACAGTAGCAGCAGTGTGTACCATCTACAAGATACAATTCAGGAATTCACCAAGGCTCCTTAGACAGCACCTTCAAAAACCACGACCACTTCCATCTAGATGGACAAGGGCAGCAGGTAGATGGGAACACCACCACCTGGAAGTTCCCCTCCAAGTCACTCACCATCCTGACTTGGAAATATATCGCCGTTCCTTCATTATCGCTGGGTTAAAATCCTGGAACTTCCTCCCTAACAGCACTGTGGGTGGACCTACACCACAGGGACTGCAGCGGTGCAAGAAGGCAGCTCACCATCACCTTCTCTAGGGCAATAAATAGTGGCCCAGCCAGTGAAGGCCACATCCCATAAATGAATAGACAAAAAATGGCAGCTCAACGTTCCTGGTCGCAGGGTTTTCAGGTGAGTTAGGGCTTTAAAAGTTAGGTGAGCGTTGCCATGGTGATTACAGAAGGAATTATAGCTGCGAGGAGAGATGCCATGCTAGAAGGATCATCAAACGAGGCCAAGTGGTTTGAACTGAAGAACGTAAAAGGGGAAACCACATTCCTAGGAGTGTACCTTGGAATCTCAGGCACAATGTGCAGACAAATCTGTAAGAAGTGCAAAAACAATGGGATGCTAATTGTGGTGGTTTCAGTGTCCTGAATGCTAAGTGGAATAGGGACAGTGGGCCGGTAGGGAGCAGGTGCAGACCCAATATTTTATGTGGGTGAGCCAATTAAGGCCCACCCAGCCTGACGCATGGCCAGTAGCGCTGAGCGCTACCTGTGTGGACAGGGTGGGGGGGAGGAGGGAGAGTCGGTGCCTGCGCTCTTTTGCTCATGTGTGCAAAAGAGCGCAGAAATCTCCCCGAGGCACGGAGCTGCCTCAGGGAGCTCAAGTTTATATTGATATATTTAAATAAAGAAAGATAAAAATTGTTTACACATGTCCCCTCATGTGACAGTTACACATGAGCTGGGACATGTTTATGAATTGTTAAAAAAGTATTTATTCATGGATGAGGTTTCCTGAAAAACGCAAAAGTCACTTGGGCTCTTCGCCTGGCAGCATTGTTAATTACTTTAATTGGTTTTTTAATGGCCTTAGCAGGCCTTTGACAGTTCGGTGGGTGCCCAGCCTCCTCCGGCGAGCACCCACCCAACGAAAGGGCTGAATGACGTGGGGTGACATCGGGACGCACGCCAGATGTCAACATGCATCGTTTCAAACGTCGGCGAGCGGGTGAAAATTCTGGCCAGTCTGAGTGTCGCAGAACAAACAGAATTATTAAAATGCATTGAGGAGATCAATTTTTAGCCAATACTCAGCATGAGATGGATGCTGTTCTGGACTTAGTTTTACTACCTTAAGCTGGGCAGGTGGAAGGGTTAAAGTTAGGGAGCACAGTTCATAGTTAGATTTGTCGTAGTTATGGAAAAAGACAAAAGCAGGCCAGTAATAGGAATTTTCAGTAGACAGAAAGGTAATTTGACTAAGCTGAGATATGATTTAGCTAAAGTCGATTGGAAACAGCCACTTGAAGGTGATTCAGTGCCAGATAAGTGGGGAGCATTATGGGAAGAGATAGTGAGGGTACAGCGCAGGTTTGTCCTTGGGGGTTAAAAGCCCCCTGGATGTCAAGGGGCTGATGGGAGTGAATAAAGAAGGAAATTGTGACAGATATAGAGGGCCCCAATACCGTGGAAAAAAAAACAGAGAACATAGGATCACACAATTGTGAGAAATAGGGGTAGGAACAGGCCATTCAGCCCCTTGACACTGCTCCACCATTCAATAAAATCATTGCCGTTAACCCCACTTCCCTGCCATAATTCTTGACTCATTGAAGATCAAAAATCTTTGTTCAATTCTTCTTTTAAGAGACACAATAACCCAGCCTCCACTGCTCCTGGGGAAATGAAAGTTCCAAAGACTAACAACCCTCTGAGAGAAGAAATTCCTCCTCACCTTAGTCTAAGATGGGTGACCTCATTTTTTTAAACTGTACTCCTAGAGATGTGTTTTATAAAGGGAGTTAGGAAAACAAAGAGAGGACATGAAGCAACAAACTATCTAGCAAAATCAAGGAAAGTCCAAATATTTTTGTTTAAGAAAGCATAAAGTGCAAGAGGGTAACTAACAACAAGTAGGGCCTCTCATGGTTTATAAGGGTAACCTGTTCATGGAGATGGAGGATTTTGGTATGGTTCTTAAAGAATACTTTGGGAGGAATTTTTAGGTTGACGTGCAGGCACCTGCCCGACCAACCTTATAAGGTGTGAAATCGTGAGAGATGATGTGGGGCGAGCATCCTGACACCATCCCATCATCGCGTGATATTTCGGTCGACGCACGTCCGCTGACATTTAAGAAGACAATTAAAATTGTGAAAGCTCCAACTGTCCCTGATTTTTCGTGGTCCATCCAACCTTATGGTTGGTGGACATGTGAATCTGCCAGGTGGACTTTGCACTTTTGATGAAACCTTATCCAAGGGCGGGATGAGGCTCCTGTACTCAAATAAAAAAATTAAAAATGTACGTACAGAATTTTCACCATGCACATGTTCAGGAGGTGGATTGTGGTGTGTGGACATTTTTCCCAGATTTTAAACACTGTATTGATTGGTTTTAAAGTCTCCAGCTCCCTGAGGCAGCTCTCTGCCTTCAGGGAGCTTTCATTTCCGCACTCGCCCGTGCCCTCGCTTATGTCAGCACCCGCCCTCCTCCCTTCCCTCACCCTGGCAGCGCTGAGCATTTCAGTGCATCCTTCACGCTGGCTGGATGTTAATTGGGCCAATCATGGTCGATGGTCCGTTCCCCGGCCACTCCTGGGCCCTCCAATTGCACCCCACTCCACCCCCCTGCCAACCTAAAAGGCCTGGCCTTTGAATCTGTTTTCACAGGAGAGAAGAACTGTACGGACTTTGCAATCAGGGAGGAGACGTATGAAATATTAAATTAACATAGCGAGAGAAAAAGCATTGAAAGGTTTAATGGTTTTGAAAGTGTATTAATCCCCAGGCCTGGATGAAATATATTCCCAACTCTCAGGGGAAGCAAGAATGGAACTAACGGAGGCTTCGACCATCATCTTCCAATTCTCTCTGGCTACAAGTGTGGTGTAAGCAGACTGGAAGTCATCAATTGCTGTACAACTGAGGTAAAAAGGAGGTTCGATGAGGGTCGTGCTTTTAATGTAGTCCGTATGGAGTTTAGCAAGGCTTTGTGAAGGTCCCACATGACAGAGTGGTTACGAAAGTAAAAGCTCATGGGATCCACGGCAAAGTGGAAGTCGGAGAGGCAGGAAGCAGAATATGATTTTTGTTGAATGTTTTTGTGACCACAAGGCTGTTTCCAGTGGAGTTCCGCAGTGCTCAGAACTATGTCCTTTCCTTTTGGTGGTACATTATTTTTACTCTTTCACAGTGCTTGGGCATCCCTGACTAGGCCAGCACTTGCTGCCCATCCCTAATTGCCCTTGAGAAGGTGGTGGTGAGCCGCCTTCTTGAATCGCTGAAGTCTATGTGGCGTAGGTACACCCCTGGTGCCGTTAGGGAGGGTGTTCTGTCAGGGCGTGAGAGTCCCTGTGGAGTCTCACTTATGTTTGGAGCAGTACTCTGGATGTAACAGGAATGAGTGACAATGCCAAGTTATGTGTTAAGTCAACAATTTTATCGAAAACCGAATAATGATAATGATAATGATAATAATAATATGACAATTAATTCATAATATAAAAAAGGAAGTAAAAAGAAAGATAATTTTATTGCAAGGTGCTTTAGCTCCCCAAAATGAATGACCCCAACTTCATCTGTTCCACGACAGGATGTTGAACTGGTAAAGATTCCCTTTGGTACATACATCTCCAAGTTTCTGAGTGACATTACATATGGGGGTGGATTCTTCAGCCAGTCTCTCCTATACCCCTTAGCCTTCAGTGGTTGACTATTCCATTCCGGCTGCAGCACCGAATCCTGGAAGCAGTGTCTCCTTAAGCCAAATTTCTGGCTCTATTACAGCCTTTCTAGGCTTAATTGGAACTTTGTCAAACCAGTGACTCTGGAAGAACATGAATCATTATCAATTCTCACAGGCTCTGCAAGGCTTTTCAGACTTCACAACCCAAGTCGTTTATGCATCTTTTGATGGTGTCTTCCCATCTGCCACCAATTTGGTTGCAGTCCATCAATCAAACTTAATCTCCTGATGACCCATTATCTTGGCCTGCAGTTCAAGCGTGATAGGGTGCAATAAGAAATGAGTTCTTATCAATAAAAAAATACTTTTACTAGTCTAGCAGGAAAATAGAGATCTAGACCAAGCAACATCTATGGATGGCCAATGTGGAAAACAAATTCTTGCAAAAGCACATCACTACTGATTATTATTGATTAATTAATCAAAGTACAATCACAGCTAGGTTTAAATTAACACCTACAAAGTAAGATTCACTGCAGGTTGACTTAAAAACTCAAAAGTGAAGCAAAATTAAAATTAAGAAAAATTAGTGATTGTGGCCAAAAACCAAAAGTTCCAGGATTTTGACCCAGCAACAGATATATTTCCAAGTCTAGATGGTGAGTGACTTGGAGGGGAACTTCCAGGTGGTGGTGTTCCCATCTCTCTGCTGTCCTAGTCCTCCTAGATGGTAGAGGTCATGAGTTTGGAAGGTGTTATTGAAGGAGACTGGGTGAGCTGCTGCAGTGCATCATGTAGATGCACTGCTGTTAACTGTGAGTCGGTGGTGGAGGGAGTGGATGTTGAGGGTGGTGGATGGGGTACTGATCAAGTGGGCTGCTTTGCCCTGGATGGTGTTGAGGTTCTTGAGTGTTATTGGAGCCGCACTCATCCAGGGAAGTGGAGAGTATTCCATTATACTCCTGACTAATGGCTTGTAGATGGTGGACAAGCTTTGGGGAGTCAGGAGGTGAGTTAGTCTCTATAGAATTCCCAGCTTCTGACCTACTCTTGTAGCCAAAGTATTTATATGGCTAGTCCAGTTCAGCTTCTGGTCAATGGTAACCCTCAAGATGTTGATAGTGGGGGATTCAGCAATGGTAATGCCATTGAATGTCAAGGGGAGGTGGTTAGATTTTCTCTTGCTGGACATGGGCATTGCCTGGCACTTACGTGGTGCCAATGTAACTTGCCATTTGTCAGCCCAAGCCTGAATGTTGTCCAAGTCTTTCTGCATATGGGCACAGACTGCTTCAATCATATACCAATGATTTGAACTGGAGTGTGAAGGGTACGATCAAGAAATGGCAGCAGTGTGTACCACCTGCAGGATTCACTGCAGCAACTCACTGAGGCTCCTTAGACAGCACCTTCTAAACCCACAATTTATGTCCTCTGCTATGAGCCTTCAAGCAAGGGGAATGAGGTTTCCCTATCCACTCCCTGCAGACCCTTCGTAAGTCTGTACACTTCAGTTATGTCTCACCTCAGTCTGCTGTGTTCCAAAAGAAAATAACACTAGCCTATTCAATCTTTCCTAATAAATAAAATTCCCCATGAATCTCTCCTCCACCCTCGCTAAGTCGAGCAATCACATCCTTCCCCCTACTCAGTGAGCAGAAGTGCACACAGTATTCCTGTAGCTGTGGTCTGACCAGTGTTTAGCATAATTTAGCATAATTTAAAAATTGGCTGCATGGTTGACAGAGAAAAAGGGAGCTTAAGGCTGCAGGAGGATATCAATGGACTGGTCAGGTGGGTGGAACATTGGCAAGCGGAATTCAGTCCAGAATTCAAGTGGAAAACTGTGAGGTAATACATTTCAGGAAAGCTGAAAAGGCAATAAATGGTAGGATACTGAGAAGCGTGGAGGAACATAGGCACCTTGGATCCCTGAAAGTGGCTGTACAGGTGGCTTAGGTGGTCAAGGATGCAAATGGGATATTTTCCTTTGTTAGCTGAGGCACAGAATATAAGATTTGGAAAGTTATGCTGCAACTGTGTAAAACACTAGTCAGACCACAGCTACAGGAATACTGTGTGCACTTCTGCTCACTGAGTAGGGGGAAGGATGTGATTGCTCGACTTAGCGAGGGTGGAGGAGAGATTCATGGGGAATTTTATTTATTAGGAAAGATTGAATAGGCTAGTGTTATTTTCTTTTGGAACACAGCAGACTGAGGTGAGACATAACTGAAGTGTACAGACTCACGAAGGGTCTGCAGGGAGTGGATAGGGAAACCTCATTCCCCTTGCTTGAAGGCTCATAGCAGAGGACATAAATTGTAGGCTAAAAGGTAGGATGTTTAGAGAAGGTCTGAGGGGAAATATTTTCACTCAGGGAGTGGTGGGGATCTGGAACCCACTGCCAGAAAGGGTGGTAGAGGCGGAAACCCTCTTCACATTTAAAACAATACTTGGATATGCACTTGAAGTGCCATTGCCTACAAGGATATGGACCATGAGCTGGAAAGTAGGATTAGGGTGTATACTTCTGTTTGGGCAGCACAGACGCTATGAGCCGAATAGCCTCATTCCATGCTGTAAATCTCTATGATTCTGTGACAACACAGCCGGCTTGATCAACACCCCATCCACCACCTTAAACATGCACTCCCTCCACCACGGACGCGCTGTGGCAGCAGTGTGTACCACCTGCAGGATTCACTGCAGTAACTCACTGAGGCTCCTTAGACAGCACCTTCTAAACCCACGAGCTCTAAACACCCAGAAGGACAAGGGCAGCAGACGCATGGGAAGAGCCGGACCAGCAAATATTCCTCCCAGCTAGACACCATCCTGACTTGGAAATATATCGCCGTTCCTTCACACCACATGGACTGCAGCAGCTCAAGAAGGCTGCTCACCACCACCTTCTTGAGGACATTTAGGGATGGGCAATAAAAATGTTGGCCTTGCCAATGATGCCCACACTAGCAAAGAAATCAATAATGGCCAGGAAAAGACCCCCTGGGGTCCATCCAACCTGGTCAACTCAAACATCCCTCACCCCAGCCAAAAGCAAGGGATCTCCTGAGAGAGGCAGAAGAACTTACTAAAATTTCCCAGACCAATTTCTGGAGATCATAAAATCGGAAGACCCTGCCCCGATCCTCCTCGATAATCAGAACTATCCCAGGATACCAGTCTGTCCCCAATAAGCCATGGGTTACAAAAGAATTCCTTTATATCTCCGATTCTGCAGTCTCCATCTGAACGCAGGGCCTCGGAGTCTGCCCTCCAGCAACCTCCTGTCCAGCTCAGTGCCAACAGGCTCTTCCTGAAACTTCAGTAATGATGCATAACCTGTCGATAGATTGACCTGTGTTCCTACTTCAATGGCATTGCAGCTTGCACCAAATCTGTCCCAAATCTACTTAGCAAAAGTGCCACATGTAACATGTTTCTATTCATTGGGATCCCATCGCATTCCTCTGATTCATTGGGATCTGATCCCACTCCCGATGATTAACCTGGGAGATGATCCAAACCATTTGTCAAGAAACAGGAACTTATCTCATTTCCCAGCAGAAACCGGGAACTGCAAGTCCCAGCACACCGGGAATTTCAGCACATCCGCGGGTCGGGAGTGGGGCTGCTCACGCGCAGTTCATGGCTGTGAGATCTTCGGGTCCAGGACAAGTGCCAGTTCGCCTGTGTGGGGAAATCTGTGCAGCATGGAAATCTGATCATGGGACCCAGAAGTTGGGTGCCATTACCTCCTGGAATAGGGGGCATGATCGACGGAACAGGAATAGGTTTCAGATGGGTAAAGGGAATCCAGGGAGAGGGGACAGGGAGAGGAAATAAGGAGAAGTCCTGGTTAGGTAAAGGGAACCCAGGGAAAGGGGACAGGGAGGGGTCCTGCTTAGGTAAAGGGAACCCAGGGAGAGGGAACCCAGGGAGAGGGGACAGGGAAGGATCCCAGTTAGGTAAAGGAAACCCAGGGAGTCCGACGCCAGGGAGCGGAGACAGGGAAAGGTCCCAGTTAGGTAAAGTGACCCCAGTGAGAGGGAACCTAGGGAGAGGGGACAGGGGGAGGCCTCACAGAGGGACAGAGTAAGGGTCCTGGGGACGGAGCCACCTGGAGGTGGAGAGCACCGGGAGGAGAGTGCCGGTAGGAAACACTGGCGAAGGAACCCACTGGGGAGGGAAGCAAAGAAAGAAACCACAGGTAATAAAGGTGCTGCGGGTGGTTGGGGGCAAAGGTAGCCCTTTGAAAGCAGTGGCATTCTGCTCGGCACGGCTGAAGAGCTGAAGTTGTGCCTGTGAATTGGTGCTGGAGTGCTGACTCAGGAATCCAGGGGAACATAGTTTCAGGGGGTGAGATTGAAACCCTGGGAGCTGAGCAGTCATTGAGGCAGAACAAAAACAGAATTACCTGGAAAAACTCAGCAGGTCCGGCAGCATCGGCGGAGAAGAAAAGAGTTGACGTTTCGAGTCCTCATGACAGTTCTGTCGAAGGGTCATGAGGACTCGAAACGTCAACTCTTTTCTTCTCCGCCGATGCTGCCGGACCTGCTGAGTTTTTCCAGGTAATTCTGTTTTTGTTTTGGATTTCCAGCATCCGCAGTTTTTTTGTTTTTATTTTTAGTCATTGAGGCAGTCCGAGTCAGTGAGACTTTTGGAGGGAACTCGAGGGCGCTCGGCCTTCAAAGGAGAGGCCTGGAAATCCCATGTGAGGGAGACAGAGTTTTAACGGGATTGTGAAATTCTGTGAACACTGACATCTGAATGGGTTACTAGGGAAACGATGGGATCTGCCTAGGTCGCATCTGCCATTTATTGCGAAGTGTGGTGTGTCCGACCACGGTTTGCCTCTTGTTTCACCTCATGTTACCTCTTGATTTTAGAGTATAAGAGAGATATTGTAAGTTGTTTTAATTTTCTGTCTATTGTAAAGTTTATTTTGTTTGTTCTTCAACCGTGGAATCTTGTGACTTTATTCTATTAGCAAGTACGCAGGATCTCAAACTTTGCCCTGTTTAGGCAAAAAGATTACTGGCCCCTAACCAGATCATGCCAAAAAAATTTGGGATCTGGCCTAGGATCATAACATATTGTATTCACTGGGATATGGGATCCCATTCTTCTGATTCTTCTGGGATCTGCTGCTATTCATTTGATTCACAGGGACCTGATCCCATTCCTATTGGCCGCACCGTGCTCAGACTTGGAGTTCTGCTCCTGAGCCAGCCAGCGATTGGATGAAGCCTCAGCTCCAAAACTTTGATGGAACAAATGGAGCAGAATGTCAACCTCATCGTCGGGGTGCGTTGGTACAATGTGTCTGTGAAAAATCTCGAAAGGCAGGAACTTCCCTTTTTCAGATCATCTGTCCTGATTGTGGAGGACATGCCCATATGTTTTGCCCCACCCTTCCTGGCTCCTGTGCACACTTAACTTTTAGGAAGTCCTAAAGTCCCAATTTTTGTCATCCCAATGCAATGCAGAATGTGGAAAAAAAGGAGATAAAAAAGCAAACATTCCCCACAAAGTTTAAAAGAGAAACTGGTGTGTAGAAAATTCTTTGTTCTTAGAATAAGGACGAGGAGTTCACAAAGCAGCAGATCACAGGTAACAGATTGCAAGGCAGCAGATCACAATGGCACAGATTACCAGGGAGCAGATCACAAGGGCACAGGTTACAAGGCATCAGATCACAAGGGCACAGATTACAAGGGATCAGATCACAAGGCACAGATTACAAGGGAGTAGATCACAAGGTCACAGATTACAAGGCAGCAGATCACAAGGCACAGATTACAAGGGAGCAGATCACAAGGTCACAGATTACAAGGCAGCAGATCACTAGAGCACAGATTACAAGGCATCAGATCACAAAGTCACAGGTTACAAGGGAGCAGATCACAAGGTCACAGATTACAAGGCAGCAGATCACTTGGGCACAGTTTATAAAGCAGCAGATCACAAGGTAACGGATTACAAGGCAGCAGATCACAAGGTCACAGATTACAAGGGAGCAGATCACAAGGGCACAGATTACAAGGGAGCAGATCACAAGGGCACAGATTATAAGGCAGCAGATCACAAGGGCACAGATTACAAAGGAGCAGATCACATGGAGGCTCAAAATGGGGCAGTAGTTTCCAAGGACCAAGGGGTCAATGGCTGGGTTATGAGAGGAACGGTGATGATGGCAGATTTGAAGGTGAGAGAGCCACAAAATCGAAGTGCTAGAACTGGTCCGATCACAGTCACCAGCTAACATGGGGTCCAGGAGGAGACTGACCCCCTACATCCAGCAGCGGCCAAGCTGGGACACCGGGGCTACCAGCTCCTGTGCTGACTGAGGCACTGCTCCTTTAGCCCGGATCCCGTCACTTTGCATGAGCCTGTTGTCAGGGCTTGTCCACAAGCAAATCTAAGCCCCCCTGCCCCCACCTCCACTGACTCCCTCACCTCTCCTCAAATAGGGGTAGGGGAGAGTGAGAGCGTGAGAGAGAAAGAGAGAGAGAGAGAGACGATAGCAACAAGCCGAGGATAAGATCTGTGAGACAGATGCAATACAAAGCCCCCCAAAAGTATCATCATTTCAGAAAAGCAAAGAGTTCCAGCATCTGCAGCATTTTCACTTTTGTAAGTCAAGTTTTTTTTTTGTCCCCTTTGCGAGCAGATGTGAGAGGATGTAGATTAAACCCGTGGAGGTGGAGGAGAGACTTGGGCTGCTCCTTTCCTTCCTATCCTGTCAGGGAGCTCCTGCCCTCCTCACCAATCGCCTCCCCTCCAATCCCCCAACAACCCTACTGCTTGAAATATTTTCAAACCACCAGTGATTGCTGGTATCACTTAGTACATGGAAGTCTGGCGATAAATATTATATTAATGGACTGAAAACACAGGGACTTGCCTCTGGGCCGCTCTCAGTTGCTTCATTTATTCACGAATTGAATGATTGATGTAACCGGACATTTCACCGCGCTCTTGAACTGCTCCCTGAACTTGGACTGAGTCACCCCATAAATAAATGTGTTTGTACAGCAAATTAATCTCAACAACATGACTGCAACTTGTACAAAGAAACATAAAGATTCATTGTAATATTGTGGACTAATTCCTGTAATGATATAATGAAAGAATTCTAAAACATATAAAAGCCACAGGAGTATGAAGCTGCCGGATACGGTGAAGAGTAAAATCACAGACTTCCTTCTGCTCTCCATCTCTGGGTCACTGCGATTCTCTCCCTTGCTCTGACCCCTCAGTCCCTTACGGACTCGACTGGTCACTAAAATATATCTGACTGTCAGAGCGTTGAGCAAGAGAATTAAAATGTTTGGGAGCAATGGAGTTAGAACCTTATCAAACCAGTCAAATGCTACCCATGCAGGATCAGTATAATAGCTTGGCTTTAAAGTACAGAACATGGGAACATTGTTAATTATCTCTCCAGCTTCAATTGTAAAGTACCAGGAGGTGTTTTTTAAACAGAGCAGAATGCCCATTGTTGCTAGGACCACAGTCACAGTTCTCTCAGTACAATATTTTATTTTCAGTTTCTGGCAACAAATGGCTACAAATCAATCAAAGGAGAAGGCAACAGTAAACCAGACCGAACAGTCTGTGGCTGCATAACACATGGCAAATATAACACTACAAACAGGGATGATTTCCGGGAGTGATCCCGGGAAATAATAAGAATTGATCTTCTCCAGGAAGACTGCAGTGATAATGACTAGTAGGTCCACCATTGCCATGGCCACCAAGTAGCGGGTTGTGCAAGTGGAGAGGCTACACTTTCCCTGGGACAGGATCGCAATTGCCACTGAATTAACTGTAAGAGAGAGAAGGGAAAAGAGACTGGAAATTACTGATCACACATTCTCTGTCTCTGGATCCAAGCAGTAAGAGCAGAATTTTAGCACCAAAAGCGAGCGTGTGGGGGTGGGTCAGAGGATAAAATTTTTTAAAATCTCAAATCAGACCCAGCCACCCACTTCTTGGTCCAGCGGAGTTGAGGCAGGGAATGTATAAACAGCCACTCCCAGGAGGCAGGTTGGAAAATATTTTATTGAGGCTGAACATTTCTGACTTAACCTGCATTGTTGGCTGGAATTTCCCCCTTTAATCAACAATAAGGCTGTGTGTGTGTGTGTGTGTGTGTGTGTATGTGTCAGACCCTGTGGTGATCTGTATTTGTTTCTGTGTGCACGTGTGTTGTGGGTGGCGGGGGGGGGGGGGTTACTCAGACATTCTGGGGTCAGACCCCTGGGGACATAAAGGAACCACTGAGGGTTAGGAAAGATACAAACATTAAGTGCATACACATCAGGGGAGTACTTGATGAGAGAGAACACAAAAAGATTTCAGAGACATCAAAAACAATTAGCAGGGCAAAGAGAAAATTAAGTTATCAAGTAACAGAAAACAAAATAATGAAATATTTTACAAGCACATCAATAAAAAAGAACGCAGTGATGGGAAAAGGACCATCAGTGGATAGACAGGCAATGACAGAGATGGAAGAAATATTCAATAACTGTCTGTCTGGCTTTGGTATTTACCAAAGAAATAAAAAACGTTGAATGATGAGATGAGCAATAAGTGCAATGAAACTTTTAAAAAAGGGATGTATTGACTAAACTAAACAAACTCAAAGAGGATAAAATGCCTTGTCCAGGAGAATTGTATGAAGTTTTAAAAAATAAATAAATTGAGGCAAGGCATGACACCCATTTAATAAGGTATTGTTATGCACTGGCAGGTGGTACTGACCGAATCCACAAGGGAAACTTGGAAATGCTATCACAACGATTCTGCAATTTTTTATTTATTACAAGAAGATTGGTGCACTGAAGTCAGAAGTAATGAGTCCACTACCACCTTTAGAGATTTTAAAAATTAAATTAAAGCATCCATTAACAAAGGAAGAAAAAAACTTCACACACACACACACACACACAGACACACACACACGCACACACAGGATTACAGTTACACAGTTATAACAGTTCCCAAAATTTCTACTGAACAAAACTCCCAACTATATGCCCCCTTTAAGGCCAACAGTCCAAGTAGGTTCCAAATCTATAAAGTCATCCAGCAAGTTTACCACAAACACCCACTGGACAATAAACTTCCAAAGGCTTTTAACATAACTTTGGTTACTGGAGCAGCAAACTTCTGCAGGGTGGCTAGAGACTTCCCCTCCCCCCCTACCCCCCCCCCCCCCCCCCCCCACCCTACCCCCCCAAGTCTGTTTCCCACAGTCACCTTTACACAATCTCACCTCACACGGTCTTCTACACTTCTTTCGATATATCTAATCCATTTTTGGGCCTGAAGTTTCAGCTTGGCAGGCAGGCATGATCGGCGGAGTCAGGAGCTGCTGGGAAACAGACTGCCGATCGTAACCACGATTTCATGCTGGCTGGCCAATTAGCGGCCAGCCAGTGTGAAATGTACGTTGAAACGATCAGCGCTGCCAGGGTGGGGGCAGGAGCAGGGTGGGTGATGATGTTTATGTGGGCATGGGTGATTGCTGGGAGAAAGCTCCCTGAAGGCAGAGAGCTGCCCTAGGGAGCTGCAGACCCAAGAACCATGAAATAAAGCTTTGAAAATCAGGTAAAAAATGTCCAAGCATCACAGGCAGCTAAACATATAGATGATAAAACTGCTGTACATAGATTTTTATTTTTATTTTATTTAATAATGGAAACCTCATCCCGCCCTTGGATGAGGTTTCATGAAAAATGCAAAGACCACCTAGCCAATCACCCGTCTGCCAACTGTAAGGTTGGACGGACCACAAAGAAATTGGAGTTAATTGCTCCATTAATGGGTTTAGTTGCCCTCATAATTGTCGGTGGGCGTGTGTCTAACTTTTGCGTGCACCGACCAAAATATCGTGCGATTCACATCCGATTGGGTCAGGCGCGCGTCCGCCCGATCAGCATAAAATTCTGCCCTTGATTTGTAAATCCCACTGTTTCAACTTGCCTTTAGAAGCTACTTCTCCTAGAATATAAAAATCTTTCATGTTATCATTATAGCCAGCACTTTTGGGAAAAATCAATATAATAACCCCGCCTTATTTATCTCGCCAGCTGTAAAAACCTTCCATATCTCTTTGAAAATCAAACACCCTTCTCACTTATCTAAAAATTCAAATTTCACTCACGCTGTATCTGCTGGCCTCACCCTAGCTTTATTCATCGCCACTTCAAATGTCTATTTTACACCTCACTTCTTTGATAATTTAAACTTTGTACTCTGATCTTCTCTAGTTTAATTAAATTAGCATCCCAAACACATAGGCTGAAATTCAGGCGGCCCTCCCCACCTAAGATACACTGACCTCCTCCCCTGACACCCCAATCACCCAATTTCCACCACCCCCTCCCCCCCCCCCCTGCCCCGCAAGGCCTTCCCTACCCTCCCCACCCCCTGAGGCCCCGAAAACTAACCTTTCCATCCAGTCCCGGGACTTAGGCTCTGTCATCTCCAGGAGGTTCCTCTTCTGTATACTGCAGTGTCTCTCTAAAGTGGGGGCTTCCTGCCGAGTGAGGGGCGGAAATCTCGCCTGCAGCCAATTGTTGCTCATTCAAGTGTGAAATGGCTACGGGGCAGGCAGTGTCAGCGAGGATGTGTCCCCTGCCGACTCTTCGGCTGGTGGGATGGGAAGCCCCGCCATCCTGAAACTCCTGGACTTGGTGTAGATACACTCACAGTTCCAGGCTTCCACCCAGTGACAGTGAAGGAACGGTGATGTAATTTGAAGTCAGAAAGTTGTGTGGCTTGGAGGGGAACATGTAGGTGGTGGTGTTCCCATTCATCTGCTAACCTTATCCTTCTAAGCGGTAGACATCACGGTCTTGGAACTTGTTGTCAAAGGAGACTCGGAAATTTCTGAAGTGCATTGGGTATCTTGTACCCACTGCTGCCACAGTGCACTGTTGGTGTGGGGAGTGAATGTTTAAAGTTCTGGATTTGATGCCCACCAAGTGGGTTGCTTTGTCCTGGATGGTGTTGGGCTTCTTGTATTTTGTTGGAGCTTCACTCTCCCAGGCTAGTGGGGAGCATTTCATCACACTCCTGAATTCTACCTTGTAGCTGATGTGTAGGCCTTGGGGATAAAGAGGTGAGTTACTTGCTGTAGAATTCCCAGCCTCTGGCTTGTTTTTGTAGTTGCAGGATTTATAAGTGAAATTTCTGGTCAATAGCAATCCTCTAGTTATTTAAAGTGGTGATTCAGTGGTGGTAATCCCATTGGATATCAACGGGGATTGGTTAGATCTTGCCTGGTTGGGGAGGGTGATTGACACTGGTGTGGTACAAATGTTACTTATCACTTATCAGCCCAAGCGTGAATGTTGTTCAAATCTTCCTGCCTGTTGTCAGGGACTGCTTCAGCATCTGAGAAGTCAGGAATGGTGCTGAGCACTCTAGAACCATCAGTGAACATCCCTCCTTTCTGAGGTGGAGGCTAGGTCATTGATGAAGCAGCTGAAGATGGTTGGGCCTAGGACACTACCCTGAGGAACTCTTGCAGTGATGAACCGGGGCTTATATGATTGACCTCTAACAACCATAACCATCTTTCTTTGTGCTGTTACTCCAAACAGTGGGAACCTTTCCCCCTAATTCCCATTGACTTCAGTTTCCTTGGGCTCCTTGATGCCACACTCAATAAAACGTTGCCTTGGTCAAGGGCAGTCACTCTCACCTCACCACCTGAATTCAACAATTTTGTCCTGTTGTAGGGTGGCCAAGTTGTGCTGTTAATGATGAGTTGATCTGCAGATGCTCCTTGGGTGGAAACTTTATGTTTATTTACAATATACTCAGCAGTCACTACACGCATGCTTTCAACTCTAACTCCACCTCTACACTGACTGCTGAGATAGCCCGAGCTACTCTCCTATTGGTTAATACAGGCCATGTGATCTTCCTAACGGGTATTATTCTTAAAGGTACATTGCACACTAAATAAAACCATAATAACTACATGTCCATATTTAGAACAAGGTTGAAATGCGATCTAGAGCTGAGTGGCCCTGTGGATCCCAAACTGAGCATCCGTGAGCAGTTTATTCCTGTTTAAGTGACGTTTGATAGCACTGTCAATGTCACCTTCCATCACTTTACTGATGATCAAGGGTAGATTGATGGGGCGGTAATCGGCCGGATTGGATTTTTCCTGATTTTTTCTGGACAGGACATACCTGATCAATTTTTCACATTGTCTGTACGATGCCAGTGTTTTAGCTGTGCAGCTTGGCTAGGGGCGTGGTTATCTCTGGAGCACAAATCTTCAATACCATAGCAGGGATGTTGTCAGGGCCCACAGCCTTTGCAGTATCCAGTGCCTTCAGCCGTTTTTTTTTTATATCACATAGAGTGAATCGAATTGGCTGAAGACTGGTATCTGTGATGTTGGGGACCTCCGGAGGAGGATGAGATGGATCATCTACTGGGCACTTCTGGCTGAAGTTGGTAGCAAATGCTTCAGCCTTGACTTCTGCACTGATGTGCTGGGCTCCCCCATCATTGAGGAGCGGGATGTTTGTGGAGCCTCCTCCTCCTCCTCCCATTAGTCGTTTAATTGTCCACGATTGGATGTGAAAATTCCCTCAACAGCTGACAGGGAAGCAGATCTGCTCCTGAGGTGGATACAGGCAGAAACAGCAAAGAGAATGCTTGAAATATGCAAATTGGCTGCTGTCACTCGGCAGGCCCTGCGCTCGAAGTGTGAGATCAAAAGCTGCTCCGTATCATCAGTGTTTGTGTGCCAAGCCATACCAATTGCAGCGTGGACCTTACTGCCTCTGCTCAGTAACTGGCGTTTGCCACAATGCGAATGAGCCTGTGACTGAAAACTGCAGGTGCGGAAGCTCTGAGTCTGAGTTAATATGCGCCCACTCCTCACCGTCCCACTCTGAGACCCTCAGATTGTCACTGAGAAGTGTGGGGAGTAGCTGCCAGGGATTTCAGATCCCAAATATTTGTGAAAAGGGAAACAATCACACATTGGCAGAATTACTGAGAGGG
This sequence comes from Carcharodon carcharias, assembly GCF_017639515.1. Classification (NCBI taxonomy): domain Eukaryota; kingdom Metazoa; phylum Chordata; class Chondrichthyes; order Lamniformes; family Lamnidae; genus Carcharodon; species Carcharodon carcharias. The sequence goes on from NC_054485.1 coordinate 85,541,245, forward strand.
AAAGTAAGGCAAGACAGTTTGACAAAGAGATGGAACAGCGTCCAGGTTGATTCACCGGTGACTAAAATATTTCGACACAAACGCTCTCGATGCTAGTTTTAACTCACCGAGAACGCTCAAGGCAATGCAATGGTTTATTTTTTCGAAGTTCCTATCAAACAGCTCCGTTACGCTCTGTGCTCCACAGGTGGGTCACAGGGTAAGACTCAACCTCATCTTGTGCTTCACAGTGAGGTGAGACATCAAAGTAGGTTTGTAAACTGAGTAAATTTGAAGCAGGAGGCTGCACAAACAGATCAAGCGAAGGTAAAGGAGCTGAACTATCTTACAGGCTGACTTGTGTAGGAGTGAATGTAATCGGGTAGAACAAATCTACTCTCAGAAATAAACATCAACACTAAAAAGCAGCAGATTAGACAGATTGCTGATATTGAAAGGCTTGGCTCAACGTAGTTATCTTGTGTTACTATTTGTGAAAGACATAACGCAAAATATGAACAGTATAACAGACCCAGTAATACTGACACACAGCTGGAATAGTTCAACTTAATGCCATTACTAGAAGGTCTGTTGCAGTGTTCATAGGTAGTCTGGGGAGTGGAGCTGGTTACTGAATCACAATTTCAGATTCCTCATGGTTGCCTCTCACTGATCAACTATTGTCAATTCTTGAGTTTCATTCTCACTCCCTGTTCTAAGAATGTATACAAGATTTAATAGTTGGTAGTTCTTGCACAACATTGCTCATATGCAGGCAAAATACATCACGTCTGAATAGTCTAGTAAAATACATTGAAGAGGTCACTAATATGATGGAGAGAGAGTGGCTGTAGATGCTGTCAATTTGGACAACCAGAATGCATTTTATAAGATTCTTAAAAGTAGATTATATCAAAAATGCAAGTACATAGAATCGGAAATAACTCTGAGCCACGGTTTGGTGATTGGTTGGGAGATAGGAGATAGGGTGTTAGGGCATCAAGAGGATTTTCTCTGATTGGCAAAATGTGACAATTGGTGCTCTCAAAAATCAGTACCGGGGGTCTCAGCTTTTCAGTATGTATTTTGATGATTGTGATGAAAGAATAGGGAGATGTATATCCAAGTTTGCTGACAGCACTAAGATAGATGGCACAGTAAGTAGAGTAGGTGGAAGCGGGAAGCTACAATTGATTGATTGAGTGGGAAAAACCATAACAAATGGAGTTCAGTTCGGGGAAGGACAAAGCAATGTTTCTTTTTATCTGAGAATGTCAGATCGGGATATTTTCTAAATGATGGGAAACTCAGAGCTGGTAGACATGATCCAAAGACGTATTAAAAAATCTAATTCTTCATCCCTATGGGGCTGGAAGACAAATGGATGAAAATTATTCAATAGTGTACAATTCTCTGTCAGATCACATCCAGAGTATTACATTAAATTCTAGTCACAACAGCCCAGGAAAGATAGATTAGTCCCAGATGGACTGCACCCTAGGTTTGCCAGAATGATACTGGACTTAGAGGGTTCATTTACATCAGCCATGATCTTATTGAATGGTGGGGCAGGCTTGAGGGGCCGAATGGCCTACTCCTGCTCCTATTTCTTATGTTCTTGTTATGACAGTGTGCTGTCCAACCAGTTTCGGTGATGGAAATCTAGCTGACCTGACTCTTACTCTCTGGCTGATCACTTTAGGGGTGAATACAGATATACAGCAGGTCTGAACAGCTTTGCTTTTCAAAGGCAGCATGAACAATGGAAATACTGCTGGCCAGCTGACACTCAGAAGGTTGCTGCTGTAAAAGAAATAAAGACAGAAAATGATGGAAAAACTCAACAGGTCTGACAGCATCTTGGAAAGAGAAACAGGGTTAACGTTTTGAGTTCATATGACCCTTCTTCAGAGCTAAAGAGAAGTAGAAATGCGATGAAATTTATGCTGTTTAAGGGGAGGTGGAGCAGATGGAGCTGGTAAGATGTCCAGCGATAGCTGGGGGGCTAAAGAGAGCATGATAAATATGTCATGGACACGAGGCAAAGGGAGTGTTAATGGTAGTGGTAAGGGCTAAAGAAGATGCTGATAGTGGCATAAAGGTAAGAAAGCAGAATATGTTTGTTGGATCTTGTGGATCCTAGTCAAACGCTTGTTGTGAGAGGTGGCCTAGTTGGTATTATAGAAAGAGTTGATCAGCAGGCACTTCTTACGTGGAAACTATGTTTATTTACAAAGGTACTCAGCAGCAACTCCTGTGTGCTTTCACTTCAAACCCTACCTCCATACTACTGACAACTAACCACAGGCTACTGACTACAGAGGTAGCTTGCACTGCTCTTCTATTGGCTACACAATATCGTGAGATCTTCCTTTATAACATCCTTCTTACACATTACATAAAACCATAATTACCACAGTGCCAATAGCAGAACGTTGCTATAAAAGGTTTATTACAACATGCTGATGAGAACCTTCCTACTGGGAGCAGTGATTGATTGGGTGAAGTTCTGGGATAGAATGAATGACTAAATAAGGGGAGGAGTTGAGAGGGAGAGAATGACCAAGTGAATAATCAGTTTCTGAAATTATCCAGCAGTTCTGAGAGCTCAGAATTCAGACTAGAAGAATGAAGGGTGGGGAGTTGAAGAAATTATTCAGATGGGTGGTTAGAACTAGTGGCTACTGAGACAGAAACTGCAAAATGGTTCAAAGAAGCCCAACTCCAGAAGTGATGTAGTCTTCTGCCTTTAATAATAAATTGACATCGGTGACGTTCGAAATAAAAACGGGAGCCAATCAGTTTTGCCCTTGAAATCTATATTCAGTTTTTACAGATTAAATGGTTTTACTACGTGAGGGAAGATATACAATACCTGTTGTTCTTGGTGAAATCATGTATTTCCTGTGTCTCGTGTCTTCTTCTGCCACAGGAAAACAGCTGGAATCAGGGTGAGCGAGAGGAAATGGCTTTTTAACAAACTCACCACAGGCTCTTTGTGAAAAATGAAATAACAGAGGCAAGTGGATCTGATGCAAGAGAGACCAAAAAACGCACAAAAACAAATCAATGCCAGTAGATATACCATAAAGGAGGGACCCGTGCAACTGAAATTACACCCATAGCATCCCCCTGTGTCCCGCCCATTTCTCCGTGCCAGCTCTATGTCCTTTAATATATTATTTTAACTTACAGTCAATAACTATCCTTTCATCCGATATTTTGAAAAGTTTCACTGTAGAGAACGTTTGACTTTGAAAAATGTTGCATCTTTTAAAGCTTATTTCGACAAATATTTTGAAACACCAACCCTCCCTGAGATCCACCTGCGCCCTCTCCCAATTCCCAGTTGGTCAAGGTCAGTTCATGCATCGCCTATCCACAGCACCATCAACCTCACATGCTACTACTCAATGCTCTGAAACCAAGTGGAAACTCTACCTATCAGGACTCATGCCCAACACTCATTTGCTCCGTTGTTATACCCTTTCCACTGCTTACAGACGCACACCCACCTCTCACAGCTTTCACAAACTTTCGGCTATTCAGCTATGGAGGGCACATGCCTCAAACAAATTGCAAAGGCCGCAGTGACTTTTGCTATTATTTATTCCCTCAGGAATGCGGGTGTCTCTGGCTCGGCCAGGATTTATTGCCCATCCATCAGTGCCGTTTTGCAGGACAACGTGGCACATGTCAGGAAGGCGCAACAGAGACCCACTGATGGGCGCAGGCACAGCTGTATCTCCTGAGCCTCTAGGAGGAGAGGGTGCTGTGAAATGTTGGCGCGGCAGGAACCGAGGGCCGAGGGTTGCAACTGGGGTCACTGAGAAAATTCAGGATGGCGGTACGTTCCTGTCTTGCGCACCCTCTCGAATCTCCGCTTCAATCTCATCCCACCGCCGTGAGTGAGCTGCAGCCAGGCAGAGGGAAAGGATTGCATGTGTGCCAGCTCCTCGGAGGGTGAGGCTGCAGAGGAGTCCTGCTGCGAAGGAGCAGAGAAAGGCGGATGGGCGTTTGCGCATGAGATGCTTGCAGCATCGGCAGACCTGCCACAGAGGCCTTCATCACTGTGGAGAAATCTGGCTCCAGCTTGGCACAAGGTATTGCACTGAGCTTGAAGCCAATCCTCTCCAGTGTGGACTGGGTGGGCAACTTCATGAGAGCACTTCTGAACCCCGCTGTGATGCAGCATCCGGTGGGCAATGTCACAGCTGCTATTGCAACACAGGCAGGAGCCAGCAAACGCCTGAATGACGCAATGGAAGCTTGGTCTGAGATCATGTGACCTCTGCTTGTTGACGTGCAAGTCCAGCTTGGTGCCCTGCAGCCTCAGACTGCTGCCTTCGTAGCTGCAGGTTGGTACTTGACAGTGCGGCTGCCAGTCCGCATGAGGGACTGTCGCTGGGTCAAAACTCTGGAACTCCCTCCCTAACAGCACTGTGGGTGTACCAATAACACATGGACTGCAGCGGCTCAAGAAGGCAGCTCACCACCACCTTCTCAGGGGCAGTTAGGGATGAGCAACAAATGCTGGACTAGCCAGCGAAGCCCACATCCCCGGATGAATAATAACAAGGCAGCAGCACCTCACAGTTCTGAGTGATCTGCTGGATCACAGGCTGTGGAACTGCTACAGGATCCCACATGTCCCTTTCGACTAAGGTCTGCAGAAATGATGGCAGCAGCCTGAGCCTGCAAGGCAGTGAAGGTGGATCTCAGGACTTCTGCCTGAGCACCTACTGCAGACGTTTCAAGATTTGTCTCATTGCCTTCTTGTCATCTTGTGTTGTCATTTGTGAAGAACACAACATACTCAGTAATCCTGCTGCACAGTAATCATGAGTAAATCTTCGATGTCATTGATCTGAGGTAGTCGGGTGTCTGAAGCCTAACTTTGGGAGAGGCGATGGCATAGTGGTATTGTCCAGAGACCCAGAATAATGCCCTGGGGACCCCGGTTCAAATCCCACCACAGCAGATGGTGGAATTTGAATTCAATAAAAATCTGGAGTTAAAAGTCTAATGATGACCATGAAACCAATGTTGATTGTTGTAAAGACACATCTGGTTCAATAACGTCCTTCAGGGAAGGAAATCTGCTGTCCTTACCTGGTCTGGCCTATGTGTGACTCCAGACCCCCTGAACAAGGGCAATTAGGGATGGGCAATAAATGCTGACCTAGCCAGCGATGCCAGCATCCCATGAATGAATAAAAAAAATTCTGATGGTTAATCAGCTCCCTCCTTGGAGTCTCTGGCTGACTACCTAGCTGCCAGTCTGTGAATTTGGTGCTCATGCCTTGCTTTGTATCTATACTCAGCTACTTAACATCATTGGTACATCTCCTATGACATTGTTTGGCAAAACACCCTCATGCCCGGACAGAACCGAGCTGAAGGGAACCAGCTTGTGCCCCATTCCTTTCTTTTTGCAAGGACATTTTGAAAATCCCCAGCTGCTGACAACATATATAGCCCAGCAAGAATCTGATTCAACTCCACTTAAGGCCACTGACAACACTGGTTGTCAGCCCTGCCTCTAACACAAAGCCAACATCAGTGGATCTCAACTATGGTATGCAGGACCATCAATGATCTGGATCACTCTGCTCTGCATTTCCCCTAAACCAAGTGGAACACAAGCTCTGTTCCAAAGGACAATTGAATTTTTTTTTTCTTTCCATGGGATGTGGGCATCACTTACAAGGCCAACATTTGTTGCCCACCCCTAACTTCCCTTGAAATGAGTGGCTTGCTTGGCCATTTTGCAGAGCAGTTAAAGAGTCAATGACATTGCTGAGGGTCTGGAGTCACACGTAGGCCAGCCCAGGTAAGGACAGTAGATTTCCTTCCCTAAAGGGCATTTGTGAACCAGATGGGTTTTTAACAACAATCAATGATAATTATCATGGGCACCATTACTGAGACTACTGTGTTTTTTTAAAATTCCAGATTTTATTCATTGAATTTAAGTTTCACCAGCTGCTATGGTGAGATTTGAACCTGTGCCCCCAGTAGTCACCAGTCTTTACTTGCTCCACTTTAAAACCCAATGAGGTATTTACCTAAGCAGCATTTATAGCACTGTAAGAAATGGATTCAGCTTCATGCAAGACCCTTGTTATAGAGTTGATTTTCCAGGCAACTTTTCTTAGTGGAAACATTGCACTTTATTTACAAGACAGCAGCAGCAGTTACACATGTGCAACAAGCTCTATAACTAAAGAAGAACTCCCTCCTAGAGGTTCCCCAGGCTGCAAGCTGATTGGTTTACAAAGATCCACAATCTTACAACATAGAATTATTCGTACAGTCCTACCTTTATCAAAACTATAATTACTACAACCCTCCCCTGCCCCTGCATCATTGACACTGACCCAGCGCCAGTGGGTCCTGATCAATGGCATCCGGCACCATCGGTGATCTGGAGCACTAGCTCTACAGTGCCCCAAACCAAGAAACACATCGGAATAGCGGGATCATCCTTCACCAAAGGAAGGGGAAAGGCAAACATTCCCATAACTGCCCATTATGCTCGGGCCGTTCTCTGAGAAAGCAGGTTATAGAGACATGAGGAAAATAGATTTAAGATGTTTTCTGTCTTTGCAGGTCAGGAGCTTTTTGCTGCACTGCTACCACACAAACCCCGGTCACCTGGTCAGGAGCCAATTAAAATGCTGTTGTTAGCCAACTCCCTTGGCCCAGGACTCTTTTCTGGTACCATCCTGCCTTTCATGGCACATTCTGTCCCAGGACTGCAACATTGTATATATCTCTCACCCTGTTCCAGTGGACTTGTCTTTCAAACTGCAGCCATTGCGGTCTTAATCCACACTCCAACAGAGAACAAAAAGTCATGTTCTTCACAACAGTGCAACGGAAATAAAAAGATGTGTTCCTCACAGCAGGAACAACAGAAATATTACTTGCTAGCTGACACCCAGAAGGTTGCTGCTTGGAAAAGGTTTGTTTATACATATGGCTGAGAACCTTCCTATTGAGAGCACTGATTGCTGTTGTGTGTAGTTGTGGGTTAGGATAGAATGAATGACTAAATAAGGGCAAATGCTGAGAGGGAGTGAATGATCAAGCCATTTCTCAAATTATCCACTAGGTCTGAGAGCTCACATTGAAGGAATGAAAGGTGGTGAGCTGAAGAAATTCTTCACATGGGTGGTTAGAACCAATGGCTACAGAGACAGGAACTGCAAACTGGTTTGAAGAAGCTGTCAGTTGTCCAACTCCAGAAGTGGTGGAATCTTTAATAGTAAGCAGACAACAGTAACATTCCAAGGAATGAAACATTTCAAGCACCTTTGTAGCCAGAATAGGTATTCAGCTCTTATATAAAAACAAAAAACTGCGGATGCTGGAAATCCAAAACAAAAACAGAATTACCTGGAAAAACTCAGCAGGTCTGGCAGCATCGACGGAGAAGAAAAGTGTTGATGTTTCAAGTCCTTATGACCCTTCCACAGAACATGTTCTGCTGCTTCAAATAGTTTTCCAACTGTCCCTTAAAAGATGCAATGAGCTTTGTTTCAACTATACCCTGTAATAAATCATTTAGAATGATTGGTGGAGACAATCAATTGACAAAAAAAGAATAAAATCTGGAGAGCTGGCACTGAGAAATGGATGGGACACACAGGGATGGTGTGAAGAGAATTTCACGTGTCCTTCTCTCTCCTTTGTGATAACTTACTGGCAGTGATTGTTTTTTTCTGGTCAGGATTGTTCTCTCTTGTTTTAGATCCACTTGCCTCTGCCCTTATGTTTATCAGGCCGACTCTGTGGTTAGATTGATTTTTAAAAAGGAAACAATTCGCTTCACTTATCTTGGCACCAACTGTGTCTAATTTCATCTTCTGCCACAGGTACAAAGTAAATACACAATTGCAACAAGTACATCAACAGGTAAGTTTTAGCTCCTCACATATAGTACAACCAGATAAGCTATAAAAGCTGAATTACCTGGAAAAACTCAGCAGGTTTGGCAGCAACGGTGGAGAAGAAAAGAGTTGATGTTTCAAGTCCTCATGACCCTTCCACAGTTCTACTTTTCTGGTTGTACTATATGCAAGGAGCTAAAACTTACCTGTTGATGTACTTGTTGCAATTAAGTATTTACTTTATACCTGTGGCAGAAGAAGAAATTAGACACAGTTGGTGCCAAGATAAGTGAAGCGAATTGTTTCTTTTTTAACAATCAATCGAACCACAGACTCGGCATGATAAACGAAAGGACGGAGGCAAGTGGATCTAAAACAAGAGAGAACAATCCTGACCAGAAAAAAACAATCACTGCCAGTAAGTTATCACAAAGGAGAGAGAAGGAATCTGAAATTCTCTTCACACCATCCCTGTGTGTCCCATCCATTTCTCAGTGCCAGCTCTCCAGATTTTATTTATTTTTTGTCAATTGATAGTCTCCACCAATCATTCTAAATGATTTATTACAGGGTATAGTTGAAACAAAGCTCATTGCATCTTTTAAGGGACAGTTGGATAACTATTTGAAGAAGCAGAACATGTTGGTCAGACTGCAGGGCCTCACAGGGGCTGCCTATAGTCTGTGGCTGGAAATTGGACGCTGAGGTCACTGAGATATTCAAACTTACCATCTTTGCCATGCCTTATTCTGATGTCTATTTGTAATGATCATTGTAAAACTACCCACCCATTTATGCTGGACTTTCTCAAATATCAACCCTGCTTCCACTCCAGACTCAGTTTGACTCTACTTGGGTTTAACTGAAATGGAAGGTCTTGCCTCACAAATTTGATTGAATTCTTTGAGGAAGTGACCAGAAAGGTTGATGAAGGTAGTGCAGTGGGTGTTGTGTACATGGATTTTAGCAAGGCACTTGACAAGGCCCCACATAGCAGATTGGTCAGGAAAGTAAAAGCACATGGGATACAGGGTAATGTGGAAAACTGGGAAAAAGGTTGGCTTTGTAACAGGAAATAAAGAGTAATGGTCGATGGATGCAGATGATACAAAGATTGGCCGAGTAGTGGATAGTGTAGAGGAGAGCCATAATCTCCAAAACAATATAGATGGGTTGGTGGAGTGGGCGGTAAAGTGGCAGGTGCATTTTAACATAGAGAAGTGTGAGGTCATACATTTAGGGAGGTCAAACTGTTACAGGGATTACACAATAAATGGGAATATACTAAGAGGGATAGGCGAAGTGAGAGATCTTGGTGTACAAGTACACAGGTCCCTGAAGGCAGCAGTTTAAGTAGACAAGGTTGGAAAGAAGGCATATGGAATGCTCTCCATCATTGGCAGAGGTATAGAATATAAAAGTAAGGATATAATGTTGGAATTGTATAAAACACTGGTGAGGCCACAACTGGAGTATTGTGTGCAGTTCTGGTCACCACATTACAGGAAAGATGTAATTGCTCTGGAGACAGCGCAGAGGAGGTTTACAAGAATGTTGCCAGCGTTAGAAAAGTGTAGCTACGAGGAGAGATTGGATAGGTTGGGGTTATTTTCCTTAGAACAAAGAAGGTTGAAAGATGACTTGATCGAGGTGTACAAAATTATGAGGGGAATAGATAGAGTGGACAAGATAAATTTGTTTTCCTTGGTGGAGAATTCTAGAACCAGGGGACATAAATTCAAGATAAATGGCAGAAGGTCAAGGGGGGACATGAGGAAGAACATTTTTATGCAGAGGGAAGTGGGTGTCTGGAATTCGCTGCCCAAGTTGGTGGTAGAGGCAGAAACACTGAACTCTTTTAAAAAGTACCTGCATCTGCACCTTAAGTGCCGTAAGTTGCAGGGCTATGGATAGAAAGGTGGTATTAGAAAGGGCATCTGGGTGTCCTCGGGCTGGCATGGCCAAGATGGACCGAATGGCCTCCTCCTGTGCTGTAACTTTTCTATGGTTCGATGGAACGGGTTAGGGTCTCCTCCATATAACCAACTCTGATCAATGTCAACTGGGTGTCCACCTTGGGAATGAACAAGAAAATTTCAAGGATCGGGACCCTGCCCACCTCCACCTAACTGAGCAACGAATCTGACTTGATCACCCATGGTGGATGTGGATGTGTGGGACATTTCCAGGATTTCCATGTAGAAGTGGGATCGCTCTGGACCCTTGGGCCTAGGAGACCAGAACTAGAAGAAGAGTCAGATTGGGCTTTAAACGAAACTCTGTTTCTCTTTCTCCATGGATGCTGCCAGACCTGCTGAGTTTTCCAGTACTTTTTCTTACTTAAAATGTGTGTCCTCTCCCTTTCAATCCTTTCACGAGTGGGAACAGCTTCTCCCTATCTACTCTGTCCAAACCCCTCACGATTTGAATACCTCTATCAAATATCCACTCAACCTTCTTTTCTCTAAGGAAAACAGTCCTAACTTCTCCAATTCACCATGATAAGAAGATAGTTCCTCATCCCTAACAAGATGGACCGAATGGCCTCCTTCTGTGCTGTAACTTTTCTATGGTTTTATGGTTCTATGGGTACCATGGTTTGTGTGTGCCACATGTATCAGGTTACAAGTGCCACATGCAACAGGGTATGTGTACCATGATACATGTACCAGAGTATGTGTGCCACATGTACCAGGGTATTCTCTGCTCCTTCTCCTTCCTAATTCTGGCTGCTGAGGTTGTGCCCCATGCAGCTTAGGGCCCCGCCCACATGGCGTGCGAAGCGGCTGCTGCTACTTTCTCAACTTTCTGGGAAACCCCTAAATATGGGGAGGATCTGATCCGAAGATGTCTTGATCGCAGCTCCTGTTTCCAATTCCCATTGTTTAATACTGCTCCCCTAGTTTCATTTCAGCTGCAGTAAGAATGAATGAGTTGCTGGCGCACTGCCAATTGGAGTGAGGTGTAGGACTTGCACTGTTCAGTGCGGTCAATACAAATTCTTTCTGACAGGAAGATCATTGCAGCTGGAATTCCATCTTCTGATTCACGTGTGAGTGTCAGAGAATGAAAACGGATTAAAATAACTGGTTAGAGGTGGAAGAAAATTGGGTGTATTCTGTCGGATGTGGTACAGTGAAATATTCATCCATCTCTCCTCACTTGTAATAATTTAGATTGGTTCATTCTAACTCCAGAATCTGCTCCTGTGGATCTTTTAGTGACGGTTGACGGAAGATCTACTCCAGAATAGAGATTTACTGTTTAATTAGAGAATACATTTCAGAAATTATAAGACACTCCAGATGAATCGTTCAATGTCACACAGAGGGCGGACCACATTGTCAGAGGTGCCATCGTTTGGATCAGAGGTTTAATGCAGTCCCTGTTTGACGCCTGTTCCTGGTGATCGCGGTTCAACCGAATCACAGTTCGCCCATTTGGCGATTCTTGTAAAACCCATTCCGTCTATCCGCGGTGACTCCGGTTAAACAGAACACTGTGTCTCTGACTGTTTCTGGTGATCTCCACACAAGTTACAGATGGCGAACGTGGTAACACGATGTCAAGATTGTCACATTTGTGTGATTTTCACTCCTTTAAATGGTTTGGGTTGTTTTGCTCCCTCAAAAGTGAGATTTAAATTCAGGTTGTAATTATCTTTGAAACTTTGCATTATCCAGTACTCAGTGGTGTCCATCTGGGAAAGAATTACAATAAATTCCTCTCCAATCGGAGGGGGCGATGGCTGCCCCACTTTCCCACAGTGCAGTGCGATAGAGAAAAGACTCCATCGATATACGGAGATAAAAACAAAAAAACTGCGGATGCTGGAAATCCAAAACAAAAACAGAATTACCTGGAAAAACTCAGCAGGTCTGGCAGCATCGGCGGAGAAGAAAAGAGTTGACGTTTCGAGTCCTCATGACCCTTCGACAGAACTTGAGTTCGAGTCCAGGAAAGAGCTGAAATATAAGCTGGTTTAAGGTGTGTGTGTGGGGGGCGGAGAGATAGAGAGACAGAGAGGTGGAGGGGGTTGGTGTGGTTGTAGGGACAAACAAGCAGTGATAGAAGCAGATCATCAAGAGATGTCAACGACAATAGTACAATAGAACACATAGGTGTTAAAGTTAAAGTTGGTGATATTATCTAAACGAATGTGCTAATTAAGAATGGATGGTAGGGCACTCAAGGTATAGCTCTAGTGGGATTTTTTTTTAATAATGGAAATAGGTGGGAAAAGGAAAATCTTTATAATTTATTGGAAAAAAAAAGAGAGAAGGGGGAAACAGAAAGGGGGTGGGGATGGGGGAGGGAGCTCACGACCTAAAGTTGTTGAATTCAATATTCAGTCCGGAAGGCTGTAAAGTCCCTAGTCGGAAGATGAGGTGTTGTTCCTCCAGTTTGCGTTGGGCTTCACTGGAACAGTGCAGCAAGCCAAGGACAGACATGTGGGCAAGAGAGCAGGGTGGAGTGTTAAAATGGCAAGCGACAGGGAGGTTTGGGTCATTCTTGCGGACAGACCGCAGGTGTTCTGCAAAGCGGTCGCCCAGCTTACGTTTGGTCTCTCCAATGTAGAGGAGACCACATTGGGAGCAACGAATGCAGTAGACTAAGTTGGGGGAACTGCAAGTGAAATGCTGCTTCACTTGAAAGGAGTGTTTGGGTCCTTGGACGGCGAGGAGAGAGGAAGTGAAGGGGCAGGTGTTGCATCTTTTGCGTGGGCATGGGGTTGTGCCATAGGAGGGGGTTGAGGAGTAGGGGGTGTTGGAGGAGTGGACCATCCGCCCTCACTCCTTCTCCTCCCTCCCAGAAACATGATAGGGTCCCCCTTGTCCTCACTTATCACCCCACCAGCCTCCGCATTCAAAGGAACATCCTCCGCCATTTCCGCCAACTCCAGCATGATGCCACCACCAAACACATCTTCCCTTCACCCCCCTTATCGGCATTCCGTAGGGATCGCTCCCTCCGGGACACCCTGGTCCACTCCTCCATCACCCCCTACTCCTCAACCCCCTCCTATGGCACAACCCCATGCCCACGCAAAAGATGCAACACCTGCCCCTTCACTTCCTCTCTCCTCACCGTCCAAGGACCCAAACACTCCTTTCAAGTGAAGCAGCATTTCACTTGCATTTCCCCCAACTTAGTCTACTGCATTCGTTGCTCCCAATGTGGTCTCCTCTACATTGGAGAGACCAAACGTAAGCTGGGCGACCGCTTTGCAGAACACCTGCGGTCTGTCCGCAAGAATGACCCAAACCTCCCTGTCACTTGCCATTTTAACACTCCACCCTGCTCTCTTGCCCACATGTCTGTCCTTGGCTTGCTGCATTGTTCCAGTGAAGCCCAACACAAACTGGAGGAACAACACCTCATCTTCCGACTAGGGACTTTACAGCCTTCCGGACTGAATATTGAATTCAACAACTTTAGGTCGTGAGCTCCCTCCCCCATCCCCACCCCCTTTCTGTTTCCCCCTTCTCTCTTTTTTTTCCCAATAAATTATAAAGATTTTCCTATTCCCACCTATTTCCATTATTAAAAAAAAAACCCACTAGAGCTATACCTTGAGTGCCCTACCATCCATTCTTAATTAGCACATTCGTTTAGATAATATCACCAACTTTAACTTTAACACCTATGTGTTCTATTGTACTATTGTCGTTGACATCTTTTGATGATCTGCTTCTATCACTGCTTGTTTGTCCCTACAACCACACCAACCCCCTCCACCTCTCTGTCTCTCTATCTCTCCGCCCCCCACACACACACCTTAAACCAGCTTATATTTCAGCTCTTTCCTGGACTCGAACTCAAGTTCTGTCGAAGGGTCATGAGGACTCGAAACGTCAACTCTTTTCTTCTCCGCCGATGCTGCCAGACCTGCTGAGTTTTTCCAGGTAATTCTGTTTTTGTTTTCCATCGATATACGCCTTGGGCCGCGCTGCACGTTGGGAGACATAGTCACCTGACTTCCGGATAGGAGGCGTGGCTGTGAGGTCACTTCCGGGCTGGGACAAATAGGCAGGTGGATGAGTATTGACCCTTCACCAACCCCCCCAAAACTGACCCCTCAACACCAAAACTGACCCTTCACCCCCAAACTGACCCCTCAACACCAAAACTGACCCTTCACCCCCAAACTGAGCCCGCAACACCTAAACTGACCCTTCGGTCCCGAAACTGAACACTCAACACCAAAACTCATCCCTTAAACACTGTGCTGACCACCCCCAGCTAAAATGACCTCTCACCCCATAAACTGATGCCTCACCACCACACTGACACCTCAGCACCCAAAAATGTACAACGTGCCTCAAACTAACCCTTCACCCCACAAAGAGCAGGAGAGGAAAACTCCACAAAATATTGCCTTCTCCAAACCACCCATCACCCTCTCGACTGACCGCTCACCCCGACTGACCCATCACGCAAACTGACCTCCCAGGCCAAATTAACTGTTCAGCTGCACAACTGACCACCTCACACAACAAAATAATCCGTCAAACGCATACTGACACCTCTCTACAAATCTGCACCCACACCACCACCCCTCTCACCCCCAAAACTGAGTTTAACCCCCAAATTGAGACCACCCAATTGACAAGCGTATGAAGACAAAATTGACTGAAGTGGGCTGGGATAACAGGCGAAAAGGTAAGAGGGTAGGGAAAAAGTGACAGTTCACTTCAGGAGATAATTCTCAACAAAGATATTCTTCTTGCGAGAAGGATGCACCACACCTGGCTAAGTAAGCAAGTTGGGGAATGTATTAAATTGAAAGAAAAGGGGTGCTGTACTGCGAAGATTAACAGTAGGCCAGATTGTTGGGCAAACTTTACAAGTCAGCAGATCACCAGATGGATTGCAGTGGCTCAGGAAGGCAGTTCACCACCACTTTCTCAACAGCAACTAAGGCTGGACAACAAATGCTGGTCTTGCCAACGATGCCCTCTTACCATGAAAGAATAAAAAAAGAGGGATAAATTAGAATATCAGATTAAACCAACAAGAAATATGGAAACAGACAGTAAGAGTTTCTACAAGTAGATAACAAGGAAAAGAATCGCTGAGGTGAGTGTTGATTCCTTAGAGGATGAGTCTAGGAATCAATAATTGGAAACAAGGAAATGGGAGGTATTTTGAAAAATTAAAAAAAAAAATCTGCCTTCAAAGTTGAAGACACAACTGTCTTCCCAAGAATAGTAGTAAATAGGTTCAAATGAGGGTGGAGGAAATTAAAGTAAACACTATCACTGAAGAATAAAGTTCTTGAGAAACTAAGGCTGATAAGTCCCCTGGACCTGATGGCCTACAACCCCCCAGCAGCGAAAAAGAACTGGTTGCAGACAGTATGGAAGCATTGGTTATAACCTGAATCCCCAAGATTCCAGAAAATGTTTCAGCAGAATGGAATATCGCAAATGTAATCCCCGAATTGTATTCGGAAAATCATCATACAATCAGGCTTTGTGAAAGGGAGATTATATGTGACAAATTTATTGAAGTTCATTGAAAGGGAGATTGTGTTTGAGACATTTATTAGAGTTCTTTGCAGATATAACAAGCAGGGTGGATCAAGGTGACATAGTAGGTGTAGTATATTTGCATCTCCAAAAGGCATTTGATAAGGTGCCACTTAAAAGACTACCACACAAGATAAGAGCCCATATTAGCATGGATAGAGGATTGGCTAACTAACAGGAAACAGAGAATTTGGATAAATGGGTCAATATGAGGTTGAAAAACTGTAATGAATGGAATATCACAGGGATAGTGCTGGGGCCTCAATTATTTATCACCTATATTAACAACTTGGACAAAAGGGTCAACTGTACTGTGGCCAAATTTGTCAATGACTTAATGATTGAACAAAAAGAATGCATAATTAGGAGCAAGAGTTAGCCATTGGGCCCCTTGAGCCTGCACTGCTACTTGATTATATCACGGCTGATCTGATTATGGCCTCTACTACAGTTTCTTATCTACACCCCATAACCTTTGACTCCCTTCTTGAGCAAAAATTCTATCTAACTCAGCCATATTCAATGACCTAGTCTCTACAACTCTCCAGGGAAGAGAATTTCAGAGACTAATGGCTCTACGAGAGAAAAAGAAACTCCTTATCACAGGCTTAAATCGGAGAACTCTGCATTTTAAACTCTGTAAAATAGTTCTGAACTTCCCCCCTAAGGAGAAACATTCCCTCAGCATCCACTCTGTTAAGCCCCTCGGGATTTTATATGTTTCAATTCGATTATCTCTTAATCTTGTAAACACCAATGGGTGTAGGCCGAAACTGCTCAACCTTTACAGAAGATAACACCTCCATCCCAGGAATTAGATGAGTCGACCTTCTCTAAACTGCTTCCAAAGCAATTTTATCCTTTGTTAGGTAAGGAGAACAACATTTGACATAGATGTGGTCTAACCAAGGCCATGAACATCTGCAGCAACACTTCCATACCTTGATACTCGATTCCTGTTGCAATAAACTCCAACATTCTATTGATCTTCCTGATCACTTACTTCACTTGCAAGCCATATTTTTGAGATTCA
Source organism: Carcharodon carcharias (assembly GCF_017639515.1). NCBI lineage: Eukaryota > Metazoa > Chordata > Chondrichthyes > Lamniformes > Lamnidae > Carcharodon > Carcharodon carcharias. Next base: position 85,557,684 of record NC_054485.1, read on the forward strand.
TGAGCCAGGACACCCAGATCCCTACGCTCTGTAGCTTTCTGCAGTCTCTCTCAGTTCAAATAAAATGCTGCTTTTCTATTCTTCATGCCAAAGTGGACATGTTCACATTTTCCCAGATTATATCCCACATTATGTCCCATTTGCCTGTTTTTCCCCATTCACTTAACTCTAAATCCCTCTGTAGTCTCTTCATGTTTTCTTGACATCATCTTTGCATCATCAGCAAATTTGGCTGACATACATTCAGTCCCTTCACCCAAGTTGTTGATGTAGAATGTAAATGGTTGAGGGTGCCCTTGTGATCCCTGTGACCAGTATACCACATGTACAGGACGCACGCTAGCTTAACATTCAATGAGCGGAAGTCCTTGTGGCTGACATAGTCGACCGCTTGTTGCCACAGCGATCTGAGCACCACACAAGTGCAATCGATGGCACCCTGCACCTGTGGGAAACTTCAGATCTGGGCAAATCCCAGCACTCTTGCTTCCTGGCTTTCCTGATCCTGGGTAAAATGCACAAAGTTGTGTGGCTTGGTGAAGATGGAATCCATGACCTCATGGATGCATTTCAGTGAGGAAGTTGTAATATCGCACAAAGGTCACCAGTGGAGCCCTGAAAGGAGCCTAAGGCATTAAAATTGTGTGTTGTGGTCATTTTCACAGCCACTGGCAGGTGATGCCCTCCATGTCAGCTTGGTGCCAAACCCTGCAGCAGGTGGAAGATGTGACCAAGCAGTTCCCTGACATACACGGTCTTCGGCAACACTTTTCCTCGGTCATCTGCAGGAATGATAAGCACCGCCTATAAACCCTGGATCTAGCCAGGCCCAGACCAGTGATGGCTCATTATGGCTCTTCAGTGGCGTGTGCAGGAGCCCCAGTTTCCCCTTTTTCCAAAAGGTGCTGCTCCTCCCTCTGCCTAGCCATGTGCCTGTGTCACTCTCTTCTCCTTCGTCTTCACTCTCTGTAAGCCACGAGGCAAACAGCTATACCATCAGACTCCATGCTCCTGATGTACTCCTCCTGGCGGATGAAACAGAGACGCATGGGTTAGCATGGGTGTGCTAAGAATCTCTCTTGGTTAATTCTGAAGGCCCCTTAATGCATCCCAGAGAACATATCAGTTTGAGGGGCTGTATTGGATTGAAGGTCTATATTAGTCTGAAAGGCTGTATTAGGTTGAGATCCATGGACACACATTCCCCAATTGAATTATTTGAATGAATGGCCAAAGGGGGACCCACATCCCTCAATATAATTTGGAAGGCCTGAGTGGGCAATGCAAGTTTGAAATTAATTGACTGAATGAACACAGTGGAATGAAGGGCATCACCGAAACAGTATCAGATGTAGAGATGGTCCTTGAATTATCAAGACCAATGCAGGGAAAATACAGCTTCCAATTTTCATTAGTTACTTACTATGATCAAAACTGTAAAATCTTTATGGTTTTCCCAATTTAATATATTCCATGATAACAGGGAATTCATTTGGCTGTTGTAAACAGTTTGCTTGTTAATTTTGAAGAAAACAAGTTGAGCGATGTTGTAACCCCAATGTCCCCATGGAGATAACAACACAAGGTATAAACTACAAACTTTGCGAATGCATTGCTTCAGAGTTTAATTCAGAGAGACTGACTGCAGCACGAAGGCACAAAGCTTCACGTAGAAAAGTATGGACACTTTTTACAATATCAGAAAAACATATTACACGATTCTTGCTGTCGTTGGTGTTCCTGGTAAGTGACTGTGACCATTGAAGTTGCATAAAGCCGTGTGAGAGTTGGTCTCTGATTACGTTACATGAAGACCTCGTGCTCACCATTATACACCCGATCGACAAGAACATTACCTCAACTAAAAATCAATCTGTTTGTAACTCTCAGGCTCGTTGTGTTATCATGTTATTTCCTTTAGCAGAATATTGTTGACAGCTGAGTCGGACACCAGTGCTGGCAATTCTTAGAAGGAAGGTTTCACTGGGAGTATCTGTCACTGTAGAATTGTTCTGAGTGTGTGTCACTAACTAGAGTGGTACAAGCTGGTGCTAATTTTATATCATTGCATGAGCTGACTGATCTCTCGGATCCATGGATCTGACTCTGTGCTTATGAACGTAATTGATGACTAGGTGGATTTTTTTTTGCTGTTGGTTGAACCTGTTAGGTAATAAATGCAAAACATGAAATGCTTTGTCATTGCTCTGTTTCCTATTGAACTACACCATCAGGACCCAGCACAAACTACTTACTGACAGGAAAACAACAGGACAGCACCATGAATCTATAATGACTTGTTCTGGCACTGAGTGTAAGGACTGTAAACACTTTTCATTAGTGCTGATTAAACCCCTCCTGCCAACCATGTCCTGAGAATTTATGGGTCATGAGTGTTGTCTTTTTATGATCTGTCGATGGCAGGCACTGAATCTTGGGGTTGTGGTTATTAAATCTTCCACTTCTGTTACCGATTAAAATTTAACTGAGCAGTAATTTTCAATCTTTCAGAGCTTCTAAATCAATGTAACTTGCACCAATCTCTGTTTTTAGCTTGGTGAAGTTCGTTCCTTCAAGGAAAGGGACTTCTAACTGAAGGCGGCAAATACAGGCTTTCATGAAAGAGAAATCAGCCCAGGGACAGTAAATACTAACATTATTAAACCACTAATAATGAAATAAATATACATATACATATGTAAATTCAGATTGCGGAAATTGAGGCTGTTTTCCTTAGAGAACAAAAGGTTGAGACGGGACTTGATAGAGGTAGTCAAAATCATTAGGGGTCATGACAGAATAGATAGGGAAAAACTGGTGTAAGAATTGGGGACCAGAAAGCACAAGTTTAAGATAATGAGCAAATGTAGCAATAGTGACATGGGAAAAAACTTTTCTACACAGCAAACGGTCAGGATCTGAAATGCAATGCCTGACAGCGTAGTGAATATGGATTAAATCAAAGTATTGAAATCTGAAATGGAAGAATGTGCAATGCTTGAGGGAGAAGGGAGCACAATGTGAATTGCTGCTTCGGAGATTCAGCATGATGGGCCGAATATCCCCCTTCTGTGCTGCTCCCATTCCGTTTTTCTGTGATAGTGCTCTGATTCAATAAATGGGATGGACAAGAAATGATGGTCAGCCAGTGACGTCCACATCCCACAAACAAATTTGAAAAAATGCCACTTCAAATCAACGATGTTATGAAAGAACTGATGACTGTGATGAACTGTGGAGCTGCATTACATTTACAGCACAAAACGGACCTTCCTGAACACCTGGATCCTTTCAGGGTTTATGCTTCACGTGCACCCTATCCCAATCCCTTTTCATTGAACCTGGTCAGCATAACTCCTGCTGCTTTTTACCTTATCTTCATACCTAGTTTCGCTTTATATTAATCTGTGCTACTCACCTTAACTTTTCCAAGTTGTAGTGAGTTGCACATTCTTACCGTTCTCTGATTAAAGACACTTCTCCTGAATGCCTTCTTGGATTTATTAGTGACCATCTTATATTGATGACCTCTCATTTCAGACCACGCAGCAACTGGATAAATCTCCTCTGTCAAACTCCTTCATAATTTTACAGCCTCCATTAGGTCTGCCCTCAGCCCTTCCTTTTCTAAGGAAATGACTCCGAAGTGTTCCTTCCTTCCAAATATTTATAATCTCTCAAGTTATGATATCGTCCTTGGAAGAAATGTTTCACATATTTCTGTTGCTCTAATTGTTTTTTCTAATGTGGAGACCTGAACTGTAACAGCCCATTAATTCTGGCATAATCAGTGCACGGAGTGTCATAGAGTCATTAAGTTTTACAGCACAGAAACAGGCACTTCAACCCATCGTGTCCATGCCGGCCATCAAGCACCTATCTATTCTAATCCCATTTTCCAGCACTTGACCCATAGCCCTGTATGTGATGGCCTTTCAAGTGCTCATCTAAATACTTCGCAAATGTTGTGTGGGTGTTTTATAAGTGTTATAAGTTTTAAAAAACCTTTCTGTTTGTACTTCTATTCCTCTAGAGATGAACCTCAGAGCTTTGATTGAATTTATATGAACTTCTTAGCCTGCCTTATGAATTGAACTGATTTGTGAATCTCTGCCTCTGGAACCGCTTGCTACCTTAAATGTCTGGAAGTTGATGAAATTATTCAATTGTCAGTAGGCAGTTTAGCTTTGCCTCTGCTTTTGCCTCTCTCTTTCTCTCTATCTGCTCCACTCCCTCTATCTCTCTCTCTGTCTCCCTCCCTCATCGGTCCCTCTCCTTCTTTCTGCCCCTCTATCTTTCTGCCCCTCTCTCTCTCTCTCTGCCTCTTTCTCTTCCTCTGCCTCTCTCTCTCTCTGCCTCTCTCTTTGCCCGCTTTCTCTGCCTCGCTCTCTCTCTCTCCCTCTGCCTCTTTCTCTTCCTCTCTTTCTCTGCCTCTCTCTCTGTCTCTCTCCCTCTATCTCTGATTCTCCCTTTCTCTGTTTGTCTCTGTCTCTCTCTCCCTCTCTGTGCCTCCCTCTCTGCTTATCTCTGCCTCTCTCTGTCTCTCTAATCCTTTCTCTTTTTCTTCCTCTCTCTCATTCTGCTTCACTCTCTTTCTGCCCCTCATTCTCTCTGCCTCTCTCTCCCTCTCTCTGTCTCTCATTAAATTTGTATTATGAACAGGTTTCATACTTGAAACAGGTCACTTTATTTACAGAGCTCTTGAAGAAGCTTCATGCTTGAACCAGGTCCGTGACTAGAAAACCCCACCCCTAAGATTACCTGTGCTTAGGGCTGATTCGTCAGTATGACCACGTGACTCTTAAAACATTAGGAAGGGTTTTAACCACAATTACTACATTCCTCCCCTTTTTATTTTTTTCCTGTATGTCTCATTTACAAGAATGTCTTAATCCACAACATATACATATATGCAAAGGTCATGTGATTATAGATTAAGCCTCTGAGGTGGTTTTCTAATTCGGTTAGAGCAACGTAGCTGTACAACTTGAGATTCTCCCACTGGATTGACATGATCAGGAACTGCAGCATCCAGGACATTCTTTGATAATGGCAGTTCAGAATTATTTAATTCAAGAGAGACATCACGTATGTCTATTCTAGGTCAATCTATCAGATCAGGGTTTAAAAGTTCGACATCAATTACAGGTAGAATAACTGGCTGTTGGAATGTCTCACTACTCCTTCGAAGAGCCACATGTTTTGTGAACAATCTGGCCTTCCACTTCCACTTGAATTTATCTGACCTTAACCTGCATTATGAATTGAACTGATTTGTGAATCTGTGTCTCTGGAACCCTTTGCTACCTTAAATGCCTGGAAGTTGTTTGCTGAAATTATTCAATGGTCAGTTAGACAATTTAGCTTTGCCTCTGCTTTTGCCCCTCTCTCCCTCTCTGCCTCTCGCTCACTCTCTCTCAATCTGCCCCTCTCTATGACAAAGGTCCAGTTTCAGAGACAATTATTCCAGGAACCCAACTAGGTCCATTTCCAAAATTCCTCATGAAGGTTATGTATCTGACAGTGAGCCCCCTGGTTTTACTGTGGACATTCTGATTCAATTCTTGATGATTCTGATTCTTCTCTCCCCTCACCTCTAAGCTCAGAAACACCAGACTTAACCTTGTACAAAGGTGGTGATGTGTTAGTCGAGAAGAAAATGGGAACACTGTGAGAGGAGTCATTCGGTAATTGAGAAGAAAACAGGAAAGTGGAGTTTCTGATAATCTCTTCATTCCTGATTTGAACGTTTGAACAGCCCCATCAGCTAAAGCGTTTGATGAGAGATGGTACAGTACTCTTCTGATATGTTTGATTCCATTCTGACTCATGAAGCTTTGAAACTCTGACTAGTAAAAACAGCACCATTATTTGAAATGATGGCGCCTGGTAGGCCAAAAGTGCTAAAACAATATGAATCTTTTCAATGGTTGCACTTGATGTTGGCGATCTCACTTCATATACATTCATCTATTCAGAATATGTGTCGATAAGCAATAGAAACATTATGCCTAAGAATGGCCCCACATAGCCAACGTGCAGTCTTGCCCATGATGGGCCAGGCCACTTCCACGGATTTAGGGTAGCTGTTGCAGGAAACCTTTGATATTGCTGGCACTGTGGACAGCATTTTACCATACCCTCGATATCGCTGTCGATTTTCACCACTAGGTGGTAACTATTAGCCAGCATCTTCATTTTCAGAACATCAGGATGTGCACGATGAAATTCTTCTAATCACGGTTCTCTTCCTCAGGGGACGAATACTTTTAGTCCCCATAATGAGATTCCATCTTGAACACTAAATTCTATTTTTTGGACATAGAATGGTCTCATCTCCTCGGACATTGGTGACTCTGACTACTCTTAGAAAACCAAATCTCATACCCTTGACAAAACGTGGTCTTTGTTTGTCCAGCCTTTAATCTGTTTTGCGCACACTGATAAAGAACTCAAGAAATCAAATGCCAATATAACTTTATGTGGTACAGGAGCATGTCCAATGATCTCTGACAATGGGAGACAACTGAGTGCACTTGCATTTCAGATATGTAATCCTGGATGGTGCATAAAGGTGTGCACTAGAATTGAAGTCTATCATTGAATTCGTGCAGAAGGAATTGGTGGAATTGTCTTATCTTCACTCACTAACCCTAACAGTGGTTTCTGCTCTGACATGATAGTGAATTGTCGACTGTGCAGTTATTGATAGAATTCCTTTACCTCAACCATTCCTGATAAACCTTCCCTTTATCTCTTGGCATCCTCCTGGAATATAGAAAATTGTTGAGTCAACTGTTTCTTCAGTTTGTTCAGAGTGGCATGAAGTTCATTCTGCTTCTCTTCATGATATTCCAGGGGAAGCGACCTTGACCTGAGAGATCCTTGCATCATGTGGAAGTCCTTCAAGTCCTATCTCATTACAAAATAATCATATTCCCTGACCAGCTCACGATCTCTTCCTGTTCTAATTTGAAAAATTTATGACCAGTTGAGCTTAATTTTTTGCAGCCAGTCCTGGCCTAAGAGACCATTTCCTTCACCTGTTTCATTAATCACTGGATGCAGAGTTGTCAGTTGCCTGTAGGACATAGGTACAGTGGTGATGCCTTTCACCTTATCAGGAATGTTTGAGGTAAAGGAATTCTATCAATAACTGCACAGTCGACAATTCACTATCATGTCAGAGCAGAAACCACTGTTAGGGTTAGTGAGTGAAGATAAGACACTGCAATGTACGCCTTCAGCTGAGCCTTGGTTTGCCCCACATCCATTGGCTGTGTACCTTCACTTCGGTATTTAATTGTGAGTTCTCCCACTACTGTGATTGATTCTCCTGTGTCTACCTCCATGACTAGAGGCTTCCCATTCACTTGGAGGGTGACAGTGATTCAATCAATTTTTGCTGCTTTGCCATTGCATAGGGAATAGATGCCAGCAGCTTCTGGTTCTGTTAGACTGCGCACTTCAATCATCTTGGTCTGCTGTCTGATTAGCTGTCTTGATTTCGCCCTGCATCACTATAGCATGCAGTTTTTTTTGTGCGGCAGTAATGGCATTCTGCCTCCTTAAAGCTGCAGGTTTTCGGTACATGGTTAACCGACATTGGTAACAAATTAATTTCTGAATCACTGGCGAGGTGCTTCCAATATGCCTTTTCATTTTTTGAGTAGTAGAGACTGTCTCTGGCTTCGCTGCTGCCTCTGGTTTTCATAACAGACCTAGTGATAGGCTCTCGCCCCAACTGCAGAACAGTGCCATGTTGCACACTCTGCAAAGCCTGTGAATCCCTCTCAGCACTCTCCATTGCTAGCACTATTTCATGGCGGGCTTCAGATCCAACATTAACTTGAGCAAGTAAATGGCACTGAAAGGCATCATCGTGTACTCCACAAACCAAATGATCCTGCAAAATGTCATTGAATGTATCTCTGAAGCCACAGCGATCAGTCAACTGTTTTAACTTCACAATGTAACTTGTGATTGACTCACTCATGTCCCTTACTCTAGAGTTGAACTCGAATCTTTGCATAATTACCGATGGCTTAGATTGAAAATGACCCTGTACGAAGTCTGCAGCTCATCAAAACACCTGGAATTTGGCAAGTTCGGGGCATCAGACTGCAGATGAGGTTATATATCTTGCCCCCACAGAGACTTAGAGCAATTGCTTTCTGCTTCTGCTGCGTTGTTATTTAATTTGCCACAAAGTAGAAACCTAGGGCAGAATTTTACAGCAGCGGGATTTTACATTCCTGCGGACGTCAATGGAGTTTAGAGAGGTTCACCACATTTTATGGCCCAATCCCCGCCATGAAGGGGCCGTAATATTCTGGCCCTATGCGCTCCATTTACTGGTTACCGTTTTCTATGGACGAGTCGTGGGGTTGGTTCGGCCAAAGAATGACATGAACGGTGAGTGCACTTTTCTTCCTTCCCTTTAGAAATTACATATTCACATTGATGAGGTGAGGTCCAGCGTCAGAATGATCCCATCTTCCTCTTCAATTGTGATAACTTTGTATTACCAACAGGTCTCTTCTTCAAACAGATACTTTATTTATAGACCACCAGAAGAAACTATATGCTCGGAACAGTTTCACGACTAGAAAAACTCTGCCCCTAAGATTACCTGCACTTACGGCTGATTTGTCAGTACAACAGTAGGAATGATTTAACCACAATCTCTACACTCCCCCTCTCCCTTTCTTCCCCTCTCTCCTTGCCTCCAAGTCTCTGTTTCTGTCTCTCTCCCTGCCTCTCTCTCTCTACCACCCTCTCTCTGCCTCTCTGTCTCTCTGTCTCTGCCTCTCTGCTGCTTTCTCACCTCCTGCCTCTCTCTCCCTCTGCCCTTCTCTCCCTCTGCCTCTGCCTCTGCTTCTCTCTGTCTCTGTCTCTGCCACTGGCTGGCTGTTTGATCCATTGTCCCGCTGCCACTAAATATCAAATTTGGCAGGTTTAGATTAAATTCGGGTTGGTAATGTGATTCAAAAAAATACTTCTGAGCCAACCTCAACTGCAAATGGCCAGAGAATATTTGATCAGTAATTTCCAATGTCATCCCATTCTCTCCCTTATAGTTAATTTAATCACAATCAGGATCCTGTCTCAGGGAAAATGCAGCCTCTCCACCTGCACCACTCGCTACCTGGTGGCCATGGCAACTGTAGATCTACTGGTCATTATCTCTGGGATAATGTCGTGGATTAGTTTATATTATTTCCCAGGATCTTTCCTGGAAATCACCCCTGTGTGTAGTGTTATCTTTGTCCTGCTTTATGCAGCCTCAGAATGTTCTGTCTGGTTCACAGTCACTTTCTCCTTTGATCGATTTGTAGCCATTTGTTGCCAGAAGCTGAAAACAAAATATTGCACCAAGAAAACTGCAGCTGTGGTTCTATCAACAACCTGCATTCTGCTCTGTTTAAAAGACATTCCCTTCCACTTTACATTTGAACCTGAAGAGATAATTGACAATGTCCCCTGGTTCTGTAATGATAATCCAAGTTATTATACTGATCTTGCATGGGTGGTATTTGGCTGGATTGATTATATTTTAACACCATTGTTCCCATATGCTTTAATTCTGTTGTTCAACGTTCTGACAGTCAGGTACATTTTAGTGACCAGTCAAGTCCGTAAGGAACTGAGGGGACAGAGCAAGGGAGAGAATCGCAGTGACCCAGAGATGGAGAGCAGAAGGAAGTCTGTGATTTTACTCTTCACCATATCCAGCAGCTTCATACTCCTGTGGCTTTTATATGTTTTAGAATTCTTATATTATATTGTTACAGGAATTAGTCCTGAATATTACAATGATTCTCTATGTATATTTTCAGAAGTTGCACTTATGTTGCCGAGTTTAAATTGCTGTACAAACACATTTATTTATGGCGTGACTCAGTCCACGTTCAGGGAGCAGTTCAAGAGGTTGGTGAAATATCCAATTGCATCAATTGTTCAATTAATGAATAAATGAAACAACTGAGAGTGCCCCAGAGGCGGGTCCAGTTATTCTGGTCCATGATGGTAATATTTATACCCGGACTTCCAGCAACTAAATCACACAGGAATTGATGGCAATGTGAAACTAACCCCCGGGAGGCTTAGACCTCAGGACCAGGTTCACTGCACCCTCTGAAGGGTAGGAGGGCAAACAACAACCAGTCTCTTTCCCACTTCTGGTTCTATCCTGAGATCCTCAGATCTTCGCAGATAAAAAATATACTTGCTGCAAAAGTAAAGCATTGCAGATGACAAAACCTTCTGTAGTTTATTTTTTTTTGGGAGATATTTTAATGATTCTATTTATGTTTCCACTGTTCTCCCTCTCCCCTTCTCTCTTTCTTTCCCCACTCCCCTCCGGCCCCCTTAGGAGGGGGAGGGGGGGGGGTGTGGGGCGGGGCATTGTTGCTGGTTGGCAATGGGGAATTTTGTGTATGGTAGAATCCTCCCTAGGTTGGAATCAAAGACAGCTGATATAGGGGAACACCACCACCTGGAGATTCCCCCCAAGTCACTCACTATCCTGACTTGGAAATATATCACCATTCCTTCACTTTTGCTGGATCAAAATCCAGGAACTCACTCCCTTACAGCACTGTGGGTGTAGCTACACTACGTGGACTGCAACAGTTCAAGAAGGCAGCTGATCAGCACTTTCTCAAGGGCAATAATTGCTGACCCAGCCAGTGATGCCCCCATCCCATGAATAAATAAAAAAAATGTGAATAAATTGTGGCTCTTGTTTCAATTCCTGTTGTGCAATGGATGCTCTGAATCTCCTTCAGCTCCCCATGTCTCCTGCAGGTTATTTTAAGACCCCCAAAATTTCTGGTATTACTCAGTTGATGGGAGCCAGGACAAGGGAGCTTATCTGGGCTGAGCACTGAAGCCAACAGCCCCTGCGTCTAGACTTGATTGCTGCTTGGATGCACGGGGCCAATTCCTATCATATACCCTCATGTTGTAAATGTTTCTCTCACTTGATGTTCTGCCCCACTCTTCCTTAAATCTTCCATCAACACCCCTCTCCTGAAGTTAAAATCTTGACTCCTCCCTCCATCCTTGAGACCTACATAAACTGTCCAAGGAAATCGAGTGATATTAGGACAGTAGAGGTGAGGTGGAATGTCAGTGATATCAAGCCATAGAGCAGACAAAAGGGCCAAGGTGGCTGCCTCAAAATCATATTTTTTGTTATTGTTATGTTAACATCCCCAATCAAAGCCCAACCCTCTCCAATTTCATGGGTACATGAAAGAACTTGTCTTTCAATCACAGATGTATACAATGTTGCAGCCCTGAAACAGAGTATGCCATGAAAGACAGGATGGTGCCAGAAAGGAGTCCTGGACTAAGGGAGCTGCCTGACAACAACTTTTTAATTGGCTCCTGACTAGGTGACCAGGTTTTTGTGTGGGAGCAGTGCAGAATAGCTGCTAACCCGAAAGGAACAAGACCTAAAACCTCTTTCCCCTCATCCCAGGAATCCTGCTGTAATGACTTGCTAGATTTTTTCCTCCTCATATTTCTATAACCTGCTCTCTCTCTGAAAATCCCTGTCAAGAGGCAAAGGGAAGAATCACTGTTAAAGACATTGAAAGGCAAGTGCTCAACCAGTGAAGTAAATACGGAAAGTGCTGGAAGACCAGCTCGTGTCATCAACAAGAACTGAAAGGAATTTAGAAGACATCAGTCAAAATCAACCCATCGAACCCTGTACGCCGGAATTGGTGCTATTGAACTGTTTTATCCCACCCTTAAAATCAATGTTTATGTGCGTCTTACTTGTGTGTGTATAGGGATTTAAGATGGGAGTAAAGTTTAAGTTATAGAGTTAGAAAATCACAGCTCATATTTCTTTATTTTGCTACTGGTTAACAAAAGTTTGTTCAATAAGCAGTTATTTACTTATCAAGTTTACACACCTGGTGCTCGTACTCTATGAACCAAAATTAGAGTTAGTTAGAATTGGAGCAATCTGGTGGTGAGGTCAAACTTTTTTTTTGTTGCGGCTCGGGGAACAGCGGGGCTGGATATTACAGCGCACTATCCCCAGTGAGTCGTGACACTAACTAGAAAAGGATTAGGATGACAAACAGGGAGACTGTAAAAAAAAAGACATAAAAAAGGTCTGTAGGTAAACCTAAGCCAAGTGAAAAGATTGAGAGAAAAAAATGGATAAAGTAAGAAATAGGAAATATGAAGAGGAGGTGAGGGGAATGAAAAGAAAATATTAAACGAGAGAGATGAGGAGGGGGAATCAAAGAGAAGTGGAGGAAAATGGGAAGAAGAGAAAAGCAGCAGCTGATTTTAATTTTTTTTCAGAAACATACCGAATATAAACACAAATCTGGAACAGATATTGATGGAGGAAAACCAATGCAGATTAATTCCTCCCTGAGGCTAATGGGACAGATTAGTGATGACATGCTGGGTGGCACTTTCCAAATGAGACCTGCGCGTGGGAGGGCTAGGAGGAAGGGAACGCGAGGGAAGGTGAGGGGTGGAGGGGGAGGGGAGGAGATTTAGATGGGGAGGGATGGAGAGATGGAAGGGATGGGGAGGGAATACATGGGGTGTGGCGGCTATGGGGATGAGGAGGAGGGGAGGGAAGAGGAGGAGTGGAGGGGTGTCTATTGGGAGGGGGAAGGTAGGGAAGGGAAGGACGGGGGAGTGGAGGGGGTGGGGATGGGAAGGACGAGAGAGAGGGGACAGAGCTGGAAAGGGAGGTGATGGGGAGGCAGAGGGAAGGGAAGTCGGGGTGAGGATGAGGAGTGGATGGAGGGAAAGAAGGAGTGGACGGGGAGGGGAGTGAGTGTGGAGGACTGGGGAGGGGAGGAAAAAGAGTGGGTGGGTGGCGAAGTAATGGGGGAGTGTTGCATGGGAGGCGTGGGAGGGCTGGGAGAGGGAAGGAACATGGGTAGGTGGGTGAGGGAGTAATAGGGTAAAGTGGGCGGATTGGAGGAGGAAGCGGGAAGAGGGAAGGGAGGTGAATGGTGGAGGATGGTTCCAGGCGCTAAGACATCATACAACCTGGACAGGTGAAGTCTACTCCCGCACTTGCACTCCAACATCACCAGGAATGTCAGCATGCTACGGTACACCTGGTATGTGTACCAAGGGATGTGTGCCATGTGCACCAGGGTATTCTCTGCTCCTTCTCCTTCCTAATTCTGGCTTCTGAGCTTGTGCCCCATGTAGTTTATGGCGTGCGAGGTGGCTGCTGTGACTTTCTCAACTTTCTGGGACACCCCTGAGTATGGAGAGGATCTGATCCAAAGATGTCTTGCTCGCAGCTCCTGTTTCCGATTCCCGTTGTTTAATACTGCTCCGTTAGTTTCATTTCAGCTGCAGTAAGGATGAGTGAATTCCTGGCGCACTGCCAATTATAGTGAGGTTGGGACTTGCAGTGTTAGTGCTGTGAGTACAAATTCTGTCTGACAGGAAGATCATTGCAGCTGGAATCCCATCTTCTGATTCATGTGTGAGTGACAGAGAATGAAAACGGATTAAAATAACTGGTCAGAGGTGGTGTAAAACTGGGTGTGTTCTGTCGGATATGGTACAGTGAAGTATTCATCCATCTCTTCACACTTGTAATAATTTAGATTGGTTCATTCTAACTCCTGTGGATCTTTTAGTGATGGTTGAAGGAAGATCTATTCCAGAATAGAGATTTACTATTTAATTAGAGAATACACTTCAGATATTATAAAACACTCCAAGTGAACCGTTCATTGTCACACAGAGGGCGGACCACATTGTCAGAGCTGCCATCGTTTGGATCAGAGGTTTAATCCAGTCCTTATTTGCCATCTATTCCTGGTGATCGTGGTTAAACCGAATCACAGTCCGCCCGTTTGGCGATTCTTGTTAGAATGGGTTTAACCGTCTATCCACGGTGACTCTGGTTAAACAGAACATGTGTCTCTGATTGTATCTGCTGATCCCCATGCAAGTCAAAGATGGCGAAAGTGGTAACGCAATGCTAAGAGTGTCACGTTTGTGTGATTTTCACTCCATCAAATGCTTTGGGTTGTTTTGCTGTCTTAACGTTCACATCTAAATGCATGTTGTAATTGCCTTTGATGGTTTACATTATCCAGAACTCAGTGGTGTCCATCTGGGAAAGTATTACAATAAATTCCTCTCCAATCGGAGGGGAAGATGGCAGCCCCTCTTTCCCACCGTGCAGTGCGATGGAGAAAAGGCTTCATTGATAAACGGATCGGGCCGCGCTGCACTTTGGGAGATGTAGTCACCTGTCCCCCAGATAGGACCCGGTCCTCCATCACCCCTGACACCTCAACCACCTCCCACAGCACCTTCCCATGTAACTGCAGAAGGTGCAACACCTGCCCCTTTACTTCCCCTCTCCTCAACGTCCAAGGGCCCAAACACTCCTTTCAAGTGAAGCAGCATTTCACTTGCACTTCCCTCAATTTAGTCTACTGCATTTGCGGCTCCCAATGCGGTTTCCTCTACATTGGAGAGACCAAAAGTAAACTGGGCGACCACTTTGCAGAACACCTGCGGTCTGTCCACAAGAATGACCCAAACCTCCCCGTCGCTTGCCATTTCAACACTCCACCCTGCTGTCATGCCCACATGTCCATCCTTGGCCTACTGCACTGTTCCAGTGAAGCTCAACACAAACTGGAGGAACAGCACCTCATCTTCCAACTAGGCACTTTACAGCCTTCCAGACTGAATATTGAGTTCAACAATTTTAGATCATGAACTATCTCCTCCATCCCCACCCCCTTTCCGATTTCCTCCCTCCTTTTTTTTTCCAATAATTTATATAGAGTTTTCTTTTCCCACCTACTTCCATTATTTTAAAGTGTATTTCCATCCATTGTTTTATCTCTACCTTTTAGCCTATTTTGATCCCTTCCCCCCACCCCATCCCCTCTAGGGCTATCTGTACCTTGCTCGTCCTGCTTTCTATCCTTAATTAGCATATTCCTCAGATAATTTCACCACCTTCAACACCTCTTTGTCTTTTTGTCTGTGACATCTTTTGGTTATCTCCACCTATCACTGGCCCTCTGTCCAGCTCTTCTTGTTCCCGCCCCACCCCGCCCCTCACCCCCCCAAACCAGATTATATTTCACGTCTCTTCTATTTTTACTTAGTTCTGTTGAAGGGTCATTCGGGCTCGAAACGTTAACTGTGCTCCTATCCGCAGATGCTGCCAGACCAGCTCAGTTTTTCCAGGTATTTTTGTTTTTGTTTTGGATATCCAGCATCCGCAGTTTTTTGCTTTTATCTTAGTGTTTAATTGACTGCCACTTCTCTTCAAGAAATACCTACCTTGAAGAAGTTTTGTTCTTCCCTCCGTCAGGATTTCCGTATCTCTCTTTTGCCTTGTTCATCTTCATTGCTTTCCATTTCTCTCCTGGTGTTTGACAAGTTGTTTACTAAAACCCGCTTTCACAGCCATATCTCCTTTCTCAGTGACTGTCTCCGTCTCCGACTTACCCCACGTGGATTTCAACTGAAGTTCCAGCTCTCATGTTTCGAACCCACCCAGGATTATAGGTATCTCCGGGACATACAACACTCCTCGGACTGCTGTTCTCGTCGCATGCTGAGATCCACACTCAGTGCCATGTGCCACCACATGAACACACTCGACCTCTTCCTCCAGCAAAACCAGCATACCCTTTCTTGAAGCTGCACGTGCCCCCAGTTTCATTTTATTCTTCGTCTCATCCAACGCCTCAACAAGAAACTTTGTCTCTTTCTTTCAGGTGCAAAGGAATGCAAGCTCCAACAACTCAACGACACCAACACCCATCTAGGACCCTCCACCCCTGTCTGTCCCTCTGTCCCCATCCCGTATTCCAATCCCAGCCCCGGCCATGCATTCACCAGACCCCCTGAACTTACCCTCTCCGATGCTGAACGTTCAGTGCTCAGCAAAGGAATTAGTTTCATACCCTTACGCCCTCATCTCAAAGAATTTCGGGCTCGGCACGATGCCGAACTCTTCTTCCGCCACCTTCATCTCCGTGCTCACTTCTTTGGGCAGGAGTCCTCTCCCCGTTCAATGGATCCTTTTACCCACCTCCAATATTCTCCCTCCACCCCTCCATCTGGATTCTTACCTTCTCTTGATCTTTTCATTGAGAACTGTTGGCATGACATTAGTCGTCCCAATTTCTCTGCTCCTCTCACCCACTCTAACCTGTCTCTCTCTGAACTTGCTGCATTCCGTTCTCTCAGGTCCAACCCTGACATTGTCATCAAACCCGCTGACAAGGGTGGTGCTGTTGTTGTCTGGCGCACTGACCTCTACCTCACAGAGGCTGAGTATCAACTTGTAGACACTTCCTTCTACCTCTCCGTGGACCATGACCCCACCACTGAACATCAAGCCATTGTTTCCAGGACTGTTACTGACCTCATCTCCTCTGGAGATCTTCCTTCCACAGCTTCCAACCTCAGTCTCCCAGCCTCGGACAGCCCGCTTCTACCTCCTACCCAAAATCCACAAACAGGACTGTCCCGGCAGACCGATCGTGTCAGCCTGTTCCTGCCCAACGGAACTCATTTCTTGCTATCTTGACTCCATTATCTCTCCCCTTGTCCAGTCCCTTCCCACCTACATCCGTGATTCCTCTGACACCATACGTCACATCAACAATTTCCAGTTCCCTGGCCCCAACCGCCTCCTCTTCACCATGGACGTCCAATCCCTCTACACCTCCATCCCCCACTGGGATGGTCTGATGGCTCTCCGCTTCTTCCTCGAACAGAGGCCCGAACAATCCCCATCCACCACTACTCTCCTCCATCTGGCTGAACTTGTTCTCACACTGAACAATTTCTCCTTCAACTCCTCTCACTTCCTCCAAATAAAAGGTGTGGCTATGGGTACCTGCATGGGCTCCAGCTATGCCTGTCTCTTTATGGGGTATGTGGAACATTCCTTGTTTCAGTCCTATTCCGGCCCCCTCCCACAACTCTTCCTCCGGTAAATCGATGATTGCTTTGGTGCTGCTTCATGCTCTCGTTTGGACCTGGAAAAATTTATTAATTTTGCTTCCAATTTCCACCTCTCCATCATTTTCACATGGTCCACCTCTGACACTTCCCTTCCCTTCCTTGACCTCTCGGTCTCAATTTCTGGTGATAGACTGTCCACCAATATTCATTACAAGCCTACCGACTCCCACAACTACCTCGACCACAGCTCCTGTAAGGACTCCAGCCCATTCTCTCCATTCCTTTGCCTCTGCCGCATCTGTTCTGTTCAAAAACAGTTCCTCTGACATGTCCTCCTTCTTCCTTAACCGAGGTTTTCCACCCACCGTGGTTGACAGGGCCCTCAACCGTGTCCAGCCCATCTCCCGCACATCCACCCTCACACCTTTTCTCCCTCCCAGAAACATGACAGGGTCCCCCTTGTCCTCACTTATCACCCCACCAGCCTTCGCATTCAATGGATCATCCTCTGCCATTTCTGCCAACTCCAGCATGATGTCACCACCAAACACATCTTCCCTTCACCCCCCCCCCCGCCCCCTCCACCCCGGCGGCATTACACAGGGATCGTTCCTTCCGGGACACCCGGTCCACTCCTCCATCACTCCCTACATCACAGCCCCCTCCCACGGCACCTTCCCATGCAACTGCAGAAGGTGCAACACCTGCCCCTTTACTTACCCTGTCCTCACCGTCCAAGGGCCCAAACACTCCTTTCAAGTGAAGCGGCATTTCACTTGCACTTCCCTCAACTTGGTCTACTGCATTCGTTGCTCCCAATGTGGTTTCCTCTACACTGGAGAGACCAAACGCAGACTGGGTGACCACTTTGCAGAAAAACCTTCAGTCTGTCCACAAGCATTACCCAGATCTCCCTGTCACTTGCCATTTCAACACTCCACCCTGCTCTCATGCCCACATGTCTGTCCTTGGCTTTCTGCATTGTTCCAGTGAAGCTCAACGCAAACTGGAGGAACAGCACCTCATCTTCCAACTAGGCACTTTACAGCCTTCCAGACTGAATATTGAGTTCAACAATTTTAGATCATGAACTCTCTCCTCCATCCCCACCCCCTTTCCGATTTTCCCCCTCTTTGTTTTTTTTCCAATAATTTATGTAGATTTTTCTTTTCCCACCTACTTCCATTATTTTTAAGTGTAATTCCATCCATTGTTTTATCTCTACCTTTTAGCCTATTTCGATCCCTTCCCCCCACCCCACCCTCACTAGGGCTATCTGTATCTTGCTCGTCCTGCTTTCTATCCTTAATTAGCATATTCCTCAGATAATTTCACCACCTTCAACACCTCTTTGTCCTTTTGTCTGTGACATCTTTTGGTTATCTCCACCTATCACTGGCCCTCTATCCAGATCTTTTTGTCCCACCCCCACCTCTCCCCCCAACCAGCTTATATTTCACTTCTCTTCTATTTTTACTTAGTTCTGTTGAAGAGTCATACGGACTTGAAATGTTAACTGTGTCCCTCTCCGCAGATGCTGTAAGACCTGCTGAGTTTTTCCAGGTATTTTTGTTTTTATCCCAGATAGGAGGAGGGGCTGTGAGGTCACTTCTGGGACAAGATGGCAGCAGGACAAAAACTGACCCTTGACCCCATAAATCGACCCCTCACCACCTAAACTGACCAGTCAGCCCTAAACTGACCCCTCACCACTAAAGTAAGCCCTTAACCACTGTACTGACCAACCCCCTAAACTTACCCTTCACCCCCTAAACTGATCCCTCAACACCTGAACTGACCGCTCATCGCTAAACTGACCTCCTCACCACTAAACTGAGCCTTTAACCATTGTACTGACCACCCCACCTAAAATGACGTCTCACCCCTTAAACTATCTCTTCACCATCAAACTGACACCTCAACTTCCAGAAATATGCTGTGCCTCAAATTAACCCTTCACTCCCAAACAGCAGGACAGGAAATTCCCCAATATATTGCCTACTCCAAACCACCCATCATCCACTCAACTGACCCGTCACCCCGACTGACCCCTCCTCGCAAACTGACATCCCACGCCAAATTTACTGTTCAACTGCACAACTGACCCCTCACACACTAACATAATCCATCAATACCAGACTCACGTCTCACCACCACCCCCCACCCCCAAAATTGAGTTTCAACCCCAAACTGACCCATTACCCAATTGACGAGCATATGGAGACAAAGCTAACTGAAGTTGGCTGGGAGGACAGGCTATAAGGTAATACGGGGAGAAAAAGTGACAGTTCACTTCAGGAGATAATTCTCAAAAAAGATATATTCCTTGCGAGAAGGATTCATCATCCACGACTAACGAAGCAAGTTAGGGAATGTATTAAATCGACAGGAAAGGTGTGCTGTGCTGTAAGGATTAACAGTAGGCCAGAATGTTGGAAAACTTTAGAAGCCAGCAGATCACCAGATGGACTACAGCGGCTCAAGAAGACAGCTCACCAACACCTTCTCAACAGCAGCTAGGGACGGACAACAAATGCTTGTCTTGCCAATGATGCCCAGTTACCATGAAAGAATGAAAATAAATAGAGGGATAAATTAGAATATGAGAATAAACCAGCAAGAAACATGGAAACAGACAAGTTTCTACAAGTACACAACAAGGAAAAGAAACGCTAAAGTGAGTGTTGACCCCTTAGAGGATGAGTCTGAGGAAGCAATAACTGGAAACAAGGAAATGGCAGATATTTTGAAAAATGTTTTTAAAAATCTGCCTTCATAGTTGAAGACACAACTGGCTTCCCAAGAATCGTAGTAAATAGGTTCAAGTGGGGGTGGAGGAAATTAAAGTAAACACTACCACTGAAAAATAAAGTTCTTGAGAAACTAAGGCTGACAAGTCCCCTGGACCTGATGTCCTACATCCTAGCATCTAAAAAGAACTGACAGAGAGCATGGAAGCATTGGTTATAATGTGAAATCGCCAAGGTTCCAGAAGATGAATATCGCAAATGTAATACCCCAATTCAGGAAAGGACGGAGACAGAAAGCAGGCAGGTAGAGGCTGGTTAGCCTGAACTGCCATTAGGAAAATGCTAGACTTCATAATTAAGGAGGTAATAGCTAGACATTTGGAAAATCATCATACAATCAGGCAGGTCAACATGGCTTTGTGAAAGGGAGATTGTGTTTGACAGATTTATTAGAGTTCTTTGAAAGGGAGATTGTGTTTGAGAAATTTGTTAGGGTTCTTTGAGGATGTAACAAGCAGGGTGGATAAAGAGGATATAGTAGGTGTAGTATATTTCCATCTCCAAAACTCATTCGATAAGATGCCACTTAAAAGGTTACCGCACAAGATGAGAGCCCATATTAACATGGATAGAGGATTGGTTAACTAACAGGGAACAGAGAGTTTCGGTAAATGGGTCAATGTGAAGTTGAAAAACTGTAATGAATGGAATATCACAGGAATAGTGCTGGGGCCTCAATTATTTATCATCTATATTAACAACTTGGATGAAAGGATTGACTGTACTGTGGCCAAATTTGCCAATGATTTAATGATCGAACAAAAAGAAAGTTTTTTTTTCATTCATGGAATGTGGGCTTCGCTGGCTGGGCCAGCATTTATTGCCCATCCCTAGTTTCCCCTGAGAATGTGGCAGTGAGCTGCCTTCTTGAACCACTGCTGTCCATGTGATGCAGGTGCACCCACAGTGCTATTAGGAAGAGAGATCCAGGATTTTGACAAGCGACAGTGATGGAACGGGTATATATTTCCAAGTCAGGATGGTGATTGACTTGGAGGGGAACTTCCAGCTGGTTGGGTTCCCATTTATCTGCTGTTCTTGTCCTTCTAGATGGTAGTGGTCTTGGATTTTGAAGTTGCTGTCAAAGGAGCCTTGGTGAACTCCTGCAGTGCATCTTGTAGATGGTACACACTGCTGCTGCTGTGCGTCAGTGGTGGAGGGAGTGAATGTTTGTGGATGTGGTGCCAATCAAGTGGGCTGCTTTGTCCTGGATGGTGCCCAGGTTCTTCAGTGTTGTATGAGCTGCACTCATCCAGGCAAGTGGGGAGTATTCCATCACACTCCTGGCTTGTACCTTGTAGATGGTGGACAGGCTTTGAGGAGTCAGGAGTGAGTTACCCATTACACAATTCCTAGCCTCTGACTTGCTCTTGTCACCACAGTAGTTATATGGCTAGTCCAGTTCAGTTTCTGGTCAATGGTAACCCCCAGGATGTTGATGGTGGGGGAATCAGCAATGGTGATGTGAGTGAACATCAGAGAGCTATGGCTAGGTTCTCTCTTGCTGGAGGTTGTCATTGCCTGGCATTTGTGTGGCACAAATGTTGCTTGCCACTTGTCACCCGAAGCCTGGATATCGTCCAGGTCTTGCTGCATTTGGACATGGACTGTTTCCGTATCTGAGGAGACAGGAATGGAGCTGAACATTGTGTAATCATCAGCAAACATCCCCACTTCTGACTTTATGATGGAAGGAAGGTCATCGATGAAGCAGCTGAAGATGGTTGGGCTGAGGACACTACCCTGAGGAACTCCTGCAGTGATGTCCTTGAGCTGAGATGACTGACCTCCAACAACCACAACCATCTTCCTTTATGCTAGGTATGACTCCAACCAGTGGAGAGCTTTCCCCTGATCGCTATTAACTCCAGTTTTGCTAGGGCTCCTTGATGCCACACTTGGTCAAATGCTGCCTTGATGTCGAGGGTAGTCACTCTCACCTCACCTTGGGAGTTCAGCTCTTTTGCCAATCTTTGAACCAAGGCTGTAATGAGGTCAGGAGCTGAGTGGCCCTTGCAGAACCCAAGCTGGACATCAATGAGCAGGTTATTGCTAAGCAAATGCTGCTTGATAGCACTGTGGATGATCCCTTCCATTACTTGACTGATAATCGAGAGTCGGCTGATGATTTGCCCTGCTTTTTGTGTACAGGATATACTTGGGCAATTTTCCACATAGCCGGGTAGATGCCAGTGTTGTAGCTGTACTGGAACAGCTTGGCTAGGGGCGCTGCAGGTTCTGGAGCACAAGCCTTCAGTAGTGTTGCTAGAATATTGTCAGGGCCCATAGCCTTTGCAGTATCCAGCACCTTCAGTCAGTTCTTGATATCACGTGGACTAAATCGAATTGGCTGAAGACTGGCATCTGTGATGCTGGGGTTCTCCAGAGGAGGCTGTGATGGATCATCCACTCGGCTCATCCAGCTGAAGATTGTTAGAAATGCTTCAGCCTTATCCTTTGCACTGCTGTGCTGGGTTTCTCCGTCATTGAGGATGGGAATATATCCAGTGTGTTGTTTAATTGTCCACCACCATTCATGACTCGATGTGGCAAGAGTGAAGAGCTTAGATCTGATCATTGGTTTTGGGATCACTTAGCTCTGTCTATCACTTGCTGCTTATGCTGTTTGACACACAGTAGTCCTGTGTTATAGCTTCACCAGGTTGACACCTCATTTTTAGGTACGCCTGGTGCTACTCCTGGAATGCTTCCTGCACTCTTCATTGAACCAGGGTTGATTCCCTGACTTGATGGTAATAGTAGAGTGGGGGATATGCTGACCCATGAGGTTATAGATTGTGTTCTAGTACAATTCTGGCTGCCCAGTATTGAGTTGCTAGATCTGTTCAAAATCTATCCCATTTAGCACGGTGATAGTGCCACACAACACGATGGGGGGTATCCTCAATGTGAAGGCGGGACTTCATCTCCACAGTGATTGTGCGGTGGTCACTCCTACTGTCACAGGCAGATGCATCTGCGGCAGGTAGGTGAGTGAGGATGAGGCCAAGTATGTTTTTCCCTCTTGTTTGTTCCCTCACCACCTGCTGCAGACCCAGTCTAGCAGCTATGTCATTTAGGATATCAGCCAGTAGTGGTGCTACCAAGCCAGTCTTGATGATGAGCACTGAAGTCCCCCACCCAGAGTACATTCTGCACCCTTACCACCCTCAGTGCTTCCTCCACGAGATGTTCATTATGGAGGATCACTGATTCATCAGCTGATGGAGGGCGATATATGGTAATCAGCAGGAGGTTTCCTTGCCCATGTTTGGCCTGATGCCATGAGATTTCACAGGGTCCAGAGTTGATGTTGAGGACTCCCAGGGCATCTCCCTCCTGAATGTTTACCACTGTGCTGGGTCTGTCCAGCCAGTGAGAAAGGGCATATCCAGGGAAGGTGATGGTGGCCCCTGGGACATTATCTGTCAGATATGATTCCGTGAGGATGACTATGTCAGGCTGTTGCTTGATCATTCTGTGAGACAGCTCTCCCAAATTTTGACACTAGCCCCCCAAGCTGTAAATAAGGACTTTGCAGGGTCGACAGGGCTGAGATTGCCGTTGTCATTTCCGGTGCCTGGGTTGATGCCGGGTGGTCTGTCCGGTTTCATTCCTTTTTTGTGACTTTGTAGTGGTTTGTCACAACTGAGTGTCTTGCTTGGCCATTTCAGAGGGCACTTAAGGGTCAACCATTTGTTGTGGGTCTGGAGTCACGCATAGGCCAGACTGGGTAAGGACGACAGATTTTCTTCCCTGAAGGACATTAGTAAACTTGTTTTTGTAACAATCAGCAATGGTTTCTTGGTCATCTAATGACTTTTAATTCCAGAATTTTTATTGAATTCAATGAACACCATCTCCAATGGCCGGATTCGAACCCGGGACCCCGGAGCAATACCCTGGATCTCTGGAACACTCATATGCCATCAATACCACTCTGCCATTGCCTCCACTTAAAATAAATTAGGAGCAAGGATTGGCCATTGGGCATCTCAAGCCTGGTCCGCCAGTTGATTATATCACAGTTGATCTGATTGTAGCCTCAACTCCACTTTCTTGTCTCCCCTCCATTACCCTTGACTCCCTTGATGAACAAAAGATCTAACTCAACTGTATTCAATGACCCAGTCTCCACAACTCTCCGGGGAAGAGAATTTCAGAGATTAACAATCACACGAGAGAAAAAAGAGACTCCTTATCACAGGTTTAAATGGGAGAACCCTAATCTTTAAACTGTGTAAAATAGTTCTGGACTTCCCCCCTAAGGGGAAACACCCTCTCAGCATCCACTCTGTTAAGCCCCTCAGGATTTTATATGTTTCAATTAGATCACGTCTTAATCTTATAGGCCCAACCTGCTCAAAGTTTCTTCAGTAGATAACACCTCCATCCCAGGAATTAGGAGAACAACATTTGACACTATAATCCAGATGTGGTCTAACCAAGGCCATGAACATCTGCAGCAACACTTCCATACCTTGACACTCGATTCCTGTTGCAATAAACTCCAACATTCTATTGATCTTCCTGATCACTTACCACACTTGCAAACCACATTTTTGAGATTCGTGAGCCAGGACACCCAGATCCCTACACTCTGTAGCTTTCTGCAGTCTCTCTCCGTTCAAATAAAATGCTACTTTTCTATTCTTCATGCCAAAGTGGACATGTTCACATTTTCCCACATTATCTCCCATTTGCCCATTTTTCCCCACTCAATTAATTCTCAATCCCTCTGTAGACTCTTCATGTTCTCTTGACAACTTACTTCCCCACCTATCTTTGCGTCATCAGCAAATTTGGTTGACATACATTCAGTCCCATCACCCAAGTTTTTGGTATAGTTTGTAAATACTTGAGGGTGCCCCTGTGATCCCTGTGACACTCCACCAGTATACCACATGTACAGGACACACACCAGCTCAACATTCAGTGAGTGGAAGCCCTTGTGGTGGACGTAGTCGACCGCTTGTTGCCATGGAGATCTGAGGACCACGCGAATGCAGCCAATGACACCCTGCACCTGTGGGAAACCTGAGATCTGGGCAAATCTCAGCACTCTTGCTTCCTGGCTTTCCTGATCCTGGGCAAAATGCACAAAGTTGAGTGGCTTGGCGAAGATGGCATCCGTGACCTCAGGGATGCATTTCAGTGAGGAGGTTGTGATATCGCACAAAGGTCACCAGTGGAGCCCTGAAAGGTGCCTAAGGCATTAAAGTTGTGCATCGTGGTCATTTTCACAGCCACTGGCAGGTGATGCCCTGCATGTCCACTTTTTGCCAAACCCTGCAGCAGGTGGGAGATGTGACCAACCAGTTTCCTGACATGCAGTCTGCGGCCACACTCGTTCGTGGTCATCTGCAGGAATGATATACACCATCTAGTGACCCTAGATCTAGCCGGGCCCAGACCAGCGACTGCTCATTGTGGCTCTTCAGTGGCATGTGTGGGAGTCCCAGCCGCCCCATCTTCCAGAAGGTGTTGCCCCTCCCTCTGCCCAGCCACGTGCCTGTGTCACTCTCTTCTCCTTCGTCTTCGCTCCCTGTAAGCCACGAGGCATACAGCTCGGTCACCAGGCTCCATGCTCCTGATGTGCTCCTCCTGCTGGTTGAAAAGGAGACAAGTGGGTTAGCATGGGTGCACTAAGAACCTTGTTTGTTTCAATCTGAATGTCCCTTAATGCATCCCAGAGAGTGTATCAGTTGGAGATGCTGTATTGGTTTGAAGGCCTGTATTAGTCTGAAAGGCTGCATTAGTTTGAGGATCCATTGACCCAAGCTCCCCAATTGAATTATTTAAATGAATGGCCAAAGTTAAAGAGGGGACCCACATCCCACAGTGTAGTTTTGGAGGCCTGAGTGGGCACTGCAAGTTTGAAATTAATTGACTGAATGAACACAGGGGAATGAAGGGCATCACCGAATAGTATGAGATCTAGAGATGGTCCTTGAATTATCAAGACCATTGCAGGGAAAATACAGCTTCCAATTTTCATCAGTTACTTAATATGATCAAAATTGTTCAGTCTTTAGGATTTTCCAATTTAAAATATTCCATGACAATAGGGAATTAATTTGACTGTTGTAATCGGTTTGCTTGTTAATTTTGAAGAAAATAAGTTGAGCGATGTTGTAACCCCAATGTCCCCATGGAGATAACAGGGTATAAATTTAAAATTTTGCGAATGCATTGCTTCAGAGTTTTATTCAGAGAGACTGACTGCAGCACGAAGGCACAAAGCTTCATGTAGAAAAGTATGGACACTTTTTACAATATCAGGAAAATATACTACACGATTCTTGCTGCCCTGGTTAGTGACTGTGACCACTGAAGTTGTATAAAGCTGTGTGAGAGTTGGTTTCTGATTACATTACATGAAGACCTCGTGCTCACCATTATACACCCGATCGACGATAACGTTACCTCAACTAAAAATCAACCTGTTTGTAACTCACAGACTCATTGTATTATCACGTTATTCCCTTAGTAGAATATTGTTTGCTGCTGAGTCATACGTCAGTGTTGGCAATTCTTAGAAGGAAGGTTTCACTGGGAGTATCTGTCAGCACAGAATTGCACTGAGTGTGGGTCACTAAACGGAGTGGAATACATGACCATGTATTACTGGGGTTATCTGTCACTATAGAATTATACTGAGTGTGGGTCACTAACTAGAGTGGTACAAGCTGGTTCTAATGTTTTATCATTGCGTGAACTGACTGATCTCTCGAGTCTACGGATTTGACTCTGTGCTTATGAACATAATTGATGGCTAGGGGGATCTTTTTATGCTGTAGGCTGAAACTGTTGGGTAATAACTGCAAAACATGAAATACTTTGGCATTGCTCTGTCTCCTATTGAAATACACCATCAGGACACAGCGTGAACTGCTTACTGACAGGTAAACAACAGGACAGCACCATGAATGGACAATGACTTGTTCTGACACTGACTATAGGTACTGTACACCCTTTCTCATTCATGCTGATTAAACCCCTCTCGCCAACCCTGTCCTGAGAATCTGTGGGTCACGAGTGTTGACTTTTTGTGATTTGTCGATGACAGACACTGACTATTGGATTGTGGTTATTAAATCTTCCACTTCTGTTATTGATTAAAAGTTAACCGAGCAGTAATTGACAATCTTTCAGAGTTTCTAAAGCAATGTAACTTGCACCGATCTCTATTCTTGGCTCACTGAAGTACGCCCCTTCAACAAAAGAGAGTTATAACTGAAGGTGCAAATACAGGTTATCATGAAAGAGAAATCAGCCCAGGGACAGCTAATACTAAGCTTATTAAACCACAAATAATGAAATAAATATAGATACACACATATAAATACAGATTGCGGAAGTTGAGACTGTTTTCCTTGCAGAACAGAAGGTTGAGATGAGACCTGATAAAGATAATCAAAATCATTAGATATCCGGACCGAGTAGATAGGGAAAAACTGATGTAAGGATTGAGGACCAGTGAGCACAAATTCAAGAAAATGAGCAAAAGTAGCAATAATGACATTGGAAAAAACTTTTCTACACAGCGAATGGTCAGGGTCTGGAGGGCAATGCCTGACAGCGTAGTGAAGTCAGGTTAAATAGAGTTATTCAAAAGGGAATTGGATTATTATCTGAAATGGAAGAATGTGCAATGCTAGGGGGAGAAGAGGAGAGCCTGGCACAATGTCAATTACTCCTTCAGAGATTCAGCATAGACATGATGGGCCGAATATCCTCCTCCTGTACGCACCAAGGGACGTAGGCCCTGACTCATGGAATCGCCCCCTGCCTGCACAGAGAGCGCGCAGCACTTCAGGGAGCGCATCGTGCTTGGCGGGTCTTAATTAGCCCGACCACATGAAATGATATTGCGGATCCGATCGGGGGAGCCAATCGGGTTTGCGCACAAGCCCACCCGCCCCCACACAACCCCCCGAGAGGCGGGGAAATTCTTCCCGTAGAATCATAGAGTCATAGCGTTATACAGCACAGAAATAGGCCCTTCAGCCCATCATGTCCGTGCTGGCCATCAAGCACCTATCTATTCTAATCCAATTTTCCAGCACTTGGCCTGTATCCCTGTATGCTATCGCATTTCAAGTGCTCATCTAAATACTTCTTAAATGTTGTGAGGATGTTATATGTTTATAAGTCTTAAAAGTTTAATATAACCTCTCTAATTTGTCGTTTTATTCATCTAGAGATGAACCTCAGAGTTTTCATTGACTTTATATGACCTTCTTAACTTGCATTATAAATTGAAATAATTTGTGAATCTGTACATCTGGAACCCCTTGCTAGCTTCAATGTCTGGAAGTTGTTTAATGAAATTATTCAATTGTCAGTAGGCAGTTTAGCTTTGCCTCTGCTTTTGCCCCCCCTCTCTCTCCATCTATCTTCCCCTCTCTCTGACAAAGGTCCAGTTTCAGAGACAGTTATACCAGAAATCCAACTAGGTCCATTTCCAAACTTCCTGATGAAGGCTATGTCTCCGATAGTGAACCCCCGAGTTTTACTGTAAATATTGTGATTCAGTTTTTGATTATTCTGATTCTTCTCTACCTTTCCCTCTAAGCTCGGAAACACCAGACGTAACCTTGTACAAAGGTGGCGATTTGGTATTTGAGAAGAAAATGGGAAAGTTGTGTGAGGCATCGTTCGGTATTTGAGCAGAAAATGGGAAAGTCGAGTTTCTGATAATTTCTCATTCCTGATTTGAACGTTTGAACAGCCCCATCAGCTAAAGCATTTGATGAGGGATGGTACGGTGCTGTTCTGATATGTTTGGTTCCATTCTGACTCATGAAGTTTTGAAATTCTGCACTATTGAAAGCAGTCCCATTATTTGAAACGATGACATCTGGTAGGCGAAAAGTGCTAAAGCAATGATGAATCTTTTCAAAGATTGAGCTTGATGTCAGTGATCTCACTTCATATACATCCATCTATTTAGAATGTGCGTCGATAATCAACAGAAACATTGTACCTAAGAATAACCCTACGTAGACAACGAGCAGTCTTGCTCAGGGTCAGCCAGGCCACTTTCACAGTTGCAGGGGAGCTGCTGCGGGAAACCTTTGCTGTTGCTGGCACTGTGGACAGTGTTTTACCATACCCGCGATATCGCTGTCGATTCTGGCCACCAGACAGTAACTCTTAGCTAACATCTTCATTTTCAGAACATCAGGATGCGCACGATGAAATTCTTCTATCAACGGTTCTCTTCCTCGGGAGGGAATGACCACTCTTGATCCCCATTTTGAGATTCCATCTTGAACACTCAATTCTGTTTTTCAAACAAGGAATGTTCTCATCTCCTTGGACATTGGTGACGCTGACTACCCTTCCAAAACCAAGTCTCATACTTTTGGCGAA
Organism: Carcharodon carcharias; assembly: GCF_017639515.1. Classification (NCBI taxonomy): domain Eukaryota; kingdom Metazoa; phylum Chordata; class Chondrichthyes; order Lamniformes; family Lamnidae; genus Carcharodon; species Carcharodon carcharias. The sequence continues at coordinate 85,586,831 of NC_054485.1, forward strand.
ATGGGGCCTTTGTCTGTCCAACTTTTAATCTGTTTCGTGCATACCGACGAAGAACCCAAGAAATCCAATGCCAACACAACTTTTTGCGGTATAGGAGCAGGTCCAATGGTCTCTGATAACGGGAGAAGACTGAGTGTGTCTGCATTTGAGATTTGTAATCACAGATGGTGCATAAAGGTGTACTCGTATGCACTAGAATCAATACCCATTATTGCATTCGTGCAGAAACAATTGGTGACAATTGCCTTATCTTTACTGACTAACCCTAACAGTGGCTTATGGTACGACATGATAGTGAAGTGTCAACTGTGCAGATATTGATGGAATTTCTTTACCCCAAATATTACCCCAAATATCCCTTGATCTCTTGGCTTCCTCCTGGAATATAAAACATTGCTGATTCTCCTCTGCCAACTGTTTTATTCAGTTTGTTCAGAGTGGCATGAAGTACATTCTGCTTCTCTTCGTGATCTTCCAGAGGAAGCGACCTTGACCTGAGGGTTCCTTGCATCATGTGGAGGTCCTTCAGTATCCTAACTCATTGCAAAATACACTGACATATTCCCTTACCAGCTCACGGTCTCTTCTGTTCCAACTGGAAAATTTTATGACAAGTTGAGCTTAATTCTTTGCAACCAGTCCTGGCTTAAGAGACAAGACGTCACCTGTTACAATAATCTCTAGAAGCAGGGCTGTCTATTGGCTATAGGACACAACTACAGTGGTGATGCCCTTTACATGAATTGACTCTTCAGAGTATGTCTTCACCTGAGCCGTGGTTTGTTCCAGATTGAGTGGCTGGGTACCTTCACTTAGGTATTTAATTGTGAGATCTCCCACCACTGTGATTAATTCTCCTGCGCGTACCTCCATGACTAGAGGTTTCCCCATCATTTGAAGGATAACAGTTATTGGTTCAGTTTTTGCTGCTTTGCCATTATATAGCGAATAGACACCAGCAGCTTCTGGTTCTGTTAGAGTGCAAACTTCAATTACCTTGGTCTGCTGTCTGACTGGCAGTCTTGATTTTGCCCTGCATTGCTTTATAACATGCCCTCTTATGTGGCAGTAATGGCATTCTGCCACCTTAAATGCAGGTGTCCAGTACATGGTTACCCTCACGTTGGTAACAAATTAATTTCTGAATCGCCGGTGAGATGCTTCCAGTATGCCTTTTCGTGTTTTGAGCAGTAGAGTCTGTTTCCCTCTTCGCGGTTGCCTCCCTGCTTGGCACGCCACACCCAGCGTTAGTCTCCTGCCCAAACTGCAGAACGGCGCCATGTTGCACACTCTGTAAAGCCTGTGAGTCCCCCTCAGCGCTTTCCATTGCTAGCGCTATTTCCATGGCGGGCTTCAGATCCAACATTAACTGAAAGTAAACGGCACTGAATGGCGTCGTCATGGACACCACAAATTAAACGATCTCGCAACATGTCATTGAGTGTATCTCCGAAGTGCTCAGCCAACTGTTTTAACTTCACGGTGTAAGTTGCGATTAACTCACTCAGGGCCCTTACTCTAGAGTTAAACTTGAATCTTTGCATAATTATCAATGGCTTTGGTTGAAGATGTCCCTTTACGAGGTCTACCAGCTCATTAAAAGATCTGGAATTTGGCACGTTCGGGGCATCAGACTATGGATGAGATTGTATGTCTTGCTTCCACAGAGACTTAGAGCAATTGCTTTCTGCTTCTTCTTCACAAATTTAATTTGTCACAAAGTAGAAACTTGGGTGGAATTTTACAGCAGCGGGATTTTACATTCCTGTGGACGTCAATGGAGTTTAGAGCAGCTCATCGCATTTTTTGGCCACATCCCCACCATGACGGGGCCATAAGATCCTGGCTCTAGGCAGTCCATGTACTGGTTACTGTTTTCCATGGACCAGTCGTGTGGGTTGATTCGGCCGAAGAATGACATGAACGGTGAGTGCACTTTTCTTCCTTCCCTTTAGAAATGACATATTCACATTGATGAGGTGAGGTGCAGCATCGGAACAATCCCATCTTCCTCTTCAATTATGATAACTTTGTATTACCAACAGGTCTCTTCTTCAAACAGATACTTTTACAGAGCACCAGAAGAAACTACATGCTCGGAACAGGTTCACGACTAGAAGAACCCTGCCCCTAAGATTACCCGCACTTAGGGCTGATTCATCAATGCAATCACGTGACCCCAAAAAGAGTAGGAATAATTTTAACCACAATCACTACACTCCCCCTCTCTCTCTCTCCCTCTCTATCTCTCTCTCTGCTCTATGTCTGTGTTTGTCTCTCTCTTTCTACCTTTTCCTCTCTCTCCCTGCCTTTATGTCTCTGCCTCTTTCTCCCTCTGTCTCTAGCTCTCTCTCTCTGCCTCTCTCTCTCTGCCTCTCTCTCTTTGCCTCTCTCTCTATCTCTCTCTGCCCCTGCCTCTCTCTCTCTCTGCCTCTCTCTCTTTGCCTCTCTCTCTCTGCCCCTGTCTCTCTCTCTGCCTCTCTCTCCCTCTGACACTCCCTCTTTCTCTCTGTCTCTTTCTCTCTCTGCCTCTCTGTGTATCTTTCTGTCTCTGCCTCTCCCTCTGCCTCTGCCTCTTTGCTTCTCTCTCATGTGCACACATTTTTGGGCCCTGATTCCTCGTCCATTGCTTCACACTTATTAAGTTCTTCATTCTGAGCTCAGTGCTGCACTCCAGATATGCTTTTATATTGCTGCCCAAGTCTCCCCTTCAGTCTATTGTTCAAAGTCCATTAAACCTGAGCTGTGAAACTTGTGAAATAAGAGACCATCAGAGTAATTAAAATATTTATGCAGGTTGGCGGTTTGACCAATTGTTCTGCCTTCGTTAAATACCAAATTTTACAGGTTTAGATTAGGTTCAGGTTGGTGTTGTGATTTTTTAAGAATACTTCTGACCCAACCTCAACCGGAAAAGGCCAGAGAATATATGTTCAGTAATTTCCAACCTCTTCCCGTTCTCTCCCTTATAGTTAATTTAATCGCGATCGGGATCCTGTCTCGGGGAAAGTGTGGCTTCTCGACCTGCATCACTCGCTACCTGGTGGCCATGGCGACAGCAGATCTACTAGAAATTATCTCTGCGGTCATTCTGTTGCAGATCAGTTCATATTATTTCCCAGGATCTTTCCTGGAAATCACCCCTGTGTGTCGCGTCATCTTTGTCCTGCTTTATGCAGCCTCAGAATGTTCTGTCTGGTTCACCATCACTTTCTCCTTTGATCGATTTGTGGCCATTTGTTGCCAGAAGCTGAAAACAAAATATTGCACCGAGAAAACTGCAACTGTGGTTCTATCAACAACCTGCATTCTGCTCTGTTTAAAAGACATTCCCTTCTATTTTACATTTGAACCTGGAGAGATAATTGACAATGTTCCCTGGTTCTGTAATGAAATTCCAAGTTGTTATAATGATCCTGCATGGGTGGCATTTGGCTGGTTTGATAAGACTTTAACACCATTGCTCCCATATGCTTCAATTCTGTTGCTCAACACTCTGACATTCAGATATATTTTAGTGACCAGCCGAGTCCGTAAAGAACTGAGGGGTCAGAGCAAGGGAGAAAATCACAGTGACTCAGAGATGGAGAGCAGGAGGAAGTTTGTGATTTTACTCTTCACCATATCCAGCAGCTTCATACTCCTGTGGCTTTTGTATGTAATAGAGTTCTTAGATTATATCATGACAAGGATTAGTCCTGAATATTACAATGATCCCTTACATATCTTTGCACAAGTTGGAAACCTGCTGGTAGATTTAAATTGCTGCACAAACACATTTATTTATGGGGTGACTCAGCCCAAGTTCAGGGAGCAGTTCAGGAGCGCAGTCAGCTATCCAGTTACATCAATTATTCAACTGATGAATAAGCAAAACAATTGGGTGCGGCCCAGAGGCAGGTCCAGTTAGTTGGTCCATGATGGTAATATTTACACCCAGATTCCCAACAATGGAATCACACAGGAATTGATGGTTAGGTGAAGCTAACCCCCGGGAAAATTAGGCCTCAGGACCAGATTCACTGCACCTCTGAAGGGCAGGAGGGCAAACAACAACCACAGTCTCTTCCCCACTTCTGCTGGTTCTATTCTGAAATTCTCACATCTTTGCAGATAAGAAATATATTTAGAAGAAAAGCATTGTCACACCCTCACCCTCCCAACTTACCAGCTCCCACTGCCCCCTTTGACTCTCACCAAACACTTAATACAAAAGCAAAGCATGGCAAATGCCAAAATCTTCTTCTGTGGCATTTTATTATTATTTTATTGCTGGAGACAATTTAATGCTTCTATCTGTGTTTCATTACCCCTCCTAACTGCTGCACTCCCTCCCCCAACCCCGTCTCTCTCTCCCTGCCGGCACCATAATTGGATGCTTGGGGGAGAGGGGGGTGGTGGGGAATTTTGTGTCTGTTGAGCCCTGCCTAGGTTGGAACCAAGGGCAGCAGATAGATGGGAACACCACCATCTGGAAGTTCCCCTCCAAGTCACTCACCATCCTGACTTGGAAATATATTGCCGCACCTTCACTGTCGCTGGGTCAGTATTCTGGAACTCCCTCGCTAACAGAACTGTGGGTGTACCTTCACCACATGGACTGCAGCAGTTCAAGGAGGCAGCTCACCACCACCTTCTCAAGGACAATTATGGATGGGCAATTAACGCTGACCCAGTCAGCGAAGTGCAAATCCTGTGAATGATTATAAAAAAGTGAAGATGAAATTGTGGCTCTTGTTTCCATTCCTGTCCTGCAGAGGATGCTCTGAATCTCCTTCATCTCCCCATGTCTCCTGCAGATTATTTTAAGATCCCCAAAATTTCTGGTGTTATTCAGTGATGGGAGCCAGGACAAGGGAGAGTGGCTCAGCTGATTGTGGAAGACAACAGACCCTGTGCCTCAGCTTAGCGGCTGCTTGAATGCATGGGGCCAATTCCTTTCCTGTACCCTCGTGTCAGCCGATGGTGTAACTGTTTTTCTCACTTGATGTTCTGCCTCTCTCTCCTTTCAATCCTCCAACATCACCCCTCTCCTGGAGTTAAAATCTTGATCCCCACTCCATTCTTGAGACCTATATAAACTGTACGAGGAATTCGAGTGATATCAGTACAGTAGAGGTGCGGTGGAATATCAGTGATATCAAACCATAGAGCAGGCACAAGGGGCAAGGTGGCTGCCTCAAAATCTTATTTTTTATTATTGTTGTGTTAACATCCCCAGTCACAGCCCAGCGCTGTCCAATTTCAGAAGTACATGAAAGAACTTGTTTTTCAATCACAGATATATACAATGTTGCAGTCCTGGAACAGATTGTGCATTGAAAGATAGGATGTTGCGAGAAAGGAGTCCTGGACCAAGGGAGCTGCCTGACAACAACCTTTCAATCGACTCCTGACCAGGGGACCAAGTTTTTGTGTGAGAGCAGTGCAGAATAGCTCCAATCCTGAAAGGGGCAAGAGCTAAAACCTTTCTCCCCTGTGTGTGTAAGATTTCAGAAATCCTGTAGTAATTACTCTATCCTGTAGTAATATCTCCATAACCTGCTTGCTCTCTGTGAATCGCTGTCAAGAGGCAAAAGGGAAAATCACTGTTAGAGGCATTGAAAGGCAAGTGCTCAGCCTGTGAAGTAAATACTGAAAGTGTTGGAAGACCAGCTCGTGTCATCAACAAGAACTGAAAGGAATTTAGAAGACATCGATCAAAATCAACCCATTGATTCCTGTACTCCGGAATTGGTGCTGTTTTATCCTACCCTTAAAATCCATGTTTTTATGTTTCTTACGTGTCTTGTATGTGTGTGTGATTTAAGATGGGGGTAGAGTTTCTGTAATAGAGTTAGAAACTAGCAGTTCATATTTCTTTCTTTTGCCACTGGTTAACAACAGTTTGTTCAATAAACAGTTATTTACTTATTAAGTTTACAAACCTGCTGCTCATATTCTGTTAACCTGAATTAAAGAGTTAGGTAGAATTGGTGCAATCTGGTGGTTTGGTCAAAGGCTTTACGTTTGTTGCAGCTCGGGGAACAGTGGGGCTGGATATTACGGCGCACTATCCCCAGTGAGTCGTGACACTAACTAGAGGTAAATGTAGCTAAATCAAAAGATTGAGAGAAAAAAAATAGGTAAAGTAAGAAATTGGAAATATGAAAAGGAGATGAGATGAATGAAAAAAATAGAAAATGAGATAAATAAGAAGGGGAATTCAAATAGAAGTGGAGGAAGATGCAAGAGAAACAAAACGAGCAGCTGATTTTAATTTTTTATAAGAAACATAGCGAATATAAATACAAATCTGTAACAGGTTAGTGTTGACAGAGGGAAAAACAATGCAGATTAATTCAACCCTGAGGCTAATGGGACAGATTGGTGACTGGGTGGCGCTTTCCAATTGAGATCTGCACAGGAGAGGGCAAGGGGGAGGAGAGGTGAGTGATGGATGGCTGGAGGTGGATGGGTGGAGGAGAGAAGGGAAAGAGGGATAGAGCAGGATGGAAAGAGGAAGGTGAAGGAAGTAAGCAGGGGTGAAGGGGGCGGGAATGGAAAGGAGGGGAGGAAAGAGAGTACGGGTGGAAGGGAGGTGGTGTGAAGGGGAAGTGTTGGAAAGGAAGGAGGGCTGGAGGGGGGATGGTGAGAGAGGAAAGGTGGAGGCGGTCGGGCTGGTGAGGCCAGGAGAGAGGGGCAAGAGGGCTGATGGGTGAGGTGATGGTGAGGAAGAGGGAAATGCAGTAGGGGAAAGGGAGGAGGAGGGTAGATAAGTGATGTAGTGGGTGGGGAAGAGGATGGGAAGGAAGAATAGAAGGGCTGGACAGGAAGGAGTGCGTATGGGGTGGACTGGGGGCTAAGGAATGGAGGGAGTGTTGAAACGGATAGAGGGCTGGGAGAGGGAAGGCAAAGGAATAGGTGAGTGGGGGAGTATTGGGGTGAATGGGGGAAAGTGGTGGGGGAGGGAAGGAGGAGGTAGGATGAGGGAGCAGAGAGGTGGAGAATGGTTCCAGGGGCTAAGACTTCATACAGGATGGAATAGAGGTTAGTCACCATCTCCCTGGACAGGTAAAGTCTTCTCCTGCATTTGCATTCCAACATCACTGGAAATGTCAGCCTGCTAAGCTACACACGGTATTTGCACCATGATATGTGTGCCATGGTATGTGAGCCATGTGTACCAAGGTAAGTGTACCATGGTATGTGTGCCAGAGTGTGTTTACCAGGGTATGTCTGCCAGGATATGTCCACCAGGGTATGTGTCCATGGTATGTATGACATATGTACCAGGGCATGTGTACCATAGTATGTGTTCCACATGTACCAGGGTTCAAGTGCCACATGCACCAGTGTGTGTGTACCATGATATGTGTCCCAGAGTATGTGCATCAGAGTATGAGTACCTGGGTATGTCCACCACAGTAAGAGTCCCAAGGTACGAGTGCCACATGTACCAGCGTATATGTGCCATATGGACGAGGGTATGTGTACCAGGATATGTGTACCATGGTATGTTTGCCTGGGTATGTGAACCACAGTATGTGTACCAGGATATGGTATGTCTGCTGTGTGTACCAGGGTATTCTCTGCTTCTCTTCCTTCCTAATTCTGGCTGCGGAGATTGTGCCCATGGTGCTTAGGGATACTTCCTTATGGCTGCTGCGACTTTCTGAACTCTCTGGCAAACCCCTAAGAATGGGAATGATCTGATCAGAAGATGTCTTGCTCGCATATCCTGTCTCCGATTCCCATTATTTAATACTACTCTCTTAGATTCATTTCAGCTGCAGTAAGGATGAATGAGTTGCTGGTACACTGCCAGTTGTAGTGAGGTGTGGGACTTGCAGTGCTCAGTGCTGTTAGTACAAATTTTAACTGACAGGAAGATCATTGCAACTGGAATCCCTTCCTCTGATCATGTGTGAGTGACAGAGAATGAAAACGGGTTAAAATAACTGGTCAGAGGTGGAGGAAAACTGGGTGTGTTCTATCGGATGTGGTACAGTGAAATATTCATCCATCTCTCCTCACTTGTAACGTTTTAGGTTCGTTCGTTCGTTCTAACTCCGGAATCTGCCCCTCTGGATCTTTTAGTGACGGTTGAAGGAAGATCTATTCCAGAATAGAGATTTACTGTTTAATTAGAGGATACACTTCAGAAATTATAAAACACTCCAGATGAACCCTTTAACGTCACACAGAGGGCGGACCACATTGTCAGAGGTGCCATCGTTTGGATCAGAGGTTTATTCCAGTCCCTATTTGGTGATCGCAGTTAAACCGAATCCCAGTCCGCACTTTTGGCGATTCTTGTCAAAACCATTCCGTCTATCCGTGGCGACTCTGGTTAAACAGGACACTGTGTCTCTGACTGTTTCTGGTGATCCCCACACAAGTTACAGATGGCGAACGTGGTAACGCAATGCCAAGATTGTCACATTTATGTGATTTTCACTCCTTTAAATGCTTTGGGTTGTTTTGCTCTCTGAAAGATGTGATCTAAATGCAGATTATAATTGTCTTTGAAACTTTGCATTATCCAGAACTTCAGTGGTGTCCCCCTGGGAAGGAATTACATTAAATTCCTCACCAATCGGAGGGGGCGATGGCTACGCTTTTTTCCCACAATGTCGTGCGATGGAGAAAAGGCTCCATCAATAGACGGAGCGGGCCGCGCTGCACTTTGGGAGATGTCGTCACCTGACCTCCGGATTGGAGGAGGGTAAATGAGGTCACTTCCGGGCTAGCATAAGATGTCAATAGCTTAGAAACTGAACCTTCACTCTGCTATACGGACCCCTCAAAACCTAAACTGACCCTTCACCCCCAAACTGACCCCTCAACTCCTGAACTGACCACTTAATACCTTAACAGACCCCATAACATTTAAACTGACCACTCAACACCTTAAGTGACCACTCACCACCTGAACTGACCCCTGAACACCTAAACCGACCGCTCAACATCTAAACTAACCATTCACCCCCAAACTGACCCCTCACCACCTAAACTGACCCTGGAGCCCCTAAACCTACCCTTCAACACCAAAACTGACCCTTCACACCCTAAACTGACCCCTCGACACCTATACTGAACCTTCACCCCGTAAACTGACCCCTCAACACCTAGACTTGCCCTTCACCCCCAAACTGACCCCTCAACATCTACACGGACACTTCAGCCCCTAAACATAGCCCCCAACACCTAAACTGACCTTTCACACGCAAACTGACTTCTCACCACCAAACTGACATCTCAACTTCCAAAAATGTCGCCATATCTCAACTTAATCCTTGACCTCCAAACAGAAGGAAAGGAACACCCCCAAAATATTGCTGACCCCAAACCACCAATCATCTACTCAACTCACCCCTCACCATGACTGACCCCTCCTCGCAAACTGACCTCCCACGCCAAATTAACTGTTCAACTGCAAAACTGACCCCTCACACACCTAAATAATCCCTCAACCCCAGGCTCACATCTTGTCACAAATTGGCACCCTCACCACTGCCCCCACACCCAAAACTGAGTTTTAACCCCAAACTGACCATCACCCAATTGACAAGCATATGGAGACAAAGTTGACTGAAGTGGGTTGGGATGACAGGCTATGAGGTAAGAGGGTAGAGAAAAAGTGAAAATTCACTTCAGGAGATAATTCTTAACAAAAATATATTCCTTGTGAGAAGGATGCACCATCCGCAGCTAATGAAGCAAGTTAGGGAATGTTTTAAATTGAAAGAAAATGTGTGCTGTGCAGTGAAGATTAACGGTAGGCCAGAATGTTGGGGAAACTTTAGAAGCCAGCAGATCACCAGATGAACTAAAGCGGCTCAAGAAGGCAGCTCCGCAGCACCTCAACAGCATTTAAGGACAGACAGTAAATGCTGGTCTTGCCAACGATGCCTCCTTACCAGGAAAGGATGAAACAAAAAGAGGGATAAATTTGAACATGAGACTAAACCAGCAAGAAATATAGAAACAAACAGTAAGAATTTCTACAAATAGATAACAAGGAAAAGTATCGCTGAAGTGAGTGTTGATCCCTTAGAGGATGTGTCTGGGAATCAATAATTGGAAACAAGGAAATGGCAGATACTTTGAACATTTTTTAAAAAAAATCTACCTTCGTAGTTGAAGGCACAACTGGCTTCCCAAGAATAATAGTAAAAAGGTTCAAGTGAGAGTGGAGGAAATTAAAGTAAACCCTATCACTGAAGAATAAAGTTTTTGAGAAACTAAGGCTGACAAGTCCCCTGGATCTGATGGCCTACATCTTAGTGTCTAAAAAGAACTGGCAGACAGCATGGAAGCTTTGGTTAAAACCTGAAATCCCCAGGGTTCCAGAAGAGGGATATTGCAAATAAAGTACCCCAATTCAGGAAAGGACGGAGAGCGAAAGCAGGCCAGTAGAGGCTGCTTAGCCTGAACTGCCATTAGGAAAATTCTAGACTTCATAATTAAGGAGGTAGTAGCTGGAATTTGGAAAGTCATTATACAATTAGGCAGGCTAACATGTCTTTGTGAAAGGGAGATTGTGTTTCAGAAATTAATTACAGTTCTTTGAGGATGTAACAAACAGGGTGGATAAAGGGGACATAGTAGGCGCAGTATATTTGCATCTCTAATAGTCCTTCGACAAGGTGCCACTTAAAAGGTTACCAAACAAGATAAGAGCCCAGGTTAGCATGGATAGAGGATTGGCTAACTAACGGGAAACAGAGAGTATGGATGGATGGGTCACTGTGGTTGAAGAACCGTAATGAATGGAATATCACAGGTATCGTGTCTCAATTCTTTATTATCTATATTAACAATTTGAATGAAAGGATCGACTGTACTGTGGCCAAATTTGCTAATGGTTTAATGATCGAACAAAAAGAAAGTGTTTTTTCATTCATGGGATGTTGGCTTCGCTGGCTGGGCCTGCATTTATTGCCCATCCCTAGTAGCTCCTGAGAAGGTGGTGGTGAGCTGCCTTCTTAAACCACTGCAGTCCATGTGGTGTAGGTACACCCAGAGTTTTGTTAGGAAGGGAGTTCCAGGATTTTGACCCAGCGGCAGTAATGGAACGTGAATATATTTCCAAGTCAGGATGGTGAGTGACTTGGAGGGGAACTTGCAGCTAGTAGTGCTCCCATTAATCTGCTGCCCTTGTCCTTCTAGATGGTAGTGGTCTTGGATTTTGAAGGTGCTGTTGAAGGGTGCTTGGTGACCTCCTGTGGCACACCTTGTAGATGGTACACACTGCTGCTACTGTGCCACGGTGGTGCAGGGTGTGCATTTTGTAGATATTGCATCAATCAAGCAGACTGCTTTGTCCTGGATGGTGACCAGCTTCTTCAGTGTAGTAGGAGCTGCACTCATCCAGGCAAGTGGGGAGTATTCGATCATACTCCTGCCTTGTGCCTTGTAGATGGTGGACAGGCTTTGAGGAGTCAGGAGGTGAGTTACTTGCTGCACAATTCCTAGCCTCTGACTTGCTCTTGTAGCCGCAGTATTTATATGGCTGGTCCAGTTCAGTTTCTGGTCAATGGTAACCCCCAGGATGTTGGTGGTGGGGGATTCAGTGATGATAATGCCGTTGAACATCAAGGGGCGATGGTTAGATTCTCTCTTGTTGGATATGGTCATTTCCTGGCACTTGTGAGGTGCGAATGTTACTTGCCACTTGTCAGCCCAAGCCTGGATAGTGCCCAGGTCTTGCTGCATTTGGACATGAACTGCTTCAGCATCTGAGGGGGCATGAATGGTGCTGAACACTGTGCAATCATCAGTGAACATCTCCACTTCTGACTTTATGATGGAAGGAAGGTCATTGATGAAGCAGCTGAAGATGGTTGGGCCCAGGGCACTACCCTGAGGAACTCCTGCAGTGATGTCCTTGAGCTGAGATGACTGACCTCCAACAACCATAACCATCTTCCTTTATGCTAGGTATGACTGCAACCAGCGGAGACTTTCCCCCAGATCCCCATTAACTCCAGTTTTGCTAGGGCTCGTTGAGGCCACACTGGGTCAAATGCAGCCTTGATGTCAAGGACGGTCACTGTCACCTCACATCGGGAGTCCAGTCTTTTGTCCTTGTTTGAACCAAGGCTGTAATGGGGTCAGGAGCTGAGTGGCCCTGGCGGAACCCAAACTGGGCATCAGTGAGCAAGTTATTGCTAAGCAAGTGCCGCTTGATAGCACTGTGTTGACTCCTTCCATCACTTTACTGATAATCGGGAGTGCACTGATGAAGCGATGATTGGCCAGGTTGGATTTGCCCTGTTTGTTGTGTACAGGATATACTTGGGCGATTTCCCACATAGCCAGGTAGATGCTAGTGTTATAGCTGTACTGGAACAGCTTGACTAGGGGCGCAGCAAATTCTGGAGCACAAGTCTTCAGTACTATTGCTGGAATATTGTCAGAGCCCATAGCCTTTGCAATATTCAGTGCCTTCAGCTGTTTCTTGAAATCATGTGGAGTCAATCGAATTGGCTGAGTACTGGCATCTGTGTTGCTGGGGACCCCTGGAGGAGGCCGAGATGGATCATCCACTCGGCACCTCTGGCTGAAGATTGTTACGATTGCTTCAGCCTTATCTTTGGCACTGCTGTGCTGGGCTTCCCTATCACTGAGGATGGGGATACTTGTGGTGCCTCCTCTTCCAGTGAATTGTTTAGCTGTCCACCAGCATTCATGAGTCAATGTGGCAGGACTGCAGAGCCTAGAGCTGATCATTGGACGTGAGATCGTTTAGCTCTGTCTATGACTTGCTGCTTATGCTGTTTGGAACACAGCAGTCCTGTGTTATAGCTTCACCAGGTTGACACCTCATTTTTAGGTATGCCTGGCGCTGCTGCTGGAATGCATCGTGCACTCTTCCTTGAACCAGGGTTGATCCTATGCCAGGCCATGAGGTTACAGATTGTGTTCGAGTACAATTCTGCTGCTGCTGATGGCCCACAGTGCTTCGTGCATGCCCAGTCTTGAGTTGGTGAGCAGTCAGCAGGTTGGCGAGGATGAGGTCAAGTATGTTTTTCCCTCTTGTTGGTTCCCTCAGCACCTGCCGCAGACCCAGTCTAGCAGCTATGTCATTTAGGGCTCGGCCAACTCAGTCAGTAGTGGTGCTACCGAGCCACTCTTGATGATGGACAATGAAGTTCCCCCACCCAGAGTACATTCTGCGCCCTTGCCAACCACAGTGCTCCCTCCAAGTGATGTTTAATATGGAGGAGCACTGATTCATCAGCTGAGGGAGGGTGGTATGTGATGATCAGCAGGAGGTTTCCTTGCCCATATTTGACGTGATGCCATGAGACTTCACGGGGTCCAGAGTGGATGTTGAGGATTCCCAGAGCAACTTCCTCCCGACTGTATACCACTGTGCCGCCACCTTTGCTGGGTCTGTTCTGCCGGTGGGACAGGACATACCCAGGGATGGTGATAGTGGTGTCTGGAGCATTATCTGTCAGATATGATTCCGTGAGGATGTCTATGTCAGGCTGTTGCTTGATCATTCTGTGAGGCAGCTCTCCCAATTTTGGCACTAGCCCCCCCGCCAGCTGTTAATAAGGAGGACTTTGCAGGGTCGACAGGGCTGAGATTGCCATTGTCATTTCCTATGCATAGGCCCATGCTGGGTGTTCCGTCCGATTTCATTGCTGTGGGTTTGGAATCACGTTTAGGCCAGACTGGGTAAGGACGACAGATTTGCTTCCCTAAAGGACATTAGTGAACCAGTTTTTGCAACAATTGGCATTGGTTTCGTGGTCATCATTAGACTTTTAATTCCAGAATTTTTATTGAATTCAAAGTCCACCATCTACCATGGCCGGATTCGAACCCAGGACCCCGGAGCATTACCTTGAGTCTCTGGAACACTTGTCTGGCAACAATACCACTCTGCCTTCACCTCCCCATAAAATAAATTAGGAGCAAGGATTGGCCATTGGGCCTCTCAAGCCTGGTCCGCCCGTTGATTATATCACAACTGATCTGATTATGGCCTCAACTCCACTTTCTAGTCTCCCCCTCCATAACCCTTGACTCCCTTGATGTGCAAAAGATCTATCTAACTCAACTGTATTCAATGACCCTTGTCTCCACAACTCTCCAGGGAAGAGAATTTCAGAGTTGCCATATGAGAGAAGAAAAGTCTCCTTATCACAGGCTTAAATGGGAGAACCCTAATCTGTAAACTGTGTAAAATAGTTCTTGACTTCCCCCCTAAGAGGAAACATCCTCTCAGCATCCACTCTGTTAAGCCCCTCAGGATTTTATATGTTTCAATAAGATCACCTCTTAATCTTGTAAACACCAATGGGTCTAGGCCCAACCTGCTCAATCATTCTTCAGTAGATAACCCCCTCATCCCATGAATTAGTCAACTGACTTTCTCTATACTGCTTCCAAAGCAATTATATCCTTTGTTAGGTAGGGAGAACATCATTTGACACTATAATCCAGATGTGGTCAAACCAAGGCCATGAACATCTGCAGCAACACTTCCATACCTTGATACTCGATTCCTGTTGCAATAAACTCCGACATTCTATTGATCTTCCTGATCACTTACTGCACTTGCAAACCACATTTTTGAGATTCATGAGCCAGGACACCCAGATCTCTACACTCTGTAGCTTTCTGCAGTCTCTCTCCGTTCAAATAAAACACTGCTTTTCTATTCTGCATGCCAAAGTGGACACGTTCACATTTTCCCACATTATCTCCCATTTGCCCATTTTTCCCCACTCAATTAATTCTCAATCCCTCTGTTGACTTTTCATGTTCTCTTGACAACTTACTTCTCCACCTATCTTTGCGTCATCAGTAAATTTGGTTGACATACATTCGGTCCCATCACCCAAGTTACTGATATAGTATTGTAAATAGTTGAGGATGCCCCTATGATCCCTGTGACACTTCCCCAGTATACCACATGTACAGAACGCACACCAGCTCAACATTCATCAAGTGGAAGCCCTTGCGGTTGACATAGTCAACCCCTTGTTGCCATGGAGGTCTGAGGACCACGCGACTTCAGCCGATGGCACCCTGCACCTGTGGGAAACCTGAGATCTGGGCAAATCCCAGCACTCTTGCTTCCCGGCTTCTCCTGATCCTGGGCAAAATGCACAATGTTGTGTGGCTTGGTGAAGATGGAATCCGTGACATCAGGGATGCATTTCAGTGAGGAGGTTGTGATATCGCACAAGGTCATCAGTGGAGCCCTGAAAGGTTCCTAAGGCGTTAAATTTGTGCATCGTGGTCATTTTCACAGCCACTGGCAGGTGATGCCCTCCATGTCCACTTTTTGCTAAACCCTGCAGCAGGTGGGCGATGTGACCAACCAGTTCCCTGACATGCAGTCTGCGGCCACACTCGTTCACGGTCATCTGCAGGAATGATATGCACCATCTAGAGACCCTGGATCTAGCCGGGCCCAGACCAGCGACGGTTCATTGTGGCTCTTCAGTGGCATGTGTGGGAGTCCCAGCCGCCCCATCTTCCAGAAGGTGCTGCCCCTCCCTCTGCCCAGCCACGTGCCTGTGTCACTCTCTTCTCCTTCGTCTTCGCTCTCTGTAAGCCACGAGGCATACAGCTCGGTCACCAGGCTCCATGCTCCTGATGTGCTTCTTCTGCTGGTTGAAAAAGAGACAAGTGGGTTAGCATGGGTGCATTTAGAACCATGTTTGTTTCAATCTGAATGTCCCTTAATGGATCTCAGAGAGTGTATCAGTTGGAGAGGCTGTATTGGATTGAAGGCCTGTATTAGTCTGAAAGGCTGTATTAGTTTGAGGATCCATTGACCCAAGCTCCCCAATTGAATTATTTAAATGAGTGGCCAAAGTTATAGAGGGGACCCACATCCCACAGTGT
This sequence comes from Carcharodon carcharias, assembly GCF_017639515.1. Classification (NCBI taxonomy): domain Eukaryota; kingdom Metazoa; phylum Chordata; class Chondrichthyes; order Lamniformes; family Lamnidae; genus Carcharodon; species Carcharodon carcharias. The sequence continues at coordinate 85,602,689 of NC_054485.1, forward strand.
GGTTTTGGAGGCCTGAGCGGGCAATGCAATGTTGAAATTAATTGATTGAATGAACACAGGGGAATGAAGGGCATCACCGAATAGTATGAGATCTAGAGATGGTCCTTGAATTATCAAGACCATTGCAGGGAAAATACAGCTTCCAATTTTCATCAGTTACTTAATATGATCAAAACTGTTCAGTCTTTAGGATTTTCCAATTTAAAATATTCCATGACAACAGGGAATTAATTTGGCTGTTGTAATCGGTTTGCTTGTTAATTTTGAAGAAAATAAGTTGAGCGATGTTGTAACCCCAATTTCCCCATGGAGATAACAGGGTATAAATTTAAAATTTTGCTAATGCATTGCTTCAGAGTTTAATTCAGAGAGACTGACTGCAGCACGAAGGCACAAAGCTTCATGTAGAAAAGTATGGACACTTTTTATAATATCAGGAAAATATACTACACGATTCTTGCTGTCATTGGTGTTCCTGGTAAGTGACTGTGACCATTGAAGTTGTATAAAGCTGTGTGAGAGTTGGTCTCTGATTACATTACATGAAGACCTCGTGCTCACCATTATGCACCCGATCAACGAGAACATTACCTCAACTAAACATCCATCTATTTGTAACTCCCAGACTCATGTCACTGTAGAATTGTTTTGAGTATAGGTCACTTATTAGAGTGGAACACCCCTGATCCCAGTGACCATGTATTACTCGGAGTCACTGTAGAATTGCACTCAGTGTGGGTCACTAACTGGAGTAGAATGCGTGACCCCTAGTGACCCTGTATTACTGGGGTTATCTGTCACTGTAGAATTGTGCTGAGCGTGGGTCACTAACTAGAGTGATACAAGCTGGTTCTAATGTTATGTCCTTGCGTGAGCTGACTGACCTCTCGATTCCATGGATCTCACTCTGTGCTTATGAACATAATTGATGGCTAGGGGGATTTTTTATGCTGTTGGCTGAACCTGTTAAGTAATAAATGCAAAGCATGAAATGCTTTGACGTTGCTCTGTTTCCTATTGAAACACACCATCAGGACCCAGCGTGAACTACTTACTGACAGGTAAACAACAGGACGGCACCATGAATGGACAATGACTTGTTCTGACACTGACTATAGGTACTGTACACCCTTTCTCATTCATGCTGATTAAACCCCTCCCGCCAACCCTGTCCTGAGAATCTGTGGGTCACGAGTGTTGTCTTTTTGTGATTTGTCGATGACAGACACTGACTATTGGATTGTGGTTATTAAATCTTCCACTTCTGTTATTGATTAAAAGTTAACCGAGCAGTAATTGACAATCTTTCAGAGTTTCTAAAGCAATGTAACTTGCACCGATCTCTATTCTTGGCTCGGTGAAGTACACCCCTTCGACGAAAGAGTCTTATAACTGAAGGCGGCAAATACAGGTTTTCATGAAAGAGAAATCTGCCCAGATACACACATATAAATACAGATTGCGGAAGTTGAGACTGCTTTCCTTGGAGAACAGAAGGTTGAGATGAGACCTGATAGAGATATTCAAAATCATTAGGTGTCCGGTCCGAGGAGATAAGGAAAAACTGTTGTAAGAATTGAGGACCAGTGAGCACAAATGTAAGAAAATGAGCAAAAGTAGCAATAATGACATTGGAAAAAACTTTTCTACACAGCGAATGGTCAGGGTCTGGAGGGCAATGCCTGACAGTGTAGTGAAGTCAGGTTAAATCGAGTTATTCAAAAGGGAATTGGATTATTATCTGAAATGGAAGAATGTGCAACGCTAGGAGGAGAAGAGGAGAGCCTGGCACAATGGCAATTACTCCTTCAGAGATTCAGCATTGGCATGATGGGCCGAATATCGTCCTCCTTTACGCACCAAGGAACGAAGGCCCAGACTCAGGGAATCGCCCCCTGCCTGCACAGAGAGCACGCAGCACTTCAGGGAGCGCATCGTGCTTGGCAGGTCTTAATTGGCCCAACCACGTGAAATGATATCGCGGATCCGATCAGAGGCACCAATCGGGTTCGCACACGCGCCCAAACAAGCTCCCCCGCACCTCCCCCCCCCACACCTTTGCTGTTGCTGGCACTGTAGACAGCGTTTTACCATACCCTCGATATCGCCATCGATTCCTGGCCACAAAGATAGTAACTCTTAGCTAACATCTTCATTTTCAGAACATCAGGATGCGCACGATGAAATTCTCCTATCAACGGTTCTCTTCCACCTCTGCCACATTAAATCTGCAGGCGTCCAGTATTGATTACACCCACATTGGTAACAAATTAATTTCTGAATCGCCGGTGAGATGATTCCAGTATGCCTTTTTGTTTTTTGAGCAGTAGAGTCTGTTTCCCTCTTCCCGGTTGCCTCCCTTCTTTGCACGCCACACCCAGCGTTAGTCTCCTGCCCAAACTGCAGAATGGCGCAATGATGCACACTCTGAAAAGCCTGTGAGTCCCCCTCAGCACTCTCCATTGCTAGCGCTTTTTCCATGGCGGCTTCAGATCCAACATTAACTTAAAGTAAACAGCACTGAATGTCGTCGTCATGGACACCACAAATTAAATGATCTCGCAACATGTCATTGAGTGTATCTCCGAAGTGCTCAGCCAACTGTTTTAACTTCACGGTGTAAGTTGCGATTAACTCACTCAGGGCCCTTACTCTAGAGTTAAACTTGAATCTTTGCATAATTGCCAATGGCTTTGGTTGAAGATGTCCCTTTACGAGGTCTACCAGCTCATTAAAAGATCTGGAATTTGGCACGTTCGGGGCATCAGACTATGGATGAGATTATATGTCTTGCTTCCACAGAGACTTAGAGCAATTGCTTTCTGCTACTTCTTCGCAAATTTTATTTGCCACAAAGTAGAAACCTATGGTGGAATTTTACAGCAGCGGGATTTTACATTCCTGCGGACGTCAATGGAGTTTAGAGCAGCTCATCGCATTTTATGGCCACATCCCCACCATGACGGGGCCATAAAATTCTTGCCCTGTGCGCTTCATATTCTGGTTACTGTTTTCCATGGACCAGTCGTGTGGGTTGATTCGCTCTAAGAATGACATGAACAGTGAGTGCACGTTTCATCCTTTCCTTTAGAAATGACATATTACCACTGATGAGGTGAGGTGCAGCGTTGGAACGATCCCATCTTCCTCTTCAATTGTGATAACTTTGTATTACCAACAGGTCTCTTCTTCAAACAGATACTTTATTTACAGAGCACCAGAAGAAGCTACATGCTCGGATCAGGTTCGTGACTAAAAGACCTCTGCCCCTAAGATTACCCGCACTTAGGGCTGATTCTTCAGTGCAATCACATGACCCCAAAAAGAGTAGGAATGATTTTAACCACAATCACTACACTCCCCCCTCTCTCTCTCTATCTCTCCCTCTCTCTCTCTGCTCTATGTCTGTTTTTGTCTCTCTCTACCTTTGCCTGTCTCTCTCCCTGCCTTTATGTCTCTGCCTCTTTCTCCTTGCCTCTCTCTCTCTCTATGCCTCTCTCTCCCTCTGACACTCCCTCTTTCCCTCTGTCTCTCTCTCTCTCTGCCACTCTGTGTATTTTTCTGCCTCTGCCTCTCTCTCTGCTTCTCTCTCATGTGCACACATGTTTAGGCCCTGATTCCTCATCCATTGCTTCACACTTATTAAGTTCTTCATTCTGAGCTCAGTGCTGCACTCCAGATGTCCTTTTATATCGCTGCCCTTTTATATGACTCCCCTTCAGTCTATTGTTCAAAGTCCATTAAACCTGAGCTGTGAAACTTGTGAAATAAGAGACCACCAGGGTAATTAAAATATTTATGCAGTTTGGTTGTTTGACCAATTGTTCTGCCTTCGTTAAATACCAAATTTGACAGGTTTAGATTAGGTTCAGGTTGGTGATGTGATTTTAAAAAAATACTTCTGACCCGACCTCAACTGCAAAAGGCCAGAGAATATTTGTTCAGTAATTTTCAAACTCTTCCCGTTCTCTCCCTTATAGTTAATTTAATCGCGATCGGGATCCTGTCTCGGGGAAAGTGCGGCCTCTCGACCTGCACCACTCGCTACCTGGTGGCCATGGCGACAGCAGATCTACTGGTCATTATCTCTGGGGTCATTCTGTTGCGGATCAGTTCATATTATTTCCCAGGATCTTTCCTGGAAATCACCCCTGTGTGTAGCTTCATCTTTGTCCTGCTTTATGCAGCCTCAGAATGTTCTGTCTGGTTCACCATCACTTTCTCCTTTGATCGATTTGTGGCCATTTGTTGCCAGAATCTGAAAACAAAATATTGCACCGAGAAAACTGCAACTGTGGTTCTATCAACAACCTGCATTCTGCTCTGTTTAAAAGACATTCCCTTCTATTTTACATTTGAACCTGGAGAGATAATTGACAATGTTCCCTGGATCTGTAATGAAATTCCAAGTTGTTATAATGATCCTGCATGGGTGGCATTTGGCTGGTTTGATAAGGTTTTAACACCATTGCTCCCATATGCTTTAATTCTGTTGCTCAACGCTCTGACAGTCAGATATATTTTAGTGACCAGCCGAGTCCGTAAGGGACTGAGGGGTCAGAGCAAGGGAGAGAATCGCAATGACCCAGAGATGGAGAGCAGAAGGAAGTCTGTGATTTTACTCTTCACCATATCCGGCAGCTTCATACTCCTGTGGCTTTTGTATGTAATAGAGTTCTTACATTATATCATGACAGGGATTAGTCCTGAATATTACAATGATCCCTTACATATCTTTGCACAAGTTGGAAACCTGCTGGTAGATTTAAATTGCTGCACAAACACATTTATTTATGGGGTGACTCAACCCAAGTTCAGGGAGCAGTTCAGGAGTGCAGTCAGCTATCCAGTTACATCAATTATTCAGTGGATGAATAAGCAAAACAATTGGGTGCGGCCCAGAGGCAGGTCCAGTTAGTTGGTCCATGATGGTAATATTTATACCCAGACTCCCAACAATGGAATCACAGAGGAATTGATGGCTATGTGAAGCTAAACCCGGGAAAATTAGGCCTCAGGACCAGATTCACTGCACCCCTGAAGGGCAGGAGGGCAAATAACAACCACAGTCTCTTCCCCACTTCTGCTGGTTCTATTCTGAAATTCTCACATCTTTGCAGATAAGAAATATATTTAGAACAAAAGCATTGTCACACCCTCACCCACCCAACTTACCAGCTCCCACTGCCCCCTTTGACTCTCACCAAACACTTAATACAAAAGCAAAGCATGGCAGATGCCAAAATTTTCTTTTGGCATTTTATTATTATTTTGTTGCTGGAGACACTTTAATGCTTCTATCTCTGTTTCATGACCCCGCCCAAGCGCTTCACTCCCTCCCCCACCCCCTTCTCTCTCTGAATCTCCTTCATCTCCCCATGTCTCCTGCGGATTATTTTAAGATCCCCAAAATTTCTGGTGTTATTCAGTGATGGGAGCCAGGACAAGGGAGATCGTCTCAGCTGAGCATGGAAGCCAACAGCCCCTGTGCCTCTGCTTAGCAGCTGCTTGAATGCATGGGGCCAATTCCTTTCCTGTATGCTTGTGTCAGCCGATGGTGTAAATGTTTCTCTCACTTGATGTTCTGCCCCTCTCTCCTTTCAATCCTCCAACATACCCCTCTCCTGGAGTTAAAACCGTGATCCCCACTCCATTCTTGAGACCTACATAAACTGTGCGAGGAATTCGAGTGATATCAGTACAGTAGAGGTGCGGTGGAATATCAGTGATATCGAACCATAGAGCAGGCACAAGGGGCAAGGTGGCTGCCTCAAAATCTTATTTTTTATTATTGTTGTGTTAACATCCCCAGTCACAGCCCAGTGCTGTCCAATTTCAAAAGTACATGAATGAACTTGTCTTTCAATCGCAGATATATACAATGTTGCAGTCCTGGAACAGATTGTGCATTTAAAGACAGGATGTTGCGAGAAAGGAGTCCTGGACCAAGGGAGCTGCCTGACAACAACCTTTCAATCGGCTCCTGAGCAGGTGACCAGGTTTTTGTGTGAGAGCAGTGCAGAATAGCTCTTATCCTGAAAAGGGCAAGAGCTAAAACCTTTCTCCCCTGTGTGTGTAAGATTTCAGAAATCCTGTAGTAATTACTCTATCCTGTAGTAATATCTCTATAACCTGCTTGCTCTCTGTGAATCGCTGTCAAGAGGCAAAAGGGAAAATCACTGTTAGAGGCATTGAAAGGCAAGTGCTCAGCCCGTGAAGTAAATACTGAAAGTGTTGGAAGACCAGCTCGTGTCACCAACAAGAACTGAAAGGAGTTTAGAAGACATCGATCAAAATCAACCCATCGATTCCTGTACTCCGGAATTGGTGCTGTTTTATCCTACCCTTAAAATCCATGTTTTTATGTTTCTTACGTGTCTTGTATGTGTGTGTGATTTAAGATGGGGGTAGAGTTTATATTATAGAGTTAGAAATTAGCAGTTCATATTTCTTTTGCCACTGGTTAACAACAGTTTGTTCAATAAACAGTTATTTTCTTATTAAGTTTACAAACCTGCTGCTCATCTTCTGTTAACCTAAATTAAAGAGTTAGATAGAATTGGGGCAATCTGGTAGTTTGGTGAAACGTTTTACATTTGTTGTAGCTCGGGCAACAGTGGGGCTGGATATTATAGTGCACTATCCCCAGTGAGTCGTGACACTAACTAGAGGTAAATGTAGGTAAATGAAAAGATTGAGAGAAAAAAATGAGTAAAGTAAGAAATTAGAAATATGAAAGGAGGTGAGATGAATGAAAAAAAAATAGAAAATGAGAGCAATGAGAAGGGGGAATCAAACAGAAGTGGAGGAAAATGCAAGAGAAACAAAAGGAGCAGCTGATTTTAATTTTTTATAAGAAACATACCGAATATAAATACAAATCTGTAACAGGTTAGTGTTGACAGAGGAAAAAACAGTGCAGATTAATTCACCCCTGAGGCTAATGGGACAGATTGGTGACTGGGTGGCGCTTTCCAATTGAGATCTGCACAGGAGAGGGCAAGGGGGTGGAGAGGTGAGTGATGGATGGCTGGAGGTGGATGGGTGGAGGAGGAACGGGAAAGAGAGATGGAGCAGGATGGAGAGGGGAAGGTGAAGGAAGTAAGCAGGGGTGAAGGGGGCGGGAATGGGAAGGAGGGGAGGAAAGAGAGTACAGGTGGAAGGGAGGTGGTGTGAAGGGGAAATGTTTGAAAGGAAGGAGGGGTGGAGGGGGGATGGTGAGGGAGGAAAGGTGGAGGCGGTTGGTCTGGTGAGGACAGGAGAGAGGGGCAAGAGGGCTGATGGGGGAGGTGATGGTGAGGAGGAGGTAAATGAAGTAGGGGATAGGGAGAAGGAGGTTAGATAAGTGATGTAGTGGGTGGGGAGGAGGATGGGAGGGAAGAATAGAAGGGCTGGACAGGAAGGAATGCTTATGGGGTGGACTGGAGGCGTTGAGGAAGAGGAGTGGGTGGGTGGCAAAGGAATGGAGGGAGTGTTGGAATGGATAGAGGGCTGGGAGAGGGAAGGCAAAGGAGTAGGTGAGTGGGGGAGTATTGGAGTGAATGGGGGAAAGTGGTGGGGGAGGGAAGGAGGAGGTAGGATGAGGGAGCAGCGAGGTGGAGAATGGTTCCAGGGGCTAAGACTTCATACAGGATGGAATAGAGGTTAGTCACCATCTCCCTGGAGAGGTAAACTCTCCTCTCACATTTGCATTCCAACATCACTGGAAATGTCAGCCTGCTAAGCTACACCCGGTATTTGCACCATGATATGTGTGCCATGGTATATGAGCCATGGTATGTGTACCATGGTATGTGTGCCACATGTACCAGGGCATTGTGCACCATGGTATATGCACAAGAATATGTGTACCAGAGTGTGTTAACCAGGGTATGTGTACCAGGGTATGTGTCCCAGGGTATATGTGCCACATGGACCAGGTTATTTGTGCCACACATACCAGGGTATGTCTACCAGGATATGTCCACCAGGGTATGTGTCTATGGTATGTGTCACATATGTACCAGGCCATGTGTACCATAGTATGTGTTACACATGTACCAGGGTTCAAGTGCCAGATGCACCAGTGTATGTATACCATGATATGTGTCCCAGAGTATGTGCATCAGAGTATGAGTGCCTGGGTATGTCCACCACAGTAAGAGCCCCAAGGTACGAGTGCCACATGTACCAGCGTATATGTGCCATATGCATGAGGGTATGTGTACCAGGATATGTGTACCATGGTATGTTTGCCTGGGTATGTGAACCACAGTATGTGTACCAGTGTATGTGTATCATGGTATGTCTGCCATGTGTACCAGGGTATTCTCTGCTCCTCCTGCTTCCAAATTCTGGCTGCGGAGATTGTGCCCATGGTGCTTAGGGATACTTCCTTATGGCTGCTGCGACTCTCTGAACTCTCTGGCAAACCCCTGAGAATGGGAAGGATCTGATCAGAAGATGTCTTGCTCGCATATTCTGGCTCCGATTCCCATTGTTTAATACTACTCTCTTAGTTTTATTTCAGCTGCAGTAAGGATGAATGAGTTGCTGGTACACTGCCAGTTGTAGTGAGGTGTGGGACTTGCAGTGCTCAGTGCTGTTAGTACAAATTCTAACTGACAGGAAGATCATTGCAACTGGAATCCCATCCTCTGATTCATGTGTGAGTGACAGAGAATGAAAACGGGTTAAAATAACTGGTCAGAGGTGGAGGAAAACTGGGTGTGTTCTGTCGGACGTGGTACAGTGAAATATTCATCCATCTCTCCTCACTTGTAACGTTTTAGGTTCGTTCGTTCTAACTCCGGAATCTGCCCCTCTGGATCTTTTAGTGACGGTTGAAGGAAGATCTATTCCAGAATAGAGATTTACTGTTTAATTAGAGGATACACTTCAGAAATTATAAAACACTCCAGATGAACCCTTTAACGTCACACAGAGGGCGGACCACATTGTCAGAGGTGCCATCGTTTGGATCAGAGGTTTATTCCAGTCCCTATTTGGTGATCGCAGTTAAACCGAATCCCAGTCCGCACTTTTGGCGATTCTTGTCAAAACCATTCCGTCTATCCGTGGCGACTCTGGTTAAACAGGACACTGTGTCTCTGACTGTTTCTGGTGATCCCCACACAAGTTACAGATGGCGAACGTGGTAACGCAATGCCAAGATTGTCACATTTATGTGATTTTCACTCCTTTAAATGCTTTGGGTTGTTTTGCTCTCTGAAAGATGCGATTTAAATGCAGATTATAATTGTCTTTGAAACTTTGCATTATCCAGAACTTCAGTGGTGTCCCCCTGGGAAGGAATTACATTAAATTCCTCACCAATCGGAGGGGGCGATGGCTACGCTTTTTTCCCACAATGTCGTGCGATGGAGAAAAGGCTCCATCAATAGACGGAGCGGGCCGCGCTGCACTTTGGGAGATGTCGTCACCTGACCTCCGGATTGGAGGAGGGTAAATGAGGTCACTTCCGGGCTAGCATAAGATGTTAACAGCTTAGAAACTGAACCTTCACTCTGCTATACGGACCCCTCAAAACCTAAACTGACCCTTCACCCCCAAACTGACCCCTCAACTCCTGAACTGACCACTTAATACCTTAACAGACCCCATAACATTTAAACTGACCACTCAACACCTTAAGTGACCACTCACCACCTGAACTGACACCTCAACACCTGAACTGACCACTCAACATCTAAACTAACCCTTCACCCCCAAACTGACCCCTCACCACCTAAACTGACCCTGGAGCCCCTAAACTTACCCCTCAACACCAAAGCTGACCCTTCACACCCTAAACTGACTCCTCAACACCTAAACTGAACCTTCACCCCGTAAACTGACCCCTCAACACCTAGACTTGCCCTTCACCCCCAAACTGACCCCTCAACATCTACACGGACACTTCAGCCCCTAAACCTAGCCTCCAACACCTAAACTGACCTTTCACACCCAAACTGACTTCTCACCACCAAACTGACATCTCAACTTCCAAAAATGTCGCCAAAACTCAAATTAATCCTTCACCCCCAAACAAAAGGAAAGGAACACCCCCAAAATATTGCCGACCCCAAACCACCAATCATCTACTCAACTCACCCCTCACCCCGACTGACCCCTCCTCGCAAACTGACCTCCCACGCCAAATTAACTGTTCAACTGCAAAGCTGACCCCTCACACACCTAAATAATCCCTCAACCCCAGATGCACATCTTACCACAAATTGGCACCCTCACCACTGCCCACACACCCAAAACTGAGTTTTAACCCCAGACTGCCCCATCACCCAATTGACAAGCATAAGGAGACAAAGTTGACTGAATTGGGTTGGGATGACAGGCTATAAGGTAAGAGGGTAGAGAAAAAATGAAAGTTCACTTCAGGAGATAATTCTTAACAAAAATATATTCCTTGTGAGAAGGATGCACCATCCGTGGCTAATGAAGCAAGTTAGGGAATGTTTTAAATTGAAAGAAAATGTGTGCTGTGCAGTGAAGATTAACGGTAGGCCAGAATGTTGGGGAAACTTTAGAAGTCAGCAGATTACCAGATGAACTAAAGCGGCTCAAGAAGGCAGCTCAGCAGCACCTCAACTGCATTTAAGGACAGACAGCAAATGCTGGTCTTGCCAATGATGCCTCCTTACCAGGAAAGGATGAAACAAAAAGAGGGATAAATTTGAATATGAGAATAAACCAGCAAGAAATATAGAAACAAACAGTAAGAATTTCTACAAATAGATAACAAGGAAAAGTATCGCTGAAGTGAGTGTTGATCCCTTAGAGGATGTGTCTGGGAATCAATAATTGGAAACAAGGAAATGGCAGATACTTTGAACATTTTTAAAAAAAATCTACCTTCGTAGTTGGAAGACACAACTGGCTTCCCAAGAATAATAGTAAAAAGGTTCAAGTGAGGGTGGAGGAAATTAAAGTAAACCCTATCACTGAAGAATAAAGTTTTTGAGAAACTAAGGCTGACAAGTCCCCTGGATCTGATGGCCTACATCTTAGTGTCTAAAAAGAACTGGCAGACAGCATGGAAGCTTTGGTTAAAACCTGAAATCCCCAGGGTTCCAGAAGAGGGATATTGCAAATAAAGTACCCCAATTCAGGAAAGGACGGAGAGCGAAAGCAGGCAAGTAGAGGCTGCTTAGCCTGAACTGCCATTAGGAAAATTCTAGACTTCATAATTAAGGAGGTAGTAGCTGGAATTTGGAAAGTCATCATACAATTAGGCAGGCTAACATGGCTTTGTGAAAGGGAGATTGTGTTTCAGAAATTAATTACAGTTCTTTGAGGATGTAACAAACAGGGTGGATAAAGGGGACATAGTAGGCGCAGTATATTTGCATCTCTAATAGTCCTTCGACAAGGTGCCACTTAAAAGGTCACCAAACAAGATAAGAGCCCAGGTTAGCATGGATAGAGGATTGGCTAACTAACGGGAAACAGAGAGTATGGATGGATGGGTCACTGTGGTTGAAGAATTGTAATGAATGGAATATCACAGGATTCATGTCTCAATTCTTTATTATCTATATTAACAATTTGAATGAAAGGATCGACTGTACTGTGGCCAAATTTGCTAATGATTTAATGATCGAACAAAAAGAAAGTTTTTTTTCATTCATGGGATGTGGGCTTCGCTGGCTGGGCCAGCATTTATTGCCCATCCCTAGTAGTCCCTGAGAAGGTGGTGGTAAGCTGCCTTCTTAAACCACTGCAGTCCATGTGGTGTAGGTACACCCAGAGTTTTGTTAGGAAGGGAGTTCCAGGATTTTGACCCAGCGGCAGTAATGGAACGTGAATATATTTCCAAGTCAGGATGGTGAGTGACTTGGAGGGGAACTTGCAGCTAGTAGTGCTCCCATTAATCTGCTGCCCTTGTCCTTCTAGATGGTAGTGGTCTTGGATTTTGAAGGTGCTGTTGAAGGGTGCTTGGTGACCTCCTGTGGCACACCTTGTAGACGGTACACACTGCTGCTACTGTGCCACGGTGGTGGAGGGTGTGCATTTTGTAGATGTGGCACCAATCAAGCAGACTAATTTGTCCTGGATGGTGACCAGCTTCTTCAGTGTAGTAGGAGCTGCACTCATCCAGGCAAGTGGGGAGTATTCCATCATACACCTGCCTTGTGCCTTGTAGATGGTGGACAGGCTTTGAGGAGTCAGGAGGTGAGTTACTTGCTGTACTTTTCCTAGCCTCTGACTTGCTCTTGTAGCCACAGTATTTATATGCTGTTCCAGTTCAGTTTCTGGTCAATGGTAACCCCCAGGATGTTGGTGGTGGGGGATTCAGTGATGGTAATGCCATTGAACATCAGGGGGAAATGGTTGGATTCTCTCTTGTTGGATATGGTCATTTCCTGGCACTTGTGAGGTGCGAATGTTACTTGCCACTTGTCAGCCCAAGCCTGGATAGTGCCCAGGTCTTGCTGCATTTGGACATGAACTGCTTCAGCATCTGAGGGGGCATGAATGGTGCTGAACACTGTGCAATCATCAGTGAACATCTCCACTTCTGACTTTATGATGGAAGGAAGGTCATTGATGAAGCAGCTGAAGATGGTTGGGCCCAGGGCACTACCCTGAGGAACTCCTGCAGTGATGTCCTTGAGCTGAGATGACTGACCTCCAACAACCACAACCATCTTCCTTTATGCTAGGTACGACTGCAACAAGCGGAGACTTTTCCCCCAATCCCCATTAACTCCAGTTTTGCTAGGGCTCGTTGAGGCCACACTGGGTCAAATGCAGCCTTGATGTCAAGGACGGTCACTGTCACCTCACATCGGGAGTCCAGTCTTTTGTCCTTGTTTGAACCAAGGCTGTAATGGGGTCAGGAGCTGAGTGGCCCTGGCGGAACCCAAACTGGGCATCAGTGAGCAAGTTATTGCTAAGCAAGTGCCGCTTGATAGCACTGTGTTGACTCCTTCCATCACTTTACTGATAATCGGGAGTGCACTGATGAAGCGATGATTGGCCAGGTTGGATTTGCCCTGTTTGTTGTGGACAGGATATACTTGGGCGATTTCCCACATAGCCAGGTAGATGCTAGTGTTATAGCTGTACTGGAACAGCTTGACTAGGGGCGCAGCAAATTCTGGAGCACAAGTCTTCAGTACTATTGCTGGAATATTGTCAGAGCCCATAGCCTTTGCAATATTCAGTGCCTTCAGCTGTTTCTTGAAATCATGTGGAGTCAATCGAATTGGCTGAGTACTGGCATCTGTGTTGCTGGGGACCCCTGGAGGAGGCCGAGATGGATCATCCACTCGGCACCTCTGGCTGAAGATTGTTACGATTGCTTCAGCCTTATCTTTGGCACTGCTGTGCTGGGCTTCCCTATCACTGAGGATGGGGATATTTGTGGTGCCTCCTCCTCCAGTGAATTGTTTAGCTGTCCACCAGCATTCATGAGTCAATGTGGCAGGACTGCAGAGCCTAGAGCTGATCATTGGACGTGAGATCGTTTAGCTCTGTCTATGACTTGCTGCTTATGCTGTTTGGAACACAGCAGTCCTGTGTTATAGCTTCACCAGGTTGACACCTCATTTTTAGGTATGCCTGGTGCTGCTGCTGGAATGCATCGTGTACTCTTCCTTGAACCAGGGTTGATCCTATGCCAGGCCATGAGGTTACAGATTGTGTTCGAGTACAATTCTGCTGCTGCTGATGGCCCACAGTGCTTCGTGCATGCCCAGTCTTGAGTTGCTAGATCTGGCTGAAATCTATCCCATTTAGCACGGTGATAGTGCCACACAACACGATGGAGGGTATGCTCAATGTGAAGGCGGGACTTCATCTCCACAACGACCGTGTGGTAGTCACTCCTGCCGAGCCTGTCATGGACAGATGCATCTGTGGCAGGCAGGTTGGCGAGGATGAAGTCAAGTATGTTTTTCCCTCTTGTTGGTTCCCTCAGCACCTGCCGCAGACCCAGTCTAGCAGCTATGTCATTTAGGGCTCGGCCAGCTCAGTCAGTAGTGGTGCTACCGAGCCACTCCTGATGATGGACAATGAAGTTCCCCCACCCAGAGTACATTCTGCGCCCTTGCCACCCACAGTGCTCCCTCCAAGTGATGTTTAACATGGAGGAGCACTGATTCATCAGCTGAGGGAGGGTGGTATGTGATGATCAGCAGGAGGTTTCCTTGCCCATGTTTGACGTGATGCCATGAGACTTCACGGGGTCCAGAGTGGATGTTGAGGATTCCCAGGGCAACTTCCTCCCGACTGTATACCACTGTGCTGCCACCTTTGCTGGGTCTGTTCTGCCGGTGGGACAGGACATACCCAGTGATGGTGATAGTGGTGTCTGGAGTATTATCTGTCAGACATGATTCCATGAGGATGTCTATGTCAGGCTGTTGCTTGATCATTCTGTGAGGCAGCTCTCCCAATTTTGGAACTAGCCCCCCCCCCCCCAAGCCGTTAATAAGGAGGACTTTGCAGGGTCGACAGGGCTGAGATTGCCATTGTCATTTCGTATGCGTAGGCCCATGCTGGGTGTTCCGTCCGATTTCATTGCTATGGGTTTGGAATCACGTTTAGGCCAGACTGGGTAAGGACGACAGATTTGCTTCCCTAAAGGACATTAGTGAACCAGTTTTTGCAATAACCGGCATTGGTTTCGTGGTCATCATTTGACTTTTAATTCCAGAATTTTTATTGAATTCAAAGTCCACCATCTACCATGGCCGGATTCGAACCCAGGACCCCGGAGCATTACCTTGAGTCTCTGGAACGTTTGTCCGGCAACAATACCACTCTGCCTTCACCTCCCCATAAAATAAATTAGGAGCAAGGATTGGCCATTGGGCCCCTCGAGCCTGGTCCGCCAGTTGATTATATCACAACTGATCTGATTGTGGCCTCAACTCCACTTTCTAGTCTCCCCCTCCATAACCCTTGACTCCCTTGATGTGCATAAGATCTAACTCAACTGTATTCAATGACCCTTGTCTCCACAACTCTCCAGGGAAGAGAATTTCAGAGTTGCCATACGAGAGACGAAAAGTCTCCTTATCACAGGCTTAAATGGGAGAACCCTAATCTTTAAACTGTGTAAAATAGTTCTGGACTTCCCCCCTAAGGGGAAACACCCTCTCAGCATCCACTCTGTTAAGCCCCTCAGGATTTTATATGTTTCAATAAGATCACCTCTTAATCTTGTAAACACCAATGGGTCTAGGCCCAACCTGCTCAACCTTTCTTCAGTAGATAACGCCTCCATCCCATGAATTAGTCAATTGACTTTCTCTAAACTGCTTCCAAAGCAATTATATCCTTTGTTAGGTAGGGAGAACATCATTTGACACTATAATCCAGATGTGGTCAAACCAAGGCCATGAACATTTGCAGCAACACTTCCATACCTTGATACTCGATTCCTGTTGCAATAAACTCCAACATTCTATTGATATTCCTGATCACTTACTGCACTTGCAAACCACATTTTTGAGATTCATGAGCCAGGACACCCAGATCTCTACACTCTGTAGGTTTCTGCAGTCTCTCTCCGTTCAAATAAAACGCTGCTTTTCTATTCTGCATGCCAAAGGGAACATGTTCATATTTTCCCACATTATCTCCCATTTGCCCATTTTTCCCCACTCAATTAATTCTCAATCCCTCTGTAGACTTTTCATGTTCTCTTGACAACTTACTTCTCCACCTATCTTTGTGTCATCAGCAAATTTGGTTGACATACATTCAGTCCCATCACCCAAGTTACTGATATAGATTGTAAATAGTTGAGGATGCCCCTATGATCCCTGTGACACTTCACCAGTATACCACATGTACAGGACGCACACCAGCTCAACATTCATCAAGTGGAAGACCTTGCGGTTGACGTAGTCGACGCTTGTTGCCATGGAGATCTGAGGAACACGCGAATTCAGCCAATGACACCCTGCACCTGTGGGAAACCTGAGATCTGGGCAAATCCCAGCACTCTTGTTTCCCGGCTTCTCCTGATCCTGGGCAAAGTGCACAAAGCTGTGTGGCTTGGTGAAGATGGCATCCGTGACATCAGGGATGCATTTCAGTGAGGAGGTTGTGATATCGCACAGAGGTCACCAGTGGAGCCCTGAAAGGTGCCTAAGGCGTTAAATTTGTGAGTCATGGTCATTTTCACAGCCACTGACAGGTGATGCCCTCCATGTCCACTTTTTGCCAAACCCTGCAGCAGGTGGGAGATGTGACCAACCAGTTCCCTGACATGCACAGTCTGCGGCCACACTCATTCGCGGTCATCTGCAGGAATGATATACACCATCTAGAGACCCTGGATCTAGCCGGGCCCAGACCAGCGACTGCTCATTGTGGCTCTTCAGTGGCATGTGTGGGAGTCCCAGCCGCCCCATCTTCCAGAATGTGTTGCCCCTCCCTCTGCCCAGCCACGTGCCTGTGTCACTCTCTTCTCCTTCGTCTTCGCTCTCTGTAAGCCACGAGGCATACAGCTCGGTCACCAGGCTCCATGCTCCTGATGTGCTCCTCCTGCTGGTTGAAAACGAGACAAGTGGGTTAGCATGGGTGCACTAAGAACCTTGTTTGTTTCAATCTGAATGTCCCTTAATGCATTCCAGAAAGTGTATCAGTTGGAGATGCTGTATTGGATTGAAGGCCTGTATTAGTCTGAAAGGCTGTATTAGTTTGAGGATCCATTGACCCAAGCTCCCCAATTGAATTATTTAAATGAATGGCCAAAGTTAAAGAGGGGACCCACATCCCACAGTGTAGTTTTGGAGGCCTGAGTGGGCAATGCAATGTTGAAATTAATTGATTGAATGAACACAGTGGAATGAAGGGCATCACCGAACAGTATGAGATCTAGAGACGGTCCTTGAATTATCAAGACCATTGCAGGGAAAATACAGCTTCCAATTTTCATCAGTTACTTAATATGATCAAAATTTTTCAGTCTTTAGGATTTTCCAATTTAAAATATTCCATGACAATTTGGAATTAATTTGGCTGTTGTAATCGGTTTGCTTGTTAATTTTGAAGAAAATAAGTTGAGCGATGTTGTAACCCCAATTTCCCCATGGAGATAACAGGGTATAAATTTAAAATTTTGCGAATGCATTGCTTCAGAATTTAATTCAGAGAGACTGACTGCAGCACGAAGGCACAAAGCTTCATGTAGAAAAATATGGACACTTTTTACAATATCAGGAAAGTATACTACACGATTCTTGCTGCCCTGGTAAGTGACTGTGACCACTGAAGTTGTATAAAGCTGTGTGAGAGTTGGTTTCTGATTACATTACATGAAGACATCATGCTCACCATCATACACCCGATCGACGAGAACATTACCTCAACTAAAAATCAACCTGTTTGTAACTGTCAGACACATTGTATTATCAAGTTATTCCCTTTAGTAGAATAATGTTTGCTGCCGAGTCATACGTCAGTGCTGGCAATTCTTAAAAGGAAGGTTTCACTGGGAGTATCTGTCACTGTAGAATTGTATTGAGTGTGGGTCACTTACTAGAGTGGAACACCCCTGACCCCAGTGACCATGTATTACTCGGAGTCACTGTAGAATTGCACTCAGTGTGGGTCACTAACTGGAAGGGAATGAGTGACCCTGTATTACTGGGGTTATCTGTCACTGTAGAATTGTGCTGAGTGTGGGTCACTAACTAGAGTGATACCATCTGGTTCTAATGTTATGTCCTTGCATGAGCTGACTGACCTCTCGATTCCATGGATCTCACTCTGTGCTTATGAACATAATTGATGGCTAGGGGGATTTTTTTATGCTGATGGCTGAACCTGTTAAGTAATGAATGCAAAACATGAAATGCTTTGACATTGCTCTGTTTCCTATTGAAATACACCATCAGGACCCAGCGTGAACTACTTACTGACAGGTAAAAAACAGGACGGTACCATGAATGGACAATGACTTGTTCTGACACTGACTATAGGTACTGTACACCCTTTCTCATTCATGCTGATTAAACCCCTCCCGCGAACCCTGTCCTGAGAATCTGTGGGTCACGAGTGTTGACTTTTTGTGATTTGTCAATGACAGACACTGACTATTGGATTGTGGTTATTAAATCTTCCACTTCTGTTATTGATTAAAAGTTAACCGAGCAGTAATTGACAATCTTTCAGAGTTTCTAAAGCAATGTAACTTGCACCGATCTCTATTCTTGGCTCGCTGAAGTATGCCTCTTCAACGAAAGAGACTTATAACTGAAGGCGACAAATACAGGTTTTCATGAAAGAGAAATCAGCCCAGGGACAGCAAATACTAAGATTATTAAACACAAATAATGAAATAACTATAGATACACACATATAAATACAGATTGCGGAAGTTGAGACTGTTTTCCTTGCAGAACAGAAGGTTGAGATGAGACCTGATAGAGATATTCAAAATCATTAGGTGTCCGGACCGAGTAGATAGGGAAAAACTGATGTAAGGATTTGGACCAGTGAGCACAAATGTAAGAAAATGAGCAAAATTGCAAAATTGACAATGGAAAAAACTTTTCTACACAGCGAATGATCAGGGTCTGGATGGCAATGCCTGACAGCGTAGTGAAGTTGGGTTAAATCCAGTTATTCAAAAGAGAATTGGATTATTATCTGAAATGGAAGAATGTGCAATGCTAGGGGGAGAAGAGGAGAGCCTGGCACAATGTCAATTACTCCTTCAGAGATTCAGCATTGACATGATGGGCCGAATATCCTCCTCCTGTACGCACCAAGGAATGTAGGCCCTGACTCAGGGAATCACCCCCTGCCTGCACAGAGAGCGCGCAGCACTTCAGGGAGCGCGTCGTGCTTGGCGGGTCTTAATTGGCCCGACCACCTGAAATGATATCGCAGATCCGATCGGGGGCGCCAATCGGGTTTGCGCACAAGCCCACCCGCCCACGCACAACCCCCCGAGAGGCGGGGAAGTTCTTCCCATAGAATCATAGAATCATAGAGTTATACAGCACAGAAATAGGCCCTTCAGCCCATCGTGTCCGTGCTGGCCATCAAGCACCTATCTATTCTAATCCAATTTTCCAGCACTTGGCACATTTCCCTGTATGCTATCGCATTTCAAGTGCTTAACTAAATACTTCTTAAATGTTGTGAGGATGTTATAGGTTTATAACTCTCAAACGTTTAATATAATCTCTCTGATTTGTAGTTCTGTTCATCTAGAGATGAACCTCAGAGTTTTGATTGAATTTGTATGAATTCTTAACCTGCATTATAAATTGAAATAATTTGTGAATCTGTACCTCTGGAACCCCTTGCTACCTTCAAAGTCTGGAAGTTGTTTAATTAAATTATTCAATTGGCTGTAGACAGTTTAGCTTTGCCTCTGCTTTTGCCCCCCTCTCTCTCTGTCTCTCTCTCCCTCTATCTGTCCCCTCCCTCACACAAAGGTCCAGTTTTGTAGACAATTATACCAGAAACCCAACTAGGTCCATTTCCAAATTCCCTCATGACGGCTATGTCTCCAATAGTGAACCCCCGAGTTTTATTGTGAACATTGTGATTAAATTTTTGATTATTCTGATTCTTCTTCACCTTCCTCCCTAAGCTCGGGAACAACAGACCTTTGTACAAAGGTAGTGATATGTTAGTCGAGAAGAAAATGGGTAAGTTGTGTGAGGCATCGTTCAGTAATTGAGAAGAAAATGGGAAAGTTGAGTCTCTGATAATCTCTTCATTCCTGATTTGAACGTTTGAACAGCCCCATCAGCTAAAGCGTTTGATGAGGGATGGTACGGTGCTGTTATGATATGTTTGGTTCCATTCTGAATCATGAAGTTTTGAAATTCTGCACTAGTAAAGTTAGTACTGTTATTTGAAACGAAGACATCTGTTAGGCCAAAAGCGCTTAAAGCAATGATGAATCTTTTCAAAGGTTGAGCTTGATGTCGGTGATCTCACTTCATCTACATCCATCTATTTAGAATGTGCATCGATAATCAACAGAAACATTGTACCTAAGAATAGCCCTATGTAGACAACGAGCAGTCTTGCTCAGGGTCAGCTGGGCTACTTTCATGGATGCAGGGGAGCTGCTGCGGGAAACCTTTGCTGTTGCTGGCACTGTGGGCAGCATTTTACCATACCCTCGATATCACCGTCGATTCCTGGCCACCAGACAGTAACTCTTAGCCAACATCTTCATTTTCAGAACATCAGGATGCGCACAATGAAATTCCCCTAACAACAGTTCTCTTCCTCGGGAGGGAATGACCACTCTTGCTCCCCATTTTGAGATTCCATCTTGAACACTCAATTCTGTTTTTCAAACAAGGAACGTTCTCATCTCCTTGGACATTGGTGACTCTGACTACTCTTCCAAAGCCAAGTCTCATACTCTTGGCGAAATGGGGCCTTTGTCCAACTTTTAATTTGTTTCGTGCATACCGACGAAGAACTCAAGAAATCTAATGCCAATACAACTTTATGTGGCACAGGAGCAGGTCCAGTGGTCTCTGGTAACAGGCAAGTGTGTCTGCATTTGAGATATGTAATCAGGGATGGTGCATAAATGTGCACTCTTATGCACTAGAATCAATACCCATTATTGAATTCATGCAGGAGCAATTGGTGCCAATTGCTTTATCTTCACTGACTAACCCTAACAGTGGCTTATGATGTGACATGATAGTAAAGTGTCGACTGTGCAGATATTGATGGAATTCCTTTACCCCAAATATCCCTTAATCTCTTGGCTTCCTCCTGGAATATAAAACATTGTTGAGTCTTCTCTGCTCACTGTTTTATTCAGTTTGTTTAGAGTGGCATGAAGTTCATTCTGCTTCTCTTCATGATCTTCCAGAGGAAGCGACCTTGACCTGAGGGATCCTTGCATCATGTGGAGGTCCTTCAGTGTCTTATTGCAAAATACACTGTCATATTCCTTTACCAGCTCATGGTCTCTTCCTGTTCTATCTTGAAAAATTTATAACCAGTTGAGCTTAATTCATTGCAACCAGTCCCAGGCTAAGAGACTAGGTCCTTCGCCTGTTACAATAATCACTGGAAGCAGGGCTGTCTGTTGCATAAAAGGTACAGTGGTGATGCCTTTCACTTGTATTAACTCTTCATTGTACGTCTTCAGCTGAGCCATGGTTTGCTCCAGATCCAGTGGCTGAGTAACTTCACTTAGGTATTTAAATGTGAGTTCTCCCACCACCGTGATTGATTTTCCAGTGCATACCTCCATGATTAGGGTTTTCTCACTCACTTGAAGGATAACGATTATTCGTTCAGTTTTTGCTGCTTTGCCATTATATAGGGAATAGACACCAACAGCTTCTGGTTCTGTTAGAGTGTGCGCTTCAATCATCTTGGTCTGCTGTCTGATTGGCTGTCTTGATTTCACCCTGCATTGCTTTATAACATGCCCTTTTTTGTGGCAGTAATGGCATTCTGCCTCCTTAAATCTGCAGGCTTCCAGTACATGGTTACCCCCACGTCGGTAACAAATTAATTTCTGAATCGCCGGTGAGATGCTTCCAGTATGCCTTTTTGTTTTTTGAGCAGTAGAGTCTGTTTCCCTCTTCGCGGTTGCCTCCCTGCTTTTCACGCCACACCCAGCGTTAGTCTGCTGCCCAAACTGCAGAATGGCGCCATGTTGCACACTCTGTAAAGCCTGTGAGTCCCCCTCAGCACTCTCCATTGCTTAGAACAATTGCTTTCTGCTTCTGCTCCGCTGTTATTTCATTTGCCACAAAATAGAAACCAAGAGCGGAACTTTACAGCAGTGAGATTTTACATTCCTGCGGAATTCAATGGAGCTTAGAGTGGCTCACTGCATTTTATGGCCTCATCCCAGCTGTGACAGGGCCGTAATATTCTGGCTGTAGGCGCCCTATGAACTGGTTCCAGTCTTCCTTGGATGACTCATGCAGGTTCATTTGGCCGGAGAGTGGCATGAACGGTGAGTGCACTTTTCTTCCTTCCCTTTAGAAATGACATATTCGCATTGATGAGATGAGGTCCAGCGTCGGAATGATCCCATCTTCCTCTTCAATTGTGATAACTTTGTATTACCAACAGGTCTCTTCAAACAGGTACTTTATTTACAGACCACCAGAAGAAGCTAAATGCTCGGAACAGTTTCACGACTGGAAAAACCCTAAAATTACCTGCACTTAGGGCTGATTCGTCAGTATAATCACATGACCCCAAAAACAGTAGGAATGACTTTAACCACAATCACTCTGCTCCCCCTCTCTCTTTCTCTCCCTCCCTCTATGTCTCTCTCTGCCTCTATGTCTCTGCCCCTCTTTCTGTGTCTCTGCCTCTCTCTCATGTGCAAACATTTTTGGGCCCTGATTCCTCGTACGTTGCTTTACACTGATTAAGCTCTTCATTCTGAGGTCAGTGCTGCACGCCAGATGTCCATTTATATTGCTGCCCATATCTCCTCATCAGCCTATTGTTCAAAGTCCATTAAACCTGAGCTGTGAGACTTGTGAAATAAGAGGCTGTCAGAGGATTTAAAATATTGAAGCAGATTGGCTGTTTGACCTGCGTCCGTTGAATAACAAAATTGGCAGTTTTTGATTAGGTTCAGGTTGGTGACGTGACTTGAAAAATAAACTTCTGACCCAACCTCAGCTGCCAAGGCCAGAGAAAATTTGATCGAACCTCTTCTCGTTCTCTCCCTTATAGTTAATTTAATCGCGATTGGGATCCTGTCTCAGGGAAAGTGCGGCCTCACCACCTGCACCACTTGCTACCTGGTGGCCATGGCAACTGGAGATCTACTGTTCATTATCTTTGGGGTCACACTGTCGCAGATCAGTTCATATTATTTCCCAGGATCTTTTCTGCAAATCACCTTGTGTGTAGCGTCATCTTTGTCCTGCTTTATGCAGCCTCAGACTGTTCTGTCTGGTTCACCATCACTTTCTCCTTTGATCGATTTGCGGCCATTTGTTGCTAGAAACTGAAAACAAAATATTGCACCGAGAAAACTGCGACTGTGGTTCTATCAACAACCTGCATTCTGCTTTGTTTAAAAGACACTCCTTTCTACTTTATGTTTGAACCTGGAAGAATAATTGACAATGTTCCCTGGTTCTGTAATGATAATCCAAGTTATTATACTGACCCTGCATGGGTGGCATTTGACTGGTTTGATAAGGTTTTAACCCCATTGCTCCCATTCGCTTTAATTCTGTTGTTCAACGCTCTGACAGTCAGATACATTTTAGTGACCAGCCAAGTCCGTAAGGGACTGAGGGGTCAGAGCAAGGGAGAGAATCGCAGTGACCCAGAGATGGAGAGCAGAAGGAAGTCTGTGATTTTACTCTTCACCATATCCGGCAGCTTCATACTCCTGTGGTTTTTATATGTTGTCAACTTCTTTTATAATATTATTACAGGAATTAGTCCTGAATATTACAATGATGCCCTATACATCTTTTCAGAAGTTGCACTTATGTCGCTGAGTTTAAATTGCTGTACAAACACATTTATTTATGGGGTGACTCAGTCCAAATTCTGGGAGCAGTTCAAGAGGTCGGTGCAATATCCGGTTACATCACTTATTCAGTTAATGAATAAACAAAACAACTGAGAGTGGCCCAGAGGCAGATCCAGTTACTCTGGTCCATGATGGTAATATTTATACCCGGACTCCCGTCAACTGAATCACACAGGAATTGCTGGCAATGTGAAACTAACCCCCGGGAGACTGAGGCCGCAAGACCAGATTCACTGCACCCCCTGAAGGGCAGGAGGGCAAACAACAACCACAGTCTCTTCCCCACTTCTGCCGGTTCTATCCTGAGATCCTCAGATCTTCGCAGATAAAAAATATACTTACTACAAAAGTAAGGCATTGCAGATGCCAAAATATTCTTCTGTGGTTTATTCTTATTTTATATTTGGAGACATTTTAATCATTCTATATATCTCTCATCACTCCGCACAGCAATTGCTCTCCCTCACCCCCTTCACTCTCTCTCTCTCCCCAACCCCATCCCACCCATTGGGGGGTGGTCTTGTCGGGATGAGGAATTTTGTGTCTGGTAGAGTCCGGCCTAGGGTGGAACCAAAGACAGCAGATACAGGGGAGCACCACCACCTAGAAGTTCCCCTCCAAGTCACTTACAATACTGACTTGGAAATATATCACCGTTCCTTCACTGTTGCTGGGTCAAAATCCTGGAACTCCCTCCCTAACAGCACTGTAGGTGTACCTACAGCACATGGACTACAGCGGTTCAAGAAGGCAGCTCACCCACCACCTTCTCAAAGGCAATTAGGGATGGGCAGTTAATGCTGGCCCAGCCAGCAATGCCCGCATCCCATGAATAAATAAAAAAGTGAACAAATTGTGGCTCTTGTTTCAATTCCTGTCGTGCAGTGGATGCTCTGAATCTCCTTCTGCTCCCCATTTCTCCTGAGGGTTATTTTAAGATCCCCAAGATTTCTGGTATTACTCAGTTGATGGGAGCCAGGACAAGGGAGCTTATCTGGGCTGAGCATGGAAGTCAACAGCCCCTGCGACTAGGCTTGGTAGCCACTTGGATGCATGGGGCCAATTCCTTTCATGTACCCTCATGTTGTAAATGTTTCTCTCACTTGATGTTCTGCCCCCCTCTCCTTTAAATCTTCCATCATCACCTCTCCTTTGAAGTTAATATCTTGATTCCCCCCTCTCCACCCTTGAGCTCTACATACACTGTCTGAGGAATTCGAGTGATGTTGGGCAGTAGAGATGAGGTGGATATCAGTGATATCGAACCATAGAGCAGGCGCAAAGGGCAAGGTGGCAGCCTCAAAATCTTATTTTGTATTATTGTTGTGTTCACATCTCCAGTCACAGCCCAACCCTGTCCAATTTCAGGGGTACATGAAAGAACTTGTCTCTCAATTGCAGATATATACAATGTTGCAGTCCTGGAACAGAGTATGCCATGAAAGACAGAATGGAGCCTTAGACCAAGAGAGCTGCCTGACAACAACTTTTTAATTGACTCCTGACTAGGCGACCAGGTTTTTGTGTTAGAGCAGTGCAGAATAGCTCATACCCTGAAAGGAACAAGGCCTAAAACCTCTCTCCCTTCAGTGTGTAAGATCCCAGGAATCCTATAATAATTACTAGCTGGGTTTCTTCCTACTCATATCTCTTTAACTTACTCTCTCCCTCTGAAAATTGCTGTCAAGAGGCAAAGGGGGAAATCACTGTTAGCTACATTGAAAGGCAAGTGCTGAACCAGTGAAGTAAATAGTGAAAGTGCTGGAAGACCACCTCATGTCATCAGCAAGAGCTGAAAGGAATTTTTAGAAGAGATCAATCAAAGTCAACTCATCGAATCCTGTACTCTGGAATTGGTGCTTTTGAACTGTTTTATACCACCCTTAAAACCTATGCTTTTGTACATCTTATTTGTTTGTGTATCGGGATTTAAGATGGGGGTAGAGGTAATTTATGGAGTTAGAAATTTGCAGTTCATATTTCTTTCTTTTTCCACTGGTTAACAACAGTTTGTTCAATAAACAGTTATTTACTTATTAAGTTTACAAACTGGTGCTCATATTCTGTTAATGTAAATTAAAGAGTTAGGTAGAATTGGGACAATCTGGTGTTTTAGTCAAACTTTTTACATTTGTTGCAGCTCAGGGAACAACAGGGGCTGGATATTACAGCGCACTATCCCCAGTGAGTCGTGACACTAACTAGGAATGGATCAGGAAGAAAAACAGGGAGATTGAAAAAATATGACATATAAAGGTCTAGAGGTTAACCTAAACCAGATGAAAAGATTGAGAGAAAAAATGAATAAAGCAAGAGATAGGAAATGTGAAAAGGAGGTGAGGGGAATGAAAAGAAAATAGAAAATGAGAGAAATGAGGAGGGAGAATCAAATAGAGGCGGAGGAAGATCGAAGAGAAACAAAAGCAGCAGCCGATTTTAATTTTTTTTGTAAGAAACATACCGAATATAAACACAAATCTAGAACAGGTTAGTGTTTACAGAGGAACAAACAGTGCAGATTAATTCTTCCCTGAGGCTAATGGGACAGATTGGTGATGAAATGCTGGGTGCCATTTTCTAAATGAGACCTGCAAAGGGGAGGGTGAGGAGGAGGGGAGAGGCAGGGGAGGCGAGGGAAGGAGGGGTGGAGGGGAAGGCGAGGAGCATGGGATGAAGGGAAGTGAAGGAGGGGTGGAGCAGGAGGAATGGATAAAGAAGGGGGAGGGATGGAGAGGAAGAAGGGAAGGGAGGATGGTGGAGGGGAGGGAAGAGGGGAGAGGTGCTGGGGTGGGGATGGGGTGGAGGGAGGATGATAGGAGGAGGAGGGTAGGGAATTAAGGGAGGGATGGAGAGGGGGTGGGGTGGAGGGGGTGTGGTTGGGTTGAACGGGAGAGGGGGACGGAGAATTGGAGTGGTGGTGATGGGGAGGAGGATGGGAGGAAAGGGAAGCAGGGGATAGGGAGAAGGAGGGGAGGGAAGGGAACTATGAGTTGGGGAGGAGGAGGGGAGGGAAGAAAAGAAGCGGTGAACGGGGAGGGGTGTGTATGGGGTGGACCGGGGTTTGGCAGGAACAGGAGTGGGTGGGTGGCGAAGTAATGGGGGAATTGGAAGTGAAGGAAGTGAAATAGAGGGGGGAAGGGGGGGCTGGGGAGAGAAAGAACAGGAATAGGTGGGTGGGGAAGAAACGGGGGGAATGGGAGAAAGTGGAAGGGGAGGGGAGGAGGCAGCGGGAAGAGGGAAGGGTGTATGATGGTTCAATGGGCTAAGACATCATTCAGGAGAGTATAGAGGTTAGTCACCATCTCCCTGTAGAGCTGAAGTCTGCCCCTGCACTTGCGCTCCAACAACACCAGGAATGCCAGCCTGCTATGGTACACCTGGTATATGTAACATAGTATGTGTGCCATGGCATATGTGCCACGTGTACCATGGTATTGTCCGCTCCTTCTCCTTCCTAATTCTGGCTGATGAGGTTGTGCCCCATGCTGCTTAGGGACACTTCCTCATGGCTGCTGTGACTTTCTCAACTTTCTGGGAAATCCCTGAGTATGGGAAGGATCTGATCAGAAGATTGTTCGCTGCTCCTCTTTCCGATTCCCGTTGTTTAACACTACTCTCTTAGTTTCATTTCAGCTGCAGTAAGGATAATGAGCTGCTGGTAAACTGCCAATTGTAGTGAGGTGTGGGACTTGCAGTGTTCAGTACTGTCAGCACAAATTCTATCTGACAGAAACATCATTGCAGATGGAATCCCATCCTCTGATACATGTGTGAGTGACAGAGAATGAAAACGGGTTAAAACAACTGGTCAGAAGTGGAGGAAAACTGGGTGTGTTCTGTCGGATGTGGTACAGTGAACTATTCATCCATCTCTCCTCACTTGTAATATTTTATCTTAGTTCATTCTAACTCTAGAGTCTCCTCCTGTGGATCGTTTAGTGACGGTTGAAGGGAGATCTATTTCAGAATAGAGATTTACTGCTTAATTAGAGAATACGCTTCAGAAATTATAAAACACTCCAGGTGAACCGTTCAATGTCACACAGAGGTCGGACCACATTGTCAGAAGTGCCATCGTTTGGATCAGAGTCCCTGTTTGCCGCCTGTTCCTGGTGATCGCGGTTAAACTGAATCCCAGTCCGCCCGTTTGGCGATTCTTGTTGAACCCATTACGTCTCTCCGCGCTGACCCTGGTTAAAATGAACACTGTCTCTCTGACTGTTACTGGTGATCCCCACACAAGTTACAGATGGCGAACGTGGTAACGCAACACCAAGATTGTCACATTTGTGTGATTTTCAATCCTTTAAATGCTTTGGGTTGTTTTGCTCGCTTAAAGGTGCGATCTAAATGCAGGTTGTAATTATCTTTGAAGTCTTGCATTTTCCAGAACTCAGTGGTGTCCATCTGGGAAAGAATTACAATAAATTCCTCTCCAATCGGAGGGGGTGATGGCAGCCCCTCTTTCCCACAGCGCACTGCGATGGAGAAACGGCTCCATCGAGACACGGCTCGGGCCGCGCTGCGCTCTGGGAGATGTAGTCACCTGACCTCCGGCGAGGAGGCGGGGCTGTGATGTCACCTCCGGTCTGGTTCAAGTTGTCAGCAGCATGTAAACTGAGTCTTCACTCTGCTTAACTGATCCCTCAACGTCAATACTGACCCCTCAACACCGAAACTGACCCTTCACCCCCTAAGCTGACCTGTCAGCCCAAATCCGACCCCCTCACCAGTAAACTGATTCCTTAGCCACTGTACTGATCACAGTTGCCCCCTAAAATGACCTCTCACCTCTTAAACTGACCCCTCACCACCAAACTGACACCTCAACTTCCAAAAATGACACCGTGCCTCAAATTAACCCTTCACCTCCAAACAGCAGGACAAGAAATCCCCCAAAATATTACCTACCCCAAACCGCCCATCATCTACTCAACTGACCCCTCACCCTGACTGACCCCTCATCGCAAACTGATCTCCCACGCCAAATTTACTGTTCAGCTGCACAACTGACCCCTCACACATCAAAATAATCCCTCAATCCCAGACTCACATCTCACCACAAATTGGCACCCTCACCTCCACCCCTGCCCCCAGAACTGAGTTTTAACCCCAAACTGACCTGTCACCCAATTGACAAACGTATGAAGACAAAGTTGACTGAAGTCTGCTGGGATAACAGGCTATAAGTTAAGACAGTATAGAAAAAGTTCACTTCAGGAGGCAATTCTCAACGAAGATATATTGCTTCTGAGAAGGATGCACCATTCGTGGCTAACTAAGCAAGTTGAGGAATGTATTAAATTGAAGGGAAAGGTGTGCTGTGCAGTGAAGTTTGACAGTAGGCCAGAATGTTGGGGAAACCTTAGAAGCCAGCAGATCACCAGGTGGATTACACCGGTTCAAGAAGGCAGCTCACCACCACCTCAGCAGCAATTAGGGACGGACAAAAAATGCTGGTCTTGCCAGTGATGCCCACTTACCATTAAAGAATGAAAAAATAATAGAGGGAGAAATTAGAATATGAGAATAAACCAGCAAGAAATATGGAAACAGGCAGTAGGAGTTTCTACAAGTACATAACAAGGAAAAGAATCGCTGAAGTCAGTTTTGACCCCTTACAGGATGAGTCTGGGGAAGCAATAATTGGAAACAATGAAATGGCAGATATTTTGAACAACTTTAAAAAAAACCTGCCTTCTTCGTTGAAGACAGAACTGGTTTCCCAAGTGTGATAGTAAATGGACTAAAGTAGGGGGAGGGGTGGGGTGGAGGAATTTACAGTAAACACTATTGCTGAAGAATAAAGTTCTTGAGAAACTAAGGCTAACAGGTCCCCTGGACCTGATGGCCTACATCCTAGTGGCTAAAAAAATACTGGCTGCAGAGAGCATGGAAGCATTGGTTATAACCTGAAATCCCCAAGGTTCCAGAAGAGGAATATCGCAAATGCAATACACCAATTCAGGAAGGGATGGAGAGAGAAAGCATGCAAGTAGAGGGCGGTTAGCCTGAACTATTATTAAGAAGATGCTGGACTTCATTGTTAAGGAGGTAGTAGCAGGATATTTGGAAAATCATCAAACAATCAGCCAGGTCAACATGGCTTTGTGAAAGGGAGATTGTGTTTGACAGATTTATTAGAGTTCTTTGAAAGGGAGATTGTGTTTGAGAAATTTGTTAGAGTTCTTTGAAGATGTAACAAGCAGGGTGGATAAAGAGGATATGGTAGGTGTGACATATTTGCATCTCCAAAACTCATTCAATAAGATGCCACTTAAACGGTTGCCGCACAAGATAAGAGCCCATATTAGCATGGATAGAGGATTGGTTAACTAACAGGGAGCAGAGAGTTTCGGTAAATGGGTCAATGTGAGGTTGAAAAACTGCAATGCATGGAATATCACAGGAATAGCGCTGGGGCCTCAATTATTTATCATCTATATTAACAACTTGGATGAAAGGATTGACTAAACTGTGGCCAAATTTGTCAATGATTTAATGATTGAACAAAAAGTACATGAGGAGCAAGGATTGGCCACTGGACCCCTCGAGCCTGGTCCGCCAGTTGATTATATCACAGCTGATCTGATTGTGGCCTCAACTCCACTTTCTTATCTACACCCCATAACCCTTGACTCCCTTGTTGAGCAAAAGATCTATCTAACTCAACTGTAATCAATGACCCAGTCTCCACAACTCTCCAGGGAAGAGAATTTCAGACACTAACAGCCACACGAGAGAAAAAAAGTCTCCTTATCACAGGTTTAATTGGGAGAACCCTGATCTTTAAAGTGTGTAAAATAGTTCTGGACTTCCCCCCCCTAAGGGGAAACACCCTCTCAGCATCCACTCTGTTAAGCCCCTCAGAATTTTACCTGTTTCAATAAAATCACCTCTTAATCTTGTAAACACCAATGGGTCTAGGCCCAACCTGCTCAACCTTTCTTCAGAAGGTAACCCCTCCATCCCAGGAATTAGTCAAGTCAAACTTCTCTAAACTGCTTCCAAAGCAATTATATCCTTTCAAAGGTAAGGAGGACAATATTTGACACAGGAGTCCAGATGTGCTCTAACCAAGGCCATGAACATCTGCAGCAACACTTCCATACCTTGATACTCGATTCCTGTTGCAATAAACTCCAACATTCTATTGATCTTCCTGATCACTTACTGCACTTGCAAACCACATTTTTGAGAGTCATGAGCCAGGACACCCAGATCCCTACACTCTGTAGCTTTCTGCAGTCTATCTCCGTTCAAATAAAATGCTGCTTTTCTATTCTTTATGCCAAAGTGGACACGTTCACATTTTCCCACATTATATCCCATTTGCCCGTTTTTCTCCACTCACTAAACTAATCTATATCCCTTTGTAGACTCTTCGTGTTTTCTTGACGAGTTACTTCCCCACCTATCTTTGCGTCATCAGCAAATTTGGTTGACATACATTTGGTCCCTTCACCCAAGTCGTTGATGTAGATTGTAAATAGTTGAGGGTGCCCCTGTGATCCCTGTGACACTTCACCAGTAAACCACGTGTACAGGACGCACGCCAGCTTAACATTCAGCGAGCGGAAGCCCTTGTGGTTGACATAATCGACTGCTTGTTACCACGGTGATCTGAGGACCACACGAGTGCAATCGATGGCACCCTGCACCTGTGGGAAACTTCAGATGTGGACAAATCCCAGCACTCTTGCTTCCCGGCTTTCCCGATCCTGGGCAAAATGCACAAAGTTGTGTGGCTTGGCGAAGATGGAATCCATGACCTCATGGATGCATTTCAGTGAGGAGGTTGTGATATTGCACAAATGTCACCAGTGGAGCCCTGAAAGGAGCTTAACGCATTAAAATTGTGTGTTGTGGTCATTTTCACAGCCACTGACAGTTGGTGCCCTCCATGTCCGCTTGTCATAGCGTTATTCTGCGCAGAAACAGGCCCTTCAGCCCATCATGTCCGTGCCGGCCATCAAGCACCTATCTATTCTAATCCCATTTTCCAGCACTTGGCTGTGTGCTATGGCGTTTTAAGTGCTTATCGAAATACTTCTTAAATGTTGTGAGAATGTTATATAAGTGTTATAAGTTTAATACAACCTTTCTGATTTGTAATTCTGTTCCTCTGGAAATGAGCCTCAGAGCTTTGACTGAAATTGTGTGACCTGCATTATAAATTGAATTTATTTGTGAATCTGTACCTCTGGAACCCCTTGCTACCTTAAATGTCTGGAAGTTGTTTGATGAAATTATTCAATTGTCAGTAGACAGTTTAGCTTTTCCTCTGCTTTTGCCCCTCTCTCTCTCTCTCTCCCTCTGCCTCTCACTCTCTCTCTCTGCCTCTCATTCTCTCTCTCTCTCCCTCTCTATCTGCCCCCTCCTTTTATCTCTCTATCTCTGTCTGCCTCTCTCCCTCTGTCTGTCTCCCTCTCTCATCTCTCCCTTTCCCTGCCTCTGCTTCTCCTTCTCTCTGCCTCTCTTTCTCCCATCCTCTCTCTCTCTGCCTCTCTTTTTCTACCTCTCTCTCTATCTCTCTCTCTGCCTCAATTTCTCTGCCTCTCTCTCTGCCTCTCTCTCTCTGACTCTCTCTTTTTTCTGCTCTTATCTCTCTCTGCCTCACTCTCTGCCCCTCCCTCTCTCTGCCTTTCTCTCCGTCTCTCAGCCTCTCTCTCACTGTATTAAATTTGCATCATGAAAAGCTTTCTTACTTAAAACATCTAGCTTTATTTACAGAGCTCTTGAAGAAGCTACAGGCTTGAATCAGTTCCACGACTAGAAAACACCAACCTTAAGATTACCTGTGCTTAGGGTTGATTCATCAGCATGATCATGTGATCCCAAATAAGAGTAGGAATGGTTTTAACAACAATCACTACATTCCTCCCCATTTATTTTTTTTTACTTTTCTCATTTACAAGAATATTTTAATCCACAACATATCCATATATACACAGGACATGTGATTATATATTGAGTGTCTGAGGTGGTTTTCTAATTCAGTTAGAGTGACATAGCTGTATGACATGAAATTCTCCCACTGGATCGACATGATCAGGAACTGCAGCATCAGGGATATCCTTAGACAATGGCAGTTCAGAATTATTTAATTCAACAGAGACATCAGGTATGTCTATTCTAGGTCAATCTATTAGATCAGAGTTTCGAGGTTCAACATCAAGTACAGGTGGAAAAACTGGTTATTGGAATGCCTCACTACTCCATCGATGATCCACATGTTTTTGACCAATCTGGCCTTCCACTTCCACTTGAATTTATATGACCTTCTTAACCTGCATTATAAATTGGACCGATTTGTGAATCTGTGCCTCTGGAACCCCTTGCTACCTTAAATGTCTGGAAGTTGTTTGATGAAATAATTCAATTGTCAGAAGACAGTTTAGCTTTGCCTCTGCTTTTGCCCCCCTCTCTCTCTGCCTCTCTCATTTCCTCTCTCTATGACAAAGATCCAGTTTCAGTGACAATTATACCAGGAAACCAACTAGGTCCATTTCTAAAATTCCTCATGAAGGCTATGTCTCCGACAGTGAACACCCACGTTTTACTGTGAACATCGTGATTCAATTTTTGACTATTCTGGTTCTTCTCTACCTTCCCCTCTGAGCTTGGAAACACCAGACTTAACCTTGTACAAAGGTGGTGATATGATAGTCAAGAAGAAAATGAGAAAGTTGTGTGAGGCATCGTTCGGTAATTGAGAAGAAAACGGGAAAGTTGAGTTTCTGATAATCTCTTCACTCCTGATTTGAACGTTTGAACAGCCCCATCAGCTAAAGCATTTGATGAGGGATGGTACGGTGCTGTTATGATATGTTTGATTCCATTCTGACTCATGAAGTTTTGAAATTCTGCACTAGTGAAAATAGTTCTGTTATTTGAAACGATGACTTCTGGTAGGCCAAAAGTGCTAAAGCAATGATGAATCTTTTCAAAGGTTGAGCTTGATGTCAGTGATCTCACTTCATATAAGTCCATCTATTTAGAATGTGCGTCGATAATCAACAGAAACATTGTATCTAAGAATAGCTCTACGTAGACAATGAGCAGTCTTGTTCAGGGTCAGCTGGGCAACTTTCACAGATGTAGATGAGCTGCTGCAGGCAAGCGTTCCTGTTGCTGGCACTGTTTTACCATACCCTCAATAGCGTCATTGATTCCTGGCCAGCAGACGGTAACTCTTAGCTAACATCTTCATTATCAGAACATCAGGATGTGCATGATGAAATTCTTCTATCAATGGTTTTCTTCCTCAGGAAGAGAAGATCACTCTTGATCCCCATAATGAGGTTCCATCTTGTACATTCAATTCTGTTTTTTGCACATGGAATGGTCTCATCTCCTTGGACATTGGTGACTCTGACTACTCTTACAAAACCAAGTCGCATACCATTGACAAAACGGTGTCTTTGTCCAACTTTTATGAAGAATCCAAGAAATCTAATGCCAATACAACTTTTTGCGGTACAGGAGCACGTGCAATGATCTCTGGTAATGGGAGACAACTGAGCACACATGCATTTCAGGTATGTAATCCCGGATGCTGCATAAAGGTGTGTGCTAGAATTGAAGCCTATCATTGAATTCGTGCAGAAGCAATTGGTGGAATTGCCTTATCTTCACTCACTAACCCTAACAGTAGTTCCTGACCTGTCAAGATCATGAAGTATCAACTGTGCAGATATTGATGGAATTCCTTTACCCCATTGATGAACCTTCCCTTTATTTCTTGGCTTCCTCCTGGAAGATAGGACATTGTTGAATCAACTATTTTATACAGTTTGTTCAGAGTGGCATGAAGTTCATTCTGCTTCTCTTTGTGATTTTCCAGAGGAAGCGACCTTGACCTGAGGGATCCTTGCATCATGTGGAGGTCCTTCAATGTCTTATCTCATTACAAAATAATCATATTTCCCTGACCAGCTCATGATCTCTTCGTGTTCTAACTTGAAAAAATTATGACGAGTTGAGCTTAATTCTTTGCACCAATCCCAACCTAAGAGACTAAGTCCTTCGCCTGTTACAATAATCACTGGAAGCAGGGCTGTCTGTTGCCTATAATGAGGTACAGTGGTGATGCCTTTCACCTGTATTGACTCCCCAGTGTACGTCTTCAGCTGAGCCGTGGTTTGCTCCAGATTCAGTGGCTGGGTACCTTCACTTAGTTATTTAAATGTGAGTTCTCCCACCACCGTGATTGATTCTCCTGTGTCTATCTCCATGACAAGAGGCTTCCCATTCACTTGGAGGGTGACGGTGAGTGGTTCAGTTTTTACTGCTTAGACATTGTATCATGAATATATATCAGCAGCTTCTGGTTCTGTTTGAGTGTGCACTTCAATCATCTTGGTCTGCTGTCTGATTGGCTGCCTTGATTTCGTCCTGCATTGCTTTATAGGATGACCTTTTTTGTGGCAGTGGGCATTCTGCCTCCTTAAATCTGCAGGTGCCCAGTACATGGTTACCCCCACATTGGTGACAAATTAATTTCTGAATTGCTGGTGAGATGCTTCCACTATGCCTTTTTGTTTTTTGAGCAGTAGAGACTGTCTCTGGCTTCGCTGCTGCTTCTGATTTTCACAGCACACCCAGCGTTAGTCTCCTGCCCAAACTGCAGAATGGCGCCATGTTGCACACTCTGTAAAGCCTGTGAGTCCCTCTCAGCACTCTCCATTGCTAGCGCTACTTCCATGGCGGCTTCAGATCCAACATTAGCTTCTGCAAGTAAACGGTGCTGAGCAGCATTGTTATGTACACCGCAAACCAAACAATCTCGCAACATGTCATTAAATGTATCCACAGTGCTCAGTCAACTGTTTTAACTTCACAATGTAAGTTGCGATTGACTCACTCAGGGCCCTCATTCTAGAATTGAACTCGAATCTTTGCATAATTAACAATGGCTTAGATTGAAAATGACCCTGTACGAGGTCTACCAGCTCATTAAAATATCTGGAATTTGGCATGTTCGGGGCATCAGACTACAGATGAGGTTATATGTCTTGCCCCTACAGACACTTAGAACAATTGCTTTCCGCCTCTCCTCTGCAGTTATTTCATTTACCACAAAGTAGAAACCAAGAGCGGAATTTTACAGCAGCGAGATTTTACATTTCTG
Organism: Carcharodon carcharias; assembly: GCF_017639515.1. NCBI lineage: Eukaryota > Metazoa > Chordata > Chondrichthyes > Lamniformes > Lamnidae > Carcharodon > Carcharodon carcharias. Next base: position 85,638,298 of record NC_054485.1, read on the forward strand.
TGTAGGTTAAGGGAGTTTAGAGCAGCTCATCACATTTTATGGCCCCAACCCCGTCGTCAAGGTGCCATAAAAATCTGGCCCTATGCGCTCTATGTACTGGTTCCAATCTTCCATGGATGAGTCGTGTGGGTTGATTCGGCCAAAGAATGGCATGAACGGTGAGTGCACTTTCCATCCTTCCCTTTAGAAATGATGTATTCACATTGATGAGGTGAGAGGCAGTGCCAGAACGATCCCATCTTCCTCTTCAATTGTGATAACTTTGTATTACCAACAGGTCTCTTCTTCAAACAGGTAACTTTATTTTCAGACCACCAGAAGAAGCTGCAAGCTCGGAACAGGTTCACAACTAGAAAAACTCTGCCCCTAAGATTAACTGCACTTAGGGCTGATTCATCAGTACAATTACGTGACCTCGAAAACAGTAGGAATGATTTTAACCACAGTCACTATACTGCCCCCTCTCCTTCTCACCCTCTTTCTCTCTGCCTCTATGTACCTATCTCTCTGTCTCTGCCTCTGCCTCTCTCTCTCTGTCACAGCCTTTCTCTCTCTCTCTCTCTGCCTCTCTGTCATGTGCACACAGTTTTGGGCCCTGATTCCTTGTACCATTATTATTCTTGCTTCACACTTATTAAGTTCTTCATTCTGAGCTCATTGCTGCTCTCCAGAGGTCCATTTATATCACTGCCCATGTCTCCAATTCAGTCTAGTGTTCAAAGTCCATTAAACCTGAGCTGTGAAACTTGTGAAATAAGAGGCTATCAGAGTAATTAAAATATTGAAGCAGATTGGCTGTTTGACCCATTGTCCGGCCTCCGTTGAATACCGAAGTTGGCAGTTTAGATTAGGTTCGGGTTGGTGACGTGATTTTAAAAAAAATTCTGATCCAACCTCAACTGCCAAGGCCAGAGAATATTTGATCCAACATCTTCTCATTCTCTTCCTTTTAGTTAACTCAATTGCGATTGGGATCCTGTCTTGGGGAAAGTGCGGCCTCTCCATCTGCACCACTCGTTACCTGGTGGCCATGGCAACTGCAGATCTACTAGTCATTATCCTTGGGGTCACACTGTCACAGATCAGTTCATATTATTTCCCAGGATCTTTTCTGAAAATCACCCCTGTGTGTAGAGTCATCTTTGTCCTGACTTATGCAGCCTCAGAATGTTCTGTCTGGTTCACCATCACTTTCTCCTTTGATCGACTTGTGGCTATTTGTTGCCAGAAGCTGAAAACAAAATATTGCACTGAGAAAACTGCAACTGTGGTTCTGTCAACAACCTGCATTCTGTTCTGTTTAAAAGACATTCCCTTCTACTTTACATTTGAACCTGGAGAGATAATGGACGATGTTCCCTGGTTCTGTACTGAAATTTCAAGTTATTGTACTGATCCTGCGTGGATGGCATTTGACTGGTTTGATAAGGTTTTAACCCCATTGCTCCCATATGCTTTAATTCTGTTGCTCAACGCTCTGACAGTCAGATATATGTTAGTGACCAGTCGAGTCCGTAAGGGACTGAGGGGTCAGAGCAAGGGAGAGAATCGCAGTGACCCAGAGATGGAGAGCAGAAGGAAGTCTGTGATTTTACTCTTCACCATATCTGGCAGCTTCATATTCCTGTGGCTTTTATATGTTGTAAACTTCTTTTATAATATTATTACAGGAATTAGTCCTGAATATTACAATGATTCTCTATATATCTTTTCAGAAGTTGCACTTATGTTGCTGAGTTTAAATTGCTGTACAAACACATTTATTTATGGAGTGACTCAGTCCAAGTTCAGGGAGCAGTTCAAGAGGTCGGTGAAATATCCGGTTACATCAGTTATTCAGTTAATGAATAAACAAAACAACTGAGAGTGGCCCAGAGACGGGTCCAGTTACTCTGGTCCATGATGGATATATTTATACCCGGACTTCCAGCAACTAAATCACACAGGAATCGCTGGCGATGTGAAACTAACTCCCGGGAGACTGAGGTCGCAGAACCAGATTCACTGCACCCCTGAAGGGCAGGAGGGCAAACAACAACCACAGTCTCTTCCCCACTGCTGGTTCTATGCTGAGATCCTCAGATCTTCGCAGATGAAAAATGTACTTTCTACAAAGGCAAAGCATTGCAGATGCCAAAATATTCTTCTGTGGTTTATTCTTATTTTATTTTTGGAGACATTTTAATCATTCTATTTATCTCTCATCACCCGCCCAGCCGTTGCTCTCCTTCCCACCCTTCACACTCTCTCCCTCTCTCTCCCCCCCTCCCCGTGCCCCACCCATTGTGAGGTGATTTTGTGGGGATGGGAATTTTTGTGTCTGGTTGAGTCCCACCTAAGGGTGGAACCAAAGACAGCTGATACAGGGGAACACCACCACCTGGAAGTTCCCCTCCAAGTCACTCACCATCCTGACTTGGAAATATATCACCGTTCCTTCACTGTCGCTGGGTCAAATTCCTAAAACTCCCTCCATAACAGCACTGTGGGTGTACCTACACCACGTGGACTGCAACAGTTCAATAAGGCAGATCATAACCACCTTCTCACGGACAATTAGGAATGGGCAATAAATGCTGGCATCCCATGAATAAACAAAACAAAGAGAAGAAATTGTGGCTCTTGTTTCGATTCCTGTCTTCCACTGGATGCTCTGAATCTCCTTCATCTCCCCATGTCGCCTGAGGGTTATTTTAAGATCCCCAAGATTTCTGGTGTTATTCAGTTGATGGGAGCCAGGACAAGGGAGCTGAGCTGGGCTGAGCACAGAAGCCAACAGCCCCTGTGTCTAGGCTTGGTGGATGCTTGGATGCATGGGGCCAATTCCTTTCCAGTACCCTAGTATTAGCGGATGTTGTAAATGATTCTCTCACTTGATCTTCTGCCCCTCACTCCTTTAAATTTTCCATCATCACACATCCTGCCCCCGCACCCCGCCACTCCATCCTTAAGACCTACATAAACTGTCCGAGGAAATCTAGTGATATTGGGACAGTAGAGGTGAGGTGGAATGTCAGTGATATCAAACCATAGCACAGGCACAATGGCAAGGTGGCAGCCTCAAAATCTTACTTTTTATTATTGTTGTGTTAATGTCCCCATTCATAGCCCAGCCCTGTCCAATTTCAGGGGTACATGAAAGAACTTGTCCTTCAGTTGCAGATATATGCAATGTTACAGTCCTGGAACAGAGTATGCCATGAAAGACAGCATGGTGCCAGGATGGAGATGCCTGGACTAAAGGGAGCTGCCTGACAATGGCATTTTAATCAACTCATGACCAGGTGACCAGGTTTTTGTGTGAGAGCAGTGCCGACCGGCTCCTACCCTGAAAGGAACCAGACCTAAAACCTTTGCTTTGTGTGTAAGTTCCCAGGAATCCTACAGTAATAATTAGCTGGGTTTTTTCCTCCTCATATCTCTATAACCTGCTCTCTCTCTCTAAAAATCCGTGTCAAGAGGCAAAAAGGAAATTCTCTGTTAGAGACATTGAAAGACAAGTGCTCAGCCAGTGAAATAAATATGGAAAGTGCTGGAAGACCAGCTCGTGTCATCAGCAAGAACTGAAAGGAATTTAGAAGACATCGATCAAAATCAACCCATCAAATCCTGTACTTTGGAATTGGTGCTTTTGAACTGTTTTATCCCACCCTTAATCCATGTTTTTGTGCATCTTATGTGCCTCATATGCGCATGTATAGGGATTTAAGATGGGGGTAGGGTTTATGTTATAGAATTAGAAATTTGCAGTTCATATTTCTTTTTTCGCCATAGGTTAACAACAGTTTGTTCAATAAACAGTTATTTACTTATTAAGTTTACAAACCTGGTGCTCATATTCTGTTAACCTAAATTAAAGAGTTAGGTAGAATTGGGACAATCCGGTGTTTTAGTCAAGCTTTTTACATTTGTTGCAGCTCAGGGAACAACAGGGGGTGGATATTACAGCGCACTATCCCCAGTGAGTCGTGACACTAACTAGGAATGGATCAGGAAGAAAAACAGGGAGATTGAAAAAATAAGACATAGAAAGGTCTAGAGGTTAACCTAAGCCAGATGAAAAGATTGAGAGAAAAAACAGATAAAGTAAGAGATAGGAAATGTGAAAAGGAGGTGAGGGGAATGAAAAAAGAAACTGAGAGAAATGAGGAGGGAGAATCAAATAGAGGCGGAGGAAGATGTAAGGAAGAGATACAAAAGCAGGAGCTGATTTTAATTATTTTATAAGAAAGATACCGCATATAAACACAAATCTGGAACAGGTTAGTGTTGATGGATGAACAAACAGTGCAGATTAATTCTTCCCTGAGGCTAATGGGACAAATTGGTGAGGAGGTGCTGGGTTGGCACTTTTCAAATGAGACCTGCAAAGGGGGAGGGCAAGGAGGAGGGGAGAGGGAGGGGAGGCAAGGGAATGAGGGGTGGAGGGGGAGGCGAGGAGGATGGAAGGGAAGGGTAGGAGGGGTGAAGGGGGTGGGATGGGAGGATGGCTGGATAGGATATGGAGGAGGAGGGGAAAGAAAAGAGGAGGGGTGCTGGAGTAGAGATGGGGAGGAGGGGAGGGGATGATAGGCGAGGAGGGTAGGGAGGAAGGGAGGGATGGTGAAGGGAGAGTGGAGGGGGTGGAAGAGAGAAAGGTGATGGAGAATTGGAGTGGGGGCTGATGGGGAGGAGTAGGGGATGGGTGGGAAGCAGGGGATAGGGAGAAGGAGGGGAGGCAAGAGAAGTACTAGTTGGGGAGGAGGAGGGGAGGGAAGAAAAGAAGGGGTGGATGGGGAGGGGTGCATATATGGAGGGCTAGGGTAGGGGAGGAAGGGGAGTGGGTAGGTGGCGAAGTAATGGGGGAATTGGAAGGGAGGGAATTGAAATGGAGGGGAGAAGGAAGGCTGGGAGAGGGAAAGAACAGGAGGAGGTGGATGGAGGTGAAATGGGGGAATGGGGGAAAGTGGAGGGGGTGGGAAGGAGGAAGTGGGAAGAGGGAAGGGAGGGGAGGGGCAGAGGATGGTACGGTACACCTGGATACGTAACATAGTATGTGTGCCATGGTATGTGTGCCACTTGTACCAGGGTATTCTCTGCTTCTTCTTCCTAATTCTGGCTGCTGAGGTAGTGCCCCATGCTGCTTAGGGACCCTTCCTCATGGCGTGCGAGGCGGCTGCTGTGACTTTCTCAACTTTCTGGGACACCCCTGAGTGTGGGGAGGATCTGATCCGAAGATGTCTTGCTCGCAGCTCCTGTTTCCGATTCCCGTTGTTTAATACTGCTCCGTTAGTTTCATTTCAGCTGCAGTAAGGATGAGTGAATTGCTGGCGCACTGCCAATTGTAGTGAGGTGTTAGACTTGCAGTGTTCAGTGCTGTGAGTACAAATTTTAACTGACAGGAAGATCATTGCAACTGGAATCCCATCCTCTGATTCATGTGTGAGTGACAGAGAATGAAAACGGGTTAAAATAACTAGTCAGAGGTGGAGTAAAACTGGATGTATTCTGTCGGATGTGGTACAGTGAAATATTCATCCATCTCTCCTCACTTGTAATAATTTAGATTGGCTCATTCTAACTCCTGCCCCTGTGGATCTTTTAGTGACGGTTGAAGGAAGATCTATTCCAGAATAGAGATTTACTCTTTAGTTAGAGAATACGCTTCAGAAATTATAAAATATTCCAGGCGAACCGTTCATTGTCACGCAGAGGGCGGACCACATTGTCAGAGTTGCCATCGTTTGGATCAGAGCTTCAATCTAGTTCCTGCTTGTCGTTTGTTCCTGGTGATCGCGGTTAAACCGAATCCCAGTCCGCACTTTTGGCGATTCTTGTCAAACTCATAACAAAAACAAAAGTACCTGGAAAAACTCAGCAGGTTTGACAGCATCTGCGGAGAGGAGCACAGTTAACGTTTTGAGTCCCAATGACTGTTGAAGGGTCATACGGACTCGAAACGTTAACTATGCTCCTCTCCGCAGATGCTGTCAAACCTGCTGAGTTTTTCCAGGTATTTTTGTTTTTGTTTTGGATTTCCAGCATCCAATTTTTTTGCTTTTATCTTGTCAAACTCATTCCTTCTATTCGCGGCGACTCTGGTTAAACAGGACACTGTGTCTCTCACTGTTTCTGGTGATCTCCACACAAGTTACAGATGGCGAACGTGGTAACGCAATGCCAAGATTGTCACATTTTCACTCCTTTAAATGCTTTGTTTTGCTCACTTAAAGGTGTGATCGAAATGCAGGTTGTAATTATCTTTGAACTTTGCATTATCCAGAACTCAGTGGTGTCCATCTGGGAAAGAATTAAAGTAAATTCCTGTCCAAACGGAGTGGGTGATGGCAGCTCCTTTTCCCGCAGTGCATTGCGATGGAGATAGGCTCCATCGAGAGACGGCTCGGGCCGCGCTGCATGTTGGGAGATATAGTCACCTGACCTCCAGCTAGGAGGAGGGGCTGTGAGGTCACTTCTGGGATGGGATAGGATGATAGTGGAATGTGTCCTGACTTTTCACTGCTTAACTGATCCCTCAACACCTAAAGTGGACCCTCAACGCTTAAAATGACCCCTTAACACCTAACCTGACCACATAACACCTAAACTGACCCTTCACCCCCTAAACTGACACCTTAACTCCTAAACAGAACTTTTACCCGCTAAGCTGAGCTCTCTACACCTAAACTGACCTTTCACCCCCTACACTGACTCCTCAACAGCTAAACTGACCCTGCACCCACTAAACTGACCCCTCAACACCTAAACTGAGCCCTTAGCCACTGTACTGATCACACCCGCCCCCCCCCCCAAATGACCTCTCACCCCTTAAACTGACTTCGCACCACCAAACTGACACCTCAACTTCCAAAAATGATGCTGTACCTCAAATTAATCCTTCACCACCAAACAGCAGGATGGGAAATTCCCCAAAATATTGCCTACCCCGAACCACCCATCATCCACTCAACTGACCACTCATCGCAAACTGACCTCCCACGCCAAATTAACCGTTCAGCTGCACAACTGACCACACATCAAAATGTTTCCTCAATACCAGACTCACATCTCACCACAAACTGGCACCTGTCCAACCCCCCCTTCCCCCACCCCATGCCCAAAACTGAGTTTTAACCACAAACTGACCTGTCACCCAAATGACAAGCATATGGAGACAAAATTTGACTGAAGTGGGTTGGGATAATATGCAATAAGGCAAGATGGAAGAGAAAAAGTGACAGTTCACTTCAGGAGATAATTCTCAACAAAGATATATTCCTTGCGAGAAGGATAGAAGGATGCACCATCTGTGGCTAATGAAGCATGTTAGGAAATGTATTAAATTGACAGAAAAGGTGTGCTGTGCTTTGAAGATTAATGGTAGGCCAGAATGTTGGGAAAACATTAGAAGCCAGCAGATCACCAGATGGACTATAATGGCTCAAGAATACAGTTAAGGGCAGACAACAAATGCTGGTCTTGCCAATGATGCCCACTTACCATGAAAGAATGAGAAAAAAAAATAGAGGGATTAATTAGAATATGAGAATAAACCAGCAAGAAATATGGAAACATATGAAAAGAGTTTCTAAAAGTACATTACAAGGAAAAGGATTGCTGAAGTGAGTTTTGACCCCTTAAAGGATGAGTCTGGGAAATTGATAATTGGAAACAAAGAAATGGCAGATATTTTGAACAATTTTTTAAAAAACCTGCCTTCATAGTTGAAGACACAACTGGTTTCTCAAGAATCGTAGTAAATAGGTTCAAATGGGGGTGGAAGAAATTAAAGTAAACACTATAATTGAAGAATAAGGTTCTTGAGAAACTAAGGCTGACAAGTCCCCTGGGCCTGATGTCCTACATTCTAGCATCTGAAAAGAACTGGCTGCAGAGAGCGTGGAAGAATTAGTAATAACCTGAAACCCCCAAGGTTCCAGAAGAGAAATATCGCAAATGTAATACCCCAATTCAGGAAAGGACGGAGACAGAAAGCAGGCAAGTAGAGGCTGGTTAGCCTCTGAACTGCCATTTGGAAAATGCTAAACTTCATTGTTAAGGAGGTAGTAGCCAAACGTTTGGAAAATCATCAAACAATCAGGCAGGTCAACATGACTTTGTGAAAGGGAGATTGTGTTTGATAAATTTATTATAGTTCTTTGAGGATGTAACAAGCAGGGTGGATAAAGGGGACATAGTAAGTATAGCATGTTTACATCTCCAAAAGCATTCGATAAAGTGCCACTTAAAAGGTTACCATACAATATAAGAGCCCATATTAGCATGGATAGAGGATTGGCTAACTAACAGGAAGCAGAGAGTTTGGGTAAATGGGTCAATGTGAGGTTGAAAAACTGTAATGAATGGGATATCACAGGAATAGTGCTGGGGCCTCAATTATTTATCATCTATATTAACAACTTGGATGAAAGGATTGACTCTTAGGAAGGGAGTTCCAGTGTTTTGACCAGGCGACAGTGATGGAACGGGTATATATTTCCAAGTCAGGATGGTGAGTGACTTGGAGGGGAACTTCTAGATGGTGGTGTTCCCATTTATCTGCTGCCCTTGTCCTTCTAGATGGTAGTGGTTGTGGATTTGAAGGTACTTTCGAAGGAGCGTTGGTGAACTCCTACAGCGCATCTTGTAGATGGTACACACTGCTGCGGCTGTGCGTCGGTGGTGGAGGGAGTGAATGTTTGTGGATGTGGTGCCATTCAAGTGGACTGCTTTGTCCTGGATGGTGCCCAGCTTCTTCAGTGTTGTAGGCGTTGCACTTAACCAGGCAAGTAGGGAGTATTCTATCATACTCCTGGCTTGTGCCTTGTAAATGGTGGATAGGCTTTGAGGAGTCAGAAGGTGAGCTACTCGCTGCACGATTCCTAGCCTCTGACCTGCTCTTGTAGCCACTGTATTTATATGGCTAGTCCAGTTCAGTTTCTGGTCAATGCTAACCCCCAGGATGTTGGTGGTGGTGGATTCAGTGATGGTAATGCAATTGAAAATCAAATGGCAATGGTTGGATTCTCTCTCATTGGAGATGGTCATAGCCTGACACTTGTGTGGTGCGAATGTTACCTGCCATTTGTCAGCCCAAGCCTGGATATTGTCCAGGTCTTGCTGCATTTGGACATGAACTGCTTCAGTATCTGAGGAGTTGTGAATGGTGCTGAACACTGTGCAATCATCAGTGAACATCCCCAGTTCTGACTTTATGATGGAAGGGAGGTCATTGATGAAGCAGCTGAAGATGGTTGGGCTGAGGACACTACCCTGAGGAACTCCTGCACTGATGCCCTGGAGCTGAGATGACTGACCTTCAACAACCACAACCATTTTCCTTTGTGTTAGGTATGACACCAACCAGTGGAGAGTTTTCCCCCTGATCCCCATGAACTCCAGTTTTGCTAGGGCTCCTTGATGCCACACTCGGTCAAATCCTGCCTTGATGTCAAGGGCAGTCACTCTCACCTCACCTCGGAAGGCTGTAATGAGGTCAGGAGCTGAATGGCCCTGGCGGAACCCAAACTGGGCATCAGTGAGCAGGTTATTGCGAAGCAAGTGCTGCTTGATAGCACTTTGGATGACCCCTTCCATTACTTTACTGATGGGGCGGTAATTGGCTGGGTTGGATATGTCCTCTTTTTTTGTGTACAGGACATACCTGGGCAATTTTCCACACAGCCGGGTAGATGCCAGTGTTGTCACTGTACTGGAACAGCTTGGCTAGGGGCACGGCAGGTTCTGGAATGCAAGTCTTCAGCACTGTTGCCGGAATATTGTCAGGGCCCATAGCCTTTGCACTGTACAGTGCCTTCAACTCTTTCTTGATATCAGGTGGAGTGAGTTGAATTGGCTGAAGACTGACATCTGTGATGCTGGGGACCTCCGGAGGAGGCCTAGATGGATCATCCACTCAGCACTTCTGTCTGATGACTGTTGCAAATGCTTCAGCCTTATCTTTTGCACTGCTGTGCTGGGTTCCTCTATCATTGACGATGGGAATATTTGTGCAGCCTCTTCCTCCAGTGAGTTGTTTAATTGTCCACCACCATTCACGACTTGGTGTGGCAGGACTGCAGAGCTTAGATCTGATCACTGGTTGTGGGATCACTTAGCTCTGTCTATCACTTGCTGCTTATGCTGTTTGACACACAGTAGTCCTGTGTTGTAGGTAAACCAGGTTGATACCTCATTTTTAGGTTTGCCTGGTGCTGCTCCTGGAATGCTCCCTGCACTCTTCATTGAACCATCGTTGATCCTCTGTCTTGATGGTGATAGAGTAGGGGATATGGTGGGCCATGATTGTGTAAGAGGCTGCTGCTGATGGCCCACAGCGCCTCATACCTTGATACTCGATCCCTGTTGCAATAAACTCCAACATTCTATTGACCTTCCTGATCACTTACTGCACTTGCAAACCACATTTTTGAGATTCGTGAGCCAGGACACCCAGATCCCTACACTCTGTAGCTTTCTGCAGTCTCTCTCCGTTCAAATAAAATGCTGCTTTTCTATTCTTCATGCCAAAGTGGACACGTTCACATTTTCCCACATTATATCCCATTTGCCCATTTTTTCCCCACTCAATTAATTCTAAATCCCTCTGTAGACTCTTCATGTTCTCTTGACAACTTACTTCCCCACCTATCTTGCGTCATCAGTAAATTTGGTTGACATACATTCGGTCCCATCACCCAAGTCGTTGATGTAGATTGTAAATAGTTGAGGGTGCCCTTATGATCCCTGTGACACTTCACCAGTATACCACATGTACAGGACGCATGCCAGCTTGACATTCAGCGAGTGGAAGCCCTTGCGGTTGACATAATTGACCGCTTGTTGCCACGGAGACCTGAAGATGAGTGCAATCGATCGCATCCTGCACCTGTGGGAAACCTGAGATCTGGGCAAATCACAGCACTCTTGCTTCCTGGCTTTCCTGATCCAAGGCAAAAAGCACAATGTTGTGTGGCTTGGCGAAGATGGAATCCATGACCTCAGGGATGCATTTCTGCAAGGAGGTTGTGATATCGCACTAAGGTCACCAGTGGAGCCCTGAAAGGGTCCTAAGGCATTAAATTTGTGCGTCGTGGTCATTTTCAGAACCACTGGCAGGTGATGCCCTCCATGTCCACTTTTTGCCAAACCCTGCAGCAGGTGGGAGATGTGACCAACCAGTTCCCTGACATGAACAGTCTGCGGCCATACTCATTCACGGTCATCTGCAGGAATGATATGCACCATCTAGAGACCCTAGATCTAGCCAGGCCCAGACCAGCGATGGCTTGTTGTGGCTCTTCAGTGGCTTGTGTTAGAGCCCCAGCTGCTCCTTCTTCCAGAAGCTGTTGCCCCTCCCTCTGACCAGACAGATGCCTCCATCACTTTCTTCTCTTTCATATTTGCTCTGTACACCATGAGCTATATAGCTATGTCACCAGGCTCCATGCCCCTGATGTACTCCTCCTGCAGGATGAAAGAAAGAGAGACACGTGGGTTAGCATGGGTGTACTAAGGACCTGTCTTGGTTAAGTGTGAAGGCCCCTTAACTCATCCTAAAGAGTGCTGGCCACCACTTGGATGGCCAGAGTTCAATGCGCTGCATGGCTGCCCGAATCTCCATCCATCTCTGCCCCACTCCACCCGATCGTTTGGTGGCAGCTTCCCCCACTGGACTGCATGCTCTGCTCTCAGCTCAGCCGCAGGCATTCTTCTATCGCGCACTGCAAGGCTGTTCTGTTAGCTTGAACCATGAGGGAGGCTGGTCCAAACCTTAATAAAGACATTGCAAGGGGCTGTGAGCACCTCCAGCAGTGACTGCTCCATGGTCAACTTTAGTAAGGAGATTGTACAACATGTGCAGTCATCCAGCTGTTCTGCAGTCCACTAAGATGCTCATTCGTTTGCAGTCTGTCCACAAGGGGTGAAAAGCTCTGGAGCATTTGATCGCACTTTCATGCCTCTGCGTTGCTTGAGTGGGCAGATAAGCCAGACCTGACTCCATGCATGTCAATGTGGCTGCACTTGAACTGTCTCAGCTGCAGAGGAATGGTCATTTTATACAAGGTTTCCCTAAGGTGTGGCCGTATCCCCCACCACCACATCTGCTTGTCCCTGGGCTCCCTTGCACCACACCCCCCCTCAAACTCGCCTCAGACACAAGGCAGCCCTTACCCCCTCCAACTCGCCTCACAGCGTGCTATCTTGAAACACGTCAGTGTGCCTGAATGATCCAACGTGGGGGACGATTCCTGTGAGCAGGGCTGATAATGACATGCAGGTGTATTAAAATGATAATCCTGATGCCCAGCGGCGGGTAACGCCACCTGCCATTCACCGGTGGAGCGGACGATTGCAAACTGGTTTCACAAACAGTGTGGAACGATTTTTTGGCCTTGCCGCCATATTGTCCACTCACACCTGCCATGATGCCCGATGCCAATGGGCATGGAAAATTCCACCCTCTGACTTTTTGCACATCACCAGGTCTAAAATACCCTGCTCGCTGGCTGGCACTGGAATTACTGCACTCAGAAATTTTCCTCGTTGCACTGTATGAACTCATCTTCCAGGCTATCATTGCCAGTCTAATTCGTCCAGTCTATATGAAGATTAAAATCACCGATGATTATTGCAGCACCCTTCTGACAATCCCCCATTATTTTTTCCTGTGTACACTTTCCTACAGGTAGGTAGGAAAGCAAGTTGTGAGGAGTATACAAAGAGTCTACAAAGATAGGGCAAGTGATTGGGCAAATATTTGGCAGATGGAGCATAATGTGGGAAACCGTGAGATTGTTAATGAATAGGGGAATATTACTTCAATGGAGAGAGACTGAGGAAATGCTGTCACACAGAAGCATCTGGGTGCCCTTGTTCATGAGTCGCAAAAAAAAGTTACCATGCAGGTACAACAAGAAATTAGAAAGGCAGATAGAATATCAGACTTTATTGTAAAGGGGAACGGAGCTTAAAAATATGGAATTATTGCTACAAATGTGTACAGCATTTGTGTCAGGAGTGTGATGGAATACTCCCCACTTGCCTGGATGAGTGCAGCTCCAACAATACTCAAGAAGCTTGACACCATCCAGGACAAAGCAGCCCACTTGATTGGCACCCCATCCACAAACACTCCCTCCACCACCGATGCTCAGTGGCAGCAGTGTGTACCACCTACAAAATGCACTGCAGCAACTCACCAAGCCTCCATATACAGCACCTCCTAAAACAGTGACTGCTACCATTTAGAAGGACAGGGGCAGCAGATGCAGGGGAACACCCCCACCTGGAAGTTCCCCTCCAAGTCACTCACCACTCTGACTTGGAAATATATCGGCGTTCCTTCACTGTCGCTGGGTCAAAATCTTGGAACTCCCTCCCTAACAGCACTGTGGGTGTACTTACACCACATGGACTGCAGCGGCTCAAGAAGGCAGCTCACTGTCACCACCTCAAGGGAAATTAGGGATCGGTAATAAATGCTGGCCTTGATGGTGAAGGCCACATCCCATAAATGAATAAAAAAAACTTACAGTTTTGGTATTTTTACTTGAAGAGGGATATACTTGTATTGGAGGCAGTTCAATGGAGGTTTACTAGGTTGATTCCTTGGATGAAGGGTTTCCCTTATAACAAAAGGTTGAGCAGGTTGGGCCTATACTTATTGGAATAGCAATCTTATTAAAACATGTAATATTCAGAGGGGCCTTGACAGGGCATCTGCTGAGAAGATGTTTCCCCTCTTTGGGGAATTTACAATTATAGAGTCCAGCTTCAGGATAAAGGGTCCCCAAATGATCAATTATCAATGATCAATATTGATTCAATGATCATTTTTATCGACAATGATTGTGACGGTTCAGAATGGGTGAGGGACCAATTTGGAGTGAGGGTTAAGGTTAAGAGTGAGATGTTGGTTTGGTGACATAGGGCAGATCGGGGTGAGGGGTCAGTTAGGCATGAGCTGTCAGTTTTGGGATAGAGGGTGTTACGATCTCATTCGAGACCAGTAACTTTATCTTTGTTTTAAAAAGAGAAGAAATCTGAAATCCCAGTTATTTACTTAAAAAAATGAAACCACAAGACTCTATACTTTAAAACAAAATAATTCTTACTATACGAGAATCAAACAAAGCAAACACAAAATACTACCTTAGCTAACTACCTATGCTCCAAGGCCCAAGATCAATATAAGTTAAACATGAACCTAACAGGTAAATTGTGATCGCTTGTAAACTGTAAATTACACATAAAAGGCAGATACAACTAAGACAGATCTATTCAGCGTATAGGCCATCAGATGTACTCCAAATGCTTAAAACTCTGTCTTCCTTATGAAGAAATTCAGCTCCTCTCCTTCTGGAAGCTAGTCTGATGCCCAGCCGGCAGACCACTGCCAACCCAAGTTCCATGGGCAGTCTTCAGCAAAAATATCAAGCAATATTGATCCGGTGATCATATATATCTACCATGGTTGTGATGGTTCACTTCGGGGTGAGGGAACAAATCGGAGTGAGGGGGTATGGTTAGGAGTGAGACGCCTGCAGAACCTCCTCAGCTCGATCTGGATGGCATAATCCACCAATGTTATCTTCAAGTAACAGAAACAGCTTCAGCAACGTATATTTGCTTATCCTCAGCTTCTGGATCTAGCCTCCGTCTTCTTCAGCCTGCCTGTACTGCACCATTGGACTGAACATCCTATTGTGAGTTCTGATGACTCTGTCTACATTCATCTAGTTTCAAGCAGAAGTTTTGGTTTCCAACCTCAGTTTCAGTTTCCTCAGCATCTAGCAGGGTCAGTTCCCTTTCCCAGTTCCCATTTTCATTTTCCGCTTAGCTCAAAAAGTATAAGCTTTGCCCACAGATTCCATCACAGGATTCAGTTGGGGGTGAGGGGTCAGTTTGGGGATGATGGGTCATTTATGTGTCATGGGTCAGTTTGAAGTGCGGGACCAGTCTTAGGAGAGTGAGAGGTCAGGTGAGGGGAATGCATTAGGGGTGACATACCTGTTGGTGGGGGTGGGGTGGGGGGGGGGGGGTGCAGGGCAAGTTTTGTTTGATGGGTCGGTTTGGGAATTGTTAGAATCATATCTCTTTAAACTGAGTTTTTCTTTTTGAAATATGGAAGGACATTGCAATATTTGGACATTTGGAGGCTGGCCATGAGTTTTTTTTAATAAGGGTCATAAGTTCACCTTGGAACTGTCGACAAGCAGGCCTCTTCCAAGAAATCACCTGACCTACATGGTACTTGAGAAGGAGTTGTTTGTTTGTCTTGAACTGCAAAGCCCTTTAATTAATGAAAAGCTGGAAGACAAAACGACAATCACATGGCAGAGGCAAACCTTACGTTTGAACCTCTGGTTTTGCTTTTAGTCTTGTTGGGGAAAGGCAGAGGACAGAAGGCTGCCCTAACTAGCTCTCTCTCTCTCTCTCTTCCTCCCTGCTTTGTGAAATCGTGTGTGATTCTCGACCTGTAGCCAGAAAATCCTCCTCTGAGTGTAGTTTGTCTGCATAATTTTGAACTTGCTAGCTGAGACAGGAAGAATTGGTCCAGCTATACTCTCCTCCATGCTGAAGCATCATTGGTGAACTTCCTGACATCTACTGGGCCTTCACCTAGGGGAACTTCAGACCGACAGCATCAAACATCCGTGAACTTTAATTTTTTTATTCTCTTTCTAAGAAAGTTTTGTTTTCCATCCACCCCACTCTGTGGAGACTACCTGTGTTTTTTTGTTTGTCTGTGTATCTGTGTGTGTGTATCTGTGTGTGTGTGTGTATGTGTGTGTGTGTGCTGAAGTTTAAAGGGGTGAGTTAGTTACACTTCCAGATTACAATTGTGTATCAACCAATTCTTCAAACATGCTTAAAAGGACTTTTGTTTCATAATAAATTAATCATTCTGAAGTTTTTGAAAGAAGCCTGGGTCAGTCTCTTATGGGTATCAAAAGTATAGCTAAGCAATTGGCCATTTCAGTGAGAAAATTAAAGATTTAAATTACCGGTACAGCCTGACAAGTAGTGGGGCTTAATAACTTGTGCACCCCTCCCATCCCATTTGTAACAGTGTCAGCGGCCAGTTGGGGTGAGTGGACAGTTTGGGTTAGGTAGTTATTTTTGGGCAAGGGGTCAGTTTTAGGGGAGGGGTCAGTTTAGTGGTGATGAGTCACTTTGAGAGTGAGTGGCCAGATTGGAGTGAGGTGTAGTATGGGAGTGAAGAGTCAGTTCGTGAATAAGGGGTCAGTTTGGCAGTGAGGGTGTCAGTTTATTGTGAGGGGCAGTATGGGAATGAGGATTCAGTTTAGCAGTGAGGGGGTCAGTTTGTTGCGTGAGGCAGCATGGGAATGAGGAGTCAGCTTGTGAGTGAGGGATCAGTTTGCTGTGAAGGGCAGTTTTGGATAGGAGGTCAATTTATGTTGAGGAACAATTCACAGTATGAGGTTAGTTTGTGGTAAGAGGTTTATTTGGGTGAGGTGCGAGTGGAATGAGGTCAATTTGGATTGGAATAAGCTTGATTTTTCTTTATTCATTCATGGGATGTGGCTGTCGCTGGCCCATCCCTAAGTGCCCTTGAGAAGTTGGTGGTGAACTGCCTTCTTGAACCGTTGCAGTCCATGTGGTGTAGGTACATCAACAGTGCTGTTAGGGAGGGAGTTCCTGGATTTTGACCCAGTGACGGTGAAGGAACGGTGATTTATTTCAAAGTCAGGATGGTGTGTGACTTAGTGGGGAACTTCCAAGTGGTGGTGTTCCCATCTATCTGCTGCCCTTGTCCTTCTAGGTGGTAATGGTTGTGGATTTGGACGGTGCTGCCTAAGGAGTCTTGGTGAGTTTCTGCAGTGCATCCTGTAGATGGTGCACACTGCTGCCACTGTGCGTCGGTGGTAGAGGGAGTTTGTGGATTGGGTGCCCATCAGGCAGGCTGCTTTGTCCTGGATGATGTCAAGCTTGAGTGTTGTGAGAGTTGCACTCATCCAGGCAAATGGAGAGTATTCCACCACACTCCTGACTTGTGTCTTGTAGATGGTGGACAGGCTTTAGGGAGTTAGGAGGTGAGTTACTTGTCGCATAATTTCCAGCCTCTGACCTGCTCATGTATTCACAGTATTTATATAGTGAGTACAGTTCAGTTTCTGGTCAATGGTAACCCCAGGATGTTGATAGTGGGGGATTCAGCAATGGTAATGCCATTGAATGTCAAGGGCGATGGTTAGATGAGGAATAAGTTTGGAGTGAGGGGTCAGTTTGATGTGAGTAGACTGGAAAGGGGGGTCAGTTTAGAGTGAGGGATCAGTTTGAGGTGAGTAGATTGGAGAGAGGGATCAGTTTAGAGTGAGGGGACAGTTTGATGTGAGTAGATTGGAAGAAAGGATCAATTTAGAGTGAGGGATCAGTTTTATGTGAGTGGATTGGAGAGAGGGATCAGTTTAGAGTGAGAGTTCAGTTTGATGTGAGTGGATTGGAGAGAGGGATCAGTTTAGAGTGAGGGGATAGTTGAGAGTGGGGGGACAGTTTGGAGTGAGGAATCAGCTTGGAGTGAGGGATCAGCTTGGAGTGAGGGATCAGTTTGAGGTGTGGGTTTATTTAGGCTTCAGGATCATTTTAAGATGAGGAGTCAGTTTAACGTGAGGTGTCACTTTGGGCGAGCTGTTTATTTGTGTTAAAAACAAAAATAAAAACAAAAAGCTACGGATGCTGGAAATCCAAAACAAAAACAGAATTACCTGGAAAAACTCAGCAGGTCTGGCAGCATCGATGGAGAAGAACAAAGTTGACATTTCGAGTCCTCATGACCCTTCAACAGAACTGAGTGAAATTAGGAGAGGGGTGAAATATAAGCTGGTTTAAGGGTGGGGGGGAGGGGGGGAAGGGGGTGGGGGGAGAGAAGTGGGGGTGGGGTGTGGTTTTAGGGACAAGCAAGCAGTGATAGGTGCAGATAATCAAAAGACAAAAGAACACAGAGGTGTTGAAGTTGGTGATATTATCTAAACAAATGTGCTAATTAAGAACGGATGGCAGGACACACAAGGTACAGTTCTAGTGGGGGTGGGGTGGAATAAGACTAACAGGGCATAAAAGGTATAGATTTAAAAATAATGGAAATAGGTGGGAAAAGAAAAATCTACACAAATTATTGGAAAAAACAAAAGGGAGGGAGAAGAAATGGAAAGGGGTGGGGATGGAGGAGGGAGTTCAAGATCTAAAGTTGTTGAATTCAAAGTGCCTAGTTGGAAGATATTCAGTCTGGAAGGCTGTAAAGTTCCTAGTCTTCCGACTAGGCACTTTACAGCCTTCCGGACTGAATATTGAATTCAACAACTTTAGATTTTGAACTCCCTCCTGGATCCCCACACCTTTCTGTTTCTTCCCCCTTCCTTTTGTTTTTTCCAATAATTTATATAGATTTTTCTTTTCCCACCTATTTCCATTATTTTTAAATCTATACCTTTTATGCCCTGTTCACCCCACACCCACTAGAGCTGTACCTTGTGTGTCCTGCCATCCATTCTTAATTAGCACATTCTTTTAGATAATATCACCACCTTCAACACCTCTTTGTTCTTTTGTCTGTGACATCTTTTGATTATCTGCTCCTATCACTGCTTGCTTGTCCCTACAACCACCCCCCCAACTTCTCTCCCCACCCCCCACCCCCCCCCACCCCACCCCCACCTTAAACCAGCTTATATTTCACCCCTTTCCTAATTTCACTCAGTTCTGTTGAAGGGTCATGAGGACTCAAAACGTCAACTTTGTTCTTCTCCGCTGATGCTGCCAGACCTGCTAAGTTTTTTCAGGTAATTCTGTTTCTGTTTATTTGTGTGTTGGCTCAGTTTTGGAGTGCGGAGCTGATTTGTTTAGTGCGCGGTCAGTTTTGTGAGTAATGGATGTTGGATTGGGTCAGAGACAATTTGATATGAGGGTTAATCAGTGAAGATTAGTTAGGGAGGGCTCCTGTTAATTCTGTAGTGTGATCATTTAGGGAGGGGCCCTGTTAATTCTGTGCTGATCATTTGTCTGGGGTGGGGGGGCTGTTAATTTTATCCTGTAAATCTATGCTGATTATTTAGGTAGGTATGGTATTTATTTTGAATGATGGCATAGTGGTAATATCACTGAACTCATAATCCAGAGGCTCAGGCTAATGCTCTGGGGACATGGGTTCAAGTCCCACCCTAGCAGCTAGCGGAATTTAAACTTAATTAATACATCTAGTCTCAGCAATTGTGACCATGAGAACTACCATCGATTGTTGTAAAAACAATCTGAATCCCTAGTGTTCTTACCTGGTTTAGCCTACATGTGATCCCAGAACCACGGTAACAGGTTCCACTCTTATCTGCCCTCTGATATGTCCCAACAAGTCAATCAGTTCAAGCACAATTCAGGATGGGCAACAAATGCTAGCCTTTCCAGCCACGCCCACATTCAATGAAACAATATATAAGTGCCCTGACCCCCATCCCAGACTGAAAACTGACCCCAAATTAATCATTCACCCCCAACCTGACCCCCATCCCAAACTGAACCCCAAACCCAAATTGAGCTTCAGAACAAACTTTCCCATCAGACAAAAAAAGCCCATAACTCCAAAATGTCCCTTCACCTAAACTGATCCCTCTCCTCAAACTAACTCCTCATTCCCATCTTGACATCTCACCCAGATTGGCCCCTCGCCCCAAGTACACTTAATATTCCAGATTAACCCCTCACGACAAATAGACTCTTCACCTCAAATGGACCCAAAGTGTAACAATGATCCCTCACCCCCACATAGCCTCCTCACCCCAACACTAATCCTTCTTCAAAAATGCACTTCTTACTCTCAACCTGGCCCCTCATTCTGAACTGACCCAACACCAAAGTGACGCTCAACACTAAACTACCCTCCCCACATAAACTTCTCCGTCAATCACTCCAAACTGACCCTTACACAAACTGACCCACCGAAAATATTCCTCAACCCAAATAAATTGACCCCTGACCCCAAAATTTCCTATCAGTCCAAAAGGGTCCACCATTCCAAACTGACTCCCTCAGTTCAAAATTGGCACTGAACCCAAAATATCCCATTACTGCAAATGGACCCATTACACCAAACGTGACCCCTCAGCCCAATCTGACCCATCATCTGCAATCTGTCGCCCCCATTCCCATTCTGACTGCCTACTGTCTTAATCACCCTTCAACCACAAACTGAGCTTCCATCCCAAGTTGCCACCTCACCCCTCACTGAGACCCTCAAAACAAAATTTGACACTTAGCCAAACATTAGCTTTGCCACCAACTGACCCTTCGCCTCGCCCAACTGGCCCTTCACCACTGCCCACCCCCACCCCGCCCGTCTCCAACTGCCCCCTCCGTCAAAGCTGACCTCTCAGCCCAAAGTGGCACCTCACCCAAAAGCAGCACTGCAATTACATTCTGATTACTCACCCAGAGTTCACCGGGCAAAACCAAGAATTCCATAATCCAAAATTGACCCATCAGGTACGGTGAGTGAGTACTGGTGAAACGGTAAGGGGAAAGGCGGTAATGGGGGAGGGAAAGTGAGCATCAGTAACGGGGAAAGGTAAATGAGAATGTTTGATGAGGGCTGGGTATTGGGGAGTTAATGGGCAGGGTTAATGGGCAAGGACTACTGGGGATTGCAAGATGTGAGAGAATTAAAGGCAAAATGGGGAACTGGTCATGGAGGAGGGAAAATGGAGGACAGGTAATGGGGAGGGTAAATTCAGAAGGGGAAATGGTGGAGGGGAAATGTGCAAGGTTAATGGAGGTGGAGAATTGGGGAGGTGTTGTTGGGAGAGATAGCAGAGGAGGGATCGGGGGAGGGGGAGCTGGGGGAAGGGTTGTGTGTGAAGATATGGATGAGGAGTCCAAGGAGAGGGTAAATGGAGGGAGGGGAAATGGGGGAGCGGCAACGGAGAGGGGGGTAACGGGGTACTAGTAATGAGGAGGACATAATGGGGACAGCATAATGGGGAAGCACAATGTGGGAGGGGCAATTGGGAGGGAGAATGGAGCAGGGTCATTAAGAGAGGGGTGGGCGGTGTAGTAGAAAGGGGAAGTGAGGAAGGACTAATGGAGAAGAAATGGCTGGGGAAGCAAGGTGGGAGATGGGAAAGGCTCGATGATAGGGGGAAATAGGGAGTGTTAATAGGAGAGATAATGGGGGCAATAGGGGATGGATAATGAGAATGAGTAAATGGGGCAGGGTAAAAGGGGGTGGTGATGGGGTAGGAACAGGTGTGGGGCAGTGGGGAGGGGCAATGAGGAGACGTAATGGCAAGGGATGGCAATGGGGAGGAGTAATATGGAGGGGTAATGGGGTCAAAATGTTGGTTGTAAGATCGATTTTTAAGGACGAGCGAGAGAGAGAAGCAAAGATGTATAGGGAGGTAACTCCAGAGCTTAGGAACCAGGCTCATGAAGTATGACTGCCAATTAAAGTCGAGGGTGCACAAGAGGCCCAGAATTCAAGAGGTGCAGGTATCCATGTGGGCTTCAGGAGGTTGCAGAGTTGGAAAGGGTTGTAGAGGCTGGAGGAGATTTTGGAGGTAGCGAGGAGCGAGGACACAATAAAGGGCTGAAGCATTTGCAGCCATCTTCAGTCAGGAGTGCCGAGTGGACGTCCCATCTCGGCATTCTTCAGAGGTCCCCAGCATCACAGATGCCAGTTTTCAACCAATTCGATTCACTCCACATGATATCAAGAAATGGCTGAAGGCACTGGATACTGCAAAGGCTGTGGGCTCTGACAATATTCCAGCAATAGTACTGAAGACTTATCTTCCAGAACTTGCCGCACCGCTAACCAAGCAGTTCCAGTACAGTGACAGCACTGGCATCTACTCGGCTAGGTGGAAAATTGCCCAGGTATGTCCTGTATATACAAAACAAGACAAATCCAACCCGACCAATTACCGCCTCATCAGTCTACTCTCCATCATCAGTAAAGTGAAGGGGTCATTGACAATTGTATCAAGCAGCACTTAGTCAGCAATGAGCTATTCACTGACAGTCAGTTTGGGTTTTGCCAGGGCCACTCAGCTCCTGACCTCATTACAGCCTTAATCCAAACATGGACAAAAGAGCTGAACAGAAGAGGTGACTGCCCTTGATATCAAGGCAGCATTTCACCAAGTGTGGCATCAAGGAACACGTGCAAAAGTGGAAACAACGGGAATCAGGGGAAAACTCTCCACTGGTTGGAGTCATACCCAGCACAAAGGAAGGTGGTTGTGGTTGATGGAGGCCAATCTTTGCACTCCCAGGACATCACTGCAGGAGTTCCTCATGGTAGTGTCTAGGCCCAATCATTTTTAGTTGCTTCAATGACCTTCCCTTTGTCATAAGGTCAGAAGTGGGGATGTTCGCTGATGATTGCGCAATGTTCAGCACCACTCGCAACTCCCCAGATACTGAAGCAGTCCATGTCCAAATGCAGCAAGACCTGGACAATATCCAGGCTTGGGCTGACAAGTGGCAAGTAACATTCATGCCACACAAGTGCCAGGCAATGACCACCTCCAGCAAGAGAGAATCTAATCATCTCCCCTTGACATTCAGTGGCATTACCATCACTGAATCCCCTACTATCAATATCCTGGAGGCTACCATTGACCAGAAACTGAACTGGACTAGCCATATAAATACTGTGGCTCCAAGGGCAGATCATAGGCTAGGAATCCCGCGGTGAGTACCCGCCTCCTGACTCCCCAAAGTCTGTCCACCATCTACAAGGCTCAAGTTAGGAGATGTTATTGAAGTGGAAATAGGCGGCCTTGGTGTTGGAGACATTACGCGATCGATAGCTCATCTCTGGGTTAAGCATGACACTATGCTTCAGAACAATTTAATTCAGTCTCAGACAGTTGCCAGAGAAAGTGATGGAGTCGATAACCAGGGACGGGAGTTTGTGCTAAGTGCCGACACTATGGGTGGAGTCATCTCAGATTTTCACTAAGTGCGGTAGCGGGTGGGAAAAAGAACATTTCATCCGCCGGCCGTGATGGCAAGTTTGAAAAGCAAATCGACTGCAGCACCCCACCCCCCCCAACCCCCGATTTAGTGACACATCCCTGGAATGCCTTTTGGATGCCTTGGAGGCCCACTGTGATGTCCTCTACTCCTGCTCTGGCCACATGTTGTGCCACAGCTGTTGGTAAAGGCTGAGTTATCTAAAATCCCAGAGGTAAACTTTAAACAACTGTCATAACCTATATTTTCAATTGGTATGTTTGAGATGCAACTCTGAATTCAGAAATGAAACCGCCAAGCCTCAAGAGGGTTTTTATATAAATTAAGTTAAACATTTATTAATTTAACAAGGAATTAAACAAATACACATGCCTACAAATTACCATCTTAACTTTTAAACGGATCCCCAAATTAATCACTCCTAGGTAAATCTTCACCAAGGCAACAATAACCCATAGATTTAGACACCAGGCCAAGCACATTTTATCTTACGAATTCAAAATTAGGTCCCTTGTGCTTTGTTTCCTTTGCAGACAGCTGTAGGGCTTAAAGGTGACTTAGATCTCACATGCCTCTGACTTCCACACACAAAACTCTTTTCTATATATACCTAGCCTTCCCCTTGACTGTAAATTCTCATTGTATCATCAGGCCCTTTGAACTCCACCTCTTCTAATGATAAAACCCCTTTCATTGTACCAATTATATTAGTAATATAAACATATTGTTTGGTGTCTCCTAGCTAGGTGCAAGATTTCACCCCCTGTCTTTGAATGTTTTATTCAACAAAATGCAAATGTACTCTCTACCTTACTGTTTAACATCTCAAAACTAGTGTACACCAAAGCACCCAAGCTAGCTGGCTTTAATGCAGTTAGGACACACCCACTCACACCCACAGACACAGACCTTACTACAAGTCCAATTTAAAATCATTTCCAATAACATTGTATACATTAATATCTTCATGACACCTCAGAAGGTCCAGCAATCTCACCACTCCGGCTTGGGAGGCGATGGCAGTGGTGGTCAGTGCCAATGCTGCACAGAAGAGGTTGGCCATCCAGAGCAGAAAGAGGATGAATGATCTCATCCATGCTGCCAGGGTAAGTCAACCATCTCATCACTCTAAACTCACACAAACACAAGCCTATCACACATTCACTGGCATCTCACTCACTGCCAGCTCAAGGGATATCACCAGTCACTCTCTCACACACACATCCTCACATCTCCATCTGGCCTCATCTCCTCTGGAGATTGCTTCCTTAGCCTCACCATCTTGAGGCCACTTGCACAGATCAACATGTGCCCCCCCACACACTCTGGGATATCCCCCTTCCCCAGTACAGCCCTCGCTCTGCAGCCTCTTCCCTTGCCTGAGGCCACTTCTCCCCCTCCCCCAAACAAGCCCTAGCCCTGCAGTTGTTGAAAAGACACCCCTGCCTTATGGTTGGTCTGGTAGGTAGAGACCTGCCCGTGAATCCCACTAAAAGTGACGTGGTGCTGCCTGTGAATCCTGGTGCTGCCCAAAGCAAGGTAACTCTTTCGAGTACAAACCCATTTCCATCTGTTTCAGATGAAGTTACATTGTTTCATAGTTTGCCATTGTGAGATTTGAACTCTTGATGTTGGGGTTACAAACCCAGTACCATAACCACTTGGCTATTTAGGCCAAGCTCCCAAAGCAAGGTAGGCAAACAAACCTCCAAGACCCGAGCAACTCTCTGGGTGCAGATATATTAAAATGAAGTTCCTGATGTGCAGCGGCGAGAAATGTGGCCCTCCATTGACGGGCAGAACAGATATTGCCATATTGTCTGCTCATGCTGCGAAACACAACGTCGCCAATGGGCACGGAAAATTGCACCCATTGGCTTCAGACTTCCCCTAGTTGGAGGAAATTGCTGTTCATCCGGAAAGGAAAATAAGACAAATAGTCTAACAATTGGGAGGCAACAGAGGGATAGATAGAGAGATATAGTGATGAAGTGGAGGCGACTGTTGGCTGCGTCCATGTGAAAATCAGTTCTGTGCTTTTGGATGATGGTGTTCAGGAGAAGCAAGTAGATGGGGAAATAGGAGAGAGAGATAAGGATAGTTCCTGGTAACAAACCAAAGGCAACAGTGTGAGAACGGGAAGTGGAATCATTTGTGGCAATTCGTTGACTATGATTAGACAGATAAAAATGGTCCAGGAGAGTGTCATTGACAATGGAGAGGTGTTAGGAGAGAATCCCCATGCTGGGGTCAGACACTGCCCCGCAACTCACCCCCAATCATGCCCTCTACCCGAATCAGACATTCCCCCTGGGATTATTCCATGTTCCCCAATCTGGATTTGACACTTTTCCCAGGATTGGACCACCCCCATTTCTGGATTGAACAACATCCTCCTACAGCCATCTCTCCCTCTACCCAGACTGGATACTCTCCTCAGGATTGGAACTTGGACCTGCCCATGTTCAGTCTCCCTCGGAGGTGGGTGGGTGAGGGGCGGGGGTTAGGCAGGGTGTCAGGAATAAGATACGCCCACTCCTGCGACCTGCTGTGGAGTCCCCCCACCTGACTGGAAGCCAAGCCTGTAAATGATGGTGGGAAACTTGCTAAGAATAAAGATGCAGGTTGTGGAGTTCAAACCCTGAAGCAAGCTGGGAGAAATATGGACTTCGCCACCTCCCCCCCACCCGACCCCACCTGCCATCTCTGTAACCACACCACACTGCAACACACACCCCCCTCCCTACCACTCCTTGCCACCCCAGCCCACTGCTGATAGGCAGGCCTAAGCAATGCCACCTGGCCAAGCTCAGCTGGACAAGCTCCATTGCTACAGGAATGGAATAGTAGTATTGTCACTGGGCTAGTAATCCAGAGGCCCGGGGTAATGCTCGGGTTCAAACCCTGCCATGGCAGATGGTGGAATTTGAGTTCAATAAAAATCTGGAATTAAAAAAGTCTAATGCTGACCATGAAACCATTGTCGATTGTTGTAAAAACCCATTTGGTTCACTAATCAAAAAAAATCTGATTACAAAACAGTAGCAGGCTGATGTGATCCATCACAGGTAGAGAAGGATGAGGAGGGAAAGCTGATCATTCTCACCGACACAGAGGATGGCATTTGTGACTTTGATAAGAGCCCCTTTCGCTACTGTAGTGGGTGAGGGGGATGTCAACACTGAGTTCTGGAAAGGATGAAAATGGATTTGGGAGGTGACAGCACTCAAGGACTTTGGAGAGAAATGGTGGGTTAGAGGTGGGATGGTAGTTTTCAAGGGAGGAGAGGTCAAGTGTGATGTTTTTCAAGGTGAAGGGCGGTGAAGGAAGATTTAAGGGAGAGAAGCTGAGGAGAGGGCACCATTTACAATATCAGCTGGCATAGGAGACAGGAAGGCATTCCGTCATGTCTATCCGAGCTGCACTGAGGTGCCAGAGCTTCGAGTTTCTGTGCTGACCCCGGTCTTGCTCCTCCCCCCCACCCCTTAAGATCTAGCATCCCCAAACCCCTCAGCTGAGCTTGTCCAGGCTCCAACCCACACCCCATTCCTCCAGCAGGGATAGAGGCGGAGACGGATGGCTGAAGTCAAGAAGGGGACTAGAAGAGAGTCTGGCTCAATAAAACACCTCCAAAACAACATAATCATCTCTTGCATACACATGAAAAAAAAAAGGTTTCTGGCGTTTGCAGCATCTTCACTTTACTCAGAACAAGTGTTTCTGAGCTGAGAATAGAACCGATGGAGGTGGAGATTCTGTAGTTGTTCTTTCCCCTATTGTCCAGCAGGTGGCACTGAATCTCCTCCTGTCCCCTCGCTTCCCCCTCCACCAACACTGGGGTGTTTTAATGTCCCCAGCGATTCCTGTTCTCATACAGTTGAAGGAATTTTGGGGATAGATGTTATATTCATGGACTGGAAGCTCTGGCACCTGCCTCTGGGCTTCTTTCAGTTGTTTTGTTTATCAATTAATTGAATAATTGATATAACTGCGCTCTTGACCTGCTCCCTGAACTTGGACTGAGTCACCCCATAAATAAACGTGTTCGTACAGCTGCTTAAATCCACCAACATAAATCCGACTTCTGAAAATTTATATAAAGAATCATTATAATATTCAGGATTAATTCCTGAAATGATGTAATATAAGAAGTTTATAACATATAAAAGCCACAGGTGTATGAAGCTGCCGGATATGGTGAAGAGTAAAATCACAGACTTCCTTCTGCTCTCCATCTCTGGGTCACTGCGATTCTCTCCCTTGCTCTGACTCCTCAGTTCTTTACGGACTCGACTGGTCACTAAAATGTATCTGACTGTCAGAGCGTTGAGCAACAGAATTAAAACATATGGGAGCAATGGGTTTAAAACCTTATCAAACCAGTCAAAAGCCACCCATCCAGGGTCAGTATAGTAGCTTGGCTTATCATTACAGAATGAGGGAACATTGTCGATTACCTCTCCAGGTTCAAATATAAAGTACATGGGAATGTTTTTCGCACAAAGCAGAATGCAGCTTGTTGCTAGAACAGCCGCAGTTTTCTTGGTGCAATATTTTGTTTTCAGCTCTGGCAACAAATGGCCACAAATCGATCAAAGGAGAAGGTGACAGTGAAACAGACAGAACAGTTTCCGGCTGCATACAGCAGGGCATTGACAACACTGCACACAAGGGTGATTTCCAGGAAGGATCCATGGAAATAATAAGAACCAATCCAATACAGTATGACATCAATGGTAATAAACAGCAGGTCAGCCATGGCCATGGCCACCAGATAGCAAGTGGTGTGGGTGGAGAGGCCACACTTTCCCCGGGACAGAGTCACAATCGCCAATAAATTAACTGAAAAAAAAAGAAAGGGAAGGGGAATGAAACTGGAAATTACCGATCAAACATTCTTCATGCCTGAGCCCAGGCAGTAAGTTCAGGGTTTTAGCACCAAAAACAGATGATGATTGAGAGGAGTGGAATGGGACAGAGGATATAATTTTAATCATTTAAACAGCTGCAGTTCATGTGGCGTAGGCACTGTTAGGGAGGGAGTTCCAGGATTTTGACCCAGCGAAGGACAGTGAAGGAACGGCGATATATTTCCAAGTCAGGATGGTGTGTGGTTTGGAGGGGAACTTCCAGGTGGTGGTGTTCCCATCTATCTGCTGCCCTTGCCCTTCTAGTAGTGGTCATAGGTTTGGAAGGTGCTGCCGAAGGAGTATTGGTGAGTTCCTGCAGTACATCTTGTAGTTGGTACACACTGCTGCCACTGTGCACTGGTGGTGGAGGGAGTGAATGTTTGTGGATGGGGTGCCAATCAAGCAGGCTGCTCTGCCCTGGATTGTTTCAAGCTTCTTGAGTGTTGTTGGTGCTGCACTCATTCAGGCAGGCAGGGAGGATTCCATCACACTCCTGACTTGTGCCTTTTAGATGTTGGACTGACTTTGGGGAGTCAGGAGGTGAGTTAGTCAGCACAGGATTCCTAGCCTTTGACATGCTCTTGTAGCCACAGTATTTATGTGGCTAAAACAGTTCAGTTTCTGGTCAATGTTTGTAGTGGGGGATTCAGCGATAGTAACGCCATTGACTGTCAAGGGGAGATGCTTAGATTGTCTCTTGTTGGAGATGGTCATTGCCTGGCACTTATGTGGCGCAAATATTACTTGCCACTTATAAGCGCAAGCCTGGACTCATGACTAATCTCAGACCAAGTAGAAGTAGGGCAGCTAAAAGAGAGGATAGAACAAGTTCAGAGACCTATTGATCAGTTAGCAGAACATCAGTGACAGGAATGACAATGGAATCCTTATTCAAAGATATGGCAGGAAACCATTCAGAAAGACATTGTAAAAATGAGGGTTTTTTTGGGGATGTGGGTGTCACTGGTCAGGCCAGCATTCATTGTCCACCCCTGATTGCCCTTGTTCAGAGGCAACCACATATTGTTGTGGGTCTGGAGTCAGACCAGGTAAGGACAACAGATTTCCTTCCCTCCAGGGCATTAGTGAACCAGACGGGTTTTTACAACAATCAGCAATGATTTCATGGTCATCATCACACATTTAATTCCAGATTTTTATTGAATTCAAATTTCACCATCTGCCACAGTGGGATTTGAACCTGGGTCCCCAAAGCATTACCCTGGGTCTCTGGAATGCTAGTCTAGTGACAATACCACTATACCTCCCCAACCTACATTGCCAAACAAGAGGTTATACTTCATCAACATTGCTGAATTCCTTGAATAAGTATCAGAAAGGGTGGGTAAGAGAAAAACAGAAAAAAGTAATACACGTTTCCGAAAGGCTTCAGTAAGGCACCACATAGCAGACTCATGACCGATCTCACACCATGTGGTGTTGGGGCAGAAGTAGCAGCACAATGGAGAGAAAGCTGGCTGCAAAAGCAGCAACAGAGAATCGGAGTTAAAGTTATTTTCTCAGATTGGTGGAGGGTGGGAAATGGTGATGAGAAAGATCAGCACTGGGACCACTGTGATTCACAATTACATAAACGATATGGATTCAGGGAGCAGAAGCACAGTTTCAAAATTTGCAGACAAATCCAAATTGAGAGAGCACAGTTAACACAGAGAAAGAATAGAACGAAATACTTGAAGGCATCGAGAACACTGATTAATAAAATTGCACAATCGGCATTTGAATAGTAAATTAATTTCAATGTAGCTAAGTGTGAGGTGCTGAACTTTGGTCATGAGATTCAGCTTCCAAAATATTCCTTGGAACACAAGAGTCGGAATGGGATAGAGGGGCAAAGGGGTGCAGGGTACACATTCACAAATTGTTTAATGTGGCAACACAGGCTAACAAGACTACCCAAATGCAATTAAAGCACTTGAGTTCATTTCTAGAGGAGTAGGACTGTGGGGAAAGAAACAAAGAGCTGATATGAAACTAATATAGAAGCTCAGTTAGGCAACACTTAGAGCATTGTATCCTGGTCTTCACATTGCAAAAAAGGGTTTCTATGAACTGGAGAAGTTGCAAGCATTTTAACCAGGATGCTCCCAGAACTGAGAGAAGCATTTTCGTTATTTCATCATTAACTTTGTACTAGTGTTATTAGTTACTGCCCTTGCACTGATCCTTGTATCATGAACACCTGATATGCATGTCCCTGACTTAGAGATACCTCTCCTTACACGGACACACCTTACTGAGCTAAGGGCAGAGATTCGTACAGGTTACATGCCTGGAACCTCTAAATGATAGATAAGGCCTGATACATCAAATCCTAATCAGTTGCAGAGTGAACGATTAAAAATCATAGATGAATATTAATTATTTTATCGTAGACAAATCATGAAACTCAGCATACAAGCACAAGAATTAGGACAGGAGTGGGCCACTCAGCCCCTCGAGCCTGCTCCTCCATTCAATGGGATCATGGCTGACCTGACTAACTTCAACTCCACATTCCCTCCTACCTCCCCCATAAAATTTCACCCCCTTGCTTATCAAGAATCTATCTACCTCTGATGTCATGATCCATGTATTCTCATCATGTTGGCGAAAGGCGATTAATCAACACAAGAAAATATTTACAGTAACTATATTGAGAGTAAGAAACATCATTATTGAGAGGCTTGAACGCAGTAGCACTGCTTTCCTACTATTTAACTGTCAGTAACTAGTTAACATCTGTTTCTGTTGGTGATGTCCAGGTGGGAAGAGAGCAATGTCAATACATTCTACTTTATACACTTATTGACGCGCATCAGCTAACAGCAAAACTCTTCCCCCTCTCCACCAAATATATATCTATAAAACACGGGGGCCAATCTGAGAAACAGAGAGATCAGTTACCAATTTCAAAATAGAACCAGCTTGTTCCACTTCAGTTAGTGGTTTAAGATCAGCACAATTCTACAGAGACAGATATTGCCAGCGATACATGGGGTAAAATTTTTAGCATGTTGGATCGACATCGGGCGAGCTTCCCGATGTCATTGTGTACTCGCACGATATTTTGGTTGGTGGGCCAAGCGGCCTTTGCACTTTTTTGGAAACTTCATCCACGGATGGGATAAGGTTTCCAAAAGCAAATAAAAATCAAATAAAAACTTTACTTTTTTCATTAATAACATGTGCCTGCCCATGTGACTCTGACACATGACGGGACATGTTTCATAACATTTATAAGATCTGTAATTTTTTTTTAAATAAGTACAGAGTTGCCTCAGGGAGATTATGAAGCGCTCACTCGCGAGCATGCAAGAAGGTCGCACTTGCCTGGCTCACCCTCCTCCCCCTGCCCGCTCAGGCACGCTGAGCGCTACCGCGCGCGTTTCATACTGCGCAGGCCTTAATTGACCCGCCCAGTGTGAAATCGCAGTCCGGCCCCGATCGCGGGCGGTGATTGGCTTCCTGCCCGCGCCCTCTCACCCCAGCCAAGCCCGCACAAGGGCAAAATTCTGCCCCATGGTCACTGGGGTCAGTTATTTCACCCTGGTTAGTTGCCCACACACTCAGTAAAATTATACAGTGAGAGAGACTCCCCATAATACCTTTCCTCTGAGAGTGGACTGCACTGCTGTCTGCTTCAGCTGGACACAATACTCCACTGAAGTCTTGATAATTCAGCGAGTTTGTGGGTTACAAAACAAAGTTTACTTTTAGTTAAGGTCATAGAATAAAAAGTCTTAATGAAATGATGTCACTGATCAGGCATCTGTATGATTGTGACCAGTGGATCAACATGTAACATTATCTGTCACAGAGTAAAACCAGAGATCAGCTCTCTCTCTCACAGAGACACAGACACACACACACACACCACACCCAAACACACACACACACACACACACACACACACACACACATACATACCAGGAACACTAATGACAGCAAGAATCATGTAGTATATTTTCCTGATACTGTGAAACATTTCCATATGTTCCTTTGTGATTTGAACTGTCCCTTTGTGCTACAGTCAATCTCTCTGAAATAAATTTTGTGGGAATACATTATAAGTGCCTTTAATTTATACCTTGTTGGATGTCCACGGGGACACTGATGTTGCAACACTGCAGTTGTTTTAAAAAATTTGAACAAACAGGTTATGTCAGCTGAGTTGAGTCCTTGTTATGACACAACATATTTAGCACTGGGATTTAATTGGAAAACCCCAAAAATATGGTCAATTCCGACATAATATGAATTAGCTAAAGAAAAGACACTGTTCTCAAATCAATTGTGTGTTCCTTCAAAGATCATTAAGTCTATCTCAATATTTCATGTGTTTTCAGAGTGAATCAGAGTTTCACTTGAATGTCCTCATCCTGTAAACACATTACAGATGTTGAGAGTGTGAAATCTGATTCTTTGGACAACAGAATTAAACTGATGCAGACCCACCCTCAAACTGATACATCCCCTCAAACTAATACAGCACCTCAAACTGATACAGTCCCTCAAACTAATACAGCCCCTCAAACTAATACAGTCCCGCAAACTGACAGAGCCCCTCAAACTGATACAGTCCCTCAAACTGACAGAGCCCCTCAAACTGATACAGACCCTCAAACTGATACAGTCCCTCAAACTGATAGTCCCTCAAACTAGTACAGTTCCTCAAACTGATACAGACCCTCAAAGTAATACAGACCCTCAAACTGATACAGTCCCTCAAACTGATAGAGTCCCTCAAACTAGCACAGTCCCTCAAACTGATAGAGTCCCTCAAACTAGCACAATCCCTCAAACTGATACAGCCCCTCAAACTCATGCAGCCCATCAAAGTAATACAGTCCCTCAAACTGATACTGTCCTCAATCTAATACTGACTCTCAAACTAATGCAGTTCTTGAAAATCATCCATCTCAGTAGTTCCAGCTGGACATCCCAAAGCTCGTGCTGCCTGACCAATACAATGTCTCAGGACATTTCCTTGCTGTTGGAGAATAACTTGGAGTTGTTGGGGGGAGGATCCAACCATGGTGTGGGAAAGAGTAAGGAAGTACAGGGAAGATATCCTGTTCTGGGACCACCAGGAACTAGAAGCTCAATTAAAATTAGGCCCTCAAGACTTATAATCTTTTGATTATTACCCAATCCACATGAAAACTGACAGAATTATGAACAGGTTAAGGAGGTGCACACGTAGTTCAAGCAGTGGTTTAGGAAAGAGCAGTTCCATTGAATGGGACACTGGAACCAGCACTGGGCCAGACAAGTACAGTATCATTGGCATGGGCTCCAGATGGGTCAGAGTGAGTCTAGCATCCTAGCAGAAAGGATAAATAGGGCATCACAAGGGCTTTAGACTGGTAAGTTTCAGGGAGAGTTCAGGAGGAAAACATAGTGCAGTGAATAGTTCAAAATAACACAAAAGGGAAAATGGTAGAGCAAAGGTCAGAAACTGTGCTTTGAGCAATGCAGATAAAGGGTAAATTAAAAGAAAAGAATGTAAAGTAGTTCAACCAGGAGGGAGTAATGGGAAATACATGGCGAAGGACTCTGCAGTCATCTGCAAACTGTAGATCAGGTACATCTGTGGTGCTCAGTTTAGTCGTGGCATGGAGACGACCGAGGTTAAAGAGGTTTCCATCTAGGGTGGTATGTAATATGACACCAGAGGGCAGTTACTCTTTGATGAGGTGGATAGCCACTGTCAGGTAGTTTTGCAAATAGTATGGGGGCTATCACACAGCCTTGCTAGATACAGGTCTGGATTTTGAAAGTGTCTATTTCAATCTCCCACTCATGACATTTGCAGTAACAGCATCATAAAGCAGTTTTTGGATTGTGACGAAGATTCTCGGACATCCAAATCTTGATATCACAATCCAGGGAGCCTCATGAGTTACTGAGCCAGATGCTTTGGTCGGGTCAATGAATGCAATGAAGAGTTCCTGGTGTTGTTCTCGGCATTTTTCTTGGATTGTCTGGCACATCAGAGGTTCCTGTAAGAGGTTCTAAGCCACACCATGTCTCTGCGAGGATTTCTTCAGCCACTGGAAGTAGGTGATTCAGGTGAATGCGTGTCAGGATTTTCCCTGAGATGGACACGAGGGAGATACTTCAGTAGTTTCCACAGCTTGATTTATCTCTCTTCTTGAAGACAATTACAAATGTCATATTCCTGAAGTGGCAGAGTGGAGGAAAGGGTGAGTATTTTGTTTACCTCACAAACCTGTGGGATGAGCACATGGTGTCTTCATGCGAGCAAAAGCCCACCTGTTTTGAAGACCACAGCTGGAATACCATCAGGGCCGCAGGCTTTGTTGCTTTTCATCTGTTTGGTTGCTTGTTTCAGCTCTCCCATCGATGGAGGTTCACCCATAGATTCAACTGCAGGGTACTACAGGTCAGCCTGGAGACTATCAGCTGCCACTGTGGATTCACGGCTGAGCAGTTGTGAAATGCATCCTTTCCTGCATTAATCCTTAAGAATACAAACACCATCCCGTGAGTGAAAGAGATTTTTTCCACTTGGACTTGGTTGACAGATGGCCCTGGTAGCTTGAAAAAAATCTTGACCTGTCATGATGGTCAACGCATTGTTGGATTTCGGAGGGACTACAAAAACGGAATGCTTAAAGTAGCAAAGGAGCTTGCAAAGGGTATCAATACCAATACAAAAAGTACTTTACAACTACATGAAGAAAAAGTGTGGTCAGAAGAAATGGCCTGAATATTTCGCATGGCGGGGGTCTCCCTACCTGCCAGCCAAAGAGTCGGCGGGGAACACATGCCGGCCAACTCCGAGTGCCCCTCAAGCCATTTCATGCTCAAATAGCATCAGTTGGCTGCAGGCGGGACTTTCGCCCCTCACTCCGGAGGAAGTGCCGCCTTAGACAGCTTGGCTCGCAGCTCTCAAATTCTTGCAGCGAAGCAAGCTGCAGTGGACAGAAAAGGAGGTGGACCGACATGCCTGAGGCTTCCTTCCTGGACAGGAGGACAAGGTAAGTTTAAGGGGTTCCAGTGCGGGGACGGCAGGGAAGGCCTGGGGGGAGGGGGGGTTTGCGAAGGGGACAATCGAGGTGTTGGGGGAAAGGCCGTGGTGGGTGAGGGGGGAGAGTTGAAGCGGCCATTGGACCTTAAGCGGGTTGGGTGGAGGAGGCGCACGCAGCCAGAAGGGGGCTTCTGATGGAGGTTCTTTCCGTCCAAGATCTAACTCCATTGATTCTCGGGCTTCCCCTATGCCAGCTCAGTCCTCCCGCCAGCCTAAAAACTGAGGGAAACGGCCCTTAAGTGGCCATTATTTGGCCACTTATGGGCCTCAATTGGGGAAAGGGCAGGCTTCCCGTCTGAGGCCTTGCCCACCCCACTGCAACATTGCTGCAAGGTCAAGATGGGTGGGAACCCGAAGGGAATCCTGTCCCTTCTATTTCACACTCCCCTCCCCCAGCCAAAAACCCGCCAGTGGGGGAGCGTGAAATTCTGGCCAACGTGAAAACTGTGATCTTGTCCACGACAATAAGAAAAAGGTGGGTACACTGAAAAATTACCCTGCGTCAGTACTTAGAGTTGATGATGGGATCAGCATACCAGACACCAGAAGGTAACTATTAATGGATCAGGGACATGGATACACCAACATTAACACAAGTAAGACCACAGTAACGGAGAAGTTAATGACACGACAAAATGACAAATGTCCAGGACAAGATGTTTTCAATCCCAGGAAGCGAGTGAGTACATTGCAGATGCTCTCACTATAATCTTCCAATGTTCCCTCAAGCCAGGAACTATTCCTATAAACTCAAGCATTGTGTCTTTGTTCAGCACCACAGCTTAGGAAGGATGTGAAAGTCCTGGACTGGATGCAAAGGAGGTCGGCCAAAATCATTCTGGGGATGAGGGAACTGAGCTACAAGGTTAGGTTTGAAAAGTTAAACTTTCTCTCATTGGAGCAAAAGAGGTTGAGGGGAGATTTGATAGACGTGTGCAAGATTATGACAAGGTTAGGGATGAGGTAGACATAGGAAAGCTGTTCACATTAGCTGACTACGTAACACAGGTTGAAGATTTTGGGCAAGAGACGAAGGGGAGATGTGAGGAAGAACTTTTTTAACGCATAGAGTGGAAATGATCTGGACTCAGTGCCTAAGGATGTCGCGGAAGTGGAGATAATTATTGATTTCAAAAGGAAATTGAATAGACACTTGAGGGAAATAAACTTGTAGTGCTACCGGGATACAACCAAGGAATGGGACTGATTGGATTAGTCTGCAGAGAGACGGTGTGGGCTTGATGGGCCAAATGGTCTCCTTCTGTGCCGAAATGACCCTATAACACTTGGCTGTTTGAGTTTTTCTGAAAGGAGAGACATTTTTGCCAAAGCTTTTTCATCTTGCACTCATCAGGACAATTCGCAAGAATATCAAATGTAAAAGGAACAACAACTTATACTTCATGAGAAGAGAGTTCTATTTAAGAACAATACAGAGGAAAGCCAGCAAATTATATACCAGTTAGCTTAACATCCGTTGTCAGGAAATTACTATGGTCTATAATTAGGGTTAGGGAGACTGAATGCCTCGAACATTTTCAGCTGATCTAAGAGCCATAAGCTTTGTAAAGGACAGGTCATACCAGACAAGCTTGATAGCAATTTGCAAGGAATATGCTTTTTTCTGTCTGTGCATTAATATAATCTGTAGGAGCCTCATTCTTTCTTTCTGCCTCCATATTCCATTGACCTGTAAGGTAGAATGATAGAATAAATGCACACGTATGAATATGCAAATTAGGAGTAGAAGTAGACCATTCGGCCCCTCAAGTATATTCCACCATTCAATAAGAACATGGCTGATCTGACTGTGGTGTCAACTCCATATTCTGCCTATCTCCGATAACCTTTGACTCCCTTTTTAGTCAAGAATCTATCTCCCTCTGCCTTAAAGATGTCCATTGATCCTGCCTCCACCGGCCACTGGGGAAGACTCATGACCCTTTGGGAGAAAAAACTTCTCCGCATCTCCATCTTCAATGGGATGCCCCTTATT
This sequence comes from Carcharodon carcharias, assembly GCF_017639515.1. Classification (NCBI taxonomy): domain Eukaryota; kingdom Metazoa; phylum Chordata; class Chondrichthyes; order Lamniformes; family Lamnidae; genus Carcharodon; species Carcharodon carcharias. Next base: position 85,675,232 of record NC_054485.1, read on the forward strand.
TTTAAATTGGATCCCCTAGTTCTTGTTCCTCCCACAAGGGGAGGCATGCTTTCAGCAACCACCCTCTCAAGTTCCCCCAGGATCTTTTATGTTTCAATAAGATCACCTCTCATTCTTCTAAACTCCAATGGATACAGGCCCATCCTTTACAACCTTTCCTTGTAAGATAACACTTCCACTCCATCCCAGATATCAGTTGACTGAACCCTCCCTGTACTATTTCCGATGAATTGATATTGTTTCTCCTAAAAGGAACCAAAATTGTACACCCCAGGGCCGGAATTTTCCAGCCCCATTGGCATCAGGCGTCATGGTGGGCGGGGGGAGGCCAGGGTGTGGTTGGTAGGGCCACAATATGGCGAGAAGGCCAAAAATCAATTTCACACCAGCGTGAAAGTACAACGGGAAGATGGGAGGAGGAGGGTGTAACAGGGGGTGGTGGGGAATGCAGCAAGTGGGGAAGTAGGCATAAGAGGGGAGGAAGGTGTGAGGGAAGGAGTTCAGAGGGGGAAAGGAGTCCAGGGGGAGAAAGGAGTCTGGGGTGGGGAAGGAGTTCGGGGGAGGTTAGGAATCCAAGGAGAGAAAGGAGTCCAGAGGAAGGAAGAAGTTTGGAGGGGGGAAGGAGTCCGGGGGGGCAGCAGGGGGGACCTATCTGCAGCTCAAACAGTAATTGTTTCCCCTTTCATCTCATTTCCATTGTTCTCACACCTTTTTGAAACTCAACCCCTTCGAAATATAAGATATTTCATGTCTCTATCTTGTCTTTGCTTTTGGATCAATAAAATATAATATCCCCACTACTATTTACTTACAGAACTCCTGGAAAATGCAAACTTGTTTCTTTTTACCTCTGACTCCTCTTTGATAATCAAACAAAGTCTCCACTGATCTAAAAATGCAAATGTTAGATCTAACCTATTTACTTCTACCTCAAACCTAACACCTGTATCCTTTTCATGTTTAACCCGCACCATCCCCCCCCCCGCTCCAGACAATCTGACTCCTATCAATCTCTGCCCAGCTTAAATAAGTCTCACACAAACACATAGACACCCAGCCTTCTTTACACAATAACACCGAGTTCCCCAAAAATATTAAACAAATATAGGATCCATTCTCACAGAACATTATTTTCTGATGAAACAGTATCGACCTGAAACATCAACTTTGTTCCCCACTCCACATATGTTGCCTGGCCTGTGGTGTTTTCAGCATTTTGTCAACAGGTTTACTTCAGTTTCAGCATTTTGCTTCGGCTCAAATACTTAGGCCTGAATAATCATGGGCATCCTACAGGCAGTGGCAGTCACATTACCTGAGGACTCGAGACCAAGACAGTTATACCTGTGAAACATGTGAAATCAAAGGCTTCTAGCCTCAACAAAATATTGAAGCTGATAGGCTGTTCGCCCATGTCCCAACCACCATTAAAAGCAAACATGGGCGGGTTTCGGTTCAATTTTGGTTGGTGATGTGATTTTAAAAATGTTACTCTCTGATCTGACTCCCATCACCAGATATGGAGGATATTTGACAAGTAATTTCCAGTCACTTTTCATTTCTTTCTCACACAGTTAATTTAGTGACAATTGTGATCCTGTCCCTGGGGAAGTGCAGTCCCTCCACCTGTACCACGAGTTGGCCATGGCACCAGTGGACCTACTGGTCATTATCACTGCAGTCTTACTGAACCGGAACAGTTCATGTTATTTCCCAGTATCTTTCCTGAAAATTACCCCTGAGTGTAGCGTCATCTTTGTCCTGCTTTTTTGCTGCCTCAGCAGGTTCTGTCTGGTTCATTGTCACTTTCTCCTTTGATCAATTTGTGGTCATTTGTTGTCAGAAGCTGAAAACAAAATATTGCAACAAGAAAACTTTGGCTGTGGTTCTGTCAATAACCTGCATTGTGCTCTGTTTAAAAAAAATATGTGACCTCTTACTTTAGATTGGAAGCTGGAGAGATAATTGACAATGTTCCCAGGTTCTGTAATGAAAAGCCAAGCTATTATATTGATCGTCCATGAGTCGCACTTGAATACTTTGATAAAGTTTTAACCCCATTGCTCCCATATCTTTTAATTCTGTTGCTCAACGCTCTGACAGTCAGATATATTTTAGTGACCAATCGAGTCTGTAAGGGACTGAGGGGTCAGACCAAGGGAGAGAATCGCAGTGACCCAGAGATGGAGAGCAGAAGGAAGTCTGTGATTCTACTCTTCACCGTATCCGGGAGCTTCATACTCCTGTGGCTGTTGTATGTTATGAACTTCTTATATTGTATTATGACAGGAATGAACCCTATGTATTACATGTATTATATTTATTTATCCCACACAATCAACATCCTGGGGTTACCATTGACCAGCACTCCATGTCCAAAAGCAGCAAGTCCTGGGCAATATCCAGGCTTGGCCTGACAAGCAGCAAGTAACATTCCCACCATACAAGTGTCAGGCAATGAGCAACCCCAACAAGAGAGAATCCAAATATTTCCCCTTGATGTTCAATGGCATTACTATCAGTGAAGTCACCATAATCAACATCCTGGGGGTTACCATTGACCAGAAACTGAAGTGCACTGGCCATATAAATACTGTGGCAACAAAAGCATGTCAGAGGCTAGGAATTATGCGACGGGTAACTCACCCCCTGACTCCCCAAAGTCTGTCCACCATCTACAAGGCACAAGTCAGGAGTGTGATGGAATACTCCCCACTTGCCTGGATGAGTGCAGCTCCCACCACATTCAAGAAGTTTGACACAGTCCAGGCAAAGCAGCCCACTTGATTGGCACCACATCCACAAACATTCACTCCCTCCACCACCGACGCACAGTAGCAGCAGTGTGTACCATCTACAAGATGTACTACAGGAATTCACCAAGGCTCCTTAGTCAGCAATTTACAAACCCATGACCACTACCACCTAGAAGGACAAGAGCAGCAGATAGATGGGAAACCACCACCTGGAAGTTCCCCTCCAAGCCACTCACCATCTCGACTTGGAAATATATCGCCGTTCCTTCACTGTCGCTGAGTCAAAATCCTGGAACTCCCTCCCTAATAGCACTGTGGGGTGTATCTACACCACATGGACTGCAGTCGTTCGAGGAGGCAACTCATCGCCACCTTCTCAGGGGCAATTAGGGATGGGCAATAAATGCTGGCCCAGCCAGCGAAGCCTACATCCTACAAATGAATAAAAAAATTCGGGGTCCCAAAAGCAGCCAAGTTGGGACCACCTGCAGCTTTCTGGCCCACCACTGGGGCCACTCACCCACCCGCCACCAACACGATAAAATTCAGCCTGTACCTGGGACGAGTGAAACTTCCTCTCGGGGAGGCATTTCCTCAAGAACCCAAAGATACTTTTGCATATTTCTCCTCAAACCAGCCTCCAAGCATTAACCCTAGTCATTCTATCCCTAGTACCCAGGGATTTGTCCCAACAAATTGCCTTCACCTTCGATGAAATTCTGCATGAGTCTGGGCTAAGCCCGATAACCTATCACCCCCTTGCTTACCAAGAATCTATCCACCTCTGCCTTAAAAATATTCAAAGCCTCTGCTTCCACCACCTTTTCAGGAAGAAAGTTCCAAAGACTCACGACCCTCTGAGTGAAAAATTTCACCTCATCTCTGTTTTAAATGGGCAACCCTTTATTTTTGAACAGTGACCCCTCGCACTAGATTCTCGCACAACAGGAAACACCTCCTTCACATCCACCTTTTCAAATTCCCTCAGGATCTTATATGTTTCAATCAAGTCACCTCTTACAATTCTAAACTCCAGCTAACACAAGCCTAGTCTGTCCAACCTTTCCTCATCAGACAACCCATCCATTCCAGGTATTGGTCTGGTAAACCTTCTCTGAACTGCTTCCAACACTTTTACATCCTTCCTTAAATAAGGTGACCAATACTATACATAATACTCCAGATGTGGCCTCACTAGTGCTCTATATAACTGAAGCATAACCTACCTACTTTTTTATACAATTCCCCTCATAATATACGAGAACATTCTATTAGCTTTCCTAACCACCTGCTGTACCTGCATACTAGCCATTTGCTATTCATGCACTAAGACACCCAGGTCCCTCTGCATCTCAGAGCTCTGCAATCTCTCATCATTTAGATAATATGCTTCTCTTTTATTTTTCCTGCCAAAATGGACAATTCCACATTTTTCCAAATTATACTCCATTTGCCAGATCATTCCCCACTCACTTAACCGATCTATACCTTTTCGTAGCCTCCTTATGTCCTTGTCACAACTTACTTTCCTACCCATCTTTGTGTCGTCAGCAGATTTTGCAATTATCCCAACCATCCCTCCATCCAAGTCATTAATATAAACTGTAAACAGCTGGGGTCCCAGCACTGATCCATATGGCGTACCACTCATTACGTCTTGCTAAATCTGATAAATGCCCATTTATACCTACTCTCTGCTTCCTGTTAGCCAGCCAATCTTCTATCCACTGAGTCTGAGCTGATTTCTTGATGCGGAGGCTGGTGACAGGTTGTTTTGCTGCTGCTGGGTGAAACAAACACAAGGTCAGTGTTGGTGCCACATTAGAGGACCTCCTATGTGTTAATCTGGTGTTGACTGTTACTCCTCTTGATCTGCAGGTAATCTGGATTCATCATGGCCAACAACCTTTTGAACATCAGCACGACATAGGAGCTCACTGTGACCTGAGGGTCCTCATTTTGTCCAGGATCTAGCTTCCTCACAGCTTCACATTTTCATAGCCTTTCGTTCAACAGCTGTTGTGGCTGCCATCAGATCCCTCCACACGGGAACTCCAGCATTTCTCCATCTGCCATGGTGAAGTTTCAGGTGTGGGTAGGATGGCTGATAGTGACCGCTCATGTCCTATATGTTTGGCATCACTATCTTGTCCCTTGTGCAGTCCTGAAAATCCACTGTCAGGAAATATGGGACACCTGAAGGACAGTCCTGATCTTCAAAGATGAGCTGAAGCTAAAGAATTGAAGGAATCAGAGTTGGGAAATTGCTTAGGTTTGATATCTAACAAGCACACACACACATACACACTCACACACACAGAGACACACACACACACTCACACACACAGAGACACACACACATACAAACACACACACACACACACACACACACACACATACAAACACACACACACACACACACACAGAGACACACACACACACAGACACACACACATACAAACACACACACACACTCACGAACACACATACAAACACACACAGACACAAACACACACACAGACACAGAGACAAATCCACATACAACACATACACAAACACAGACAAATCCGCACATGCACAGTCAGACACAGGCACACAGATACACACACACACACACACGTACAGACACACATGCACAGACACAGACACAAATGGGAGTGGACAAGCACTCATCTCTCGAGGCTGCTGATGTATCTGTAGAGTGGGTGCTTTACCAGCACAGGGACAGCTCCTGTGAGTGGAATGTACAATGTCCTTGTGTTGATCTCTGTGACTGTGCAGAACATGTCTGATTTCTGGGCAGTGATGGATACATGTGAGAAATGGTCCATGAAGGTATTGGTCAGTCTGAGTTAGATACAGAGTAAACCTCCCTCTACACTGTCCCCATTGAACATTCCCAGGACAGGTACAACATGGGTTAGTTACAGATTAAAGCTCCCTTTACACTGTCCCCATCAAACACTCCAGGGACATGTACAGCACAGAGTTAGATACAGAGTAAAGCTCCCTCTACACAGTCCCATCAAACACTCCCAGGGCAGGTACATAACAGGGTTACATACAGAGTAATGCTCCCACTACACTGTCCCTATCAAACACTCCCAGGTCAGATACAGCACGGGGTTAGGTACAGAGTAAAACTCTCTCTAAATTGGTCCAATAGGAAGAGCCAACTCAGCTTGTACTAAAAGCAGCAAAAAACCACTCTCTGACAGTATGTAATGAAGCACACCAGCTCAGGAACAATGCGGTGAGCAGGAAGATTAAACATGTCTGTATCTCAAACGCCCACCTGAGGGTTTTGACACCTTCTGCACAAAGTTAAAATCCAGTCGATTTGTTCCACCGAAAGCCGAGCCTCATGGTTAAACTCACACCTCAGTCAGGTACTAGAATGATGGAATGTCAGGAAACATTTTCGCTTTTATCATCACTGAAGCTTATGATTTCATCCCAGCCATGACTGAGGGTTTGCAGATCTGCTTCTGTGAACCCAGAGATCTTTCTCCAACACCAGTTATTGTGGAGATGATTCCAATTCTATCTCCAGCACCCTGAAATACTGTTCAATCCACGAATCTTTCCGTCATAAAGTTATTAATGTTAATTTGAGAATCTGTTGGATCCAGTGCCCTTGGTCTGTTTGGGCTAAAGGATCTGGGTTGCATGCTTGTTCCAAGGTGACTGAGTTGGTACAGAGACAGAGAACATCAGGAGATCGTTGTTGTAATAAGCACATACTGTTTATTTATAAACTAAACTCAGCAGCTACACTCGTGTGCTCACAACTCAAAACTCTGAGTTCACTCTTCAGTGTCTAACCCAAGACTCTCCCACAGAGGTAGCCCGTGCTACTCTGCTATTGGGTATTAAGATCATGTGATCTTACATTACAACACTTGTCTTAAAGGTATATTACATATCAGATTACGACAGAATCTGTAGCTGGAATACAATGAGACTATGAGTTTGACTATGATTTCATTTAATTAGCATCTATTGTAATTATTAGAGTGGTTGAATAAATTACTTTAATGTAAAATTCTCCTTTTCTTTCCATTCCCTTATTTAGATGGACTAAAGACACTCAGTGTCACACCACCCAATTCCACCTCCTCGCTAACTCAGTCCATTGATGTGTAACCAGGGGGCATAAACCCGCCTCTAGCTGACATCATAAAGGAGCCAGGAGCCAATCACATCGCAGCCCGGATGATGCCACGAAGCAGCCCAAGCCCCGCCCACTCTGGGGGTTACATGGCCACATGGGAAAGCTCTGCTCCTGATGTGCTGTCTCACTGGGCATTAATGCAGCTTGTACCTTGAGCCCTCTTCCAACCTTGGTGCCATGTACTGAGGCTCCTAACTAATCGTAGCAGTCAATCACTCAGCTCCTCACGTCTATTCTGCTATTCAGTGAGTTTATGGCAGAACTGTGAAGTAATTGCAACCTTGTCCCGTACCCCTTAAAATCTTTGATTAACAAAAATCTAGCTGTCTTAGGTTTAAAATTAACAATTGATTGAACACCTTGCGAAAAAGAGTTCCAAATTAAGACTACTCTTCATGTGTTGCAGAGCTTCCTAATTGCACTCTTGAAAGGTCTAGCTCTAATATTCATATGATCTCCATTGTTCTCATACACCTTCATAGGCAGAAATAGTTTCCATTTGCCCTATCTCTTCCCATTATGATTTTGTGAACATTGATCAAATCACCACCTACCCTTCTAAATTCTGAGAATAAAACCCTAGTTATGTAATGTCAACAGGGATCCAATGAGGCTGACGAGGCTTCAGAGTTTATGGGCCTCTGATTGGGCTGCAGTGTCGGGAGGGCCACCAATCACCCTTAATGGAGCGGTGAGCTGGGAGGCAGTGTGTGGACTGGGGAAGGCCGTTTTGTCCCCAGTTCGGAGCCCGGAAGCCAGTGGGAAAATCCTACACAACATTTCATGCTGATGATTGAAGACATGTACAGAGAAATAAAAACTCTAACAGTTTGTGTTATATATTAATGATTTGGACGTGAAAGTGGGGGGCACGTTGGGAAATTTGCAGATGACACAAAGATTGGCTAGTGGATAGTGTAGAGGATAGCCATAATCTCCAAAATGATATGGATGGGTTGGTGGAGTAGGCGGTAAAGTGGCAGATGGATTTTAACATAGAGAAGTGTGAGGTCATACATTTAGGGATGTCAAACAGTTACAGGGATTACATAATAAATGGGAATATACTAAGAGGGGTAGATGAAATGAGAGATCTTGGTGTACAAGTACACAGGTCCCTGAAGGCAGCAGTTCAAGTAGACAAGATTGTAAAGAAGGCATATGGAATGCTCTCCATCATTGGCAGAGGTATAGAATATAAAAATAAAGATATAATGCTGGAATTGTGTAAAACACTGGTGAGGCCACAACTGGAGTATTGTGTGCAGGTCTGGTCACCACATTACAGGAAGGACGTAATAGATCTGGAGAGAGTGCAGAGGAGGTTTACAAGTATGTTGCCAGGGTTAGAAAAGTGTAGCTACGAGGAGAGATTGGATAGGTTGGGGTTGTTTTCCTTGGAACAAAGAAGGCTACTTGACTGAGGTGTACAAAATTATGAGGGGGATAGATAGAGTGGACAGGATAAAATTGTTTCCCTTGATGGAGAATTCTAGAACCAGGGAACATAGATTCAAGATAAGTGGCAGAAGGTGTAGGGGGGACATGAGGAAGAACTTTTTTATGCAGACGGTAGTGGGTGTCTGGAATTCACAAGTTGGTGGTAGAGGCGGAAACTCTAAACTCTTTTAAAAAGTAACTGGATCAGCACCTAAAGTGCTTTAAGCTGCAGGGCTATGGGCTGGATGCAGGAAGGTGGGATTAGAAAGGGCACCTGGGTGTCCTCGGGCAGGCATGGACAAGATGGGCTGAATGGCCTCCTTCTGTGCTGTAACTTTTCTATGGTTCTATAGTTCTAACCAGCAACGCCCCTGGGGTCACTTTAATTTTTGTTTTTAAAGATCTTGCTACCTTCAGCGCAGGCTGACTCCTTCCTGCTGCTGCCAGGGCTGGCTTCCTCACCTCCAGGCGTGGGAGGTGCCGTGGGCATCGGTGAGAGCATCTGCAGGTGATTGAGGGGTGGGCCAGAGCGTTGGAGAGGGAACAGCCAGAACAGCCCCTTGGGAATGCTGAAAAGGAAGAGGAAGGTAGGAAGGTAGGACCTACTGGGGTTGGCAGGAATGACAGAGAACGATGAATTGTATCTGGAGGCTGGTGGGGGTGGAAGGTGATGGAGAGGGGAATCCAATTGTGGTTCTGTGGTTGCTGGATCCAAGTCACCAGTGTGTTGGGACTCCAGGTTGCACACTTGTTTTGGGATGGCCAGGTTGGTTCAATAGGCAGAATAGGTCAGCAGACACCTGTTAGGCAGAACACATTTTGTTTATTTACAAAGGTACTTAGCAGCTACGCTTGGGTGCTTTGAACTCAAACCTGGTTTCCACAATACTGACTCTAACTTTAGACTCCTGACTACTGAGGTAGCCTGCGCTACTCTGCTACTGGCTACTAAGATGATGTTATCTTCCAGTAGAACATTCTTCAAGGTATATTACACATCAGATTACCGCAAGGAGGGAGGGGAAAGGGGTATAGGGCAGAAGTCGATGGTGGGGTGGTTCGGGCGGGAGAATAGGATGGATGCGGGCATAACCATGATGGGGGCGAGTTCTCGGTGGAGGGAAATGGGAGAGATGTTGGAATTGCTCATCTGGAAGGCGTTGAACAGAGAAACTTGGAGACTCGTAGAGTTCTGACAAGACCCGCCATTGGCAGGATTTACACAGCTTTTGGAATTGGTATTCTCTATGGTGTCGGGGTGGTGGGGGGCGGGGGGGTGTGGGTGAGGGGGAGGGTGGGGGAGTTGCAATATGTGTGGGATATTGCTGTGCAGTTTGCTCCGAGTAGGACACTGTCAGCAGCTCAGTCTCACTATCCCTCCTCCCATTGGCTGAGAGAACAGGGCCGCTCCCCCTCCCCTCCAGCCACCCGGGTCAGAAGTGACCACACCGCGCAGGCAAGGTCGCCGCAGCGCTTGCCGCACCTCTTCCGGTCCGGCCCCGTCCCAGAGTTCGGTGTTTGGGTGGGTGGGTGGATCTGATAAGCTCCCTATCTCCCAGAGTGCACCGCGCTCCGTACTGGCGATGGAGCCATTTCCCGGCCGCGCTGGCTTGTGGGAGGTCGAAGTCGCCATTGCTACTTCAGCTCACCTGGCTTCTGGATCCGGTCCTGCGCTTAAACCAGGCAAGAACGGGAGGAGAATCTACCCGCGGAAGGGAAAAAACAGAGAGAGAGAAAACAGAGACTGAGGGAGAAAAAAAGAGAGCGAGAAACAGAGGAACAGTGAGAGAGACACAGTGAGAGATACAAAACCGATAATGAAAACCTTAGAAGAAATTCTGAGACAGAAACACGCATGTCACAATGATTATCAATTGTACTGGGTAATATACAGTACTCAGATTAGTTACCATATGGTACGTTATGTATTACTTATGGAGCTTCTGAACTGGGGTTTGCCAGTCAGATGGCACATGTTTGATGACTGTTTTGGGGAATTCAGGATGGCAAAATAGAGTTGACGAAGCAGAATAAATCTCAGTTGCATGAAATCTCATTTTTATTTTTTATTCATCCACAGGATGTGGGTGCTGCTGGCTAGGCCAGCATTTATTGCCCATCACTAGTTGCCCTTGAGAAGGTGGTGCTGATCTGCTTTCTTGAGCCGCTGCAGTCCATGTGGTGTAGGTACACCCACAGTGCTGTTAGGGAGGGAGTTCTAGGATTTTGACCCAGCGACAATGCAAAAACAATGATATGTTTCCAAGTCAGGATGGTGGGTGTCTTGCAGGGTAGCTTCCAAATGTTGGTGTTCCCATGTGTCTATTACCTTTGTCCTTCAAGTTGGTAATGCTGTGTGTTTCAAAGGTGCTGTCTAAGTAGACTTGCTGAGTTCCTGGTCAATGGTAACCCCCAGGATGTTGACAGTGGGGGATTCAGCAATAGTAATGCCATTGAATGCCAAGGGGCAATTGTTAGAATCTCTCTAATTGGAGATGATTATTGCCTGTCACTTGTGCGACACAAGTGTTCCTCGCCACTTATCAGCCCAAGCCTGGATATTGTCCGGGTCTTGCTGTGTTTGGATGTGGACTGCTTCCATATCGGAGGAGTTACAACTGGTGCTGAATATTGTGCAATCATCAGTGAACATCCCCATTTCTAACCTTATGATGGAAGGAAGGTCATTGATGAAGCAGCTGAAGATGGTTAGGCCGAGGACACTACCCTTAGGAACTCCTGCCGAACCACCTTGGGCGATCTGGCAATAGAGATAAACAGGGAAGGATGGAATCAGAGAAAGAGATAGAGAATAAGAGTGAGTGAGAAACAGGAAAGAGCGAGGAAAACAAAGAGAACAGAGAGAGGTAAACAAAAAGAGAAAAACAGTGATCAACAGGGAGAGAAAGAAAGGGAGCAGCAGAAAGACATAGAATGAAACAGTGAGTGAGAAACAAGGAGAGGAATGAAGAGATAAATAGTGAGAGAGAAAAAAGAGAAGCAGACAGAGAGAGAAATGAGGGGAAAACAGAAAAACAGAAACAGAAAGTGAGTACAGCACAGCGAAAGGAACACAGAGCGAATGGGACACAGTGAATGCAACACAGAGCGAGTGGGACACAGTGAATGCAACACAGAATGAGTGGGACACAGTTAATGCAACACAGAGCGAGTGGGACACAGTGAATGGAGCACAGAGCGATTAGGACACAGCGAATAGAGCACCAAGTGAGTGGGACACAGAGAATGGAGCACAGAGTCTTACATCCCTCCCTATCTCTGTAACCTCATCCAGTTCCTAAGTCTCTCCCTATCTCTGTAACCACCTCCAGCCCCTACGTTCCTTCCTATTTCTGTAATCTTATCCAGCCCTCAGCACCCCTGCCTATCTCTATAATCTCCTCCAGCCCGTACACTCATCCCTATCTCTGTAACATCCACCAACCCCTATACCCCAACTAAATCCCTGTAATCTCCTCCAGCCACTGCACCCTCCCTATCTCTGTACCCTTCTCCAGCCCCTTCACTCCTCCCTATTTCTGCAACCTCCTCCAATTCCTACACACCTCCTGATGTCTGTATTCTCTTCCTTCTACTACAACTCTCCCGCTCCTACACTCCCTCCCCATTTCTGAAACCTCCTCCAGCCCATACACCCCTCCCTATCTGTGTAACTTCCTCCAGCCCCTTGAACCCTCCCTATCTCTGTAAACTCCTCAAACCTATACAACTGTCTGAGATCTCTGCACTTCTCTAATTCTATATTCACTCCACCATCGGTCTCCAATATCTCCAACTGCCTGGGCCCGAACTGTTTCGATTTCTGCCCAGACAACACCCTGTCCTTTTTTCCTCCTTTATGACATTGTTTAACATTAATGTCCTTCAGCAGGTGTTTGGTCACTGAGCTAATATCTTCTTACATGTCTGGGTGTTGCAACCTGATTGATGATCTCTCCCATGTAGGAATTTGCTATTTTGTTTTATTACAGTTTAGTAAGTTGTTGTTGTTGTTGATTGATGAGATATTAAACTGAGGTCCTGTCTGCTCTCTGAAGTGGACATGAAAGATTCCATGGCAACCGCTGGGAGAAAATTGGAGCAGTTTCTCCCCAGAGTTCTGACCAATATTTATCACATAATCAACATCATCGAAGGAAAATCTCAGTTTACCAGGTCATTAATGTGTTGTTCCTTGTGGAAACTCCTGAGTGCGGAGAATGAGGAATTGGCTGCCACAGGGAAGATTTGTGTAGAGTATTGGGGATCCATTCATGGGGAAACTGGAATAAAAGATGATGGGCGTGGGGGGCTATGCTGATAGGATGAGATGTCAATGGTTGGAGAAGGATCATGTGGAGCATAACCACCTGCCTCGGCCTGTTGGGTCAATGGCCTCTCTCAGTGCTCTAAATTTTCTGTGAATCACTTTGGGATGGCCGGAGGTCAAGAAAGGATCTCCACTTGAAAAGCAAGTTCTTTCAATCCAAGCACCACTGTACCATTTGGATAGGGTTGGGCTGTGTCTTCAACCGCCTCTGCCCTAAGTTCTGAAATTTCCTCCCTTACCTCTCACTGTCCCCATCTCTTTCTCTCTTTCTCTTCCCTCTATCTCCATCTCTCTCTCTCTCCTTCCCCCTTTCTCTCTGCCCTCTCTCTCCCTTATTTTCTCTCTCTCTCTCTCTTACTCTCTTTCTCTCTCTCTGCCCTCTATCTCTCTCCCGCTATCTCTGCGCCCTCTCTCTCCTTCCTCTCTCTCTCTCTTTCACTCTCTCCCCCACCCCTGCTCCTTTGACAGCACATTGAGTGTTTTATTATATTAAATACATTAGATAACTGCAAGTTAACCAAACAAGTTAAGAAATACAATGTTATGGAGGCCATTTGGCCCCTTTAGTCCGTTTAGTTCTTCAATAAGATCATGGCTGATATTCCACCTCAATTTGACTTTTCTGCCTTATCCCCAAATCCCTCCATGTCCCTGGTTGATTTCAGTAGCTGCGAGGACCGAGGAGACAAGGCTTGATTTTTACTTCATGGCAGGACGATGGTATAATTCTCATAATGTTATTGGAATTTATTGTAAAATAGTGGTACACTTGTCTGTCTGTGTGTATGTGTGTGTGTGTGTGTGTGACTTAGTTTGATTAAAGCCAGCTGGCCTGAAGGCTTTGATGTAAACATGGTAAACATGGGGGGAGTTTAGAATGTAAGGTGTAAAAGGACATTTGCACTTTTAATTAAACCAGAATAGAATGTTTTCAAGAGCGGAATTGAAATGTTTCACCTAGCCAGATGAAGTTCAGTTTATTTTTCCCAAATATTACTGGTAAAATGGGTACTATGCTAAATTTTTATGGTCAGAAAGCTAAAGTCCAAAGACATGGTGAAATAATGGGTATTTGCATTCAAAGGAGAAAATAAATATCAAAGGAGTGAAGGCTGTTGTAAAACATAGGGTGGGATTTTGCCCTTGGTGGGGGTGCTCAGCAGATGAGGCCTGGAAGCCGACCACTACCCGCAATCAGCACCGCATTAATTTAACGCGGGAGGGCCAATTAAGGCCTGCCCAGCATGCAAGGCGAGTGGCAGCACTCAGCACTGCCTGTGCAGGCGGGGGGAGTAGGGTGAAAGAGAGCTTCAATCTCCCTGAGGCAGCTCCGTGTGCTGTTTAAAAAAACGAATGAACAAAATAAAAATGTCATAAAACATGTCCCCTCAAGTGACTCCATCACATGAGCATGGTCATGTTTTTAATTCAAGTGTAAAATTTTAATTTTATTTTGATTTACTTTAGGAAACCTCATCCTGCTCGTGGATGAGGTTTCCGGAAAAGTGGAAAGGCTGCTTGGCATTTTTACCTGTCCACCAACCGTAATGTTGCACGGACAGTGTAAATTTGAATTCAATTACCTTTTTAATGGCCTTAATAGGCCCTATAGATGTCAGCGGGGGCGCTGCCAACTCTGGTGCATACCCGCCAAATGAAATATTGCGGGCCTATGCGATGATGTTGAGATGCGCACCCAACATCATCGCCTGTCATTTTACACTCAGCTGGTTTGGGTGCCTGCCTGCCTGCCGAGCTCAATATTCAGCCCAATGTGTTCATTTTTCCCAAAGATTACTGGTAAAATGGGTACCATGCTAATTTTTTACGATCAGAAAACTGAAGTCCAAAGATATAGTGAAATAATGGGTATTTTCATTCAAAGGAGAAAATAAGTATAAAGGAGTGAGGGCTGTGTGTAAGGGAAAGCATTTTTAAGACCTAACAAGTGTGAAAAACCTTCATCATCTATGCCTCAAGCTGCTGTTTTCAAGGAACTGAAGTTAAGAAAACTCACTTTGAATTCGACTGGTTCAGGGTATTGTGTGTCACTTTGCCTGGGTCTTTTGAAATCTACACGTCTTACTGTTGCCTTAACAAAAGTGTAAATGGGAGTCAGATTATGTAGCGAATTTAGGAGTTATCATACTAGTAATTTGTAGCTCTATGTAAGTGTTCAAAATCATTTTCCTTATTAATAAATGTTTAATCTAGTTTTGTAAAACTTATAAGACTTGGTGGTCTTATTACTATTGAATTCAAGGCACGCATCTCAAAATTAAAACAAATTGCAAAACAAGTTGTGGCAGTTTCAAGTTTCCCTTTGGGATTTGAACAACTCAGCATTAGCTGGGGGCTCTTTGCAGGGTATATTTGAAATCCCTTGATTGGGTTGGAGTTTGTGAATCTTAAGGTTGCAAGTACGGGAAGCAATTTGAATTCAAGAGTTGATGTAAGGTTTTTCTTGAAGTGGTGAGGCTGCAATATGGCTTTGGGAGTTCCTCATTCTTGCCTGGGAGTTGAAGTTATAATTTCGGCTCTTTTACAAAAGGGAACTAAAGTTATGTTAATGGAATTGGCAGATAAATTACAATTGGGGTTACCTGAAGGCGCAAAGAAAGCAGTCTTAATTGAAGATATAGCACAGTATTTAAAGTTGGGAGTCATGCCTGACACTAGTGAATCACAGCTGGAGGTAGTGAGGCTTCAATTAGTAATGAAGAGGCTTGAATTTGAACAAGCAAAGGAGCTAAGAAAACTTGAATTGGAGGCAAATGAAAAGGAAAAAAAGAATTGGAAATGAAAAAAAAACTGGAACTAGAGGCAAAAGGAAAAGAAATAAGGTTTCAAATGGAATAGGCAGAAAGGCAGGAGAGAGAAAGAAAACAAGAAAGGGAATTAGAAATGGCGAAGGCAGCAAAGGAGGAAAAAGTAAAAGAGAGAGAGAGAGAGATAGAATTCCAGCTGAAAAAGTTGGCAATTAAAAAAGAGACACCAGAATGTGAGGAAGGACTTATTTCCAAATCAGAATCCAGTGGGGAGATATTTAGATTTGTACAAGCTCTTCCAAAGATTGAGGAAAGAGATGTTGGAGCACTCTTTATTTAATTTGAGAAGATAGCTAAACAGATTAAATGGCCACAGGAAAATTGGATATTGTTGTTACAATCCAGATTGATGTGTAGAGCACATGAGGTTTATACTTCACTGTCAGAAGAAATGTAGGTGAACTACGATGCCGTAAAAAAGGCTATTTTGAGTATATATGAGCTGGTTCCTGAGGCATACAGAGAGAATTTTAGGAATATAAGAAAACAGCCTGGGCAAACTTATATTAAGTTTAAAAGTGTAAAACAGAGTAATTTTGACCGGTGGATATGGGCATTAAAGATAAACATAATATATGCAGCTCTTAGAGAGGTAATCCTTTTGGAAGAATTTAAAGATACAATTCCTTCAGTACTGAGAACTCATGTGGAGGAACAGAGATTTGAAAAGGGAAGACCAGCAGCAAAGATAGCTAATGATTATGAATCAGTTCATAGAGCTAAACCTTTTTTGTCATTGTTTTAAATCAGAAAAGATAAAAAGTGGGAAGGTCAAAGGAAGATGAATAATCAGGGAGGAGAAGGAGAAGGTGGAAATTGACAGGAAGCTTTTTCTCAGGATGAAAAGGAATGTGCAGAGGGTATAAGTGACATTTGAAAATTGAGGTGTTTTCTTTATAATAAAATTGGATGTAGGAAATCTGTGTGCTGGAAATTGCAGGAAAATCTGTTGAAATTATATGGGTGCAGAAAAGTTCTCGAAGTTATAAGTACTGTGTGTTGTGAGGTTCACGCACGGGGGAAACTGATGATTTGAGTACAGGGAAAACAGGGAGAATCAGTGATAGGTAAGGAAATGGGAATGTGTTCACAATTTACCTAAGACAATTTGGAGGGACAGATTGCAGAAATGTTTAAAGATTGTGTGTGTGAAGGGAAAGCTGATGCTGTGTTTGATAAGGTTGTTCATGAAGAAAGACTAGAGGACAATTCAGCTGAAGTGGTTACCTCAAGGGGGTTAGTGGAGTTACAGGAAAAAGGGTTAGCAAGCAAAACATTTCTATCAGATAGCTTAGTCATAAACAGAGGCAAAATGTATTCCAGAATGTTATTACCTTAAGGGTAATGTTTTAATAAGAAAATGAGGGCCTTATCATGATTCAGCAAATGAACGCTGGAGGGAGGTGCATCAGATTGTACTACCATTTGGATATAGAAATGAGATTCTGAGGGTAGCTTCCAATGGGGGACGTTTAGGAATTAAAAAAGACACAGACGAAGATACAAAAACATTTTTATTGACCTGGATTGAATAGGGATGTAGTCAAATTTTGTGCAACATGTCACACATGTCAGGTGATAGGGAAGCCACAAGCAGTGATTAAGCTGATGCCTTTGATTCCAATTCCAGCATTTGAAGAACCTTTTACTAGGGTCATGATTGATTGTGTAGGACCCTTCCTTAAGACTAAAAGTGGAAATCAGTACTTACTGACATTAATGGGTGTGTCTACCAGGTTTCGTGAAGAAATACCCTTGAAAAACATTACAGCAAAGAACGTGGTGGAAGAGTTAACTACATTTTTGCAAGATATAGTTTTCCTCAGAAAATACAATCAGATCAGGGTTCAAATTTCAAGTCACAGCTGATTAAGGAAGTAATGAACAGATTGGGGTTAAACAGTTGAAGTCAACAGCTTATTATCCTGAGTCACCAGGGGCTTTGGAAAGATGGCATCAAACTCTAAAAACTATGATCAGAACATGTAGTCAGAATTATCCACCGGATTGGGATAGGGGAATTACATTCCTGTTATTTGCTATTAGCGATGCTCCTAATGCATTGTCTGTTTTTAGTCTTTTTGAACTAGTTTATGGTCATGAGGTAAGAGGGCCACTAAAATTGATTCATGAGATATTGGTGGGTCAAAATTCAGAAACTACTCTCCTGGATTATGTAACAAATTTCAGAGAGAGTTTGGACAGAACATGTGAGTTGGCTAGGAAACATTTAAAGATATCTCAGCAAGTGATGAAAGTGAAAGCAGACAGGAAAGTTACAGCTCATAGTTTTGTTGCTGGCGAAAAGGTGCCAATTTTGTTAACAGTACTGGTGACTCATTAAAGGCAAGATTTAGTGGCCTTACAGGATTGAAAAGAAGCTGACTGAAGTAAATTATTTAATAAGTACTCTAGATAGAGGGAAAAAGCAGAGGGTATGGCATGTAAAAATGCTTAAAAGTACTTTGACAGGGAAGAGGACCAAAAGGAGGTATTAGTGGTGGTAGACAATGAGAAAGAAGTAGAAATGCAGGATTCTGAAATTGATTTACCTCTAATCAAATTGGATAATGAGGGGATACATGAAAATTTAGTGTAATATTGGGTTACCCATAGGCTCATAGACATTTACAGCACAGAATGAGGCCATTCAGCCAATCGTGTCCATGCTAGTTAACAAAGATCTGACTACACTAATCCCATTTTCCAGTGCTTGGCCCATAGCCCTGGAGGCTATGGCAATGCAAGTGATATCTAAATACTTCTTAAATGTTACGAGAGTTTCTGACTCAACCACACTTTCAGGCAGTTGGTTCCAGACTCCCACCACCCTCTGGCTGAAAAAATGTCTCCTCAACTCCCCTCTTAGCCTTCTACCTCTTTCATTAAATCTATGCCCCCTGGTTGTTGACCCCTCTACTAATGAAAAAGTGCCTCCCTATCCACCCTATCTATGCCCCTCATAACCTTATACACCTCTATCAGATCCCCTCTTAACCTTCACTGCTCCAAGGAAAACAACTCCAGCCTATTCAATCTTTCCTCATACCTCAAGTCCTCCGGCCTAGGCAGCATTCTGGTAAATCGCTGCACCCTCTCCAGTGGCAATCACATTCTTCCTATAATATGGTGACCAGAACTGCATGCACTACTCCAGTTGTGGCCTAACCAATGTTTTGTACAGTTCCAGCACAACTTCCCTGTTCCTGTATTCTATGCCTCAATTAATAAAGGCAAGTATCCCATATGCCTTCTTATCTACCTGCCCTGCTACCTTCAGGGATCTGTGGATATGCACACCAAGGTCCCCCTGATCTTCAGTACTTTCAGGGATATTATTCATTGTGTAATCCCTTGCCTTGTTAGCTCTCCCCAAGTGCATTACCTCACACTTTTCCAGGTTGAATTCCATTTGCCACTGCTCTGCCCATGTGACAAGTGCATTGATATCCTCCTGCAGTTCATGGCTATCCTCCTCACTACGTACCACCCTATCAACTTTTGTGCCATCCACAACCTTCTTGATCATAACCCCTACATTTAAGTCCAAATCATTTACATACACCACAAACAGCAAGGGCCCCAGCAACAAGCCCTGCAGAACCCCACAGGAAACAAACTTTCAATCACAGACACCAACCACCTCTGCTTCCTGCCTCTCAGCCAATTTTGGATCCAATGTGCTGTTTTGCCTTGGATCTCATGGGCTCTTACTTTGTGGGCCTGTCTGCCATGAGGGGCCTTATCAAAAGCCTTGCTAAAATCCATGCAGACCACATCGAATTGTCTTCATCAACACTCCTGGTTACCCCTAAAAAAATTCAATCAAATTTGTAAAACATGACCTTCCCTTAACAAATCCATGCTGACTATCCCTGATTAATTCAAGTCTCCCCAACTGCAGATATATTCTGTCCCTCAGAATTCTTTCTAGTAACTTCCCCACCACCAAGGTTACACTGACTGGCCAGTAATTTCCTGATCTATCCCTTCCTCCCTTTTTAAATAATGGGACAATGTTAGTAGTCCTTCAGTCCACTGGCATCTCACCTGTGGTCAGTGAGGATTTTAAAGTTATTGCCTTGGCCCAGTACCTCTTCTCTTGCCTCTCTTAACAGCCTGAGATACCTCTCATCCAGGCCTCCGGATTTATACACTTTTAAGGCTGCTAAAGCCGCTCGTATCCCCTCTCTCTTTATGGTAATTTCTTCTAATATTTCACAGTCTTCCGCCATGCTGGCTAGACCTGCATTATCCTTTTCCATTTACCTTCCAGACAAGTGTCAAAGTAATTTGGAAAAGCTATTGTGGTGAGACAAAAATATTTGTGGAAGTTAGTTGTGGAGGATGAATTTAACAATGCATGATGTGTCTGCAGAAATTTCATCTTCGCTAAGGCAACATCCTTATAGAGTAAATCCAGCAAACTTACCAGGAGTACAGAAAGAAATCAAAAACATGCTTCAAAATGATATAATTGAGTCGAATTGCAGTAACTGGAGTTTGCCTATTGTGTTGGTACCGGAACTAGATGGAACACAAAGGCTGCTTGTGGACTATCAAAAGGTGAACATAGTGTCAAAAGTGGATTCATATCCTATCCCATGGTTGGGAGATTGTATTGAGAAAATGGGACAATCAAAATCTATCACAAAGTTTGACTTGCTCGAAGGGTAATGTTACTGGAGAGAGCAAAGGAGATATAGGCTTTTGTGATGCCAGATGGGCTATATCAGTTTAAAGTCATGCTATTTGGTATGAAAAATGCAGCTGCAATAATTCAAAGATTGACAAACAAAGTAATTGCAGGCCTGAGCAATTGTGCTGTTTATATTGATGATTTGATAGTTTTTAGTTAAACATGGAGGAGCATTTGCAACATCTGGAAGAATTATTTACTCAGTTAAAAGAAGCAAATTTGGTGGTGAACTTTGCTAAAAGTAAATTTGCAAAAGCACAAGTTACAAATCTAGTCCATACCATTGGACATGGTAAGGTGGCTCAGAGAGATGCAAAATTCAAGGCTGTCATGGATTTCTCAGTGCCTACAACAAAATGAGAAGTTTTGATTTTCTGGGCATGAGTTGGTTTTATTGGAAATTTGTACCAAATTTTAGCCAAGTGGTTGCTCCACCTACTGAACCATTAAAAATCAACAAGGAGTTTCAATGGACACAGGAATGTGAGAAAGCATTTGACAGTTTGAAAACTGTATTAACTATGATATCAGTTCTGGCAGTACCCAATCACGTCAAGCATCTTAAGTTCATTGTTTTTGCAAGTGATGTTGGCATTGGGGTTGTACTGTTACAAAAAGATGAAAATGGAATTGAAAAAGTGATTGGGTAATTTTCACAGAAATTGAATGTACAACAGAGAAAATATTCAACGACCGAAAAGGAGACTTTGGGTCTCGTGTTAGCGTTACAGCATTTTGAGATTTATGTTGCAAGCAATTAATCAGAAACAATTGTTTACAAAGACCACAGTCCTTTATAGTTTCTGGACAAATTTCGAGACAGAAGTGCAAGGCTATTCAGATGGAGTTTATTACTACAAGCATTTAGTCTACAGATTATACAATTTAGCAGGATGAGAAAATCTGATTGCCGGATGCATTATCAAGAGTTGAAGCTTAAAGGGAAAATTGGTCATTTAAAAACCTGGGCACTGAACTGTAATGATTTGAACAACTCAGCATTTACCACTGTCTGTACAATAAAACTTGAAGAGAGTGGTGATGGTAGCAGGTCTACAGGAGACAAGGACAGAACTTGAAGAGAGAAAAAGTTTGCAATATGATGACATGGAGGTCAGGAAGGGACACAGCCCCGTCCATCCAAGCAGCCGCTGCACTGAGGCGCTGGGGCCATCAGACCTGTGCTTAGCTTGAACCTTATCCCTAGCCCCTGGTCACGTCTCCACATCAGAGCCCCTCGGCAGGGCTTGTCCATAGACCTGCCCACCCCCTAACAGATGGAGGCAGTTACAGGGAGAGGGAGAGGGAAAGAAAGGAGAGTGGGAAAGTGAAATGCAGACAGATTCAATAAAATGTTTCCAGAATTAAAATAATAATTTTATTGTGTCAATATATTATAATGACACTCTTCAGCATTTTGTTTTTCTAATAAGTGTTTTTCTGAGGCAGCATATTTGGGAAGCTGGACTTGAACCAGTGGAGGTGCAGGAGAGACTGTGTCTGCTGTTCCCCCTCCTGGCCTACTGGGGGTGCTCTGAATCTACTCCTTCCCCTTCAAATTACACCCCCCTAACACCCAACCCAGCCCCCAGCACCAACACCACTGGGGTATTTTTAGATCCTCAGTGAGTCCTCTTGCCATTCAGTTGATGGAGGATAAATATGACATTCATGGGCTGAAAATACAGATACCAGCCTCGGAGCTGCTCTCAGTTGGTTTTTTTAAAATTAATTAATCGAATAATTGACATAACCGGATATTTCACCAGGCTCTTGAACTGCTCCCTGAACTTGGACTGAGTCACCCCATAAATAAATGTGTTTGTACAGCAACTTAAATTGACTAGCATAATTCCAACATTTGCAAAGATATGTAAAGAATCACTATAATATGTAGGGTTAACTACTGCAGTGATATAATATAAGGAGTATATAACATATAAAAGCCACAGGAGTATGAAGCTGCTGGATATAGTGAAGAGTAAAATCACAGACTTCCTTCTGCTCTCCATCTCTGGGTCACTGAGATTCTCCCCCGTGCTCTGACCCCTCAGTCCCTTACGGACTCGACTGGTCACAAAAATGTATCTGACTGTCAAAGCGTTGAGTAACAGAATTAAAGCATATGGGAGCAATGGGTTTAAAACCCTATCAAACCAGCCAAATGCCACCTATGCTGGATCAGTATAATAGCTTGGCTTTTCATTACAGAACCAGGGAACATTGTTGATGATCTCTCCAGGTTCAAATCTAAAGTAGAAGGGAACATTTTTTAAACAGAACAGAATGCAGGTTGTTGATAGAACCACAGCTGCAGTTTTCTTGGTGCAATATTTTGTTTTCAGCTTCTGGCAACAAATGGCCACAAAGCGATCAAAGGAGAAAGTGACTGTGAACCAGACAGAACATTCTGCAACTGCATAAAACAGGACAAAGGTAATACTACACACAGGGGTAATGTCCAGGAAAGATCCTGGGAAATAATAAGAGCTGATCCGATACAGCAAGACTGCAGTAGATCTGCAGTTGCCATGGCCAGCAAGTATCGAGTGGTGCACATGGAGAGGCCGCACTTTCCCCGGGACAGAATCACAATCACCACTGCATTAACTGTAAGAGAGAAACATGAAAAGTGACTGGAAATTACTGACCAAACATTCTCCATGTCTGGTGATGGGAGTCAGGTCAGAGATTAACATTTTGAAAATCACAAACCAAACATTAACCTGCCCACTTTTGGGTTTATGTGGGTGAGCTGGCGTGAACAGCCAATCTGCTTCAATACTTTACCAAGGCTCTGATTTGTCCTCCATCAGAGGTTTAATGGGCCATGGTTCCCAGGATTTGGGCAATGTGACAGCCCCTGCACCCAAACAAGGCATCCTGGCCCATTAATACCCAGGTCTAAGCTTTTGAACTAAAGCAGCATTGAGAGATAGAATTAAGCCTTATGAAAGAATCATAAATGCTGAAAGAACTCAGCCAGTCAGGCAGCATCCATGGAGAGAGAAACAGAGTTAATGTTTCAGGTCTAATAATCATTCACAACGAACAAGGAATGAATATCGAGAAACAATAGAGCCGGAGGAATATGGGGTCAGGAGGAGGATAAAATATAGGGGAAGATCTGTGATCGAGTGAAGGGCAGGAGTGATTCAATGATAAAGGGATAATGGTGCAAGGTGTATGGGACAATGAAAGAAACTGATGATAGGTCAGTAAGAGGTGAAAATAGTTAAAGCCGAATAACAGAGGGGAGAGTGAAGAGATGTTCAGTGAATGCAAAACATGATAGAAAATCCTGAGGGGGGAGGGTGTTGCGGGGGGAAGGGTTGACCCAGGGGTGTGAACCAGTTCACTGTCCCAGTCCTGTGAGGGAATACCCACTGCAAACATCAGCCCACCCCTCCTCCACTCTCAGTGGCTGTGTCTAACCACCCCCCTCAAGCAGAAAATGCCCTCCCGGAAAATGAGTGCGGGGTAAAGGCAGATGATGTTATAGATGATGGAAGAGTGGGCCAGGGTGTTGCAGGGGGCAGAGGCAAAAGAGGAGTAAGATCACAGAATCACAGAATTTTGATGGCACAGAAGGAGACCATTCGGCCCATCGTGACAGCACTGGCTCTCCAAATGAACATTATGACCTAGTGCCATTCCCTGCCTTTTCCCCGTACCCCTACACATTGTTTCTGTTCCAATAATCATCTAATGCCCTTTTGATGCCTCGATTGAACCTGCTTCCACCACATTTCCAGGCGGTGCACTCCAGACCTGAGCCACTCGTGTGGGAAAGTTTTTCCTCACGTCGCATTTATATCTTTTACAAATCACCAGATGTTTTTTGTTGGTGAAATTGCACTGTGATCGTCAGAAACGGCAGAGTGAGTTCGGCCGAATGTTCAACGTGAGGATAAGGGAAAGCTTGTGCAGAATTTTACATTGGGCGTGTGGGGGTGGGCCCCACATGCCTGAACATTAAATGATGCACGATGACATCAGGCGTGCCTCCCGACATCATCGCACTGTCTCATGATATCGCGCTCGGCGGGCGTGTGGTGGAGTCAGCTTTGCATCCACCGATAATTGAAAGGCCTATTAAGGCCGTTAACGTACTAATTAACCCCAAATTTATGCTGCCCGTCCAACCTAACAGTTGGCGGGCAGGCAGGCGAAAAGGCCAAGCGGCCTTTGTGCTTTTTAGGAAAAATCATGCACAAGGGGATGAGGTTTCCTAAAGCTAATACTGATTATAGAAGAACTTTATTTTGAAAATAAACACATGTCCCATCTCATGTGACACAGTCGCATGAGGTGACATGTTTCATTAAATTTTTAATCATTTTAATAATTTCTTTAAGAAGCGCTTCAATCTCCCTGAGGCATGGAGCTGCCTCGGGGAGACCTCTGTGCTTGTTCTCACACATGCACGAAAGAGCGCTGGACCCGACTCTCCCTCCGCCCCCCCCCCCCCACCCGCACAGGTAGCTCTCTGCTCGTGACGCACACCGGGTGGGCCTTAATTGGCTCGCCCGCATGAAAATGCAGTGCCGAGCTGATTTCCGGCAGCGGTCGGCTCCACGACTGCCCCTGCCCGCTCGTTCCCGCTGAGCCCGCCCGACCAATGTAAAGCTGTAGCCCTTATCTTGGCTCTGGCAGGGATGTTGGCAGGAGCACGGGCAATGGGATTGGCATGGTCAAGGGCCGTGTCAAACAGAGTGGAATGTGAGGCAGCACTTGTGTGGGAGGTGACATCATCTGAAAAGATGCAACAGAGACAGAGACACTTGGAGAATGGAAATGGAGCAGGAAACCGGTAGGAGGAATTCTCATATAGAGAGCTGGGGGAGCCAATGGGTTCATTGTAGATATTGGTGAACAGTCTATTCTCTGAAATGGAGACAGTGAAGTCAAGGAAGGGAAGTCTCACAGTTTGGTCATGTGAAGGTGAGGTCTGCGTGAGAGAAGGAAATGGAGCGACAGCACTGTACCAGAATATATCAGAAAAAAAAATGAGTGGATGGGACATGAGCAGGATTAGAACAAATATTCTTCACACATGCCTAAACAAAAACAGCAGAGCTGGGAGTAATCATAGTGGCACAGTTTCAATTTGGAGATATCCCAGTGTTCACACTGTGATTAACACTCCTGGACTTACAACAAAGACACTGCAAATGGATCAGGAGCAAGATCAAGTGAGGGTTTCCATTCCCAGTCAGGAGGCAGTGAGAGTAAGATGAGTTCCACCTGGAATTATCAGTGAATGGAATCAAACTCAGCAATTCCAAGAGACACCCACAGGATGTACCAGAGGGAAATGGTGAAGAAGACTAATTGGGCATCGAACTGCTCACTGTTAGTCAGGTAATAGTGCACCCACTGTGAGTTGAAGGATAGTTTGAATTTAATGGGCTTTGCACCTTAGAATGGAGGAGGGTCATGGGCAGATAGGTAAATAGAAATCTGGAGTGTGGCACTGACCTCAGAAGGAAGGAAAGTTGTGTGTGTTGTGGAATAGTAGGAGCAACACGATGCAATGGATAAGAAATCAGATCTGAAAACAAGAGAGAGACAAAGAGAGAGAAAGAGAGAGAGTTGTGAGTGGCTGACCTAAGCTGTCATATAAATTCACCAAACAAGTTGGGTTATTGTTATATGAATGTTTGAGGTTACTGATCTCTCCATTCCATGGATCTGCCTCTATGTTTATGAATGAAAAATATTGTTAAGGGAAATGCTTTTTGTTGCAGTTTGATGATCTTTGTGCATATGCGTCTGCAGTGAAATATATTGGCTTAATTCCTATTGAACTGCTCCTGCAGAAACAGATGCTAACTATTTACTGGTCTGTAAACATTCAAGATAGAAAGGAAGAGACAATTGAGAAAGTAATCAAAGGAGCAAAGGGTTCCAGAGGTATGGAATCATGACTCATTTAAGTCACAATGCAGGTGAACCACGTCATAAAAAGTCAAAGAACTGAGGTTTATTTCTAGAGGAACAGAATGGAAAATCCATGAGGCATTGTTAAACTTGTGTACAACCTTGGTTATACCACAGTTTTAGTATACATTCATAGTTCATAGTATACAGTTCATGTTAATACATGTGTGCAGTTCTAGTCTCCATATTACATGAGGGATTTGGAGACGTAATGGGTAGCACAATGGAAGGTGAAAAATCTTTTAGAAGAATGGTGTAAACAGTGAGGAATAACAACTCTCTGGAAAGGATGAACAGCTTGTCTTCTTTTCTTCAGAAAAGAAAGGCTGAGGCAGTCATAACAAAGTCCCACAAAGTTATGAATTGCTTTGATAGGATCGACATTGAGAAAATATTCCCAATGGTGGGGCGCCTAAGATTAGACATCACCAATATAAGATCAATAATAAATCACCAATAATAAATCAAAGAAGGCATGCAGGAGAAATGTATTTTTTATCAGAAAATGGTTAGAATGTGGAACTGGCTACAACTTGCAGCAGTTAACGTGAATAGCACAGATTGACTTAAGGGGAAACTACGTAAAGGCATGCGGTAGTAAGAAGTGAAAGGTTATGCTGAGCGGGATGGATGAAGAGGGGCGGGATAATACTCATGTGGAACTCAAACACTGGCAGAAAACAATGAAGTCAAATGGTCTGGTCCTGTTCTATAAGGGCTATGTTTTTCTATGAAACTTGAGTATTAATTAATCACAGTCATCAGCTCATTCATAACATTGCAGATGTTGAAGTGGTTTATTTATTGAAGCAGTGCACTACTTATGTCATTACTAACAGTTTGATAATGTTAGTTTTTATTGCCCTCAGTCTGATCTCCATTTTATGAAAACCTGTATCTAGGTTCTTCATTTATATGTGCCCTTCCTCGAGGGGGCACACCTCAATGGGCTGTGACCAGAGGTCGGTGTAGGCTACATGTGTAGAGACTCTGAATCATAGCTTATTACTGATCGGTCAAACATTAATCAGTTACACAATTGGACGATTCAAGAACCACAGTCCGGTATTCAGCCAATGTAATAGACAGGTCATAAACATATAATGCTCATGACCCACAGATTCTCAGGGACCACATTGGAGGAAGGGGTTTTATCAGCACTGAAACAGTTACTGTAACATGTTTACAATAATTATACTCAGTGTAAGAATAAGTCCATTATACGAAGGCTTTGACTGCAGTAACAGTGCAGTCCTTCTGTTTACTCGCAAATAATTAGTTCGTATCTGTTTCTGTTGGATTAGTTCAATAGGAAATAGAGCAATCTTGATATGTTTCACCGCATACACATATTCGCAAACATCTTCAAACAATACCAAAAAATATTCCCCTTAGCAATATTTTTCATTCAGAAACAAAGACAGGTCCACAGATTGGAGAGATCAGTAACCCCAAATAATGGTATAAAAATGAACCATTTATTCAACTCAGGTTAGTGACCCACATTCAGTACAATTCTGCAGTGACAGAAGCTCCCAGAAATACATGGCACATGGCCACTGTGGTTAGATGTTCCACTCTGGTTAGTGACCCACACTCAGTACAATTCTACAGTGACAAGTACTCCCAGCAATGCCTTACCTGGTGAGAGTTTCCTACACAGACGTCTGATTCAGCTGCTGCACCCTCAATGATGTGACATCACTAATCAGAGTCTGCGTAGTTTCAGCATGTAACATTATCAGTCACAGGGAAAAGGCAGAGGCCAACACACAAACAAATTTACACAAATTAAATTGTCATAGTCACTTACCAGGAACACCAATAACAGCAAGGATTGTATAGTATATTTTCCCGATACTGTGAAATGATTCTATTTTTTTTCTATCTGAAGTGATCTAACCCTTCATGCTGCAGGTAATCTCCCTGAATTAAACAATGATGTGGTATATTTGTAGAGCTGTTAATTTATACAATTTCTGTATCTCCATGGGGCAATTGAGGTTGCAACATCATTCAACTTAGATTCTGTTTTCTTTTAAGTACACAAGCAAACAGATTACGACAACCGAGTTAACTCCCTGTTGTAGTGGAATATATTGAGGGCTGAGATTGAATTGGAAAACCCGAAGGACTGAACAACTAGATCATATTAATTAACTAATAAAAAATGGAAGCTGTATTCTCC
This sequence comes from Carcharodon carcharias, assembly GCF_017639515.1. Taxonomy (NCBI): domain Eukaryota; kingdom Metazoa; phylum Chordata; class Chondrichthyes; order Lamniformes; family Lamnidae; genus Carcharodon; species Carcharodon carcharias. The sequence goes on from NC_054485.1 coordinate 85,703,590, forward strand.
CAGTAATGATGCTGATCATCCAAACACCATCAGGTCCATCTCTAGATCTCACAATGTTTCAGTGATCACTTCACTCTGCTGTGTCCATCCAGCAATGAAATTCCAAATTTGATCTGCCCTCTCAGGGCTGCTCTACTGCACTCTAGGATGTGGCTGTCTTGTTTAACTGTGCCCATTCAGTTAAAAGTTCAGCTGGAGCTTTGTGCTATTGTATTCTCAAACCAAAACATCAGCTCAAACTAATACAATTCCCCAAACTAATACAGGGACACAAAATACATTTTTAAAAACATTTTCGTGGGATATTAGTGTTCCTGGCAAAACCAGTATTTCTTGCCGATCTGCGATTGCCCTAGAGAAGGTGGTGATGAGCCATCTTCTTGAAAAGTTGGCATCTATATGGTGTAGGTAGCTACATCTACAGTGCTGTTAGGGTGGGATTTGCAAGACTTTGACCTAGGGGCAGTGAAGGTATCGGCGATATAGTTCCAAGACTTATGAGCACTTTAATCACAGAAAATGGTTTCACCTTCAGGTACTTAGAATATTCTGGAAGAATTTGTGTTTTAAAAGATACTGTCCTTTAAAGAGTTACTGCAGGATTCTGATTGCTATTCCTGGAGAAAGTATCCTTTTATAAGAAAGGGTAATTAAGTAGTTGATAAAACTGCTGTCAACTTCTTGACCTGGGTGAACTGTTTATAAAGCTGAAGGGGGTCGGTGTTGGCGAGGGTTGGGGGGGTGGGAGTTAAGATGGGATTTATGGCTCTGAAAAAAAACCAGGCCTGCCACACTGTGTTTTAAAAGTGGGTTTTGGTTTTGGTTTGAGAAGAGAAGGATCAACTGCTTGAGAAGAAAGACAGCAGCCTTTTGCAGTGCAGAGCCAGCGCATAGCCGGAAGTGAATATGAGCTGAGACGCTCCACATGCTAGAATTGAGTAACCTCAAGTATTTAATGAGAAGTGCCCAAGCCATTTATTGTTTCACGAATCAGTGCTGAGAGTCCAGCCATCTAACCTGAATGCCATTTCAAGAACTCCACCACCTATCCTTTGCCTTTGAACCATTGACTTTTAACCTTTGGCGAATTCCTCCATTTCTATTTTTATTTCATTGTTTTTGTGAGTTTGTATGTGTGTTTGTGTGCGTGTGTGTGTTTCTGTGTGTGTCTGTGTCTTAAGGTACCTTGAAAGAGCAATTTGTATAATTTCAGATTCCATATTCTATTCTGATAAGCCTTGCCTTTCTAATTGACAAAGCTGGTTTTAAAATAAACTAATAAGGTAGTACGTTATTCAAAGAAATCTGGTGAAAGTCTACTTTATTCTGGTTACTAGTAATGAAGGTAAACATTTGGCCACGTTGGTGAGTAAATTAAACTCTTAAACTAATGGCACGACCTCTAGAGTAGTGGGGCAAGGTCAATGGCAGACTCCTCCAATCCTGGTCATATCATAGATTGGGGGCTCTTGAGGGATTTGAAATGTGGAAAATGGGTGATAAGACATGGAATAATAATAATTGGAAAGATAAGAGGGTGGAGGCCAGTTTTCTTATACATTAGTAAACCAAAATAGCTTTGGAAGTTGCTAATTTCGAGAGATGGAAGACTTAACCCTGACTAGTTTACAAAAAGTAACCAAGGCTAAACTAATTGGATTGGTGGATAAATTGGATTAGAATTAAACATAGGGGCGAGGAAAGCAGACATAGTTGAGGTAATAGCGCAACATTTGAAATTGGAAGGGATACAAGGAAGACCATGTTCTCCGGGGGATGGCAAGGCCTTGGGTGGGAGTCAATTGGGTTAGCTATGATTCAGTTGCAAATGAATCAGCTTGAACACGACAAAGAACTGAAAAACCTTGAATTAGAGGCAAAAGTAAAAGAAAAGGAAGATGAAAGAGAGATGAAATAATTTGAATTGGAAAAGAAAAGAGAATTGAACATTTGAAAATATGACCTCCTGAAATAGAAGTTAGCAAAGGAGGAAAGAGAGAAGGAATGAGAAAGGGAATTTCAGATTAAAAGGCTGGAAATAAACTGAGAGACCTCAGATGCTGAAGCAGGTTCTAATGATGAAAAAAGCCAGCTCAAACCCATAGCCCAGCAGGGAGGTGTTAATATTTGTACAAGCTCTTCCAAAGTTAGAGTAAAGAGATGTTTGAGCATTCTTTATTCCATTCAAGAAGATAGCTGAACAGATGAAATGGCCACAGGAACACTGTTGTTACAATCCAGGTTAGTGTGTAGAGCACATAGGTTTATACTTCACTGTCAGAAGAAATATCGGTGAACTATGATGCCATTAAAAAAAGGCTATTTTGAGTATATATGAGTTGGTTCCTGAGGCATACAGACAGAATTTTGGGAATATGAGAAAACAGCCTGGGCAAATTTATATTGAGTTTAAAAGCGTAAAACAAAGTAATTTTCACCAGTAAGTATGGGCATTAAACATAGAGATAACATATGCAACTGTTGGAGAGGTAATCCTTTTAGAAGAATTTAAAGATTCAATTCCTTCAGTAGTGAGAAGTCACATGGTGGAATAGAGGATTGGAAAGGGAAGACAAGCAGCAGAGATAGCTGATGATTGTGAGTCAGTTCATAGAGCTGAACCTTTTTTTGTCACTCTTTTAAATCAGAAAAGGATAGAACTTGGGAAGGTGAAAGGAAGATGGATAATCAGGGAGGAGGAGGAGTAGGTGGAAATTTGCAGGAAGTTTTTTCTCAGAATAAAAAAGATGTGGAGGGTAGAAGTGACATACAAATATTGAGGTGTTTTCCTTGTAATAAAGTTGGACATACAAAATCTGTGTGCTGGGAATTGCAGAGAAAATCTGTTGAAATTATATGGGTGTAGAAATGTTCTGGAAGTTATAAGTACTGTGGGTTCTGAGGGTCAGGCACAGGAGAAACCGATGGTTTGTGTACAGGAAAAAAAAAGAATCAGTGATAGGTAAGGAAATGGGAATGTGTTCACAATTTACCCAAGACAATTTGGAGGGGCAGGTTGCAGAAATGTTTAAAGATTGTGTGTGTGAAGGGAAAGCTGATGCTGTGTTTGATAAGCTGGTTCAGGAAGAAAGACTAGAGGACAATTCAGCTGAAGTGTTTAACTCAAGGGGGTTAGTGGAGTTACAGAAAAAGGGTTTGAAAGCAAAACATTTTAATCAGACGGCTTACTCAGAAACAGAGGCAAAATGTATTCCAGAATTTTGTGGAACATGTCACATATGTCAGGTGATAGGGAAACTACAAGCATTGATTAAACTAGTGTCTTTGATTCCAATTCCAGCACGTGAAGAACCTTTTACTAGAGTCATGATTGATTGTGTAGGACCCCTCCTTAAGGCTAAAATTGGAATTCAGTACTTACTGACAATAATGGGTGTGTCTATCAGATTGCCTGAAGAAATACCTTTGCGAAACATGACAGCAAAGAACATGGTGGAAGAGTTAACTACATTTTTTGCAAGATATGGTTTTCCTCAGGAAATACAATCAGATCAGGGTTCAAATTTCAAGTCACAGCTGATTAAGGAAGTAATGAACAGATTGGGGTTAAACAGTTGAAGTCAACAGCTTATTATCCTGAGTCACCAGGGGCTTTGGAAAGATGGCATCAAACTCTAAAAACTATGATCAGAACATGTAGTCAGAATTATCCACCGGATTGGGATAGGGGAATTACATTCTTGTTATTTGCTATTAGCGATGCTCCTAATGCATTGTCTGCTTTTAGTCCTTTTGAACTAGTTTACGGTCATGAGGTAAGGAGCCCACTGAAATTGATTCATGAGAAATTGGTGGGTCAAAATTCAGAAACTACTCTCCTGGATTATGTAACAAATTTCAGAGAGAGTTTGGACAGAACATGTGAGTTGGCTAGGAAGCATTTAAAGATGTCACAACAACTGTTGAAAGTGAAAGCAGACAGGAAAGTTACAGCTCAGTTTTGTTGCTGGGGAAAAGGTGATAGCTTTGTTACCAGTACTGAGTGACTCATTAAAGGCAAGATTTAGTGCACTTTACATGATTGAAAAGAAGCTGAGTGAAGCAAATTATTTAAGAAGTACTCCAGACAAGGCATAAAAGCAGAGGGTATGGCATGTAAATATGCTTAAAAATAATTTGACAGGGAAGAGAACTTAAAGGAGGTATTAGTGGTGGTAGACAATGAGAAAGAAGTAGAAATGCAGGATTCTGAAATTGATTTTCCTCTAATAAAATTGGATAATGAGGGGATACCTGAAAATTTAATGTAATATTGGGTTACCCACAGGCTCATAGACATTTACAGCACAGAATGAGGCCATTCAGCCAATCGTGTCCACACCATTCAACAAACATCTGACTACACTAATCCCATTTTCCAGTGCTTGGTCCATAGCCCTGGAGGCTATGGCAATGCAAGTGAATATCTAAATATTCCTTAAATGTTACGAGAGTTTCTGACTCAACCACCCTTTGAGGCAGTGGGTTCCAGACTCCCACTACCCTCTGGGTGAAAAAATGTCTCCTCAACGCCCCTCTTAGCCTTCTACCTCTTTCATTAAATCTATGCCCCCTGGTTATTGACCCCTCTACTAATGAAAGAAGTGCCTTCCTATCCACCCTCTCTATGTCCCTCATAACCTTATACACCTCTATCAGGTCCCCTCTCAACCTTCACTGCTCCAAGGAAAACAACTCCAGCCTATTCAATCTTTCCTCATACCTCAAGTCCTCCGGCCTAGGCAGCATTCTGGTAAATCTCTGCACCGTCTCCAGTGGCAATCACATTCTTCCTATAATATGGTGACCAGAACTGCATGCACTACTCCAGTTGTGGCCTAACCAATGTTTTGTACAGTTCCAGCACAACCTCCCTGTTCCTGTATTCTATGCCTCAGCTAATGAAGGCAAGTATCCCATATGCCTTCTTATCTACCTGCCCTGCTATCTTCAGGGATCTGTGGATATGCACACCAAGGTCCCCCTGATCTTCAGTACTTTTCAGGGCCCTACAATTCATTGTGTAATCCCTTGCCTTGTTAGCCCTCCCCAAGTGCATTCCTCACACTTTTCCAGGTTGAATTCCATTTGCCACTGCTCTGCCCATGTGACAAGTCCATTGATATCCTCCTGCAGTTCACGGCTATCCTCCTCACTACGTACCACCCTACCAACTTTTGTGTCATCCACAACCTTCTTGATCATAACCCCTACATTTAAGTCCAAATCATTTACATACACCACAAACAGCAAGGGCCCCAGCAACAAGCCCTGCAGAACCCCACAGGAAACAAACTTTCAATCACAGACACCAACCACCTCTGCTTCCTGCCTCTCAGCCAATTTTGGATCCAACGTGCCAATTTGCTTTGGATCTCATGGGCTCTTACTTTGTGGACCAGTCTGCCATGAGGGGCCTTATCAAAAGCCTTGCAAAGTCCATGCAGACCATATCAAATTACCATCATCAACACTCCTGGTTACCCCCTCAAAAAATTCAGTGAAATTTCACAAACACGACCTTCCCTTAACAAATCCATGCTGACTATCCCTGATTAATTCAAGTCTCTTCAACTGCAGATATATTCTGTCCCTCAGAATTCTTTCTAGTAACTTCCCCACCACCAAGGTTACACTGACTGGCCAGTAATTTCCTGGTCTATCTCTTCCTCCCTTTTTTAATAATGGGACAATGTTAGTAGTCCTTCAGTCCACTGACATCTCACCTGTGGTCAGTGAGGATTTTAAAGTTATTGCCTTGGCCCAATACCTCTTCTCTTGCCTCTCTTAACAGCCTGAGATACCTCTCATCCAGGCCTCCGGATTTATCCACTTTTAAGTCTGCTAAACCCACTCGTACCTCCTCTCTCTTTATGGTAATTTCTTCTAATATTTCACAGTCCTTCACCATGCTGGCTATACCTGCATCATCCTTTTCCATTTACCTTCCAGACAAGTGTCAAAATAATTTGGAAAAGCTATTGCGGTGAAACTAAAATATTTGTGGAAGTTAGTTGGGGGAGGATGAATTTAACAATGCATGATGTGTCTGCAGAAATTTCATCTTCGCTAAGGCAACATCCTTATAGAGTAAATCCAGCAAACTTACCAGGAGTACAGAAAGAAATCAAAAACATGCTTCAAAATGATATAATTGAGTCGAATTGCAGTAACTGGAGTTTGCCTATTGTGTTGGTACCGGAACTAGATGGAACACAAAGGCTGCTTGTGGACTATCAAAAGGTGAACATAGTGTCAAAAGTGAATTCATATCCGATACCATGGTTGGAAGATTGTATTGAGAAAATGGGACAATCAAAATCTATCACAAAGTTTGACTTGCTCGAAGGGTATTGGCAAGTAATGTTACCGGAGAGAGCAAAGGAGCTATAGGCTTTTGTGATGCCAGATGGGCTATATCAGTTTAAAGTCATGCTATTTGGTATGAAAAATGCACCTGCAACATTTCAAAGACTGACAAAGTAATTGCAGGCCTGAGCAATTGTGCTGTTTATATTGATGACTTGATAGTTTTTAGTCAAATGTTGAGGAGCATTTGCAACATCTGGAAGAATTATTTACTCAATTAAAAGAAGCAAATTTGGTGGTGAACTTTGCTAAAAGTAAATTTGCAAAAGCACAAGTTACGAATCTAGGCCAAACCATTGAACATGGTAAGGTGGCTCCGAGAGATGCAAAATTCAAGGCTGTCATGGATTTCTCAGTGCCTACAACAAAATGAGAAGTTTTGATTTTCTGGGCATGAGTTGGTTTTATTGGAAATTTGTACCAAATTTTAGCCAAGTGGTTGCTCCACCGACTGAACCATTAAAAAACAACAAGGAGTTTCAATGGACACAGGAATGTGAGAAAGCATTTGACAGTTTGAAAACTGTATTAACTATGATATCAGTTTTGACAGTTCCCAATTACGCCAAGCAATTTAAGTTGGCTGTTTTTGCAAGTGATGTTGGCATTGGGGTTGTACTGTTACAAGAAGATGAACATGGAATTGAAAAGGCGATAGGCTATTTTTCACAGAAATTGAATGTACAACACAGATATTCAATGATTGAAAAGGAGACTTTGGGTCTGGTGTTAGTGTTGCAGCATTTTGAGATTTACTTTGCAAACAATTCATCATTACCAATTGCTTATGAAGAGCACAATCCTTTAAAGTTATGGACAAATTCTGAGACAGAAGTGCAAGGCTATTCAGATGGAGTTTATTACTACAAGCATTTAATCTACAGATTATACATTTTAGCGGGATGAGAAAATCTGATTGCCGGATGCATTATCAAGAGTTGAAGCTTAAAGGGAAAATTGGACATTTAAAAACCTGGGCACTGAACTGTAATGATTTGAACAACTCAACATTTACCACTGTCTGTACCATAAAACTTCTGGACAGCAACGATGACGGCAGGTTTACAAGAGACAAGGACAGAACTTGAAGAGAGAAAAAGTTTGCAATATGATGACATGGAGATCAGGAAGGGACACAGCCCCGTCCATCCAAGCAGCCGCTGCACTGAGGCGCTGGGGCCATCAGATCCTGTGCTTAGCTTGAACCTTATCCCTAGCCCCTGGTCACGTCTCCACATCAGAGCCCCTCGGCAGGGCTTGTCCATAGACCTGCCCACCCCCTAACAGATGGAGGCAGTTACAGGGAGAGGGAGAGAGAGAACGCAGAGTGGGAAAGTGAAATACAGACAGATTCAATAAATTGTTTCCAGAATTAAAATGATAATTGTCTTGTGTCAATATATTATAATGACACACTTCAGCATTTTGTTTTTCGAATAAGTGTTTTTCTGAGGCAGCATATTTGGGAAGCTGGACTTGAACCAGTGGAGGTGCAGGAGAGACTGTGTCTGCTGTTCCCCCTCCTGGCCTACTGGGGGTACTCCTTCCCCTCAAATTACAACCCCCCCCCACCCAACCCAGCCCCCAGCACCAACACCACTGGGGTATTTTTAGATCCTCAGTGAGTCCTCTTGCCATTCAGTTGATGGAGGATAAATATGACATTCATGGGCTGAAAAGACCGATACCAGCCTCGGAGCTGCTCTCAGTTATTCAATTTGTAAATTAACATAACAATTGATGTAACCAGAAATTTCACCAGGCTCTTGAACTGCTCCCTGAACTTGGACTGAGTCACCCCATAAATAAAAGCATTTGTACAGCAATTTAAATTGACCAGCATAATTCCAACGTCTGCAAAGATATATAAAGAATCTTTGTAATATAGAGGATTAATTCCTCTGATGATATAATATAAGGAGTATATAACATACAAGAGCCACAGGAGTATGAAGCTGCCAGATATGGTGAAGAGTAAAATCACAGACTTCCTTCTGTTCTCCATCTCTGAGTCACTGCGATTCTCTCCCTTGCTCTGACCCCTCAGTCCCTTACGGACTCGACTGGTCACTAAAATATATCTGACTGTCAGAGCGTTGAATAACAGAATTAAAGCATATGGGAGCAATGGGTTTAAAACCCTATCAAACCAGCCAAATGCCACCCATGCTGGATCAGTATAATAGCTTGGCTTTTCATTACAGAACCAGGGAACATTGTCAATTATCTCTCCAGGTTCAAATCTAAAGTAGAAGGGAACATTTTTTATACAGAGCAGAGTGCAGGTTGTTGATAGAACCACAGCCGCAGTTTTCTCGGTGCAATATTTTATTTTCAGCTTCTGGTAACAAATGGCCACAAATCGATCAAAGGAGAAAGCGACTGTGAACCAGACAGAACATTCTGAGGCTGCATAAAGCAGGACAAAGGTAATACGGCACACAGGAGTAATGTCCAGGAAAGATCCTGGGAAATAATAAGAACTGATCCGATACAGTAAGACAGCAGTACTAATGACCAGTAGATCTGCTGTTGCCATGGCCAGCAAGTATCGAGTGGTGCACATGGAGAGGCCGCACTTTCCCCGGGACAGGATCACAATCGCCACTGCATTAACTGTAAGAAAGAAACACAAAAAGTGACTGGAAATTACTGACCAAACATTCTCCGTGTCTGGCGATGGGAGTCAGGTCAGAGATTAACATTTTGAAAATCACAAACCCAACATTAACCTGCCCACTTTTGGGTTTATGTGGGTGGGCTGGTGTGAACAGCCAATCTGCTTCAATATTTTACCAAGGCACTGCTTTCTCCACCTTCACAGGTTTAATGGACTGTGGTTCCCAGGATTTGGGCAATGTGACAGCTCCTGCACCTAAATGAGGCATCCTGGCCTATTAATACCCAGGTCTAAACATTTGAAGTGAAGCAACATTGTGAGACAGCATTAAATCTTATGAAAGGATTATAAATGTGGAAAGAACTCTGCCGGTCAGGCAGCATCCATGGAGAGAGAAACAGAGTTAACATTTCAGGCCTAATAATTATTCATAGGAAACTAGAGATGAATTTCGAGCAACAAGTGAGCCAGAGGAATATGGGGTCAGGGGGAGGATAGAATAAAGGGGAAGATCTGTGATCGAGTGGAGGGCAGGAGTGATTCAATGACAAAGGGATAATGGTGCAAAGTGTATGGGACAATGAAAGAAACTGACGATAGATCAGGAAGAGATGAAAATGGTTAAAGCTGAATAACAGAGGGGAGAGTGAAGAGATGTTCAGTGAATGTGAAATATGATAGAAAATACTGAGGGGGGAGGGTGTTGGGGGGGGGGGGGAATAAGGGTCAAACCAGGGGTGTGAACCAGTTCACTGTCCCAGTCCTGTGAGGGAATACCCACTCCAAGCATCAGAACCCCCCCTCCTCCACTCTCAGTGGCTGTGTCTAACCACCCCCCTCAAGCAGAAAATGCCCTCCCGGAAAATGAGTGCGAGGGAAAGGCAGATGATGTTATAGATGATGGAAGAGTGGGCCAGGGTGTTGCAAGGGGCAGAGACAAAACAGGGGCAAGATCACAGAATCACAGAATTTTGATGGCACAGAAGGAGACCATTCGGTCCATCGTGACAGCACCAGCTCTCGAAATGAACATTATGACCTAGTGCCATTGTCCTGCCTTTTCCCCGTACCCCTACACATTGTTTCTGTTCCAATAATCATCTAATGCCCTTTTGAATGCCTCGATTGAACCTGCCTCCACCACACTTCTAGGCGGTGCACTCCAGACCCGAACCACTCGTTGTGTGGGAAAGTTTTTCCTCACATCACATTTGCTTCTTTTGCAAATCACCAGATGTTTTTTGCTGGTGGAGTTGCACTGTGATCGTCAGAAATGGTAGAGTGAGTTCAGCCAAATGTGCAAGGTGAGGGCAAGGGAAAGCTTGGGCAGAATTTTACATTCAGTGTGCCGGGGTGGGCCCCACATGCTAGAATGTAAAATGACACATGATGATGTCAGGCATGTCTCCCGACATCATTGCGCTGTCTCATGATATTTCGTTCCACGGGCGTGCGCCGGAGTCATCTGTGTGTCCACCGATAATTGAAAGGCCTATTAAGGCCATTAACATACTAATTAACCCCAAATTTACGCTGCCCGTCCAACCTAACAGTTGGCGGGCAGGCAGGCGAAAAGGCCAAGCGGCCTTTATGCTTTTTAGGAAGCCTTATGCACGAGCAGGATGAGGCTTCCTAAAGCTAATACTGATTATAGAAGAACTTTATTTTGAAAATAAAAACACGTCCAACCTCATGTGATGTAGTCATACGAGGCCAACATGTTTCATTAAATTTTTAATGTTTTTAATAATTTCTGTAAAAAGCGCTTAATTCTCCCTGAGGCACGGAACACAACTTCTACGCTCATTGACCTGCATGTGCAAAAGGGCGCTGGACACGACTCTCCCCCGACCCGCACAGCTAGTGCTCCGCTCGTGACGCACACTGGGTGGGCCTTAATTAGCCCGCCCGCGTGAAATTGCGGTGCTGAGCTGATTGCCGGCAGTTGTTGGTTGCGTGACGGCCCTTGCCCTCTCGCTCCCACAAGGAAATGGAGCGACAGCACTGTACCAGAATATATCAGAAAAAAAATGAATGGATGGGACATGAGCAGGAATAGAACAAATATTCTTCACACATGCCTAAGCAAAAACAGCAGAGCTGGGAGTAATCAGACTTCCATTGTGGCACAGTTTCAATTTGGAGATATCCCAGTGTTCGCACTGTGATTAACATTTCTGGACTTACAACAAAGACACTGCACAGGGATCAGGAGCAAGATCAAGTGAGGGTTTTCATTCCCAGTCAGGAGGCAGTGAGAGTAAGAGGAGTCCCTCTTAGTGCAATTGTCAGTGAATGGAATCATTCTCAGCAATTTCAGGATGTACCAGAGGGAAATAGTGAAGAAGACTAACCGGGCATCGAACCTCCCACTGTTAGTCAGGTAAGAATGTTCCCACTGTGAGTTTAATGGCAGTTTGGGTTTAATGGGCTTTGCACCTTAGAATGGAGGAGGGTAATGGGCAGATAGGTAAATGGAAATCCGGTGTGTAGCACTGACCGCAGAAGGAAGGAAAGTTGTGTGTGTTGTGGAATAGTAGGAGAAGCACGATGCAATGGATAAGAAATCAGATCTGAAAACACAAGAGAGAGACAAACAGAGAGAGTTGTGAGTGGCTGACCTAAGCTGTCATATAAATTCACCAAACAAGTTGGGTTATTGTTATATGAATGTTTGAGGTTAATGATCTCTCCACTCCATGGATCTGTCCCTATGTTTATGAGTGAGAAATATTGCAAAGGGAAAAAGGTTTTGTTGCTGTTTGAAGATGTTTGTGAATATGCGTATGCAGTGAAATATATTGAGATTGTCTTAATTCCTATTGAACAGCTCCTGCAGAAACAGATGCTATTTACTGATATGTAAACATTCAAGATAGAAAGGAAGAGACAATTGGGAAAGTAATCCAAGGAGCAAAGTGTTCCAGAGGTATGGAGTCATGACTCATTTAAAGTCACAATGCAGGTGAACAGGATCATAAAACTTCAAAGAACTGAGGATTATTTCTAGAGGAACAGAATGGAAAACCCATGAGGCTTTGTTAAACTTATATACAACCTTGGCTATACCACAGTTTTAGTATACATTCATAGTTCATAGTATACAGTTCATGGTAATACACATGTACAGTTCTAGTCTCCATATTACATAATGGATTCAGAGACATAGTGAGAAGGTGAAAAATCTTTTAGAAGAATGGTGTAAACAGCGAGGAATAACAACTCTCTGGAAAGGATGAACAGCTTGTCTTCTTTTCTTCAGAAAAGAAAGGCTGAGGCAGTCATAACAAAGTCCCACAAAGTTAAGAATTGCTTTGATAGGATCGACATAGAGAAAATATTCCCAGTGGTGGGGCGCCTAAGATTAGACATCACCAATATAAGATCATCATTAATAAATCAAAGAAGGCATGCAGGAGAAATGTATTTTTTTTATCAGAAAATGGTTAGAAAGTGGAACTGTGCTACAACTTGCAGCAGTTAAGGTGAATAGCACAGATTGACTTAAGGAGAAACTACGTAAAGGCATGCGGTAGAAAGAAGTGAAAGGTTATGCTGAGCGGGATGAATGAAGAGGGGTAGGAAAATGCACAAACACTGGCAGAAAACAATGGATCCAAATGGTCTGGTCCTGTTCTGTAAAGCCTATGTTTTTCTATGGAACTTGAGTATTAATTAATCACAGTCATCAGCTCTTTCATAACATTGCAGATGTTGAAGTGGTTTATTTATTGAAGCAATGCACTATTTATGTCATTACTAACAGTTTAATAATGTTAGTATTTATTGCCCTCAGTCTGATCTTCATTTTATGAAAACATGTATCTAGGTTCTTCATTAATATGTCACCTTCCTTGAGGGGACACACCTTAATGAGCTGAGAGCAGGGATTGGTGTAAGTTCCATGTAGAGACTCTGAATCATAGATCATTACTGGTCGGTCAAACATTAATCAGTTACACAATTGGACGATTCAATAACCACAGTCCGGTATTCAGCCAATGTAATAGACAGGTCATAAACATTCAATGCTCATGACCCACAGATTCTCAGGGAACACATTGGAGGAAGGGATTTTATCAGCACTGAAACAGTTACTGTAAATTGTTTACAGTAATCATAACAGTAATTATACTCAGTGTAAGAATAAGTCCATTCTACGAAGGTTTTGACTGCAGTAACAGTTACTGTCCTCTTGTTTACATGCAAGTAAATAGTTCGTATCTGTTTCTGTTGGATTAGTTCAATAGGGAATAGAGCAATCTCGATCAGTTTAACTGCATACACATATTCACAAACATATGCAAACAGCACCACAAAATATTCCCCTTAGCAATATTTTTCATTCGGAAACAAAGACAGGTCCACAGATTGGAGAGCTCAGTAACCCCAAGCAATGGTATAAAAAATGAACCATTTATTCAACTCCGGTTAGTGACCCACATTCAGTACAATTCTGCAGTGACAGAAGCTCCCAGCAATACATGGCACATGGCCACTGTGGTTAGATGTTCCACTCTGGTTAGTGACCCACACTCAGTACAATTCTACAGTGACAGGTACTCCCAGCAATGCCTTACCTATGAGACGATGTGACATCACTAAGCAGAGTCTGCATAGTTTCAGCATGTAACATTATCAGTCACAGGGAAAAAGCAGAGGCCAACACACAAACAAATTTACACAAATTTATTGGTCATAGTCACTTACCAGGAACACCAATGACAGCAAGGGTTGTATAGTATATTTTCCCAATACTGTGAAATAATTCCATTTTTTTCTTTCTGAAGTGATCTAACCCTTCATGCTGCAAGTAATCTCCCTGAATTAAACAATGAAGTGGTGTATTTGTCGAGCTGTTAATTTATACACTTTCTGTATCTCCATGGGGCAATTGAGATTGCAACATCATTCAACTTAGATTCTGTTTTCTTCTAAGAAAACAAGCAAACAGATTACGACAGCCGAGTTAACTCCCTGTTGTGATGCAATATATTTAGTGCTGAGATTGAACTGGAAAACTCTAAAGACTGAACAACTAGATCACGTTAATTAACCAATGAAAATTGGAATCTGTGTTCTCCCAGCAATGATGCTCATCATCCAAACACCATCAGGTCCATCTCAAGATCTCACAATGTTTCAGTGATCACTTCACTCTGCTGCGTCCATTCAGTAATTACATTCCAAATTTGATCTGCCCTCTCAGGGCTGCTCTACTGCACTCTAGGATGTGGCTGTCTTGTTTAACTGTGCCCATTCAGTTAAAAGTTCAACTGGAGCTTTGTGCTATTGTATTCTCAAACCGAAACATCAGCTCAAACTAATACAATTCCCCAAACTAACACAGGGACACAAAATACATTTTTAAAAACATTTTCGTGGGATATTAGTGTTCCTGGCAAAACCAGTATTTCTTGCCGATCTGCGATTGCCCTAGAGAAGGTGGTGATGAGCCATCTTCTTGAAAAGCTGGCGTCTATATGGTGTAGGTATCTACATCTACAGGGCTGTTAGGGTGGGATTTGCAAGACTTTGACCTAGGGGCAGTGAAGGTATCGGCGATATAGTTCTAAGACTTATGAGCACTTTAATCACAGAAAATTGTTCATCTTCAAGTACTTTGGATATTCTGGAAGAACTTGTGTTTTACAAGATACTGTCCCTTAAAGGGTAACTGCAGGACTCTGATTGCTATTCCTGGAGAAAGCATCCTTTTACAAGAAAGGTTAATTAAGTAGTTGATAAAACTATTTTCAACTTCTTGACCCAGGTGAACTGTTTATAAAGCTGAAGGAGGGTGTTGGCGGGGGTTGGGGGTGGTTGGGTGGCGGTTGCATGCGTTCACATGGGTTTTATGGCTCTGAAAAACAAACAGGTGTGCAACACTGTGTTTTAAAAGTGGGTTTTGGTTTTGGTTTGAGAAGAGAAGGATCAACTGCTTGAGAAGGAAGACAGCAGCCTTTTGCAGTGCAGAGCCAGCTCAGAGTCAGAAGTGAATATAAGCTGAGATGGTCCACATGCTGGAATAGAGTAACCTCAAGTACGCCAGGAGTCCACCTGAAAAATGGCCAGAGCCATTTATTGTTTCGCGAATCAGTGCTGAGAGTCCAGCTGTATAACCTGAATGCCATTTCAAGAACTCCACCACCTTTGAACAATTGACTTTTAACCTTTGGGCGAATTCCTCCATTTCTATTTTTATTTCATTGTTTTTGTGTGTTTGTGTGTGTCTGTGTGTGTGTGTGTGTGTGTATTTGCCTTAAAATACCTTGAAAGAGCAATTTGTATAATTTAAGATTCCATATTCTATTTTGATAAGCCTTGCCTTTCTAATTGACAAGGCTGATTTTATAATAAACTAATAAGGTAGTTGATTATTCAAAAAAGTCTGGTTAATGTCTCTTTTGTTCTGGTTACTAGTAATGAAGGTAAACAATTGGCCACATTGGCGAGTAAATTAAACTCTTAAATTAATGGTACGACCTGTGGAGTACTGGGGTGAGATCAATGGCGGACTCCTCCAATCCTGGTCATAACAGGCCTGGGGGCTCTTGTGGGATTTGAAATGCGGACAGTGGGTGACTAGACATGGAATAATAATAATTGGAAGGATAAGAGAGTGGAGGCCAGGTTTCTTATACATTAGTCAACCAAAAAAGCTTTGGAAGTTGCTAAGTTCAAGAGATGGAAGACTTAACCCTGACTAGTTTACAACTAGTAACCAAGACTAAACTAATGGGATTGTTGGATAAATTGGATTAGAATTAAACGTAGGGGTGAGGAAAGCAGACATAGTTGAGGTAGCAGCGCAGCATTTGAAATTGGAAGGGATACAAGGGAGACCATGTTCTCCGGGGGATGGCAAGGCCTTGGGTGGGGGTCAATTGGGTTAGCTATGATTCAGTTGCAAATGAATCAGCTTGAACACGACAAAGAACTGAAAAACCTTGAATTAAAGCAAAAGTAAAAGAAAAGGAAGAAGAAAGATAGATGAAATAATTTGAATTGGAAAAGAAAAAAGAATTGAAGATTTGAAAACATGACCTCCTGAAAGTGAAGTTAGTAAGGGAGGAAAGAGAGAAGGAATGAGAAAGGGAATTTCAGATTAAAAGCCTGGAAATAAACAGAGAGGCCTCAGATGCTGAAGAAGGTTCTAATGATGAACACAACCACCTCAAATTGAAAGGCCAGTGGGCTGGTGTTTATATTTGTACAAACCCTTCCTAGGTTTGAGGAAAAGAATGTAGAGGCATTCTTCATTTCATTGGAAAGGTAGATAAGCAAATGATGTGGCCAAATGAAATTTGGACATTGCTCTTAGAGTAGGTTGGTAGTTAGAGCTCTTGAGGTTTATGCATCACTTTCAGAAGAGGTTTTTGCAGATTATGATGCAGTAAAAAAGGCAGTTCTTAGTGCATATGAGTTGGTCCCTGAGGCAGATGGGCAGACTTTCAAAACATAAGGAAACAACCTGGGCAGACCTGTATTAAATTTGAGAAGGTAAAGCAAGGTAACTTTGACTATTGGATATGGGCATTAATGGTAGAGATAACATATGAAGCTCTTAGGTAAATAATTCTCTTGGAAGAATTTCACTTCCTCCAGTAGTTTGAACCCATGTTGAAGACCAGAGATTTGCAGCAGCTAGACAGGCAGCAGAGCCTGTCCATAAATCCAAAACCTTTTTTTGTCACCCCAACAAACCCAAGAAGAATAGAAGGTGGGAAGATTAAAGGATGATGAGTAACCAGGGAAGAGAAGGTACAGTTGGGAATACCCCAGAAACTTCTACTCAGACCAGAATGGAAGGTGCTGAAGGTGGAAGTGTAACAAGGTGGGACACATTTGTGCCTATTGCTGGAAGTTGTGAGGGAAATCCATGGGACTTATTGGGATACCTAAGGGTGATTCATGAAAAGGACCCCTGACTGAAAATACAACAGATCAAGTTGTAGCATTAAATCAGTGGTGAAACTGAGTGTGAACACTGCTGTGATTTCAGGAGAGGTGAATGAGATACATGAGAGTTCTAAAGAATTCTTATTGAGACGAAAAGTAACCCTTTATCCCTCAAAGGAGACGGTTAAACCTATAATCATATTATAGGTTTATATATAATATAAATTGCCATTCAAACACTTGCATTGGGGAAAGGCATAAATTGTCTCCCAGAAAGCAGCATAAAAAGCCAAAGTTTTAATAAATAGTATTGGCGAAAAGTATGTCCCTGTACCTTTATACTGGTTGCACTTGGAATGTGACATAATTTCTGGGACAGTGACAGTAGGGATTGTGCAGAAGTTACCCATAGATGGAGTTGACTTACTCCTGAGAAATTATTTAGTCGGAATGAGGGTAGTAGCTTTTCCTATAATTATGGAAAGTCCAAGTGAGGTTAAAGAGACAGAACAGTTACAGGAACAGGTTCCGGGAATTTTTCCGTCATGTTTGATGACCTGAGCAATGGCTAAGCAAAGCCCATCATTGAAAGTCAAAGCGATACCACAGACAGAGATTTGGCTAGCTGAAACTTTCTTCAAAGACTTAGATAACCTGAAAGAGACGTTTAATAAATCTTCTTTAGCTGAGGCTCAACAAGCTGATCCGGAATTAAGTATGATAGGAAAATCTGCCCAAACTGAAGGTGAGGCCAAGGAAGTTCCAGAATCTTATTATATTAAAAATGGAATTGTATTGAGGAAGTGGAGACCTCCTCACAGACCTGCAGGTAAGCAGTGGATGCTTGTTCATCAGGTAGTGGTGCCACCCAAATATCGTAAAGAGATGTTATGGATAGCTCATGAAATTCCTATGGCAGGACATATAGGGATATGGAAAAATCTGGTGCCGATAAACCAACAGTTTTACCGGCCAGGTCTTCACAAGGATGTAGTTCAGTTTTGTAAAACATGCCATACGCGATGGATGGTGGGAAAACCACAGCCTATAATCAAACTGGCACCCTTAATTCCCATAGCAGGTTTTGAGGAAAGTTTAGTTAAGGTGGCAGCAGGCGCATGGGACCGTTACGAAAATGAAAGCCGCACACCAGTATATCCTCACCATCATGGATGTGACAACTCACTTTCCAGAGGCCATCCCTTGAAGATCAATTACAACTGAAGTAATGGTAGACAAGTTAAGCCAAATCTTTACTCAATAGGGATTGCCGGTGGAGATCCAGTCAAATCAAGTTTCTAATTTTATGTCTCAGATTTTACAAAATGAGTAGTTTCAGTATAAAACAGTTAAAGTCCACAGCATACCATCCTCAGACACAGGGAGCTTTAGAGAGGTACCATCAAACTCTCAAAACAATGATTAGAGTATATTGTCATGAAAATCCCCATGATTGGGACAAAGGACTGGATTTTCTTTATATTTGCTACCTGCGATTAACCAAATGGATGTAGTGGTTTTAGCCCTTTTGGATTAATTTATGGACATGAGAAAATAGGTCCTCTGAAATTAATCAAAGAAAAGTTTTTGGGACAGAGGGATGGGTCTTCTATGTTAAATTGTGTGTCTTTGTTCCAGGAATGGCTCACTGGAGCCTGCAAAGTGGCTCAAGAACATCTTGAAGTCTCTCAAACAAAGACAAAGGAATGGGCAGTTAAGCAAGCTGTGACCCGAACATTTCAATCAG
Organism: Carcharodon carcharias; assembly: GCF_017639515.1. NCBI lineage: Eukaryota > Metazoa > Chordata > Chondrichthyes > Lamniformes > Lamnidae > Carcharodon > Carcharodon carcharias. The sequence continues at coordinate 85,722,228 of NC_054485.1, forward strand.
AGGGTGCAGTGTTAGTGTTATTGCCTTTACAGAGGGAACCGCTGACGGCACAGTTCCATGGTCCATACAAGGCAATTAAGTGGGCTATTAAAGTAAATTATCTGATACAAACCCCAGGTCGCAGGAAAAAGAATCGGCTGTGTCATATCATTATGTTAAAACAATACCATCATAGTGAGGAGGATAAGAAGGAGCAGGTATGTCAGGCTGTGAGCAGGATGAGAGACAGTGAGAGTGAGGTGGAAGGAGGCTTAGTTCACAAATCGAACCTCCTACTTCCCAATTAGCTAACACTGAAATATTAGGACAGTTAAACACCATACTTACATGTTTAGAGGCAGGACAAGGAGAAAACATAGTGAGGTTATTTATAGAATTTGCAGGAATCTGTGGGGAGAAACCAGTGTACAGCTTTACATATGAATGATGTGGACGTAGGGGAATCTTCACCTATAATGCAACGTCCTTATCATGTAAGTCCAGAGAACAAGCTGAACTGAAAGCAGAAATTCAATGTATGTTAGAAACCTAACTGAACATAATCAAAGCATTTGGAGCACTCCATCAGTATTAGTACCTAAAGCTGATGGGTCAGTCAGGTTCAGCATGGATTATAGAAAGGTTAATGCAGTAACAAGCAAGAACTGTTCACGTGAGCCTGCAAAGCAGCATAAGAGTAACTTAAAGTTTCTCAAACAAAGACGAAGGGATGGGCAGATAAGCAAACTCTGACTAGATCATTATAACCAGTGTTAGTGAAGTGTTAGTGTTATTGCCCTTACAGGGGGGACCTCGGAAAGCAAGTTTGCTGATGACACAAAGCTAGGTGGGAATGTGAGCGATGAGGAGGGTGTTAAGAAGCTTCAACGCAATTTTGACAAGTTGAGTGAGTAGGCAACTACATGGCAGATGCAGTATAATGTGGATAAGTATGAAATTATTCACTTTGGTAGAAAAAACAGAATGGCAGAATATCATTTAAATGGTGATAGATTGGGAAATGTTGATGTACAAAGGGACCTGGGTGTCCTTGTGCACCAATCACTGAAAGCAAGCATGCAGGTGCAGCAAGCAGTTAAGAAGGCAAATGATATGTTGGCCTTCATTGTGAGAGGATTTGAGTGCAGGAGCAAGGATGTCTTACTGCAGCTGTACAGCGCCTTGGTGAGACCACACCTCGAATATTGTGTGCAGTTGTGGTCTCCTTACCTAAGAAAGGATACACTTGTCATAGAGGGAATGCAGTCTGATGCATTCATCAGACTGATTCCTGGGATGACAGGATTGTTATATGTGGAAAGATTGAGCCGACTAGGCCTGTATTCACTGGACTTTAGAGGAATGAGAGGGGGTTTCATTGAAATGTATAAAATTTTGACAGGGCTGGGCAGACAGGAGGCAGGGATGATGTTTGCTCTGGCTGGGAGGGTCTAGAACAAGGGGTCACAGTCTCAGGATATGGGGTAGGCCATTTAGGACTGAGATGAGGAGAAACTTCTTCATTCAGAGGCTGGTGAACCTGTGGAATTCTCTACCACAGAAGGCTGAGGAGGACAAGTCACTGAATATATTTAAGAAGGAAATAGATAGATAGATTTCTAGACACTAAAGGCATCAAGGAGTATGGGGAGAGAGAGCAGGAGTATGGCATGGAGGTAGAGGATCAGCTATGATCATATTGAATGGCAGAGCAGGCTCGAAGGGCTAAGTGACCTACTCCTGCTTCTATTCTCTATGGGCGGAATTTTACACCAGCAGGATTTTACTTTCCTGGTTTAGAATGACTGGCCACATTTTGTGGCCCCATCCTTGCTGGACGTAAAATTCCAGCCTATGTTTCTATGTAACAAAAATGGATTCCGACCCAATCCCTCGTTTAGAAAATTGTATTGACTGGATTGGCACTGCCACTGTCCTTACCAAGATGGAATGATTGACGGGATACTGGCAAGTACTTTTAATGTGATGAGCTCAGGCAAGATCAGCTTTTGTCATGCCGAATCGGCTATACCAATGCCCAGTAATGCCATTTCGGGCTACACAATGTCCCAGCCGCTTTTCAAAGATGAATGAATCAAGTTGTAACTAGTGTTCCTAACTGTTTAGTTGACTTGAATGATGTAATGATTTATAGCATCGCTTGGAAAGATCATTTAGAACAATTGGAAGCCCTTTTTAAGCAAGTACAGTTGCAGATCTAGTAATAAATCTTGGCAAGAGTGAGTTTACGAAAGTGCAAGTGACTTACTTAGGACTTATTGCAGGACAGTTACAAGTGTTGCCAAGAACAGTGAAAGTACAGGTTTTGGTGGAATTTCCTGCCCCTAAAACTCAACAGGAAATCAAGAGATTTTTATGGATTTTTGGTTTTTATTGTAAACTTGTGCCCAGCCTTGGCAACAATAGCTGTTCTAGAAAATGGATTTATGGCAAAAGAAGGCAAAGGTGGAATGGTCAAGTGAGTGTCAGATAGTTTTTGAGAGGCTGAAGGCAATCCTAACTAATGAACTGGTGTCAGCTGCCCCTAACTTTTTAAAGCCCTTCAAGGTGCCTTGGGGTGGGTACGGTCTTATTGCAAGAAGATGAATCGGGCCTAGATAAGCCAGTGGGGTACTTCTCTAAAAAATTAAGTCAAAATCAAAAGAGATGCTCTACGGTAGAAAAGGGAACCCTAGGATTGTTACTGGCTCTCAAACATTTTGAGGTATATATGCATCATGGCTGTAAAGAAACATTCATATATACTGATCATAACCCCTTGGCCTTTGTGGAAAAATTTAACACTCAGAATGACAGGTTGTGGTGGAACCTGTAATGAGGCAGGATTAATAAGATATCTCATAGTTAAGGATCATCTGTTGGGTGATGATCACAACATGTTAAAATTTCAAATTCAGATTGAGGGCGAGAAACTCAGGTCTCAAACCAGTTTCCTCAGTTTAAATAAAAGCAATTACAGAGGTATGAAGAAAGAGTTGTGCAAAGCGGGCTGGGAAAATAGGCAAAGAAGAAGGACAGGGGATGAGCAGTGGCAGACACTGAAGCAGATATTTCATAACGCTCAGCAAAAATTTATCTCAGTCAAAAAGGACTTGATGAGAAGGATGAACCACCCATGGCTAAAAAAGGCAGTCAAGGAGAGCATCCATTCAAAAGCTAAGGCTTACAAAGCAGCAAAAACTAATGGTAGGCCAGAGAATTGGGATTTTTTTAGGAACCAGCAGCGGATGACTAAAAAGCTAATAAAGAGGGAGAAAATTGATTGTGAAAGTAGATTGGCAAGAAATATGAAAAGAAACAGCAAGAGCTTCTACGGGTATATAAAATGAAAGAGAGTAGCTAAAGTGAGCGGTGGGACCCTTGGAGGATGTGATTGGAGAATTTATAACAGGGAACAGGGAAATGGCAGATAACTTACACCAGTATTTTGCATCGGTCTTCATGGCCCAGGACACTATAAACATACAAAGATATCGGCTAAGCAAGGACCTAATGGGAAGAATGATCTTGTAACAGTCTCTTTCACGAGGGACAAAGTATTTGATAAACTAATGGGACTAAAGGCAGACAAGTCACCAGGACCTGATGGCCTGCATCCAAGGATTTTAAAGGAGAGATAGTGGAGGCATTAGTTGAAATATTCCAGAACTCACTGGATTCGGGGAGGGTCCCAGCGGATTGGAAAAGCATTAATGTGATGCCCCAGTTCAAGAAGGGAGGGAGACAAAATCAGGAAACTATAGGCCAGTCAGCCTAACATCTGTCATTGGGAAAATGCTGGAGTCCATTATTAAGGACAGGGTCATTTAAGTAATTAAAGGACCTGCCTGTCCAACCTTATTAAGTTGTCACATAAAATATTATTGCACAAGATAGGAGCTCATGGAATAGCTGGACATTTAGAAAAGCAATCAAACAGAGTCAACATGGTTTTGTGAAAGAGAAATCATGGGGCAGAATTTTGCCGTCTGCGAGCAGGGGGCGGGGCCCACTCGCCGACAGGTAAAATGACACGGGTTGACGTCGGGCAGAACCCCCGACATCACCCTGCCCCGTTTAAATTTTGCCTTTAGTCCCATTAGTTTGTCAAATACTTTGTCCCTCGTGATAGAGACTGTTACAAGATCATTCTTCCCATTAGGTCCTTGCTTATCCGATATCTTTAAATTTTCAGGAAGGCGGGGGAGCAGCAAAATCAGCTGCAGGCCCGCCGACCTGTCAATGGCCAATTGAGGCCATGGACAGAGTCATTTAAGTTATTAAAGGACCTGCCGTCCAACCTTAAGGATGGCAAGCCAGAAGCCCCGGCGCAAATATAAAAAAACACGAAACCTCATCCAGAGATGGGATGAGGTTACATGCAGAGTTTTAAACATTTTAACATGTCCTAACTCACATGAGGGGGACATGTAAGGGATTTTCTTTTTTCCATTTTTAATATTTTTCAAAGTCTAGGCAATCTCCCTGAGGCTGCACCTAGCCTCAGGGAGATGTGTGCTATTTTGTGCGCGTGCGCGAAAGAGCCCACTCTTGATTCCAGGGTTTCCCCCTGCCTGCATAGGGAGCACATAGTGCTTCCAACTGGACATAAAGTGATGGTGCGGCCATCGGAGATAGGGTCAGGCCCACCCGCCTGACAGGCAGAAAATTCTGTTTGACAAATTTGCTATAGAATTCTTTGAGGATATAACAAGCAGAGTTGATAGAGGTGAACCGGTAGATGTTATGTGTTTGGACTCCCAGAAGGCATTCAATAAGTTGCCACATAAAATGTTATCGCACAAGATAGGAGCTCATGGAATTGGGGGTAACGTATCAGCATGGATTGAGGATTGGTTAACACAAAGAAGACAGAGAGTCAGGATTAATAGGTCTTTTTTCAAGTTGGAAAGACGTAACTAGTGGAGTGCCACGAGGGTCAGTCCTACGGCCTCAATTATTTATTCTCTATATTAATGACTCGGAGGAGGGGACAGAGTGTAATGTATCCAAATTTGCAGATGATACAAAAATAGGTGGGAGAGCATGTTGTGATGAGGACATAAGGTATCTGCAAGGGGATATAGACATTTTGAGTGAGTGGGCAAAATTTTGGCAGATGGAGTTTAATGTAGGAAAGTGAGGTCATGCACTCTGGTAGGAAAAATCAAAATGCTGACTATTATTTAAATGGAGAGAGACTCCAAAAAAGTGCAGCACAGAGGAATCTGGATGTTCTTGTGCATGAAACATGAAAAGTTTGCATGCAGGTGCAGCAAGTCATTAAGAAGGCAAATGGAATTTTGGCCTATTGCTCATGGGTTGGAGTTTAAAAATAGGAAAGTGTTGTTACAACTGTACAGGGCATTGTTGAGGCCACACCTGATGTACTGTATACTGTTTTGGTCCCCATATTTAAGAAAGGATAGAGTGGCATTGGAGGCAGTTCAAAAGAGATTCATTAGGCTGGTTCCTGGGATGAAGGAGTTGACTTATCAAGAATGTGTAAAGCCTTTATTCATTAGAGTTTAGAAGAATGAGGGGCGATCTTATTGAAATGTACAATACTCTGAGGGGGCTTGACATGAGATGTTGAGAAGATATTTTCACTAGCAGGGGATTCTCGAACTAGGAGCCATTGTTACAGAATAAGAGGACACTGATTTAAAACTGAGATGCGAAGGAATTTCTTCTCTCAGGGGGTAGTGAATGTCTGGAATTCTCTACCCCAGAGAGTTGTGGAGGCTAGATCACTGAAAGTAATTAAAGAGGAGGTAGAAAGATTTTTGAAATATCAGGGAGTTGAGGGTTATGAGGAGCTGGCATGAAAGAGGAGTTGAGGCCTGGGCAGATCAGCCATGATCTTATTGAATGGTAGGGTAAGCTTGAGGGACTGAATGTCTTATTCCTCCTCCTATTTCTTATGTTCTTACATTCTATCTCTCTGACTTCTCTCTCTCCCTTTCTCTTTCTCTTTCTGCCCTCTCTCTCTCCCTCCCTCTCTTTCTCCTTCTCCCTCGCTGTGCCCTCCTTGCCTTTCCCTCTCTCTCTCATCCCTCTCTCTCCCTTTCTCTCTCTGTCGCTCTCCCCCAACCAAACCCCTGCTCCTTTGACAACACCCAGTAGTATTTTACTACATTAAAGATATTAGATAACTGCAAGTTAACCGAACAATTTAAGGAATGGGATGTTGAAGAGGCCATTTGGCCCCTTGAGTTTGTTCCACTCTTCAGTAAGATCACGGCTGATGTTCCACCTCAACTCGACTTCCTGCCTCATTCCCAAATCCCCCATCTCCTTGGTTGATTTCAGCAGCTGCGAGGACAGAGGGGACAAGGCTTGATTTTGACTTCGGGAGAGCAGTGATGACAGCAGATTTCCAGGAGACAAGGAGAGAACTTGAAGAGAGAAAATGTTTACAAGATTATGACATGGAGATCAGGAAGGTACACAACCCCGTCCATCCGAGCGGCTGCTATACTGAGGTGCTGGGGCTTTCTCCCTAACCCCTGGTCACATCTCCTCATCAGAGCCCCCCAACAGGGCTTGTCCATAGTCCCGCCCACCCCTTAACAGAGGTAGGCAGTGAGAAAGAGAGAGAAAGAGAGAGATCAGAGTGGGAAAGTGAAATGCAAACTGATTCAATGGAATGTTTCCAATAATAAAATAAGAATAATAAGAAAATTATGACAGCATTTTGTTTTTCTAATAAGTGTTTTTCTGAGGCAGCATATTTGGGAAGCTGGACTTGAACCAGTGGAGGTGCAGGAGAGACTGTGTCTGCTGTTCCTCCTCCTGGCCTACTGGGGGTGCTCTGAATCTACTCCTTCCCCTTCAAATTACAACCACCCCACCCCCCACCCAACCTTGCCCCCAGCACCAACACCACTGGGGTAATTTTAGATCCTCAGTGAGTCCTCTTGCCATTCAGCTGATGGAGGATAAATATGACATTCATGGGCTGAAAATACAGATACCAGCCTCGGAGCTGCTCTCAGTTGGTTTTTTTAATTAATTAATCGAATAATTGACATAACCGGATATTTCACCACGCTCTTGAACTGCTCCCTGAACTTGGACTGAGTCACCCCATAAATAAATGCGTTTGTACAGCAACTTAAATTGACCATCATAATTCCAACGTCTGCAAAGATATACAAAGAATCACTATAATATGCAGGGTTAACTTCTGTTATGATATAGTATAAGGAGTATATAACATACAAAAGCCACAGGAGTATGAAGCTGCCGGATACGGTGAAGAGTAAAATCACAGACTTCCTTCTGCTCTCCATCTCTGGGTCACTGCGATTCTCTCCCTTGCTCTGACCCCTCAGTCCCTTACGGACTCGACTGGTCACTAAAATATATCTGACTGTCAGAGCGTTGAATAACAGAATTAAAGCATATGGGAGCAATGGGTTTAAAACCCTATCAAACCAACCAAATGCCACCCATGCTGGATCAGTATAATAGCTTGGCTTTTCATTACAGAACCAGGGAACATTGTCAATTATCTCTCCAGGTTCAAATCTAAAGTAGAAGGGAACATTTTTTAAACAGAGCAGAATGCAGGTTGTTGTTAGAACTAAAGCCACAGTTTTCTCGGTGCAATATTTTGTTTTCAGCTTCTGACAACAAATGGCCACAAATCGATCAAAGGAGAAAGTGACTGTGAACCAGACAGAACATTCTGAGCTTGCATAAAGCAAGACAAATGTAATACTACACACAGGGGTGATTTCTAAGAAAGATAGTGGGAAGTAATAAGAAATAATCCGATACAGTAAGACTGCAGTGCTAATGACCAGTAGATCTGCAGTTGCCATGGCCAGCAAGTATCGAGTGGTGCACATGGAGAGGCCGCACTTTCCCCGGTACAGGATCACAATCGCCACTGCATTAACTGTAAGAGAGAAACATGAAAAATGACTGGAAATTACTGACCAAGCATTCTTTGCGTCCGGCAATGGGGATCGGGTCAAAGGTTAACATTTTGAAAATCACATCACCAACTCGCTTCAATATATTATTAAGGTTCTGATATCCCCTGTCTCACACGTTTACCTGGTCAAGGTTCCCAGGCCTTGGAAATTGTGACAGCGCCTGACACCAGTGAGGCATCTTAGCCCATTAATAACCAGGTGTAAGTATTTGAGATAAAGCAACATTATGAGACAGAATTGTATCTTATTAAAGAATCATAATAACATACAAACATATGAATTAGGATCAGGAGTAGACCACTCAGCCCCTCGAGCCTGCTCCACCATTCATTAAGATCATGGCTGATCTGAATGTAACCTGAGCCCCACATTCGTGCCTACCCCCGATAACCTTTCACCCCCTTGTTAGTCAAGAATCTATCTTGCTCTTCCTTAAAAATATTCAAATCCTCTGTTTTTCCCATCTCTTGAGGAAGAGAGTTCCAAAGACATATGACCCACTGAGAGAAAAAAAAATCTCCTTTTCTTTGTCTTAAATGAGTGACACCTTATTTTTAAACAGTTACCCCTAGTTCTAGATTCTCCCACAAGAGGAAACATCCTCTCCACATCTACCCTGTCAAGACCCGTCAGGATCTTAAAGGTTTCAATTAAGCCACCTCTTACTCTCCTAAATTCCAGTGAATAGAGTCCTAACCTGCCCAGCCTTTCTTCATAAGACAACCCTCCCATTCCTGGTATTAGTATAAGTAAATCTTCTCTGAACTGCTTCTAACTCATTTTCATCTTTCTTTAAATAGGGAGACCAGTACTGTACACAGTACTGCAGGTGTTGTCTCACCAATGCCCTGTACAACTGAAGCATAACCTCCCTACTTTTGTAATCAATTCCCCTCACAATAAATGATAACATTCTATTAGCTTTCCTAATTACCTGCTATACCTGCACGCTAACCTTTTATGATTCATGCACTAGGACACCCAGATCCCTCTTCATCTCAGAGCTCTGCAATCTCTCACCATTTAGATATTAAGCTTTTTTATTCTTCTTGCCAAAATGAATGATTTCACATTTGCCCACATCATACTCCATTTGCCAGATATTTGCCCACTCACATAACCTATCTACTTCACTTTGTAGCTTTCTTTTGTCCTCTTCACAAGTTACTTTCCTACCTATCTTTGTCAACAAATTTAGCAGCCATTCCTTCATCCAAGTCATTTATATAAATTGTAAAAGGTTGAGGCTCTGGCAGTGATCCCTGTGGCTCATCACTCGTCACATCCTTCCAACCAGAAAAAGACCCATTTATGCCAACTCTCTGCTTCCCATTAGCTAGCCAATTGTTATAAGACAGCAGTTGGTAAAGGCTGTTATTTAAAATCCCAGAGGGAAACTTAAACAACTGTCATAACCTATATTTTCAAGAGGTATGTTTTGAGTTGCAGCTCTAAATTCTGGAATGAAACAACCAGTTCTCCAGTGGTTTTTATATCAAACTACATGAAACATTTATTAATTTATGCAAGTTAAACATATACTTGCATAACTTTTTAACAAATTCCCAAACTAATCTCCACTAAGACAACAACAGCCCATGGACTTTAACCCAACATCAGACAAAGCATTTTCACCATACAAATTCAAAATGAGGTTTCTTTCACTTTGGTTCCTGTGCAGACAGTTGTAGGCTTACAGCTGCTTTGATGTTATATTGCTGCTACTCTACACTCAGAAAACTACTTTCAGCATATACCCGGCACTCCCCTTTAAATGCAAATTCTCATTGTATCATCAGGCCCTTTCAAATCCACCTCTTCTAACAATAAAACCTTTTTCATAGTACCAACTTTATGAGTAATATAAACATATTGCTTTGTCTCTTCTAGCTAGGTGCAAGATTTCACTCCCCTTCTTGAATGCTCTTTTCAACAAAATGCAAATGTACTCTACCTTACTGTTTACATCTCAAAACTAGTATACATCAAAGCACCCAGATTAGCTGGTTTTAATCCAATTAAGACACACCCACAGATTAAGCCTCTATTTTTAAAAAATCCAATAACATTACATACCTTATTAGCTTCACGACACCAATCTTCTATCCATGTCAATGTGTTACCTCCAACACCATGAGCTTTTTATCTTCTACGCTAACCTTTGATGTGGCACTTTATCAAATGCCCTCTGGAAATCTAAATTCAGTACATCCACTGGTTCCCCTCTATCCACAGCACATGGGACTTCTTCAAATAATTCCAATAAATTGGTTAAACATGACTTCCCTTTTACAAAACCATGTTGACTCTGCCTGATTGCCTTGAATTTTTCTAATTGCCCTGCTATAGCATCTTTAACAATAGCTTCTAACATTTTCTGCATGACAGATGTTAGGCTAACTGGCCTATAGTTTCCTGCATTCTGTCCCCCTCCCTTTTTGTATACAGGAATTATATTTGCTATTTTCCAATCTAATGGAACCTTCCCCGAATCCAGGGAATTTTGGAAAATTAAAACCAGTGCATCAATTATCACACTAGCCACTTCCTTCAAAACATTAGGGTGAAGTCCATTGGACCTAGATATTTGTCAGCCTGCAGCCCCAACAATTTGTTCAATACTTCCCTGGTGAATAAAGTTTTCCCAAGTTCCTCCCTCCCTCCCATTTCCTGATTTACATTTATTTCCGGGATGTTACTTATGTCCTCAACAGTGAAGACGAAAGCAAAATACGTGTTTAATTCATCAGCCATCTCCCTACTTTCTATTATCAATTCCCCAGGTGAACTCTCTATAGGGTCGACAAATCATAAAAAATCAAAATCATAAATTCATAAATGCTGAAAGCACTCTGCCAGTCAGGCAGCATCTGTGGAGAGAGAAACAGAGTTAACGAATGAGGTCGATAATGGTTTGTAAGAAATTAGAGCTTAATGGTTTTCAAACAATGATGGAGCAGGTGGAATATGGGGACAGCAGAGGATAGAACAAAGGGGAAGATCTGATCGAACCTCCCACTGTTAGTCAGGTAAGAATGCGTCCTCTGTGAGTTGAAGGGCAGTTTGGGTTTAATAGGCTTTGGACCTTAGAGTGGAGGAGGGAGGGACATGGACAGCAATGTCCTACCACAGCAGATGGCGAAATTTGAATTAAATAAAATAATCTGGAGTTAAAAGTCTGATGACCACAAAACTAGTGTCGATTGTTGTAAAAACATTTCTGGTTCACTAATGACCTTTAGGGAAGAAAATCTGCCGTCCTTACCTGGTCTGACCTACATGTGGCTCTGGACCTACAGCAATGTGGTTGACTCTTAAATGCCCTCTGAACAAGGGCAATTAAGGATGGGCAATAAATGCTGGCTGTGCCAGAGATGCCCACATCCCATGAATGAATTTAAAAAATGGGAATCTGGAGTGTAGCACTGACCTCAGAAGGAAGGAAAGTCGTGTGTGTTGTGGAATAGTAGGAGCAGCACAATGCAATGGGTAAGAAATCAGAGCCTGAAAACAAGAGAGAGACAAACAGAGAGAGAGAGAGAAAGAGAAAGAAAGAGTTTTGTGAGTGGCTGAGCTAAACTGTCAATATAAATTCACCAAACAAGTTAGGTTATTGTTATACCGCTGTTTGAGGTTACTGATATGAACGAAAAATATTACGGGGAATACTTTTTGTTGCTGTTTGAAGATGTTTGTGAATATGTGCATGCAGTGAAATATATATTTCCCATTGAACTGCTCCATCAGAAACAAATGCTAACTATTTACTGACGTGTAAACATTCAAGATAGAAAGGAGGAGACAATTGGGAAAGTAATCAAAGGAGTAAAGGGTTCCAGAGATTATGGCCCCGTTTCGGTGGGGACAGGGCTGTAAAATGCGGCGAGCCATTATAAACCCCCTTGACTTGAGCGGGAATATAAAATCCCCTTGTGAAATTCTGTGGTGTCATTACTCATTTAAAGTCACAATGCAGGTGAACAAGGTCATAAAAAGTCAAAGGACTGAGGTTTATTTCTAGAGCAATAGAATGGAAAATCCGAGAGGCTTTGTTAAACTTATATAGAACCTTGTTTATAACACAGTTAACGAACTGTGTACAGTTCTAGTCTCCATATTACAAAAGCAATCTGGAGACATGGTGGGAAGTACAGTGGAAGGTGAAAAATATTGTACAAGAATGGTATAAACGCTGAAGAATAACAACTCTCTGGAAAGAATGAACAGTTTGGAGCCTTTTCTTTGGAAAAGAGAAGGCTGAGGCAGTCATAATAAAGTCCCTCATGGACTAATAGACATTTACAGCACAGAAGGAGTTCATTCAGCCCATTGTGTCTGTGCCGGTCAACAAAGATCTGACGAGACTAATCTAATTTTCCAGTGCTTAGCCCTTAGCTCTGGAGGCTATGGCAATGCAAGTGAATATCTAAATACTTCTTAAATTTGACGAGAGTTTCTGACTCAACCACACTTCCAGGCAGTGCATTCCAGACTCTCACCACCCTCTGGGTGAAAAAACTTCTCAACTCCCCTTTTTTTAAATTATTCATTCAGTGTGGTATTGCTGGCTGGGCCAGCATTTATTGCCCAGCCCTAATTCAGAGGGCATTAATGAGTCAACCACATTGCTGTGGGTCTGGAGTCACATGTAGGCCAGACCAGGTAAAGATGGCAGATTTCCTTCCATAAAGGGGCATTTAGTCATTAGTGAACCAGATGGGTTTTCACAACAATCAACAATGATCATTATCAGACTTTCAATTCCAGGTTTTTATTGAATTCAAATTCCACCACCTGCTGTGACAGGATTTGAACCAGGTCCCCAGAGCATTACCCAGGGTCTCTGGATTACTAATTCAGTGACAATGCAACTATGCCACCACCTCCCCTCTTAGCTATCTACCAATTACCTGAAATCTATGTTATTGATTCCTCTACTAATGGAAAAAGTTCCTTCCTATCTACGCTATCTATGCCCCTCATTATCCTATACACTTCTATAAGGTCCCCTCTCAAACTTCACTGCTCCAAGGAAAACAACCCCAGCCTATCCAATCTTTCCTCATAGCTCAGACCCTCCAGCCCAGGCAGCATTCTGTTAAATCTCCTCTGCACTCTCTCCAGTGCAAACACATCCTTCCTATAATGTTGTGACCAGAACTGCACGCAGTACTCCGGTTGTTTTATACAGTTCCAGCATACCCTCCTTGCTCTTATATTCTATGTCTCAGCTAATAAAGTCAAGTATCCCATATGCCTTCTTAACCATCTTATCTACCTGCCCTGCTACATTCAGGGATCTGTGGACATGCACACCAATGTCTCTCTGATCATCAGTACGTCCCAAGGTCCGACCATTCATGGAGTAATCCCTTGCCTTGTTAGCCCTCCCCAAGTGCATTACCGCACACTTATCCAGGTTGAATTCCATTTGCCACTGCTCTGCCTGCCTGACCAGTCCATGGATATCCTCCTGCAGTTTACGGCTAGCCTCCTCACCATGTACCAACCTACCAATTTTCATGATTGTACCCCCTACCAAAGTAAAGTTTTGAATTGCATTGATAGGATAGAGAAGATATTCCCAGTTGGCGTGGTGCCTAAAATTCGAGATCATCAATATAAGATCATGATTAATAAATCAAAGAAGGCATGCAGGAGAAATGTATTTTAGCAGAAAAGGATTAGAATGTGGAACTGGCTAGAACTTGGAGTGGTTCAGATTCACTAAAGGGAAAGTTAAGTAAAGGCATGAGATAGAAAGCAGTGGAAGGTTATGCTGAGTAGGTTGGATGAAAAGGGACGAGAGAATGCTCATGTGGAGCACAAACACCGGCAGAAAACAATGAAGTCAAATGGTCTGGTCCTGTTCTGTAAGGGCTATGTTTTTCTATGGAACTTGAGTATTAATTAATCAGTCATCAGCTCTTTCATAACATCGCAGATATTGAAGTAGTTTATTTACTGAAGCAGTGCACTATTTATGCCATTACTAACAGTTTAATATGTTAGTATTTACTGCCCTCAGGCTGATCTCCAATTTATGAAAACCTGTATATGTGTTCTTCCCGGCGGGGCACACCTCACTGAGCTATGACCAGGGGGTCAGTGTAGGCTACATGTGTAGAGACTCTGAATCATAGATCATGACTGGTCAGTCAAACATTAATCAGTTACACAATTGGACGATTCAATAACCACAGTCCAGTATTCAGCCAATATAATAGACAGGTCATAAACATACAATGCTCATGACCCACAGATTCTCAGGGAACACACTGGAGGAAGGGGCTTTATCAGCACTGAAACAGTAACTGTAAAGTGTTTACAGTAATTATACTCAGTGTAAGAATAGGTCCATTCTACGAAGGCTTTGACTGCAGTAACAGTACTGTCCTCCTGTTTACATGCAAATAAATAGTTAGTATCAGTTTCTGTTGGATTAGTTCAATAAGAAATAGAGCAATCTCGATATATTTCACTGCAAATACATATTCACAAACATATTCAAACAGCACCATAAAATATTCCCCTTAGCAATATTATTCATTTGTGGACAGAGGCAGATCCATAGAGTTGAGCAATCAGTAACCTCAAACAACGGTATAAAAAAAACATTTGTTACACTCCAGTTAGTGACTCACATTCAGTACAATTCTTCAGTGACAAATGCTCCCAGAAATACATGGTGCATGGCCACTGGGTTTAAATGTTCCACTATGGTTAGTGACCCACACTCAGTACAATTCTACAGTGACAGGTACTCCCAGCAATGCCTTACCTGTGAGAGTTTCCCACACAGATGTCTGATTCAGCTGCTGCACCCTCAATGATGTGATATCACTAATCAGAGTCTGCGTAGTTTCAGCATGTAACATTATCAGTCACAGGGAAAAAGCAGAGGCCAACACACAAACAAATTTACACAAATTAAATTGTCATAGTCACTTACCAGGAACACCAATGACAGCAAGAATTGTATAGTATATTTTCCCAATACTGTGAAATAATTCCATTTTTTCTTTCTGAAGTGATCTTACCTTGATGCTGCAGGTAATCTCTCTGAATTAAACAATGAAGTGATGTATTTGTAGACCTGTTAATGTATACACTTTCTATATCTACATGGGGCAATTGAGGTTGCAACATCATTCAACTTAGATTCTGTTTTCTTTTAAGAAAACAAGCAAACTGATTACGACAGCCGAGTTAACTCCCTGTTGTGTTGGGATATATTTAGTGCTGAGATTGAACTGTAAAACCTTAAGGACTCAACAATTTTGATCTCATTAATTAACTACTAAAAAATGGAAGCTGTATTCTCTCGGCAATGATGCTGATCATTCAAACACCATCAGGCCCATCTCTAGATCTTACACTGTTTCAGTGATCACTTCACTCTGCTGTGTCCATTCAACAATTACATTCCAAATTTGACCTACCCTCTTAGGGCTGCTCTACTGCACTCTGGGATATAGCTGCTCTCTTTAACTGTGCCCATTCAGTTAAAAAGTTCAACTGGAGAATTGTGCTATTGTATTCTCAAACAAAAATTCAGCTCAAACTAATACTGTCCCTCAAGCTCATCCAGGGACCAAAAATACACTTTTAAAAACATTTTCATGGGATATTAATGCTACTGGCTAATCCAATATTTGTTGCCGATCTGTGATTCCCTTGAGAATGTGGAGATGAGCTATCTTCTTGAAAAGCTGGAGTCCAGATGGTGTAGGTAGTTACACCTGCAGTGCTGTTAGGGAGGGAGTTGCAAGACTTTCACCTAGAGGCAGTGGAGGTATACTGATATAGTTCCAAGACTTATGAATACTTTAACCACAGAAAATGAGTCATCTTCAAGAACTTAGGACGTTCTGAAAGAATTTGTGTGTTAAAAGAAACTGTCCCTGCAGAACTCTGATTGTTATTCCTGGAGAAAGCATCCTTTCACAAGAAAGCGTAATTCAGTAGTTGATTAAAATACTGTCAACTTCTTGACCCAGGTGGACTGTGTATAACTGCAGGGGTGGGTTGGTGGGGGGGAGTTGCGGTGGGGTTGAGGGTCACATAGGTTTCATTGCTCTGAAAAAAAAAACAGGCCTGGAAGACTGTGTTTTAAAAGCGGTTTTGGTTTTGGTTTAAGAGAAGGATCAACTGCTTGAGAAGGAAGACAGCAGCCTTTTGCAGTGCAGAGCCAGCTCAGAGCCAGAAGTGAATATAAGCTCAGAAGCTCTACATGCTGGAAATAGAGTAACCTCAAGTATTCCACAAGTCCACCTGCCAGACAGTGCCAGAGTCATTGATTGATTCAGGGATCAGTGCTGAGAGGCCAACCGTATAACCGGAATGCCATTTCAAATACTCCACCATCCATCCTTTGCCTTTGAACCATTGGCTTTTAACCTTTGGGCGAATTCCTCCATTACTATTTTTATTTAATTGTTTTTGTGTGTTTGTGTGTTTGTGTGTGTGTGTGTGTGTGTGTGTGCTTGTGTCTTAGGGTGCCTTGAAAGAGCAATTAGTATAATTTCAGATTCCATGCTCTATTTTGATAAGCCTTGTCTTTCTAATTGACAAGGCTGATTTTATAATAAACTAATAAGGTAGTTGGTTATTCAAAGAAATCTGGTTAAAGTCTCTTTTATTCTGGTTACCAGTAGTGAAGGTAAACAACTGGCCACACTGGTGAGTAAATTAAATTCTTAAATTAAGTGTAGTGGAGTAGTGGGACGAGATCAATGGCAGACTCCTCCAATCCCGGTCATAACTTAGACTGGGGGCTCTTGTGGGATTTGAAATGTGGAAAATGGGTGATGAGACATGGAATAATAATAATTGGAAAGATAAGAGGGTGGAGACCAGGTTTCTTATACATTAGTAAACCAAAATACCTTTGGAAGTTGCTAAGTTCTAGAGATGGACAACTTAACCCTGACTAGTTTACAAAAAGTAACCAAGGCTAAACTAATGGGATTGTTGGATAAATTGGATTAGAATTAACTGTAGGGGCGAGGAAAGCAGACATAGTTGAGGTAATAGCGCAGCATTTGAAACTGGGAGGGATACAAGGGAGACCATGTTCTCCAGTGGACGGCAATGGCTTGGGTGGGGGTCAATTAGGTTAGCTAGGATTCAGTTGCAAATGAATCAGCTTGAACATGACAAAGAACTGAAAAACCTTGAATTAGAGGCAAAAGTAAAAGAAAAGGAAGATGAAAGAGAGATTAAATAATCTGAATTGGAAAAGAAAAGAGAATTGAACATTTGAAAACATGACCTCCAGAAAGAGAAGTTAGTAAGGGAGGAAAGAGAGAAGGAATAAGAAAGGGAATTTCAGAGTAAAAGGCTGGAAATAGACAGAGAGACCTCAGATACTGAAGCAGGTTCTAATGATAAAAAAACAGCTAAAACCCAAACCCCAGTGAGCTGGTGTTTATATTTATACAAGCCCTCCCAAGGTTTGAGGAAAAGAATGTAGAGGCATTCTTCATTTCATTGGAAAGGTAGATAAGCAAATGAAGTGGCCAAATGAAATTTGGATATTGCTCTTACAGAGCAGGTTAGTTGGTAGAGATCACTTTCAGAAGAGGTTTCTGCAGATTATGATGCAGTAAAAAAAACTGTTCTTAGTGCATATGAGTTGGTCCCTGAGGCATGCAGGCAGAACTTTCAAAACATTAGGGAACAGCCTGGGCAGATCTATGTTAAATTTGAGAAGGTAAAGCAAGGTAACTTTGACCACTGGATATGTGCAGATAAACAAGCTGTGACTAGAACATTACAACCAGTGTTAGCGAATTGTTAGTGTTATTGCCCTTACAGGGGGAACGTCTGCTGACAATACAAAACTAGGTGGGAATATAAGTGGTGAAGAAGGTGTTAAGAGGCTTCAAGGCGATTTAGACAAGTTGAGTGAGTGGGTAAATACATGGCAGATGCAGTATGACATGGATACATGTGAAATTATCCACTTTGGTAGAAGAAACAGAATGGCAGAGTATCATTTAAATGATAGATTGGGAAATGTTGATGTACAAAGGGACCTGGGTGTCCTTGTACACCAAATACTGAAAGTAAGCATGCAGTGCAGCAAGCAGTTAAGAAGGCAACTGGTAAGTTGACCTTCATTGTGAGAGGATTTGAGTACAGGAGCAAGCATGCCGTACTACAGCTGTACAGGGCCTTGGTGAGACCACACCTCGAATATTGTGTGCAGTTGTGGTCTCTTTACCTAAGAAAGGATACACTTGTCACAGAGGGAATGCAGTCTGATGCAGGATTGTCATATGTGGAGAGATTGAGCCTACTAGGCCTGTATTCACTGGAGTTTAGAGGGATGAGAGGGCATCTCATTGAAATGTAAAAAATTTTGTCAGGGGTGAGCAGACTGGAGGCAGGGATGATGTTTCCTCTGGCTGGGGCAGTCTAGAACAAGGGGTCACAGTCTCAACATATGGGGTAGGCCATTTAGGACTGAGATGAGGAGAAACTTCTTCACTCAGAGGGTGGTGAACCTATGGAATTCTCTACCACTGAAGGCTGTGGAGGCTGGGTCATTGAATATATTTAAGAAGGTAATAGATTTCTAGACACTAAAGGCATTGAGGTAGAGAATCAGCTATGATCATATTGAATGGCGGAGCAGGCTCGAAGGGCCGAGTGACCTACTCCTGCTTCTATTCTCTATGGGCGGAATTTTACACCAGCAGGATTTTACTTTCCCGGTTTAGAATGACTGGCCACATTTTGTGGCCACATCCTTGCTGGACGTAAAATTCCAGCCTATGTTTCTATGTAACAAAAATGGATTCCTACCCAATCCCTTGTTTAGAAAATTGTATTGACTGGATTGGCACTGCCACTGTCCTTACCAAGATGGAATGATTGACAGGATACTGGCAAGTACTTTTAACGTGATGAGCTCAGGCAAGATCAGCTTTTGTCATGCTGAATCGGCTATACCAATGCCCAGAAATGCCATGCGGGCTACATAATGTCCCAGCCGCTTTTCAAAGATGAATGAATCAAGTTGTAACTAGTGTTCCTAACTGTTTAGTTGACTTGGATGATGTAATGATTTATAGCATCGCTTGGAAAGATCATTTAGGACAATTGGAAGCCCTTTTTAAGCAAGTACAGTTGCAGATCTAGTAATAAACCTTGGCAAGAGTGAGTTTACGAAAGTGCAAGTGACTTACTTAGGACTTATTGCAGGACAGTTACAAGTGTTGCCAAGAACAGTGAAAGTACAGGTTTTGGTGGAATTTCCTGTCCCTAAAACTCAACAGGAAATCATGAGATTTGTTTTATAATAGATTATTCATTCTGAGTTCATTGAACGAAGCCTGCTTAAAGTATTTTTTAATCTGGGTCTAACAGTAGTGAAAGTAAATAATTGGCCATTTTGGTAAGTGAATTAAACATTTATGCTTATGGTGCGACCTGTGGGATAGTAGGGCTTGAACGACTGTGCACTCGTCCCATCCCGGTTGTAACATAAATTGCTCTCTCCCTTTTACCCACTATTTTCCTACTATTCTTGGGAAGTTTTTTATGTCTTTTATGTGAAGACAGAGGGAGAAAAAATACTTGTTCAAAGCCCCTGCCATTTCCTGGTTCCCCATTATTAATTCTCAGTTTCATCCTCTAAGGGACCAACACTCACTTTAGCTACTCTATTCCTTTTATATACTTGTAGAAACACTTACTGTCTGTTTTCATGTTTCTTGCTTCCTTACTCTCATATTATAATTTATCCCTCTTTTTTTATTCTTTAATGGGATGTGGGCATTGCTGGCAAGGCCAGCATTTATTGCCCATCCCTAATTGCCCTAAAGGAGGTGGTGGTGTCTCCTTGAACTGACGCCATCTGTCTGGTGATTTGCTAGTTTCTAAGATTTTACTGATCGTTCTGATCCACCAGTAATCTTCCCAGCCTTGCACAAATACATTCCCGGACTTCCTTAGTTAGCCATGGTTGGTGCATCCTTCCCATACTTACACTGGAATATATCCTGTTTGAGAGTTATGAAATATTTCCTTATATGTCTGCAATTGCATTGCTGCCTCTTATGTTTTAACCTATTATCCAAATCTATTGTAGACATTGTGGCCTTCCTACCACTGTGACTTGGGGGAGGGGTCTGTTTAGGGTGTTCGGCCAGTTTTGGAGATGAGGGGTTAGTTTGGGGTGAGGTGTCAGCCTGGGAGGAGGGATCATTTCAGTGTAAAATGTCAGATTAGGGAGCCAAGTGCCAGTCTAGTGTGAGATGTCATTTTGGGGTGAGTGGTCATTTTGGGGTGGGAGGTCAGTTTAGTCAGTGAGAGGTCAGTTTGTGGTAAAGTATCATTGTTTGGAATTTAGCAGAGGGTCAGTTTGGCGTGAGGGGTCAGCTGTGGTGAGGGACCAGATTAGGAGTTTGCGGTGTCAACACAGGGCTGAGGGTTAGTTTGGCTGTTGAGGGGTGAGTTTAGTGGATGAGGGATCAGCTTCTGAGATGAGTGGATAGTTTGGGGTGAGGGGTCAGTTTGTTATTAGGATTCAGTTTGGGGTGATGGGCCATTTTATCATTTGGGTCAGTTTGGAGTGGAGGGGTCAGTTTGGGGTGAGGGGCCAGTTTGTAATTTGTAGTCCATTTGGGGTGAGGGGTCAGTTTGGGGTGAGGGGTCAGTTTGCTATTGGGAGTCAGTTTGAGGTGAGTTGTTAGTTTGGGGTGGGGGGTCGGTTTGAGGTGAGGGGCCAGTTTATGATTTGGAGACCATTTGGGGTGAAGGGTCAGTTTGGGTTGAGGGGTCAGTTTGTTATTTGGAGTCAGTTTGTAATGATGGGGCTGGTTGTTCTTTGGTGTTCATTTGGGGTGGGCGGGGGGGATCGGTTTGGGAAGAGGAAGCAGTTTGTTACTTGGAGCCGGTTGGGGTTGAGGGGTCCGTATGGGGTGAGGGGTCATTTGTAGGTGAGGGGTCAGTTTGAGGTGAGGTGTCAGTTGTTATTTGGAGTGAGTTTGAGGTGAGGTGTTAATTTGGGGTGAGGGGTCAATTTGGGGTGAGGGGTCAGTGTGTTATTTGGTGACAGTTTGGCATGAGGGTTCAGTTTGTTATTTGGGGTCAATTTGGGGTGAGAGGTCAGTTTGGGGATAGGAGTCAGCTTTATATTTGCAGTCAGTTTGCGGTGAGGGTTTAGTTTGTTATTTCGCGTCAGTTTGGGTGAGGTGTCAGTTTGTGGTGATAGGTCAGTTTAGGGTGAGGTTTCTTATTTGATGTTAGTTTGGGGTGAGGGGTCAGTTGTGGTGAGGGGTCCATTTCTTATTTGGAGTTAATCTTGGTGAGGTGTTAATTATGCTGACAGATAAGCTTGTTATTTATGGTCAGTTTGGGGTCAGGCCAGTTTGTGGTGATAGGTCAGTTTGGGGTGAGGGGTCTGTTTCTTATTTGATGTCAGTTTGGGGTGAGGGGTCAGTTTGGACTGAGGGGCCATTTTTTTATTTGGAGTTAGTTTGGGGTGAGGGGTCAGTTTGATATTTGGTGTCAATTTGGGGTGAGGGGTCAGTTTGTTATTTGGAGACAATTTGGGGTCAGGGGTCAGTTTTGGGTGAGGGGTCATTTTGGGTGAGGGGTCAGTTTGGTAGTTTGAGTTTGTTTGTCATGAGGGGTCAATTTGGGGTGAGTGGTCAGTTTGTTATTTGGAATTGGTTTTGGTGAGGTGTTAATTTGGGCTGAGGGGCCAGTTTGTCGTGAGGGATCAGTTTATTATTTGCAGTCAGTTTGGGGTGAGATGTCAGTTTAGGGTAAGGGGTCAGTTCATTATTTGGAGTCAGTTTGGGGTGAGGGTTCAGTTTGTCATGGGTGTCAGTTTGGGTATATGGGTCAGTTTGAGGTGAGGGATCAGGTTCTTATTTGGTGTCAGTTTGGGGTGAGGGGTGAGTTTGTTATTTGGAGTTAGTTTGCGGGTGAGGGGCCAGTTTGGGGCAAGGGGCCAGATTGCTATTTGGAGTCAATTTGAGGTGAGGGGCCAGTTTGGGGTGAGGGGTCAGTTTGGTATTTGGAGTCAATTTAGGGTGAGTGGTCAGTTTTGGGTGAGTGGTCAGTTTTGGAGTGAAAGGTCAGTTTGTGGTGAAGAGTCAATTTGTTATTTGATGACAGTTTGGGGTGAGGTGTCAGTTTTGGGTGAGAGGTCAGCCTGCATTGAGGGGTCAGTTCTTAGTTTGGGGTGAGGGGTCAGTCTGGGTTGAGGGGTCAGTTCTTATTTTGAATTAGTTTGAGGTGAGGGGTCAGTTTGGGGTGAGGGGTTAAGAGACCTCACTAACAACTCCTCCCCCTATTTGTCTGGGATTCAGGTGACCCCATGTCCCATCGTGCAGCGCAGCCCAGGCTCTCCATCAATAGAGCCTTTTCTCTGCCGCCATGCATTATGGGAAACCTGGGCCGCCATCGCCTTCTCCGATTGGAGTGGAATTACTGTAATTCCGCCCCAGCTGAACACAGTATCCATGAATATTGTGGAAAGGGGGATAATCCTGAATTTCTGGGGAGAGGTCGGTGTTCAGGCCATTCAGCAATTTCCAATCAGTGGGTATGTCCTCATTTGGGGTTAAGCAGGAAGTGGGAAGCTTGTGAAACATAAAAGAGACAACAGTCAAAGCCTGGAACTGGAGCGAGGAAACTCAGCGAGACTAATGGACAACTAGCGGGATATTTTCAACTCAGTAAGAGTGAGGGTCCCAATCTCTCTGGGTGAGTGAAGGGGGTTTTACTCGCATTCTCAATTGGTAAAGAACTGTCGAATACCAGATAATGCCGAGCTACATAAACAATTACAACCTGCACTGGGACAGTGCCCTTAACAGCAAAAAACATCCCAAAGCGCTTCCCAGGGGCAGAGTTCTGCAAAAAATAGGAGTCCCGGCCTCACATTCCCATTTTGAGATCTTTACAATCCAGCGCGATCCCTTGCAGACGGGTACTGGGTTTAGTTGGGATCACTATGAACAGACTTGGAGATGAGGCCTCAGTTTAGTTCAGGCCTCTTTGAGGCAAATGATGAAACCTCTGACTCAGGGTGACATCAAATGCGCCGTCTCAGAATGTTTTATAATTACTGAAGTCCAGGTATTCTCAAATCACGTAGTGAATAGTTATTTAGGAATAGAAAGCCCGCCACTGAAGCATTGACAAAAGCAGATTTAGGAATTAACTCTTTTAGAGTCCACCAAAATAAACTAAGTTAACAAAATGAGGGATACAATAAACACAGCCCCTAAATTAGGGTAACTGAAAAAACCAAAGGCAAAATTTGAAGGAAACTTACAAACATCAAACCAAAATGTGATTAAGGGGGTCGATAAAGAGATTTAAGAATTAGCTGAACCTTTCTAAAAATATTACAAATGAGGAGACTTTAATCAAACATTTCATTGTAACACATCTGACAACAAATGCCCAGCTTCACTCCACCTTTATCCAACTATTTTGATCTGTTTGCATTCTGTGTCGCTCACGCATAAATCAGGAAATCCCAGCTGCAGGGAGCTTCCTGTCAGATGGCAGATGGGTCTTGCCCTGGCAGCACTGAACACAGCAGGCACAACACACCTCATGCTCAACACAATAAACATTGTGTTAACACGACAGCAAATATGAAACTAATGGAACAGCAATAAACAGGGGGAGGTGGAAACACCAGCTGCAGCAACAAATCTTCAGTTCAAGTCCTCCCCATTTTCAGGGGTTTCCAAGTAAGTCTGGAGAGTCGGAAATGTCAGAAAATCCAGAAACTCCATCTCAACACAAACTCACAAACCATCTGGGAATTTTAATACAATCCAGGGAGGTCCAAAGGGAGGAATACTGATTTTATGGAGAGAAAGAGAGAAGGCAAGAGAGCGATAGAGAGAGAACTCTAGTTTTGTTGGGATTTGGGTTTGTGTTGGGGGTGCTTCTAAGGTTAAAATTGAGGTTGGTTCGTGCCCTGGGAGAGTTTGGGAGGGCAGCGTAATAATAGCGTGACTTCATATAGCACCTCCAACTTAATAAAATGTCCCAAGACGCTTCACAGGGAAGTAGATCAGACAAATTTCTGACATGGATTATTGCCCATGAACCAATCCTCAATCTGTGCTAATGTATTACAACCGTTCCCGGAAGCCTTAATTTTGTGCAATCACCTCACATGTGCACCTTCTTGAATGCTTTTTGAAAATCCAATTTTTAAAAATTATTTCACAGGGTGTGGGCATCACTGGCAAGGCCAGCATTTGTTACCCATCCTGAATTGCTTTTGAGTGTCTTGCTCGGCTGTTTCGGAGGACAGTGAGGAGTCAACCACATTGCTGTGGGTCTGGAGTCACGTGTAGGCCAGGCCGGGTAAGGACAACAGATTTCCTTCCCTAAGGGACATCAGTGAGCCAGATGGGATTTTATGGCAATTAGCCATAGTTGTCACGGTCACCAGCACTGAGCCCAGCTTCATATTCTAGATTTATTAACTGAATTCAAATTCCACCAGCTGCCATGGCAGGATTTGAACCTGTGTCCCCAGGTCTTGCTTCTAGATTATGAGTCCAGTGAAAGTACCACTACACCCAAATGCATGACATCTGCTGCTTCTCCCTACCCATCCTGTGAGTTACAATCACAAAAGCCGACACATTGCCCTTGGCCACACTCTTTCTCTGATTATATTAGTAACACACTTTAGTCTTGTCCTTGGTCTCCCTCACGGGACTTTTTCCCCCCAGTGCTCCCATTTTTCAGCTCTTCCCAATTTTGCTCCTGTTCTTTATATCACTCTCATTCTGCGGGACCTTTCTTGTTCCGTGCCCTTGTATCAGTCCTTGCTTTAAGCTTCATTCTATCTCTCATCCCCTTTGGTGACACCAATGGAAGATGTTGTTGTATTGGTTGGATCATTGAGGGTAAATGAGGAATATTATATCGTATATATTATACTGAGGGGACATAAGGCTTTGGTACATCGAAACTTGTAGATGCAGAGGCGTATTCACTCTGGTGAAGCACAAGCTGAGACAAGATGGGTTTGTAAAATGCCGAGGGCTGGGATGCAATATGATGTTGGAAACAAAAGGAATGGTCAAACTGCAGACTGTGTGTCTGATGGTATGACTTGTCAAACACGCTGGAAGTAATGAACACAACATGAGTTGAGTGTGGTACACTTGAGACCATTAAAAGGGAACTTGATCAGTTCCTGAGAAAAAGTTGCCAGATGCAGGGAATTACTTGTCAGTTCAGACTGTGATGTGCCTCTCCTGGATCCTCACAACTGGATGTGACATGACTGCCGGGCTTAAATCTGATCCTTTGGTGATGGGATCTCTTAGCTCTGTTTATCACATCGTTATCCTGTTTTGCCACTTCATGAGATTAACACCAAGTGAGTGGTTGCTGGAAGTCTGGAGATAAATATTATATTCATTGACACGAAACACCGGGCCAACTCTGGGCTGTTTTCAGTTGTTTTGTTTATTAATGGATTGAGTAATTGATGTAACTGGATATTTCACCGTGCTCTTGAACTGCTCCCTGAACTTGGACTGAGTCACCCCATAAATAAATATATTTGTGCACCAACTTATATCCACAAGCATAACTCCAGCTTGATCAAAGATATAAAAAGAGTCATTGTAATATTCAAGATTAATCCCTGTAATGATATTATATAAAATGTTTATAACATATAAAAGCCACAGGAGTATGAAGCTGCCGGATATGGTGAAGAGTAAAATCACAGACTTCCTTCTGGTCTCCATCTCTGGGTCACTGCGATTCTCTCCCTTGCTCTGACCCCTCAGTCCCTTATGGACTCGACTGGTCACTAAAATGTATCTGACTGTCAGAGCATTGAACAGCAGAATTAAAACGTATGGAAGCAATGGGTTTGAAACAGTTTCAATCCATTCAAATGCCACCCATGCAGGATCAGTATAATAATTTGGCTTTTCCTTACAGAACCAGGGAGCATTGTTGATTATCTCTACAGGTTCAAATCTAAAGTAGAAGGGAATGACTTTTAAACAGAGCAGAATGCAGGTTGTTGTTAGAACCACAGCTGCAGTTTTCTCAGTGCAATATTTTGTTTTCAGCTTCTGACAACAAATGGCCACAAATCGATCAAAGGAGAAAGTGACGGTGAACCAGACAGAACAATTTACAGCTGCGTAAAGCATTACAAAGATAATCCTACATACAGGAGTGAAGTTCACTAAAGATTCTGGGAAAAAATAACTGATCCTATATAGTACGACCATAGTGATAATGACAAGAAGATCTGCTGTTGTCATGGCCACCAGGTAGCGAGTGGTGCAGTTGGAGAGGCCACACTTTCCTCGAGACAAGATCACGATTGCCACCAAATTGACTGCAAGAGAGAAAAGATAAATGAGACTAGAAATTATTGATCAAACATTCTCCTTGATTGGTGGGTTGGGCTTGAGTCCACTTAAAAAGCTCAGCATTAACCCAAAATTACCCTAAACCTGCAAATTTTTGGGTTTAACAGAGAAGGGATGATGGGGATCACAGAGGGGTTGTCAGAGCTTCAGTGTTCCAATGAGCCCAGTGGACTCTGATTTCACCTGTTTCAAATGTATTACAGTCTTGGTTCCCAGGCCTTGGGCGATATGACAGCTAAAATAGGGCTGAGGGCAAGATTCAGGGAGACTGCTTGTGGACCTTAGGCGTAAGAGGGTTTCTTACTTCCCTTCAACCTTCTCCTACCCCACCATCCGACTCCCATCAACAGAAAGACAGCTAGGGGGTGGGGGACAGGGATTTGTCCCTGCAGGATCAGGCAGCCCCACCCACTACTGAGGTCAAGATTGGACCGAGCTGCTCCTGCGGAATGTACTGAACCCCACCCTCCCCTCTCCCCCCCCCCCCCCCACCCCCCCACCCCCTACCCCCTACCCCGTGCCAACCCTCACTGGCTCTGAGGTCAACCTGCCACTTAGGCTGACTCCCAGGCAGGGAACCTCTGAAGGATTACAGGAGTGCGCAGCAGAGGTAAAACCTCACAGCGTGAGGGGAAACCCAAGCTTTCTGGCCTCCCATTCAAAATTCTGCTCATGCGGCCACCCAGAGCTTCCCAACACGTTAAGATCCAGGTGGAATAATTTGCAAAAAGCATAGCGAAAAAGTGAGACAACCACAGATCTGGATAAAAAGCAAAGAATGCTGAAAACACTCTGCAGGTCAGGCAGCAAATGTGGAGAGAGAAACAGTTAACATTTTAGGTCGACTATTCATCAGAGATGGAAACCATTAGAGATGAATAGTTTTCAAGCAATGACTGAGCCAGTGAAATATCGGTTCAGGGGGATGACAGAACAAAGGGGAACATCAGTGATTGGGTGAAGGGCGGGAGCGATTCAGTGATGAATGGGATGATTCTGCAAGGCATGTGGGGTAATTAAAGAGACCGAAGACTGGTACAGCAGCGGTGGAAATGTTTAAAGCAGAGTAACAGAGGGGGTGTGAACACAGCTGCGGTGGAGACAGGATGTGGAGGAGAGAGGTGGGTCGGCCTAAGGATTGTGGACCAGCCCACAGGCCGTGTACAGTGTGGGAATCCCCACCCCAAGCACCAGACCACACCACCACGCCCCCTCCCCCCCCTCCCCACTCTCAGTGGCTGGGTGCAGCCATCCTCCATGAACAGAATATACTGCCGGGAAAATGGGAGCGGTGCTTATGATCTGAAGTTCATCAACTGAGCGATAACAATATGCCCAATCCAAAAATAGGGTGCTGTTCCTCATTGAGCTCAAAGGTGGAGCAGGTTAGGAGACCCAGAATGGAGAGGTCAGAGTGTGAGTGCTATGTAGATTTAAAATAGCAAAGTGACTGGTAGCTCCGGGTCATGTTTAAGGACAAAATGGAAGTGTCCAGTAAAGTGAATCATTCACCCTGCCTTTGGTCTCGGACAGGACCCTAACATTCCGCCCCATGTAACTGTTAGGACCCAGACTAGATCAAGGCCTGTGCAGAGCTGTATCGTTGTTGCTGGTAATAAACTTCATGTAATTGTGGTCAACAAGAACACTCGTCAGTCTCAGTGGGCCGGATTATCCTGGCTCACCCGCCGCTGGGGTCATCGGGTTCCGTAGAATGTCAATGGACTTTTGACTGGCCCGTCACATCCCCTGCAGCATGACCCACCATGGCGGGGCTGGAAGGTCCTGGCCAATACCTTGCTTAGCATCAGCAGCTTAATAGCCATAATGTTGCCATCATGCCAGCACTTTCAGGAAAAATAAAATTAATAACTTTGTCAGTCTACATCGAGACCCTCAGCTTATATGCTGGCAGCGGATATTAAGAGACCACGAGAGTTACGAGAGATTGGGTTAGATTGCGAGGGATGGGAGAAGGTTCATGTGGACCATAAATACTGACAGAAACCATTGAGCTGAATAGCCTCATTCTCTGTTGTAAGTACAATGTTCTATGTAACTTGAGTCACCACAGGTATCACAGGCATCAGTTCATTTACAACACTGCCAATATTGTTGTGATTTATTTATTGAAGCAATGCACTGCTTATTTCATTGTTAACAATTCAATAATGTTAGGGTATACTGTGCTTGAACTGATCTCTGCTTTGTGAAAACCAGTATCTATGGTCTTTAGCTAAACATGTCTTTTGTAAAGGGTGGATCATTTTGTTCCCCAATATTACTGTGGGATACTTTAAAAATAGCCTTGTGGGGGCTGTGTTGTGTGTGTTTGTGTGCTTGTGTGTGTGTGCGTGTGTATGCGTGTGTGTGTGTGTGCATGTGCACGTGTATGTGTGTTTGTGTGTGTGTGTGTGGTGTGTCTAGTTTAATTAAACTGCAGACTGTCAGACTGTAAGGTTTGAAGCATCAAAGGGGTTAGGTGTAAAACAGGCATTTGAAATGGAGATGGGTAAGCTATGATGAAGTCTCAGCTAATGCAGTGTGAATGGGATTTAGATTATGATAAGATGTTTACAACTGGAAAGATAAATAAAACAGAGTTATTAAGTTTATTTTTCCCGAAAGTGCTGGCCATAATGGCAACATAAAAGATTTTTATATCTTGGGAAAAAAGTAACAACCAAAGAAAGATTTAAACAATGGTGTTTACAGATCAAAAAGGAGGAAAATGGTAAGCTGTAAGGGAGTAGCCGTGTGAGACCTGGAAAGGTACTGTGTGAAACAGACCTGTGGGCAAAGCCTCTAGCCACCCTGGGGATGTTTGCTGTTCTGGTAAGCAAGGTTTTGTTAAAAGCCTTTGGAATTCCATTCTCGAGTGAAAGGGAGAAAGAAGTTATGAAATACCTCCCTTACAGCAACAGTGGGTGCTGGTGGTAATATTTCTGGATGTTTTATAGAATCAGAATCTATTTGGACTGTTGCCTGAAAGAGATGTGTAATTGGAAGTTTAGTTAAGTAGAAATATTGTGAGAACTGTTATAAAATGAAATGTAACTGTGTAACTGCAGTTTGAGTGTTTAAGTTTCTTTTTGTTAATAAATGTTTTAATTCAATGTTTAAAACTCAAAAGGTGGTAGTGGACTCGTTACTCCAGACATCAGTGGACAAACCTTATTGTAATAAATATAAATTGCAAAATTGTTGCGATGCCATAGCCAAGTTTCCCTTTGGGATTTGGTCAGCCTGCCAAATACCACCTGCTATATCAAACAAAATTGGGGGTTCTTTTGCGGGACTTTTAAAATTCCTTGATTGGTTTGGAGTTGGTGCCTCTTAAGGCTATGAGTACAAGAAGAACATTGAAGTCAGGAGTTGGTGTTGAGGGATTTTAAAGTGATTAGACCGAAAAATGGCTTTAACAATTGCTAAGAATTTGCTGGGATTGGAAAATGTAACATTGATTGGTTTACAAAAATTAACTAAGGCTCAGTTAACGGTATTATCAGGTAAGTTGCTGTTAGAATTAATCACAGGGGTCAAGAAAGCAGGCATAGTTGAAAGAATAGTGCAGCATTTTTAAATTGGAAGGGATACTAGCTGGGTTGGGGGGGCACATTCTCAGAAGGATGAGTCACTTGAATTAGCCAAGATAGGTTGGAAATGAAAAAAAACTTGAATTGGAGGGAAAAGAGAGAGAAAATGAAAAGGAGAGAGCATTTCAAAGGGAGAAAGCAGAAAGGCAGGATAGAGAAAGAAAATAGGAGAGGGAACTGGAGATGGAGAAGTTAGCAATGGATGAAAGAAAAAAGAGAGAGAAAGAGAATACCAGCTTCAAAGGCTGGAACTTAAAGAAGAGACCTCAGATGCTGAGGGAGGTTCTGACATGGAAACAGCCACTTTCAACCCAAAGCCCAGAGAGGAGATGTTTATGTTTATATAGGCTCTTCTGAAGTTTGAGGTTAGGGATGTACAGGTCTTTTTTATTTTGTTTGAGAAGGTAGCTAAGCAAATGAAATGGCCGCAAAAAGTCTGGACATTGCTTTTACAACCTAGGTTGGGAGGTAGAGCTCATGCGGTTTTTGCATCGCAGTCAGAATAAGTATCTGTGGATTATGATGCTGTAAAACAGGCTATTCTGAGTGCATATGTGTTGGTTCCTTAGGTGTATGGGCAGAAATTTAGGAGTGGAAGGAAACAGCCTCAACAGACTTATATTGAGTTTGAGGGAGTAAGACAAAGTAATGTTAACAGGTGGATACAGGCATTAAAGGTCGAGACAACGTATGAAGCTCTTGGAGAAGTAATTATTTTGGAAGAATTTAAAGATTCACTTCCCTCAGTATTTAGAACTCATGTGGAAGACAAGAGGGTTAAAATGGGTTGGCAAGCAGCAGAGATAGCTAATGATTATGAGCTAGTCTACAGACCAAAACCTTTCTTTCATCACCCTTTTAAATCCAAGAAGGATAGAAAGTGGGAAAGTGAAAGGAAGGCAAGTAGTCAGGGTAGAAAAGAGGCAGCTGGAAATTCTCAGGAAATTTCTCCTCACACCAGAAAGGTAGGTTCTGAGGGTAGAAGTGACACCTGAAACCTTAAATGTTTCCATTTTAATAAGGTTGGGCACACAAAGTCAGTGTGTTGGAGGTTACAGGGAAAAACTATTGCAGTAATTGGAACACCAAAAAGTTCCGGAAATAAGGCGACTGAGGGTCTGAGATCCAGAAGCAAGAAAAAACAATGGTTTGTGTATAGGTAGAGCAGGAATAATCAGTTGGAGGTAAAGAAGTGGGAATGTGCTCACAATTTACCCAAGGGAGTTCTGAAGGGCAGAAATGTTTAAAGATTTTGTATGTGAAGGGCAAGTCTTTCCATGTGGTAAGTTAGCAGTTGATGCAAGTGATTTGGGTATTGGCGCTGTGTTGTTACAAGAAGATGAAACAGGAATTGAAAAGCTGGTAGGATATTTTTCACAGGGTGGAACAGGCAAAGATATCAACATTTTAAGAGACACAGGAGTGTCAGAATGCATTTGACAGTTTAAAGACTATGTTGATGACACCAGTTTTAATGCCTTTGGAGTCAACCAAATAAACTAAGATAACAAAATAAAGGACAAAATAAACACAGCCCCTAAATTAGGGTAACCGCAAAACCAAAGACAAAATTTAAAGAAAACTTACAAACGTCAAACCAAAATGTGATTAAGTGGGTCGATAAAGCACCCAGCCCCTGCTGTGCCCACCGAGCATGGAAGGCCTCAACAGTGCCGAAAGACATCACATGCTCCCTTTCCAGGGATACCCGGCCACGAACGTAGCCACGGAAGAGGGGCAGACAGTCCTGCACCAGTTCTAGCAGCACGTAGTTATGCCAAGCAGTTTAAATTGGCAATTGATGCAAGTGATTTGGGTGTTGGTGCTTTGTTGTTACAAGAAGATGAAATAGGAATTGAAAAGCTGGTAGGATATTTTTCATGGAAGCTGAATGTACATTAGAAAAAGAGACTCTGGGTCTGGTGTTAGTGTTGCGGCATTTCAAGGTTTATGTTGCAAACAATTCTTCAGAAACAATTGGAGGTGAGTTACTCACCGCAGGATTCCCAGCCTCTGACCTGCTCTTGTAACCACTCTTGTATTTATATGCCCAGTTTCTGGTCAATGGAAACCCTCAGGATGTTGATAATGGGGGGATAGTGATGGTAATGCCATTGAATGTCAAGGGAGATGGTTGGATTCTATCTTGTTGGAGATGTTCATTGCCTGGCACTTGTGTGGCCCCAATGTTACTTGCCACTCATCAGCCCAATCCTGAATATTGTCCAGGTCTAGCTGCATATGGACACTGACTGATTCAGTATCTGAGAAGTCACAAATGATGCTGAACACTGTGCAATCATCAGCGAACATCCCCACTTCTGACCTTATGAAGGAAGGAAGGTCATTAATGAAGCAGCTGAAGATGGCTGGGCCAAGGACACTACCCTGAGGAACTCCTGCAGTGATGTCCTAGGACTGAGGTGATTGACCTCCAACAACCACAACCTTCTTCCTTCATGCTAGGTATAACTCCAAACAGCAGAGAGTTTTCCCCCAGTTTCCAATAACTCTACTTTTGCTATGGCTCCTTGTTGCCATACTCGGTCAAATTCTGCCATGATGTCAAGGGCAGTCGCCCTCACCTGACCACTTGAGTTCAGCTTTTTTTGTCCATGTTTGGTGACATATCCCTAAGACATGAAAAAAAACCATAAACTATGTAAATAGTTTATTCTTTATTCTTTTGTGCATAGTTAAAAATGAAATTTGATGAACCAAAAGATGGCTGCTCCAGGTCACATGATTCACTAGATTGGCCACAGTTTCTTGAAATTTCAAACAGCAGATACAAGGACAAAAGAGATCCACCCTCGTCCTTGTGGAATCTCACACCTCATTGTAAGAAAACATTATAACCATTGAAACCAGATGATATACTGCCTCTAGCCTGGTCTATAATAAAGGGAGAGACAGCAAAACTTGTATTACCTTCAGAGGTGCTAACAGCCACCATCTTGCTACACAGGGAAAATGATGGATTTTGGCCAGCAGCACAGAAGCTGCTTGTTAAGCTGTAATTAACTCATTAATGGGCAACATCACATGGCCCAAGTTTCTAGCCTTTGGATAAATTTTAGTATTATATTTCCAGCCTCGCAAGGCAGCCTGCTGAATTGACTGCAACCTCCAAACATCAAAGCAGCCTGCCACACATCTGAGCCTCTTTGAAGCTTGTTTATATGGAGGCCACTGGCAGCTGTTTTCCAAGCAGACAAAATCTATGTGCATCAACCTCATCTCACAGCATCGCCAGCAACTTTAAAGGAATTCTGCACTTCTGTCTTCAACCAGGAACCCAACTGAACTTGTAAAGGGCCCCCCCACTCTGGATTTTGACTTCTTGGGCTCTAGAAATTCCATGAACTGATATCCATTTCTTTTGACTGCTAAGTTTCATAGTTGTATGCATGATGTTGAGATACCATGGGCTTGATTGTTTGAATAAATTAAACTTCCAGCTTAATCCTAGGAGCGTTTGCTGCGAGTAATTTAAAAATTGGCTAAGCGAACCAAAGTCTTTTGGAATAAGTGCCACAGTGCACCTTAAAACAACGGAAAAAACCATCTCTGCTTAAGAACAGATGGCGAGAGAATAAAGCAGTTCATTTTTATCTATCTTTCATGTCCGTAATGTTGGACTAAGCATGTAATGATGCCAGGAGCTGGATGGCCCTGCCAGAACCCAAAGTGAGTATCACTGAGCAGGTTAACACTAAACAAGTGTCATTTGATAGCACTGTTGATGATCACTTCCATCACTTATCTGATTTCACGAATAAACTGATGCAGTGATAATTGTCCGAGTTGGATTTGTTCTGCTTTTTGTTGTCAGGACATACCTGGGCAGTTTCCACAGAGCCAGGTAGATGTCACTGTTGCAGCTGCACTGGAACAGCTTGGCTCCATAATGAACTTGGCAGCTAGTTCTGGTGCACAAGTCTTCAGTACTATTGCCGGAATATAGCCAGGGCCCATTGCCTTTGCAGTATCCAGGGTCTTCAGGCGTTTCTTGATATCATGTGGAGCGAATCAAATTGGCTGGAGACTGGCATCTGTGATGTTGAGGACCTCCAGAGGAGGCCGAGATGGATCATCTACTCGGCACTTCTTGTTGAAGATTGTTGCAATGCTTCAGCCTTATCTTTTGCACTGATGTGCTGGTCTCCTCCATTATTGAGGATGGGGATATTTGTAGAGCCGCCTCCTCCAGGGAGTTGTTTAATTGTACAGCATCATTCATAACTGGAGGTGGCAGGACTGCAGAGCTTAGATCTGATCCATTGGTTGTGGGATCGCTAAGCTCTGACTATTGCACGCGCTTTTGTTGTTCTGCGTGGTAGATTCACCAGGTTGATGCCTCATTTTTAGTTACACCTAGTGGTGTTCCTGGCATGCCCTCCTTCATTCTTCATTGAACCAGAGTTGATCCCCTGGCTTTTTGGTAATGGTAGAGTGGGGGATATGCTGGACCATGAGGTTCCAGATTGTGGTTGAGTACAATTCTGCAGCTGCTGATGACACACAGCATCCCATGGATGCGCAAATATGCTCTTCATAAATGGTCATACAATCACCGCGAGGTGGCCAGCTCCTCTTGGTTGCAGCTCAGTCCTTCTGACAATCAGCCTGGTTCCCTCTTCAGTGACTGCAGCTCCCACTCCAACTAATGTAACAAGGTTAACAACAGCTTTTTAAACGTATATTTTTGTCTATCTTAGTGGTGGACAGTCCACTAAAGGCCCCCATTTACCTATTGAAAATAGCCTTAGGTCATGGTAACCATGGTAACCAACAATGTATTATAGTTTTGTTTAAAACTTAAAGTGAAAGCCTATAAAAAAAAACTGCCCATGTTACTTAGACCTCCTTTCAGTAAACTCCATCATGTGAAGACAATGGGAACAGTTGATTGGTTGGATGGCTCAAGCAGGTATAAACTGTCTCACAGGCAAATGTTCTGATAGGGATTAACAGGAAGAGGCAGAAGTTAACATTTTGTTTTGTTCATTTATGGTTGGGGGGGGCGGGGGTTCGCTGGCTGGGCCAGCATTTATTGCCCATCCCTAGTTGCACTTGAGAAGGTGGTGGTGAGCTTCTTTCTTGAACCTTCTGCAGTCCATGTGGTATAGGTACACCCACAGTGCTGTTAGGGAGGGAGTTCCAGGATTTTGACCCAGTGACAGTAAAGGAATGACAATATATTTCCAAGTCAGGATGGTGAGTAGCTTGGAGGGGAACTTCCAGGTGGTGATGTTCCCATCTATCTGCTTTGTCCTTCTAGATGATGGTGGTCATGTGTTTGGAAAATGCTGTCAAAGGAACCTTGGTGAATTCATGGAGTGCATCCTGTAGATGGTACACACTGCTGTTACTGTGCGTCAGTGGTAGAGTGTGGAAGTGGTGCCAACCAAGCCGGCTGCTTTGTCGTGGATGCTGTCAAGCTTCTTGAGTGTTGCTGGAGTTGCACTCATCCAGGCAAGTGGGGAGTATTCCATCACTCTCCTGATTTGTGCCTTGTAGATGGTGGACAGGCTTTGGGAAGTCAGGAAGTAAGTTACTCATTACATGATTCCCAGCCTCTGACCTGCTCTTGTAGCCACAGTATTTATATGGCTAGTCCAGTTCAGTTTCTGGTCAATGGTGGATATTAATAGTGGGGGATTGAGTGTTGATAATGCCATTGAACATCAAGGGGTGATGGCTGGATTCTCTCTTGCTGGAGATGGTCATTGCCTGACACTTGTGTGGCGCGAATATTACTTGCCACTTGTCAGCCCAAGCCTGAATGTTGTCCAGGTCTTGCGGCAATTGGACATGGATTACTTAAGTATCTGAGGAGTCCTGAATGGTGCTGAATATTGTGCAATCATCAGTGAACATCCCCACTACTGACCTTATGATGGAAGGAAGGTCATTGATGAAGCAGCTGAAGATGTTTGGCCCAAGGACACTACCCGATAAGACCATAAGGTGTAGGAGCAGAAGTGCGCCATTCAACCCATCGAGTCTGCTATGCCATTCAATGAGATCATGACTGATCTGATAATCAACTTCCTTCCTTTTCCCCATTGCCCTTGATTCCCTTACTGATTAAAAATCTGTCTATCTCAACCTTGAATATACTTAACGAGCCAGCTTCTACAGCCTCTGCGGTAAAGAATTCCACAGGTTAACTAACCTCTGAGAGAAGAAATTTCTCCTCACCTCTATTTTAAATGGGAGTCCCCTTACTCTGAGATCATGCCCTCTTGTCCTAGATTCTCTCACAAGGAGAAACAACCTCTCAGCATCTACCCTGTCAAGCCCCCTAAGAATCTTTTTTGTTTCAATAAGGTTGCCTCTCATTTTTTCTAAATTCCAATGAATACATCCCCAACCTACTCAACCTCTCCTCATATGCAAATCCCTCCATGCCTGGAATCAACCTAGTGAACCTTGTCTGGACTGCCTCCAATGCCAATACATCTTTCCTTAGATAAGGGGTCCAAAACTGTTCACAGCATTACAGGTGTGGTCTGCTAGTTCCTTGTATAGTTTTAGCAAGACTTCCCTATTTTTATAATCCATTCCCTTGAAATAAAGACCAACATTCCATTTGCCTTCCCTATTCCCTGTTGAACTTGTGTGTCAGCTTTTTTGGATTCATGCACAAGGACTCCCAAATCCCTCTGTGCTGCAGCTTTCTGCAGCCTTTCTCCATTTAAATAATATTCAGCTCCTCTATTCTTCCTGCCGAAGTGCATAACCTCACATTTTGCCACATTATATTCCGTCTGCCATATTTTTCCCTCTCACTTAACCTGCCTATATCCCTCTGAAGACTCTTTGTGTCATCCTCACCACTTGCCTTCCCACCTATTTTTGTATCATCCACACATTTGGTGTTAGTATATTCACTTCCCTCATCTAAGTCATTGATACATATTGTAAACAATTGAGGCCCCAGCACCAGTCCCTGTGGCACTTCACTAGTTACAGATTGCCATCCTTAAAATGCCCCCTTTATCCCAACTGTCTGGCTTCTATTAGTTAGCCAATCCTCGATCAATGCTAATATACTACCCCAAACACCACTGGCTCTTATCTTATTAAGTAGCCTTAGGTGGTACCTTATCGAATGCCTTTCTTAAAATCAAAATATATTACATCTACTGGTTCCCCTTTATCCATCCTGCTTATTACCTCTTTAAAGAATTCTAATAAATTTGTCAGGCATGATTTCCCCTTCATGAAGCCATGCTGACTCTGCTTGATTAGATTGTGTAATTCTAAATGCTCTGCTATTACATCCTTTATAATAGACTCTAACATTTTCCCAATAGCAGATGTTATGCTAACTGGCTTATAGTTACCTGTTTTTTTGTCTCCCTCCCTTTTTGAATAAGGGTGTTGCATTGGCAGCTTTCCAATCTTCTGGGGCTATTCCAGAATCTAAGGATTCTTGGAAGATTACTACCAGTGCATCCACTATCTCTGTAGCTACTCGCTTTAATATCCTAGGGTGCAATCCATCAGGTCCAGGGGGCTTATTGGCCTTTAGCCCCATTAGTTTCCCTAGTAATTTTTCTCCAGTGATAGTTATTGTATTTATTTCCTCCCCCTCTTTTGCCCCTTGATTATTTAGTATTGGAATGCTATTAGTGTCTTCTACCGTGAAGACTGAAGCAAAATATTTATTCAACTCCTCTGTCATTTCCTGGTTCTCCATTATTATTTTTCCAGGCTCATTCTGTATGGAGCCGATGTTCACTTTGGTCTCTCTCTTCCTTTTTAAATATTTAAGGAAGCTCTTACTGTCTGTTTTTATATTACTTGCTAGTTTACGCTCAAAATTTATTTTCTCCCTCTTTTTGGGTCATTTTTTTGTTGATTTTTAAAACTTTCCCAATCCTCTGGCTTACCACTAATCTTTGTCACATTGTATGTCTTCTCTTTTAATTTGAAATTATCCTTAATTTTCTTGGTTAACCATGGTTGGTTTATTCCCTTCCTTGAATCCTTCTTCCGCACTGGGATATATCTTTGTTATAAGCCTAGAACCATTTTCTTAAACGTCTGCCATTGTTCATCAACCATTTTTTCTGCTAAAATCCTTTCCCAATCCACTCCAGCCAAATCTGTCCTCATTCCTTTGTAATTACCATTATTTAAGTTTAGCACAGTTGTTTCCGACCCAAGTTTCTCACTCTCAGACTGAATGCTGAATTCTACCATGTTATGATCACTGTTTCCGAGGGTATCTTTTACTCTGAGATAATTTGTTAAACCTGACTCATTACACATTACCAAATCCAAACTCCTGCAGTGATATCCTGGAGCTGAGATGACTGACCTCCAGAAACCATAAGCATCTTCCTTTGTGCTCGGTATGACTCCAACCAGCGGAGAGCTTTCCCCATGATTTCCATTGACTCCAGATTTGCTAGGGCTCCTTGATACCAAACTCTGCCAAATGCTGCCTTGATGTCAAGGGCAGGTACTCTCACCTAACCTCAAGAGTTCAGCTCTTTTGTCTATGTTTGAACCGAAGCTGTAATGAGGTCAGGAGCTGAGTGGCCCTGGCAGAATCCAAACTGGGTGTCAGTGAGCAGGTTATTGCTGAGCAAGTGCTGCTTGATAGCACTGTTGATGACCCTTTCCATTACTTTACTGATGATGGAGAGTAGGCTGATGGGGCTGTAATTAGCCGGGTTGGATTTGTCCTGCTTTTTGTATACAGGAGACTCCTGGGCAATTTTCCACGTAGCTGGGTAGATGCTAGGATTGTAGCTGTACTGGAATAGCTTGACTAGGGGCACGGCAAGTTCTATAGCACAAGTCCTCAGTACTATTGCCGGAATATTGTCAGGGCCCATAGCCTTTGCAGTATCCAGTGCCTTCAGCCATTTCTTAATATCACATGGAGTGAATTGAATTGGCTGAAGACTGGCATCTGTGATGCTGGGGACCTCTGAAGGAGGCTGAGATGGGTCATGCACTCAGCACTTCTGGCTGAAGATTGTAGCAAATGCTTCAGCCTTATCTTTTACACTGATGTGCTGGGCTCCCCCATGATTGAGGATGGGGATATTTGTGGAGCCTCCTCCTCCAGTGAGTTGTTTAATTGTCCACCTCTATTCATGACTGGATGTGGCAGAACTGCAGAGCTTAGATCTGATCCTTTGGTTGTGGGATCGCTTAGCCCTGTCTATCACTCGCTGTTTATGCTGTCTGGCAGGCAGTTAGTCCTGTGTTATAGCTTTATCAGGTTGACACCTTGTTTTTAGGTATGCCTGGTGCTGCTCCTGGAATGTCATCCTGCACTCTTCATTGAACCAGGGTTGGTCCCCTGACTTGATGGTAATGGTTGAATGGGGGATATGCCAGGCCATGAGGTTACAGATTGGGTTTGAGTACAAGTCTGCTGCTGCTGATGGCCCACAGCGCCTCATGGATGCTCAGTCTTGAGTTGCTAGATCTGTTCGAAATCTATCCCATTTAGCATGGTGGTAGTGCCACACAACACGATGGAGGATATGCTCAATGAGAAGGCCAACTTCATCTCTGTGGTTGTCACTCCAACTGATACTCTCATGGACAGATACATCTGCGGCAGGTAGCTTGGTGAGGATGAAGTCAAGTATGTTTTTCCCTCTTGTTTGTTCCCCCACCACCTGCTGCAGACCCAGTCTAGCAGCTATGTCCTTTAGGACTCAGCCAACTCGGTCAATAGTGGTGCTACTGAGCCACTCTTGGTGACGGACATTGAAGTTCTCCACCTAGAGTACATTCTATGCCCTTGCCACCCTCAGTGCTTCCATCCAAGTAGTGTTCAACATGGAGGAGCACTGATTCATCAGCTGAGGGAGGGCGGTATGGTAATCAGCAGGAGGTTACCTTGCCCATGTTTGACCTGATGCCATGAGACTTCATGGGGTCCAGAGTTGATGTTGAGGACTCCCAGGACAACTCCCTCCTGACTGTATACCACTGTGCTGCCACCTCTGCTGGGTCTGTCCTGCTGGTAGGACAGGACATACCCAGGGATGGTGATGGTGGTGTCTGGGACATTATCTGTAAAGTATGATTCCATGAGGATGACTATGTCAGGCTGTTGCTTGACTAGTCTGTGAGACAGATTTCCCAATTTTGGCACGAGCCCCCAGGTGTGGGTAAGGAGGACTTTGCAGGGTCAACGGGGCTGAGATTGCCGTTGTCGTTTCTGGTGCCTAAGTCGATGCCGGGTGGTCCGTCTGGTGTATCTCTAAAGAGTTTTGGATGAGCTAAAGGAGGAGAAAAATGATCTCTATGGATTTCCCCTCTGATCCAGCCTTGGCCAGTGTCTGTACATTGGTCAGCTCGGAACCATCGGCTTCTGTAGAGGAAATAGAAACAAACAATTAACTGAATTGAAACAAATTGGGTGTTAGAAACTAAGAGCGGGATTCACTGTCGGCCCATCAAATGCAGCCAAACCTGCTCTATAAGCAGCAGTGGGAAAGGTAATGTAAGTGGGAAATGTTGATACCCCGACCAGTCTATGACCCAGCGCATTAGTGCTTCAGTGTCCCAGTTATTACAGATTAAAACCTTCCTTCTTTCCTTTTATTCCCTTCCTTCTGCGTCAAACTTCATCTAATTCAGATCTACCCAATGATCAATGCCCTTTAGGGAAGGAAATCTGCCATCCTTACCTGCTCTGGCTTACATACTAATCCAGATCCACAGCAATGTGGTTGACTCGTAACTGCCCTCAGAAACGGCAATCCATTCAGTTCAAGGGAAATTCGACGGGCAACAAATGCTGGCCATGCCAGCGACAACCAGACCCCAGGAAAGAATAAAGAAAAGTAAATACTTCAACGTTACTTATCGTTGTCCAGTTTGTTTACAATCCCTGGATAAAATGCCTGAGATGTATTAATCTGGTGGCCTTTATTGCAAGAGGATTGGAGTACACGGATAAAGAAGTCTTGCTACGGTTCTGCCTGGTTTTGGTGAGACCACTGGTGAGATTTTCCACACACGCCCGCCGCTGGGATGTTCTGTCCCACCACAAGTCAATGGACTCCTGGTTGGGGCACTGCCTCGCCCGCGGTGGGTCCCACCCGTGACGGGGCCAAAAAATCCCCGCCCGCATCTGGAGTAGTGTGTGCCATTTTAGTCTCCATATTTAAGGAAGGATATACTTGCATTGGAGGCGGTACAGTGAAGGTTCACTAAGTTGGTCCCTGGGATGAGGGGGATGTCCTTTGATGAGAGGCTGAGTAAATTGGGCCGATGTTCTCTGAATTTTAGAAGAATGAGAGGCGATCTCATTGAAAATACAACATTCTGAAGGGGGTTGATCCCATGGATGCTGAGAGATTGTTTCAGCTGGCCGGGGAGTCTGAAACACGGGGGCACAGTCTCAGGATAAGGGGCCGATAATGTAGGATGGAGATGAGGAGAAATTACTTCACTCAAAGGGTTGTGAATCTTTGGGATTCTTTACTTCAGAGGGTTGTGGGTGCTCCAGCATTGAATACATTTAAGGCTGGGATAGACAGATTTTTGGTCTCTCAGGGAATTGAGGGATATGGGGAGCAGGCGGGAAAATGGAGCTGAAGCCCAAGATCAGCCATGTATTGTATGGTGGAGCAGACTTGAGCGACAATATGGCCTACTCCTGCTCCAATTTCTTCCATTCGTGGGTGTTCATTGTTAGTCCCCTTGATCTGCAGGCAATTCGGAATAATCTGGAACAAACAATTATGCATCTGGTATGAACCGGCCATGACCTGAGAATCCTCAAGATCATGGCTGGTCTAATTATGGCCTCAACTCCACATTCTGCCTATCCCCGATAACCTCTGACGCCCTTGTTAGTCAAGAATCTATCTAACACAGCCTTAAACATATTCAATGACCCTGCCTCCTCTGCTCTCCAGGGAAGAGAGTGCAAAGATTCACAACCCTCCGAGAAAATAAAATTCTCCTAATCTCTGTCTTAGATGGGAGACCCCTTATTTTAAAATTGTGTTCCCTAGTCCTAGTCTCTCCCACATGGGGAAACATCTGTTCAGCATCCACCCAGTCAATTCAGGATCTTATATTTTTCAATAAGATCACCTCTCAATCTTCTGAACTCCAATGGATACAGACCCAGCCTGTCCAATCTTTCCTCATAAGATAACGCCCATCCCTCCACCCCACCCCAGACATCAGTCAGGTGAACCTCCTCTGAACTCCTTCTAACGCATTTACACCCTTTCTTAATTAAGGAGCAACAACTGTACACTGTACTCTAGAAGTGGTCCTACCAACGTCCTGCACAACTGACCAAGTTTAAGGAAAAAGTAAACTACTGAGACTGCTGTAAATCTGATGATGGGGGAAACGCTGAAAACGCTCAGCAGGTTAGGCAGAGACCGTGGAGAAGGAAATAGAGTTAATGCTCCAGGGCGATGACCTTTCGTCAAAGATCGAGAATGTCAGAGGTTAATGGTTTTCCAACAATGATTGAGTCAGCGAAAACTATAGGCTAGGAGGAGGATAAAACAAAGGGCAAGATCATTGATCGGGTGGAGAACAGGAGGGGTCCAATGGCAAAAGGGATGGCGCTATAAGGTGAATGCGACAATGGCCAGGATTTCACAGGATATTGCAGTCCCACTGAGCTGAATAGAGATTGGATATTACAGTCCCACTAAACTGAATGGAGATTGAATATTACAGTCCCATTGAATTGAATGGAGATTGGATATTACAGTCCCACTGACCTGAATGGAGATTGGATATTACAGTCCCACTGACCTGAATGGAGATTGGATATTACAGTCCCACTGACCTGAATGGAGATTGGATATTACAGTCCCACTGACCTGA
The DNA here is from genome assembly GCF_017639515.1 of Carcharodon carcharias. Classification (NCBI taxonomy): domain Eukaryota; kingdom Metazoa; phylum Chordata; class Chondrichthyes; order Lamniformes; family Lamnidae; genus Carcharodon; species Carcharodon carcharias. The sequence continues at coordinate 85,765,002 of NC_054485.1, forward strand.
ATGGAGATTGGATATTACAGTCCCACTGAACTGAATGGAGCTTGGTTATTACAGTCCCACTGACCTGAATGGAGATTGGATATTACAGCCCCACTGACCTGAATGGAGATTGGATATTACAGTCCCACTGACCTGAATGGAGATTGGATATTACGGTCCTGTCGAACTGAATGGAGATTGGATATTACGATCCCGTCGAACTGAATGGAGATTGGATATTACGGTCCCGTCGAACTGAATGGAGATTGGATATTAGTGTCCCGTCGAACTGAATGGAGATTTAAATGGCTCGCCTCATCCGCCGGAGTGGGGTTATAAAATCCTGGCCTATGTAACAACTGGCGATAGGTTCAGAGGAAATGGAAGTGGTAAAAGCAGGATGACAGAGGGGAAGTGAAGGCCGCTCCAGTGGAGAGGGAATGTGATGGAGAAAGGTAGGTCGAGTCCCGGGGCGTCGACCAGCCAACAGGCTGTGTACCATGAAGGAACCGCCACCTCCAAGCACCTCCTTCAGTCTCCTTTGCTTAATGCAGCTGCCCTCCATTACCAGAACAGACTGTCCATGGAAATGGGGGCAGTGCTGAATATCTGAAGTGTGTAAAATGAGTCCAGCAATTAATAAAGGGGCCTGATCAACAAACAGGGAGATTACCCCATTGAGCTTAAAGGTGGAATAGTGTAGGAGATGAAGATAGCGAGGTCGACGTCCACGTGGGATGGAGAATTAAAATGGCAAAGCAACCGAAAGCTCAGGGTCATCCATAAGGCCTGAACAGATGTTTCCATTGAAGCAATCGCCGAATCTGCATTTGATCTCTCCAATATGGAGGAGACCACATCATGAGTGGCAAACACAGTTACCAAAGTGGAATAACCACAAGTAAATTCGCCCATGCTGGTTATTTGTGGCCCTAGATGGTGGGAAGAAAGGAGGTGGAAGGGCAGATGTTGCACCTCGTGTGTTTTTATAGGAGGAAATGGAGTGGGTGTTGAAGGTGATTGAAGAGCGGGCCAGAGTGTTGCAAGGAGGAGGGTGGGGGGTGTGGTGGGGGGAAGGGGGCGGGGGTGGGGTAAGGTGTATTATGGGGGTGGAATTGCGCCACGGTTGGTGGAATTGGCAGAGAGAGAGAGAGAGAGAGGCTCTGTCTAATGTGCAAGGTGAAGATTATGGAAACCCGACCTTGGTCTGGCAAGAGGTGCTGGCAGTAAGGCGGGAAATGGGATTAGCGCTGCTGATGGCCCTGCCGAACGCAGTAGCTGGGCTTTTCCGGCACCGTTGTGGCGGGACCTGCAGTGGGAGATTTGGCAGCCCGGCCAAAAGCCCGGACGGTTCTGGTAGGGGTGGGGGGGCGGGGAGGGGCTGAAAATCCCACCCAGTGAGCTCAGAGGGGAACAGACACTTTGGAAGCACTTGGGAGTCTGCAATGGGACATATATATAGCTCAAGTGAGTTGGGAAAAAAATTTGGCAGATGGAGTTTGATGTGGGAAAAAGTGAGGTTAACCACCCTGGTGGGAAGAATAGAAAGACAGAATATAATCTAATTGGGGAGAGACTGTAGAATGTTGTGGTACAAAAAAGCTCACCTTGTACGTGACTCACAAAGCTCAGTATGCAGGGTATGCAGGTAGAGCAGGCAATTAAGAAGGCAAATGGCATGTTGGCCTCCATTTCAATGGGGGTTGGATATAAAAGAAGGGCCTTCTTGTTACAATGGTGCAGCGCATTGGTGAGACCAAACCTAGAGTACTGCCAACAGCTCTTCTCTCTAATTTAAGGAATATGTCTGCATTGAACGCAGTTGAGAGAAGATTCGCCAGGTTGATTGCTGGGAAGAAAGGGTTGCCGAATGAAGAAAGGTTAAGCAGGGTTGATCTATACACATTAGGGTTTAGAATAATAAGAGTTGATCTTATTGAAACGCACGATTCTGAAGGACCTTGAAAGGATAGGTGCTGGGAGGATGTTTCCCCTTTTGGGGGAGTCTAGAACCAGGGGGCAGTGTTTCTAAATAAGGTGCCTCCCATTGAAGAGGGAGATGAAAAGGGCTTTCTTCTCTCACAGGGTTGTTAGTCATAGGAATTCACTTCCCCGAGACAGTTTTCAAGGCTGGATCATTCACCATATTCAAGATTGAGTTAGACATATTTTTGGTAGAAGAGAGCCACGAGTTATGGGTGGCAGGCAAGAATGTAGAGTTCAGGCCACAATCCAATCAGCCATGATTATACTGAATGACGAAGCAGGCTTGAGAGACCGAGGATGGCCCACTCCTGCTCTTGTTTCTTATGTACTTATGCTAGGGGATCTGAGTAGAATTGGAACAAAGTTTGTTCCACATACTCCTCAAAAAGGCAGCATAATGGGGACTCATCAAGCTCCAATATGGATACATTTTGCATGTAGAAAATTCCCAAAATTCACATCAAGGTCCGAATGTATGCATTAAGCAAAGGGGAATAGAACTGGAGTCAGGAACCGGATCATCTGAGTGTTTTCGTTTCAGGCCAAGAGCCGGTGGTGGAGAATGTTCCAGCGGGAATTACGAATGAATGGACTGAAACCAATCAATTCCAACTGCAGCCCAGGAATATATCAGCAGGCCAACAGAGGAGAAAACTGCCTCGCTATCGACCTCCCATTGTTAAGCAAGTAGGATGGAGCTGAGCGACCCCACAAGCAATGGATCAGATTAACGATCCTGCCGCTTCCAGTCGTGAATGGGGTTGGACAACTAAACAACTAACCAGAGGAAGAGGCTCCGCAAAATGTCTCCACCCTCAATGATTGGGAATCCAAGCACGTCACAGCAAAAGCCAAGGCTAAAGCATTTGCAACCACCTCCAAGCCAGAATGTGCCATGTTGTTGATCCATCTCGGCTCTTCCTGGGGTTCCCAGCATTACCAATACTGGTAAGTGGAAATCAAAATACTGGAGATCTGAAATAAAAACAGAAAGTGCTGGAAAATCTCATCAGGTCTGGTAGCATCTGTGGAGCAAGGAACAGAGTTAACGCTTCGAGTCCAATTAATTTTTTCCCAGTACTTTCTGTTTTTATCAGAGATATTGGTCTTCAGCCAATAAGATTCACTTCATCTGAGAGCAAGATAAGGCCGAAGGCACTTGATACGGAAAGGCTATAGGGCTGGACAACATCGGCGGTAGTACTGAAGACTTATGCTCCAGAACTAGCTTTGCCCCTAGTCAAGCTATTCTAGCACAGCCACAATGCTGGCACCTACTCGAAAATGTGTAAAATTACCCAGACCTGTCCTGTCTTCAAAAAAACAGGGCAAGTCCAATCCGGCCAATTTTTGCATCGTCGGTCTAATCTCAATTATTAGCAAAATGATGGCAGGTTTTATTGAAACTGCCATCAAGCAGCACTTCCTCAGCAATGAACTGCTCGGCTGTGGTTCGGGCAATGCCACTCAGCTCCTGACCTCATCACAGTCTTGGTCCAAACATAGACAATCGAGCTGAACTCTAGAGATGAGGTGAGGGTGACGGCTGTTGACACCGAGGTAGCACTTGACAGAGCGTTGTACCAAGGAGCCCTAGCAAAACTGGATTCAATGGGAATCAGGGGGGGAAACTCTCCGCTGGCAGAAGTCATACCTAGCCCAAAGGAAGATGGCTGTGGTTGCTGGAGACCAATCACCTTAGTCTCAGGACATCACAGCTGGAATTCCTCGGGTAAGTACTCGGTCATCTTCAGCTGCTTCATCAATGGCCTGTTGTTTGCACAATGTTCAATACCACTCGCTACTCCTCAGACACTGTCCACATGTTTGTACCTATATGCAGCAAGACCTGGAAATCCTCCAGGCTTGGGCTGATAAGTGGCAGGTGACATGGTAACATGTGTGCCACACATGTGCCTGGAAATGATGCTTTTTAACAACATAGGATGTCCTTGACATTTAGTGGCATTACCATCGCTCTTGCCCCACCATCAAAATCCTGGGGTGGAGTGCAATGTGGTGGCGGTTGTGGTTGGGGCAAGGCCACAGGGAGGTAATCGTTGACCAGAAGCTGAACTGAACGAGGGATGTAATCCTAAAATTCGAGTCAGAATGTTTAGGGGCGAAGTCAGAAGCATATTTTCACACCAAGGGTAATAAACATTTGGAGATCCATCCCCGAAAAAGTTGTGGATATTCGGACAATTGGAGATTTTAATTCTAAGATTGATAAATTTTTACTGTATGACGGTATCTAAAAATATGGGGCAAAGTCAGAGACTGGAATTCAGATGCGGATTAGCAATGATCCATTTGGGTGGTGCATCAGCATCGAAGGGCTGTTCCTAATGCTTTTCCCTCCGTCACTTTCTGTGCCAAACTCCTTTCAGCTCAGTTCATTCCCATGGCAACTGATGATGCAAATGGCAGGATTTCTCTGATTGGATGGGTCACATCATTTGGGAAGCTTCTCCCAGATTCTGACTCAAACTCTCTCTGGGGATAAACTGCCAGAGCCTCATGATTATAGCTTCATAGACTGTTTTTTTTTTCATGATTGGTTTGGCAGTATGTTCTTCTCCAATCACAATTAAGCTATCTGAGTAAACAGGAACAGGGTTAAATATCATTAAAGGACAGAACACAGCTCATGGACTGAGCAGGGACACTCTGTGGAGAAAGGATTCCGCTCAAAACGCTCCTCCCAGAATGTCAAGGGAAGGATTAATGATTGGACTGGTAGTGCTGGTCCTTCTGTTTGGAGAGGTCTCTGCAGGTGAGCAATGGGGTATGAGAGGGGCAGTGCCAGGTGGGATATTGGGGCATTTACTCTCAGCCAGGGGTACTGGGGCCTGATAAGGGGCAGTGTCAGGCTGGCTCCCGGGGCTGAAGAGGGAGAGAAACCATGCAGGCGCTGAGGCCAATGCTGGAGAGTGGAGAGAGGGACAGAGAAGGGGGTTATAGGAACAGGAGGAAGGGGGTATTTTGCCCTTGAAGCCTTCTCTGCCATTCTGTTAGATCGTGGCTGGTTTGTATCTCAACTCCATTTTCCCACCTTTACTCCATATCCCTCAAAATCCTTTCCCAACAAAAATCCATCTCTGTTTGAAAGCTTCAAATGACCCCCAGCGTTTACAGCTTTTTGAGATTTCCATTACCTTTTATGTGAAGAAGTGCTTCCTGACTCTCTGAACGGCCTAGTTCTAATTGTGTCCTCTCACTCTTTGATAGGGGAAATAGTTTCTCTGCATTGATTCTATCAAATCCTCGTAACATCTCTGAAACCTCAATCAGATCACCCTTCAATCTTCTATACTCAGGGGAGCATGAGTTAAGTCTGTGCAAACTGTAGTCATAATTAACCCTTTTAACCCTGGTATCATTCTGGTGACTCTGCCTCCACCCCCTCCAAGGCCAATCTATCCTTCCTGAGGTGCAGTGCCCTGATCTGAACACAATTACTCCATCTGGGATTTAACCAGAGCTTTCTGTAAACTGGAACATAACTTCCACCCCTTTGTATTGCAGTCCTTGAGACAAAGTCTGACATTCCATCAGCCTTTCCAAACTCTTATTGTACCTGAAATAAAAACAGAAAATGCTGGAAAATCTCAGCAGGTCTAACAGCATCTGCGGAAAGAAATACAGAGTAAACGTTTTGAGTTCATGTGACAGTTCTTCAGAGCTAAAGGGGAAGAATCATACGGACTCGAAACGTTAACTCTGTCTTTCTCTCCACCGATGCTGTTAGACCTGCTGAGTTTTTCCAGCATTTTCAGTTTTTGTTTCAGATTTCCAGCGTTCGCAGTATTTTGCTTTTACCTTATTGTACCTGCCCACTGATCCCTAATGGTTCCTCATTCTTCAATGGTCCTTCTTTCCCACCAGATAGGAAATATTCTGATTTTTCTTTCTTATATCAAAAGTGGATAACCTCACAATTCCCCACATTTAACTCCATCTACTGTATTTTTTCCAGATCACTTAATCTCTCAATAGAATTCTAGAATGATTACAGCGCAGAGGCCATTCAGCCTGCTGTGACGGGTTAGCTCTCACCTCCCAAACTAACCCCTCTGCTCCCAAACTGACCCCTCAATTCCAAACTGACCTCTGACCTCCAAACTTACCCTTCACTCCTGACTGAGCCCCTCAGTCCTTCACTGGCCCCTCATCCCTTAAACTGACCCCTTACCCAAATCAACCCCTGACCTCATATTGGCCCCTAAGTTCAAACTCACCCCTCACTCCCAAACTGACCACTCACCCCCAAAATTAACCTTCACTCCCTAACTGGCCCTTCAGCCCTTAAACTGACCCGCTACCCAAACCGACCCTTTGCCTCACACTGGCTCCCAACTCCAAACTGGCCCCTCACCCCACAAACTCATGCCTCTCTTTTCAATTGACTCCCTTGTAGTAACTGAAGGTATAGCCTCTTCTTCCACCTGTCAGGGATCACGTAATTGTTCTTGGAGGCTCCGACCAATGAGCCCTAGGCGCAGATAATCTGAGGGACAGGACTTCTGGTCAAGGACCTGGTTCAAGCATATAGCATCTGAAAAGTTCTCTGTAGTGAAGTTTCTTGTTGAAACCTGTCTGGTACATCAAGCCATTACACCTTACGCTTAAACTGACCTCCAGCCCCTCCCCCCCCAAAACTGACACTTCATCTCCAAACTGACTATCTGAGCCTCACAACACACTCTGTTCCGGAATTCTCTGCTCTCATTGTAAAATTGCCAGTGGCATTCCACTATTTAAGATGATTGAGAGGAACAAACTGGGAATTAAGGGCCTATTGGTTTAACTGCTGCAGTGGGGAAGTTACTGGATGTGTTCTTAGAAAGCCAGCATGGACAAATGGGAACAGATCAGAGACAGCCATATTGGATTTGGGAAAGATAAGCCTTGTCTCTTGAATGCAGTTGGCTTTATTGAAAAGGTAACGTTTTAATAGGTGAGTGAACACCTCTGGCTTTGGAAGGATTATCACAGGACGTGTGGATTTTCACTGGGTGTGGCTTTTTATTACTAGATGTGCATTTGTCGCTGGGTGCGAGGTATATTTTTGGACATAGTTTTTCTTTTCCTTTCCGGATGTGCAGTACATTACTGGGTTTATTTCTGGGGTTTGGTTTTATTTCTGGGATTGGGGTTTAGTACTGGGCAGGGTCTTAGGGATGTTGGGTGAGTTGGGAGAGGGGGCTGTGAATGGGGCTGAGAAGGAAGTACTCTGCTCTGTAATATCATGCGGTACCTTATCAGTGGCGATTGGCCGTGCCTTTCTAAAACCGGTAATTGAGAGCCTGGTTCGGCTAATTAAATACCAGTGATGGTGAAGTCCTCTTTGAGCTATAGAAAGGGGCGGTAGAGTCAAATAGATTTAGCCTGAGAAGCTCTACTGTGTACAAAACACGGTTGATTAGGAATCTCTCCTGTTCTTACAACCTGCGATAGGTGTACACTTGGGTAGGATTTTTTTTTGCTACGTCATGAATGCTCCTTCCATTGTCAACAAGTCCTGAATTGGCATTTGGATGCAGATTATCTGGTTCAACGGCAAGGACCTTACCCTCCGAGCCACAAAGCCACTGACAGTGAACTGACCAAGGCCTAAATTTCTATGCCTCCAGAAAATTCCTGGATGTCCACTGGGAACGTGTGTGACATCCCCAATCATCTATGTCAAGAGGGTAGCCAATGCCCCCTTTAGCAGGGCCAACCATTATATCCAATATATCCATTAACACAATGTTCCATTCAGTCAGGCTGAGAGAAAGAGAGAGAGAGAGAGAGAGACAGACAGAGGCTTAGTGGCCATTGCTCGATTCCTCTGGGTGGAGGGTGTGATCAACTGCCTGCTTGTGGCCTTCAAGGCCCCTAAAGGCCAGTCGGTGGTCTTCGTTAACAGAAAGGGATTTAATTCCCTCAATGTACCACCGGTGTGTGGGCAACGCCAGTGGATCCTGCAGATGTGTGCATGGTGCCCTGGGAGAATCTATGATACCTTTAAATTCAGACGCTCCAAGATGCCGGGCTTTACACTCCCCACCACGTGCCTGCAAGGACGGATTCCTGCCGAAAACAGCTGCCCATTAAAGAGTTAGCTACCGACTCTGTTGAGGAATTTTGGCAGAAACAGAGAAGTGCAATACCTTACACACTGTGACCCAAGCCATCACTTAGCAGGCCATAGTTCAACTGAAGCTGCTTAGAGTGCCTAGATCATTCTGGTGATGCACTTCGGTATGCCCCAATGAGGGTCTTCTGCAATGTGATGGCCTGCTGTGCTCTGCGCAACTAGGTGCAGCATCTGGAAAGACATGAGGTGACCCCTGGAGGCACAGTGACATGAGTGCAAAGGAGGCTTGGGAGGTGCTTAGACGTACACCCTTCACAAGATCCTTCCCTCATCTTCCTTCTGGTAAATAAAGGTCCACCTTCACCCTCCACTGTTCCCACTCAACTCGGTTGCAAATCCAGGGCATTGCGCCCAATGCCACTTGGTCTACCTGCACAGTCAGAAAATTGACCATGCATGCCAAGTTCCCTCCCAAACTGCCCTTGAGGCAAGCGATGGGAATCTTGCACTCCCAGAGGGCCTCCAACAGTAGATGGAAATTTCGAAAAAAACAAAATAACACCTTCATTACAATAAACAATTAGACACAAATGGCACCACCTTAACTATCTATTCAACTGTGAAGCCCAAGTGCAACTAAAGTGTTCTCTTAATTTTTGTACCTATGCTGTCCCTTTGCTGCCAGCAGAGGGGGAGGCAGACTTGACCAATCTGCAGCCAATTCTTTTGAAGGAGATGCTACCCCCTCATCCCACCACCAGCCACATGGCGGGCTCTCCCTCCCTAACACCCCACACCCTCACACTTGTCCAATTACGGATCTGAAGGGAACCGAGGTGTGTGGTACTCACCCTGGTAGAGTGGAGAAGGCCATTGGCACACTGGCACCAGGGCAGCCCCTGTTCTCCAGGGGAGGTATTGGCCTAGTGGTATTGTCACTGGACTGGTAATCCACAGACCCAGGTTAGTGCTCTGGGGACCTGGGTTCAAATCCCACCTCAGCAACAGGTGGAATTTGAATTAAATAAAAATGTGGAATTAAAAGTCTAATGGTGACCATTAAATTGTTGGTTCACTAATGCCCCTTTAGGGAAGGAAATCTGTCATCTAGACCCACAGCAATGTGGTTGGCTCTTAAAAATGCCCTTTGAACAAGGGCAATAAATGTTGGCCAGGCCAGTGACACCCACATCCCACAAACAAATAAGCATGGCTTTCTGACCTCTTCCACAACCAGGCTTGCTCAATTTCCCAGCAGGAAGTGGACCTTCTGCTCTGCCCAAATAGCCTGAGGAGAAAGTGCAGTGAGTCATCAATGAATGATGGGGCCACCCATCTTCCTTTTGCCATGCTAGCAAGTGCCTCCAGCTGCCTTGGCAGCTCTCCCTGTGGCAGCTTCTACACTGCTGGCTGGAGGCACTGCAGGGTCTGAGGAGGCTACAGAGATGGTCAGTAGCTGGTGGGAATCCACGCCTGAGGCAGCTTTGGAGGTAGTGAGCAGCTGGCAAACGGGAAGGTCCTCAGCAGGGCTCCAGTACTTAAAACCCTTTCAAGATGGTGCCAGAACATTCCATCGCATCAGCTGATTCCACGGATGCCACCTCAGTCGCTGCCTCCAGTTGGCGAATGGCCTCAGCTACCCTATCACCCTCCGGACAGTAACAGGGCAGCTATTGTGAGCTCGCTCTGCAGAAGGGGGTCAGAGCAGGAGTGCCAGCCTCACCCGCTTCCAGCAGGGCTGTCCCCACTCCGCCAGATCACATAGAAACCTAGAGTCATCCTAAGGCACAGAAGGAGACCATTCGGCCCAATAAGTCCTTGTGGGCTCTCTGCAGAGCAATCCAGTCAGTCCCACTTGCCCCGCTCTATCCAGTGGCCTTGCAAATTTATATCCCTGAAGTACCCATTCAATTTCCTTTTGAAGTTAATGATCATCTCTGCTTCCATCGCCCTGGTAGGCAGCGAGTTCCAGGTCACTCAAACCAGATGGATTTTGATGGTGTCTGCCATCCTCTGGTCTGAAAGACAGCCATTTACCACATCGCACTACTTTTTGTCCTTTTCACCCAGGCTGACACCTCCTATTCCATAAACCAAACTTTTGTTAACCTTGTATGTGACACTTTGTCAAGTGCATTCTTAAAATCGATATAGGCAATATCCATTGCCTTCTCGATATCAACCTTTGTTACTTCATCAAAAAATTGAATTAGACGATTCAAGCGGAATCTACCATTGAGGATTCTGTGCTGGCTCTCCTTAATTAACTCAAATCTCTTTAAGTGTCTGTTGACTATTTGTCCTGGTTATTGTTATGAAAGCCTTCCCCACCACTGACGTTAAACTAGCCAGTCTGTAATTGCTAGGAATGTCCTTCCACCCTTCCTTAAAAAGGGCTGTCACATTTGCTGCTCTAATCTTCTGGGGCCTCTCCCGTATCCAGGGAAGCGTAGAAACACGCTCTGGGAGGCTTCTCAATTAACAAACCTTATTTACACAAGAGCATCCGTGGCTGCTTGCATTCAGCTAGACCCTCATACAGCCATTTCTTCCCCTCGGGTACCCTCCCTAGGATTTATCCCCCCGCCCTAGCCACACATTGGTTGAACAAATCACGTGAGCCCTGCTCAGTTGAACTGATCTTAAAGTGACAGTCATCACAGGAAGTTTGGAAGATCCCCTTCTGTTAACTCCAAACCCCCCCACCCCACTTCCTTTAACAACCTGGGAGCTGCAGGTGACTTATCCACTCTAAACATAGCCTTGCCTTTCTATTACTTTTTACATTCAATTTCACCTAAGCTACTACTTCTAACGTTCCTGCTTCTACAGATATTTTGTCGGAATCGTCTTCCTTAGTAAACACTGACAAAAAGTACTCTTTATGTATTCTAACCTTGCCCTGAGCTTCTAAGCATATATCACCCTCTTTTTCCCTAATCAGCCCCACCTAAACGTTTACTACCTGGTAAGATATTTTTGGGTTCCCTTTTATGTTAACTGCTTTTCTTTTCTTCTCATATTCTATCTTTTCCACTCTTATTGCCCTCTTTACTTCCCTTGCCAAATTATTACATTTGGCCGGGTCTTGCTTGAAGTCTTCACCTGATATGCGTCATACTCCATTTTTTTTTTTGTCCTTTCATCATATTCTCCATCTACTTCATCATCCAAGCAGCCCTGGTTTTGGTTCTACTACATTCCCTGCTTGTTGGAATGTACCAGCACTGTACCTGAAACATCTCCTTAAAGATCACCCATTGTTTCCTTACTATTTTTCCTCCAATTTCATTTCACCCTGGCTCGATTCCCCTCACATCCCATTGAAAGTAGCCCTCTTCCAATTTACAACTCCGCTTGTTGGACCATTCCTTGTTCTTCTCCATTAGTAATCTAAATCTTATGACGTGATGGTTACTCTTGCCCAGGTGCTCCCTCCCTGCCGCAGGCACTTGGTCCGCTTGTCCCAACTCATTCCCCAATGTCAGGTCCAGCAATGCCTCCTTCCTCGTTCACCTGAAAATTCACCAGTCAAGGATAGTTCTCAATAATGGAAAAGATTGTTATTGATTCTAACTCAAATCCCCTGGATGTCTTCTGCAGGAGCCTAATGACACCCGGGCCGTTTTAATTCTGATGGTTTTGACATATGTATATGTTAGTGTCCAATCCAAATAGAGGTATCTAAACAAAGAGGAGCTTTTGCTGCTTTCATATACAAGCCAGTTCAATGTACAGGGTGCACCTGATCACAAAAGCACGGTTTCAGTACAGGTCTCATCTCACAGAATGAAAAGGGATGCTCGCTTGGAAAAGGATGTTCCAGAGACTTCTCCCCCCCAGTACTTTGAGGGAAGCAACAATGATTGGACTGTTAGTGCTGGTCCTTCTGTGTGGAGAGGTGTCTGCAGGTGTATAATGGGGTCAGAGCGGGTCAATGCCAGTCTGGGTACTGGGGAATTAACCCTGGGTCAGTGAGTAATGGGGTCTGAGAGGGGAAATGGCAGACTGGGTACTGGAGAACTAACCCTGTGTCAGTGAGTAATGGTGTCTGAGAGGGGCAATGCCAGTCTGGGTACTGGGGAAATAACCCTGGGCCAGTGGGGTTTGAGAGGGGCAGTCCCAGGCTGGGTATGGGACCTTAATCCTTGGTCAGTGAGTAATTGTGTGTGAGAGGGACAATGCCAGTCTGGGTACTGGTGCTGTAGACTCTAGAGGGAGAGACTTGCCAGAACTGAAGGGCAGAGGAAAGGGGCTGAAGGAGGGTCAGAGAGAAGGAAATATAGGAATACAGGAACAACATTAGAGACTGCTTCACTGTTCAGTTAGATCATGGCTGATCAGTATCTCAACCCCATTAACTTTACTCCATATCACTGGATATCCTCTCACTACAGAAATGCTATTGATCTCCAACTGAACCCAGCATCCACAGATTTTTGAGAGAAATAGTTCCAAATTTTGATTGCCCTGTGTGTAAAGAAGTACTTCCTGAGATCAACCCCGAACGGCTAAACTTTCCTTTAAGATTGTGTCCCCTTGTTCTTGATTTCCCCCAACACCTTGCAACATTTTAAACACTTCAATTAGATCACGCTTGTAAACTCAAGGAATAGCCGAGACAATTTGTCCTTATTATTTAACCCTTTTAGCTCCGGGGTTGTGATCTCCATAGAGACAGATAACATTTAAAGAGAATTTTGGACTTCCACTTAATAGCTGAAAAGATAACACCACAAGATTTCAGGTTTTAAAACGTTTACTGTAACAAATGACTAAAAGCACCAAGATCTAAACAGATCATAGTGGCATTGTATACTCTAAACAAACAAAAGGTTCCCCACTTTAATTGTAAACCAGTAGTCACATTCCATGGGTATACTTTACACTGTCCTTGAAGCGAACAGTCCAAAGTTGCTCCCTGATTTCAATGGGTTCGCATCTTCCCATTTTGCCAAGTAGTAACTTTGAGTGACTGTCTGCAGGTGATTCCCTCAGTTTTCAGGCAGTTTTCCAAATCCATGAACGACAGTAAAGCCTGCTCCAATGATTCATTCCCACCCACCCCACCACCCCCCCACACCCCACCCCCCCAGCCGCCATTTCTCCAAGGCAAATCTCGGATTCCTCAGATGTCTATGGGATGCCTCAGTTCCACTAGAGACCATCTCTCTGCTGGATCCGGCATTGGTAGCACACAAAGAACTAGCAGCGCCTCCTCTCTGCTGATCATTCCGAGCTGCTGTTCCTTTCCTTTATTTCTCTCCTTTGCTGCTGAAAGGCCTGGAGCTGGCAGTTCTATTTCCTGTTAGCACAGCTGCCCGTGCCCTTTGTCCCAGGAGTGGGAATTTCGCACCTTGCTCAGCAAGTCCTGGGACTTGGCCCTCTTGTTCCCATAGCAACCAAACCAGGCTTGTTGTCATTCAGAATTTGGAAAGGGTTGCATGCCCCATTCTCAACCCCATTTTGCATTGAATTAAACAGACAGTTTAAATCGCCTGTCTTCTACATCTCTTAATTGTAACACTGGTATCATTTTGTTGAATCTGTGTTGCATACCCTACAAAGTCTATCCTTCTTGAGCTGTGCTGTCTAGAACTGAACACTTTTACTCCAGATGCGGTTGACCAAGTGGATTCAAAACACAGTATAACTTTCAACCCTTTGTATTCCAGTCCTCAACAGAAGGATTGACATTTCCAAATCCTCATTGTACCTGTCCACAAGCTTTTACTAATTTAATTTATTATTATTTATTCTTTCATGAGGTATGAACGTTACTGGCTGGGCCAGCATTTATTGCCCATGCCTAATTGCCCTTGAGAAGGTGGTGGTGAGCTGCCTTCTTGAGCCGCTGCAGTCCATGTGGTGTAGGTACACCCACAGTGCTGTTAGGGAGAGAATTCCAGAATTTTAACCCAGCGACAGTGAAGGAACGGTGATATATTTCCAAGTCAGGATGGTGTGTGGCTTGGAGGGGAGCTTGCAGCTGGTGGTATTGCAGAGAGGAGGCACTGCTAGTTCTTTGTGTGGTGATGCTGTTCTTGTCCATCTAGGTGTTCAAGGTTGCGAGTTTAGAGCTGTCGAAGGAGCCTTGGTGAGTTGCTGCAGTGCATCTTATAGATGGAACACACTGTTACCACTGTATATCGGTGGTGGAGGAAGTGAATGTTTTAGGTGATGGATGGGGTCCCAATCATGCGGGCTGACTTATCCTGGATGGTTTTGAGCTTCTTGAGTGCTGTTGGAGCTGCACTCATCCAGGCAAGTGGGGAGTATTCCATCACACTCCTGACTTGTACCTTGTAGATGGTGGACTTTGTAGGTTTTGGGGCGTCAGGAGGTGATTTACTATCGGCTGAATTCCCAGCCTCTGACCTGCTGTTGTTGCCGCAGTATTTATATGGCTGGTCCAGTTCAGTTTCTGGTCAATGTTGTCAGTGGAAAATTCAGCGATGGTAGTGTCATTAAATGTCAAGGAGAGATGGTTCGATCATCTATTTTTGGGGGTGGTCATTGCCTGGCACTTATGTGGCACGAATGTGACTTGCCACTTGGCAGCCCAAGCCTGAATGTGTTCCAGGTCTTGCTGCATTTGGGGACGGGCTATTTCAGAATGCAAGGATTTGTGAGTGAAGCTGAACACTGTGCAATCATCAGTGAACATCCCCATTTCTCACATTACAATAGAAGGAAGATCATTAATGAAGCAGCTGACGATGGTTGGGCTGACGATACTACCCTGAGGAACTCCTGCAGTGATGTCCTGGGTACTGAGGTGATTGACCTCCAACAACCACTACTACCTTCTTTTCTGCTAGGTATGACTCCAACCAGCAGTAATTGGCTGGGCTGGATTTGCCCTGCTTTTTATGGACACGGCATACTTGGGCAATTTTCCACATTGCCGGGTAGATGCCAGTGTTGTAGTTGGATTGGAACAGCTTGGCTAGGGTCCTGGCTCATTCTGGAGCCCAAGTCTTCAGTAGTATTGCTGGAATATTGTCATTGCCTGTGCAATTTCCAGTGCCATCAGCCATTTCTTGATATCACGTGGAGTGAATTGAATTGGTTGAAGACTGGTATCTGTGAGACTGGGGACCTCAGGAGGAGGCTGAGATGGATCATCCACTTCCGGCTGAAGCTGGTTGCAAATGCTTCAGCCTTGTCTTTTTGGCTGATATGCTGGGCTGCCCCATCATTGAGGGTTGTGATATTTGTTGAGCCTCCTCCTCCTCTTAGTTTTTTAATTGTCCACCACCATGCACAATTGGATGCGGCAGGACTTCAGAGCATAGATCTGATCCATTGATTGTCGGAAAGCTGAGCACTGTCTAGCACATGCTGCTTCCGTTGTTTGGCATGCAGTTCTGTGTCGTAGCTTCACCGGTTGACATATTTTTAGGTCTGCGATTTGCTCCATTTCTCTCCCCAATTCCAAGTTCCCAACCCAACAGAAAATGTATTGATTTATCTTTCTTAGATCCAAAATGGATAACCTCACAACTCCCACATCAAACTCCATTTACCATAGAACTTGTCCACTCCATTACTCTCTCAGTAGAATTGTAGTATGGTCACAGCACAGACAGAGACCATTTGGCCCATTATGTTCATGCCGTCACCCTGAAAGAGCAACTTAGCTGGCCTCATTCCCCCACCTATTCCCCCTAGCCGGCTTCTCCTCCTCAGCTGCTTATCCAGCTCCTGTTTAAATGCTATGATTGATTTACCTCCAACAGACCGTCACAGGGTGCTTTACAGATCTAAACCATTCATTGTGAAAATGTATTTTTTTCCTTCATGTTGTCTTTGGTTTTTTTCCAATCACCTTAAAGTTGAACCCCCTGGTTGTTGAACCTTCCACCAATGGGAATGGTTTCTTGCCATTGACTTTGACTAGGGCCCTCATGATTTTGAACACCTCTATTAAATCTCTTCTCGGTCTTCTCTTCTGCAAGAAGAGCAGTTCCAGCTCCTCCAATCTATGCACCTAACTGGAGTCCCTCAGTACTGGGGCCATTCTTGTTAATCTTTTCTACAGCCTTTCTTAGGCCTTCACATCTTTACTAAATTGCACTGCCCAGAATTGGAAACAATACTCCAGTTAAGGGTGAAACAGTGTTCTGTAAACATCCTTGCTTTTGTACTCTATATATCTGTTTATAAAACCCAGGATCCATTATACTTTATCAACTGTGCCCTCAAAGACCCTGCGACCTTTACTGACTTTTGCACCAAGTTCTCACAGGCCCTTCTGCCATTGAACCCTCTTTAGGCTTCTTCGTGCGTCCCTTGTGGAGACCAGTAATGTGAATAAGCCAAACTTTCCAAACAACTACAAGATTGCAATGTTTAAAACTTTTGCTGGAACAATCCAACTAAAATCAATACACATTAATCATAAATTAACAGTAAAACTGTCTTGAGTATACACTTTACATAGCTGATTCAACAGGGGTAAATGCTATGCATTTCTCGGGCAACGCTCCTAGTCCATAGGTGATGCAATGTGCAAGTCCCAAAGTCCTTCCCAGGTTACCCTGTAGAATTCTACCACTCTTCATCATGACATGTCTGATCCTCATAAAGTCTCCAACAAGGGTTTTGTTCCCTCAGATCCATCGAAAGGGGCACCTCCAACAAGGCACATGACTGTGGAATCTCTCACTCTCAGGTCACAACAGTCCGGATGTCGTGACTTTCTAGAGCTCCCTTCATTGGACCACTCGTGCCCCAGATCCATGTTATGGTCAGCTCCGGTAGAAATCTCTCAGCTCCACAGCATATCTGATCTGTTCACACAGCTTTAGGGTCTCAATAGTTTGGGGAGGCGATGATGTAGTGGTATTACTGCTAGCATTGTCACTGGACAAGCAATCCAGAGGCCCAAAGTAATGCTCTGGGGACCTGGGTTTGAATCCCCCCATGGCAGATGGTGGAATTGGAATTCAATAAAAATCTGGAATTAAAAAGTCTAATAATGACCATGAAACTATTGTCAATTGTTGTAAAAACCTATCTGGCTCACTAATGTCCTTTAGGGAAGGAAATCTGACTTCCTTACCTGGCCTGGCCTACATGTGAGTCCAGACCCACAGCAATGTGGTTGACTCTTAAGTCGCCTGGCCACTCCGTTGTATCAAACCACTACAAAGACTCAATAAAGGAATGAAATTGGATGGACCACCTGGCATCAATCTAGGCCCCAGAAACAACAACAGCAAACTCAGCCCTATCAACATTGCAAAGTGCTCCTCAATAACATCCAGGGGCTCATCCAAAAATTTGGGAGAGCTGGTCTCACAGACTAGTCAAGCAACAGCCTGACATAGTCATACTCACATAACCATATCTTACAGATAATGTCCCAGACACCACCATTACCATCCCTGGGTATGTCCTGTCCCACCGACAAGATAAGCTCAGCAGAGGTGGTGGCACAGTCGTATATACAGACAGGAGGGAGTTGACCGGAAGTCCTCAACATCGACTCTCGACCCCATGCAGTCTCGTGGCATCAGGTCAAACATGGACAAGGAAACCTCCTGCTGATTACCATGTACCGCCCTCCCTCAGCTGATGAATCAGTGCTCCTCCATGTTGAAAACCACTTGGAGGAATCACTGAGGGTGGCAAGGGCACAGAATGTAATCTGGATGGGGGACTTCAATCAATGTCCATCACGAAGAGTGGCTCAGTAGCACCACCACTGACCGAGCTGGCCGAGTCCTAAATTACATAGCTGCTAGACTGGGTCTGCGGCAGGTAGTGAAGGAAAAACATACTTGACCTCATCCTCACCAACTTGCCTGCTGTAGATACATCTGTCCATGACAGTATCAGAAGGAGTGACCACTGCACAGTCATTGTGGAGACGAAGTCCTGCCTTCACATTGAGGATGCCCTTCAACGTGTTGTGTGGCAGCACCACTATGCTAAATGGGACCTAGCAACTCAAGACTGGGCATCCATGAGGCGCTGTGGGCCAACAGCAGCAGCAGGATTGTACTCAAACACAATCTGTGACCTCATGGCCCAGCACATACCCCACTCTACCATTACCATCAAGCCATAGGATCAACCCTAGTTCAATGAAGAGTGCAGGGGGGCATGCCAGGAACAGCACCAGGCATACTTAAAAATGAGGCGTCAACCTGGTGAAGCTATAACACAGGACTACTTGCCTGCCAAACAGCATAAGCAGCAAGTGATAGAGCTGAGCAATCCACAAACAACTGATTAGATCTAAGCTCTGCAGTCCTGCCACATCCAGTCGTGAACGGTGGTGGACAATTAAACAACTCACTGGAGGTGGAGGCTCTATAAATATCCCCATTCTCAATAATGGGGGATCCCAGCATATCAGTGCAAGAGATAAGGCTGAAGCATTTTCTACAATCTTCAGCTAGGAGTGCCGAGTGGATGATCCATCTCAGCCTCCTCTGGAGGCCCCCAGCATGAGGCTATGAGGAAAATTGCCCAGGTATTTTCTGTACACAAAGAGCAGGACAAATCCAACCCGTCCAATTACCGCCACATTAGTCTACTCTCGATCATCAGTAAAGTGATGGAGGGGTCATCAACAGTGCCATCAAGTGGCATTTGCTTAGCAATAACCTGCTCACTGACACCCAATTTGGGTTCCACCAGGGCCACTCAGCTCCACACCTCATTACAGCCTTACTTCAAATATGGACAGAAGAGCTGAACTCCTGACCTGAGGCAAAAGTGATTGCACTTGACATCAAGACAGCATTTGACAGAGTGTGGCATCAAGGAGCCCTAGCAAAACTGGAGCCAACAGGAATCAGGGGGAAAACTCTCCACTGGTTGGAGTCATACCTAGCACAAAGGAAGATACTTGTGGTTGTTGGAGATCAGTCATCTCAGCTCCAGGACATCACTGCAGGAGTTCCTCAGGGTAGTGTCCTCAGCCCAACCATCTTCAGCTGCTTCATCAATGACCTTCCTTCCATCATAAAGTCAGAAGTGGGGATGTTCACTGATGATTGCACAATGTTCAGCATCATTCGTGACTTTTCAGATACTTAAGCAGTCCATGTCCAAATGCAGCAAGACCTGGACAACATCCAGTCTTGGGCTGACAAGTGGCAAATAATATTTGCACAATACAAGTGCCAGGAAATGACCACCTCCAACAAGAGAGAATCTAACCATTTCCCCTTGACATTCAATGGCATTACCATCACTGAATCCCCCATTATCATCATCCTAGGGGTTACCATTGACTAGAAACTGAACTGGACTAGCCATATAAATACTGTGGCTACAAGAGCAGGTCAGAGCCTAGGAATCCTGTGGCATGTATCTCATCTCTTGACTCCCCAAAGCCTGTTCACCATCTACAAGGCACAAGTCAGGAGTGTGATGAAATACTTCCCACTTGTCTGAATGAGCACAGCTGCCACAACACTCAAGAAGCTCGACACCATTCAGGACAAAGCAGCTGATTGATTGGAACCACATCCACAAATATTCACTCTCTCCACCACCGACACACAGCAGCAGCAGTGTGTACCATCTACAAGATGCACCACAGGAATTTACCAAGGCTCCTTAGGCAGCACCTTCCAAACCCATGACCACTATCATCTAGAAGGACAAGGGCAGCAGATACATGGGAACACCATCACCTGGAAGTTCCCCTCCAAGTCACTCACCATCCTGACTTGGAGATATATCGCCATTCCTTCACTGTCGCTGGGTCAAAATCCTGGAACTCCCTCCCTAACAGCACTGTGGGTGTGTCTACACCACAGGGACTGCAGCGGTTCAAGAAGGCAGCTCACCACTGCCTTCTCAAGGGCAACTAGGGATGGGGATTAAATGTTGGCCCAGCTAGCGAAGCCCACCTCCCGTGAATGACTAAAAGAAATCCTTTCAGTTAGCTCACACACTAATTTACACCTCTATCCAGTCCTGTTCTCTCTTGTGTTTTCACTTTTTATCCCTACCTGTGTCTGTCCACAGGCTGAAATTAGATCTTCGACCTATTGACTTACCCCAATTAATGTCTATTGCTTTGCAACTGAGAAAGACTCTAATTTCTCAGAAATAATATCACAGCCAGGAAAGCCAATTAAGAAATTCCACCACGACTAAAGAATTTCTGTTTGAAGAAAACCGGCTTTGACACCGATTTTATGACAATGTACCCTTTAGTTTATAACACCAATCCTTGATCTTCCTACAATAATGAATCACTTCAAACCGCTCTGCATCAAATCTCATCTGCCAGGCATCCACCCGTTCCATTAGCCTCTCTATATTCTTTTGAAGTCGATCACTATCCTCCTCAAATTTCAAAATGCTTGCAAGTTTAGTGTCATTGGGTAATTTTCAGGTTGTTTCTTGCACATCCAAGTCTAGGTCATTAACATGGATCAATGCCAACAGTAGTTCTAACACGAATTCCGATTAGCCACACTGTGTATCGTTCTCCAGTCTAAAAAGCTTCCCTTCGCTAGAATTCTATTTCCTGTCACTCTGTCATTTTATTACTTCTTCTGCCACTGTCCCATTTATCCCATGGGCTTCAACTTTGTTACAAGCCTGTTACCAGGCACTTTATCAAACACCTTTTGGAAGTCTATGTACACATCAATTGCATTGCCCTCATCAACCCTTGCTGTTACCTAATCAAAAAACTCAATCAAGTTAGTTAAGCACAATTTGTACTTTAAAAAAAATCTTGCTGGTTTCCCTCAATTAATCTACATTTTCCAACTACATACATACGAACATACGACTTAGGGGCAGGAGTAGGCCACTCAGCCCCTCAAGCCTCCTCCGCCATTCAATAAGATCATGGCTGATCTTATTGTAACCTCAACCCCACATTCCTGCCTATTCCCGATAACCTTTCACCCCCTTGTTTATCAAGAATCTATCCAGCTCTCCCTTAAAAATATTCAAAGACTCTGCTTCCACTGCCTTATAAGAAAGAGTGCCCTACCCCCTGAGAGAAAAAAAATTCTCATCTCTGCCTTAAATGGGTGACCCCTTATTTTTAAACAGTGATTAAATGAGTTTGAGATTCTTCCACAAGAGGAAACAACCTTTCCACATCCACCCTGTCAAGACCCCTCAGGAACATAAAGCTTTCAACCAAGTCTCCTCTTACTCTTCTAAACTTCAGTGGATACAAGCCTAACCTGTCTAATCTTTCCTCATAAGACAACCTGCCCATTCCAGGTATTGGTCTAGTAAACCTTCTCTGGATTGCTTTTAACACATTTACATCTTTCTTTAAATAAGGAGACCAGTATTGTAAGCAGTACTCCAGATATGGCCTCACCAATGCCCTGTACAACTGAAGCATAACCTCCCTACTTTTTGTAATCAATTCCCCTCACAATAAATGATAACATTCTATTAGCTTTCCCAATTACCTGCATACTACCCTTTTGTGATTCATACACTAGGGCACCCAAATCGGTCTGAATCTCAGAGCTCTGCAATCTCTCACCATTTAGAAAATAAGCTTCTTTTTTATTCTTCCTGCCAAAATGGACGGTTCACTTTAAATGTTGTCCTGCATTATTGATTCTTAAAGCTGCCCCATGACTAAGGTTGAGCTGATTGATCTGTGCTTGCTGGGTTCATCCTTAAACCCGATTTTGGAAAGAAGCAGTGGGGATGGGGGATGATTTGTTCCTTTATGGGCCCTGTGACAATTGCAGAACCACTGGATTAGATCTAAGCTCTTCAGTCCTGCCGGATTCACTCATCAATGGTGGTGATCAATTAAACAGCCAACCGGAGGAAGAGACACCACAAGTATCCCCATCCTTAATCCCAAGCACACCAGTGCGAAGGACAAGGCTGGAGTATTTGTAACCTTTATCAGCAAAAAGTGCCAACTGGATGATTCATCTCAACCTCTTCCCATGGTCCCCAGGGTCACAAATGCCAGTCTTCAGCCAATTCGATTCACTCCCCATGATGTCAAGAAATGGCTAAAGACACCAGAGTCTAGAATAAAAGAGAAAGATCTAGAATCTAAAGCAAAAAGCAGGACAAATCTAATCTGTTAAAGCACCTCCCTATCAGCCTACTCTTAAGCATCAGCAAAGTGATGGAAGGGGTCATCCACAGTGCTATCAAGTGGCACTTACACAGCAGTAGCCTGCTCACTGATGCTCAGCTTGGGTTCCGCCATGGCTACTTGCCCCTTGACCTCAGATGAGCCTTTGTCAAACCTTGACAAAAAAGCTGAACACAAGAGATGAGCTAGGCATCAAGGCAGCATTTGACTGACTGTAGCATTCAGGACCCCTAACAAAAATGAAGCTGATGGGAATCCGGGGGGGAGATCATCCATTGGTTGGAGTTACACCGAGCACAAAGAAAGATAGTTATAGTCATTGAAGGCCAATCGTTTCAAGCCCCTGCTGCCAGAGATCCTCAGGGTGGTGTCCTAGGCTCAAACATCTTTGCTTCATCAGTGATCTTCTATCCATCATAAGGTCACAAGTGAGGAGTTCACTAGTTATTGCACTATGTTCAGCACCATTCGCAGTTCCTCTGATACTGAAGCAGGTCATGTCCATATGCAGCAAGACCTGGACAACATCCTGGCTTAGGTTGGTAAGTGGCAAGTAACATTCGTGCTACACAAGTGCCAGGCACTAACCATCTCCAATAGGAAAGAATCTGATCGTCTCCCTTTGACATTCAGTGGCATTGCTATCACTGAATCTCCAATTATCTACACCCTGGGACTGCCAGTGATAAGAAACTGAATTGGACCAGCCATGCAAATATTATGGCTACAAAAGCAGGTCAGATAGTGGGAATTCTGCGATGAGTCCACCATTTACAGGCCACATGTCAGGAGCATGACGAGTGTGGCTACAAGACCACTCAAGAAACTCAACATCATCCAGGATAATCGGCAAATCACCCACCTTCATAACGTTCACTTCCTCCACCAACAGTGTGCAGTGCCCGCAGGGCCTATGGGGTGCCATTTGCAGGTGCACTGCAGTTCTCACCTGGGAGCCGTCAAAAGCACCTTCCAATCCTGCGACCTCTACCACCTGAAAACACATGGGAACACCACCACCGGGAAGTTCCCCTTCAAGCCATTCACCAACCGGACTTGGAAATATATCACCGCCCCTCCACTGTCGCTGGGTCAAAATCCTGGAACTCCCTCCCTAACAGCACTGTGGGTATACCTACACCACAAGGACTGCACCGGTTCAAGAAGGCAGCTCACCACCACCTTCTCAAGGGCAATTAGGGAAGGGCAATAAATGATGGCCCAGCCAGTGACACTTCCATCTCGTGAAAGAATAATAAGTAGAAAAAAAGTTGGCCCTGTCTGCACAATTTACCATGCCACCTGACTTAGTGTAGATGGTAAACTTGGATATACAACTCTCTGGGGTTAAAATCGAGAGCTCTCCCACCTCTCAAAGTTCAAAACGCTTGTGCTCAAATAGTAATGTTAGAGGAGTCCTGGGTTTTGGGTTTTGAACCTCACTGTCCTATAGATGGAGCTGGAGGAGGAGGTTGAAAAGGTTACTTACAACAACAACAACAACAATTTGCATTTATATAGGGCCTTTATCATAATGGAATGTTTAACATGTTAGTGCCTCATGTTCTAAGTCGAGGTTGGTTTTGATTGGGGGTGTGGGGTGTGGATTGTAGGGGGTAGGGGAGACTGGAGGAGAACAAATGGGACACAAAGTCCCTGATCGGGGTCAGTGGAGGATCGGGGAGGGAGGGGACAGACTTCAGGAGGTCTGTGGTGGAGTCGGGAGGGAGAGCAAGGGGGAATTGGGGATCTCGCTCTTTGTTGCGTTGGATGTTTGGAGATCATGTCCCTGATGCCTTTCTCTCTCTCTCTCTCCCTCTGTCCCTCTGCGTGTTGGTTTGTTGTTTTGGAGTTCATGTCTTGTGTTTGTGTGTGTGTAGGTGGCTGTGGGGGGGGGAACGGTTCAGGGTTTGGGTTGGGGTGAGTTGTGTTTTGGGATTCATGTCCTGATGTCTCTCTGTGTTGCAGGCTCCCACTCTCTCTGTTATTTGGCCACTTTTATGACACTGGTCTCTGGTCTCTCGGAGTTTGTGATTGTTGGTTATGTGGACGGCTTCCAGTTTTTTTTTGTGTATGACAGCGATCGGAAGGAGTTGGTCCATCAGGAACAGTGGATGGTGGAGAGCGAGGAGCCCGTGTTTTGGGAGAGGAAGAAGATGCTCGCACAGGAGAAGGAGAAACATTTCAAATTCTATGTTCAGAAGCTCATGTCCCAGACCAATTAGTCAGATGGTGAGTCCTCGCACACCCCATCTTTCGTCCTCTTTTGAGAGAGGCCGGAAGGGGAATGGGATCTGAGATCCAGGATTATGGGCGAAAGTGTCTCCATCTCCTAGGACAGGGGGGTGGAGGCTGTGGGGAGCAGCTGTATATCAGACCTTTAAATACCAAGGGAAACTCTTCCTATTAGCTGATGGTACAAGGACAAGGACACAGATTTAAGGTTCTGGGCAAGAGAGGTGAGGAAGAACTTTGTTTCATGCAGCCCGGGACCTGGGATTCGCTGCCTACTGGGCTGGTGGAAGCAGGGATGATCAATAATCTCAAGAGAAAACTGGATGGGCGCTTCAGAGAAATAAACGTGCAGGACATAGGGGATATGGCGGAGGAAATGGGGGGGGTGGGGTTGCAGTACAGAGAGCCAGCATGGACTCGATGGGCCGAAGGTTCTCCTTCAGTGCCCTAAATGGCTCAATGCTACTGACTGCGGAGATGGTAATGTTGCTGGACGAGCAATCCACAGGCCCAGGCTAATGCTCTGGGGACATGGGTTCAAGTCCCACCACAGCAGCTGGTAGAATTTAAATTCAATTAATAAATCTGTAATTGAAAGCTAGTTTCGGTAGTGGTGACCAAGACAACTATCATCGATTGTTGTAAAATCCCATCTGGTTCACTAATGTCCTTACCCAGTCTGGCCTACACGTGACTCGAGACCTACAGCAATGTGGCTGACTCTTAACTGCCCTCTGAAATGGCCTAGCAAACCACTCAGCTCAAGGGCAATTAAGGATGGGCAACAAATGCTGGCCTTGCCAGTGATGTCCACATCCCGTGAAAGAATTAGATGTTCGGACGGTTCTTTAAGTATACATTGGGTTCTTGGATCCTTTAAATATGCAAATTTGTTTGAAGGGGCCTTTGAAATATACAGGCTGATATCCAGGAGTCATTTAACTCTTTTTTTTCAGAGTCAACCAAATAAACTAAATTAACAAAATCAGGGACAAAACAAAGACAGCCCCCTAAATTAGGGAATTGCAAAACCAAAGACAAACTTTAAAGGAAACTTGCAAACCTTAAATCAAAATGTGATTAAGGGAGTTGATAAAGCACCCCAGCCCTGGCGGTGCCCACTGGGCATGGAAGGCCTCAGCGGTGTTGGCAGACACCGCATGTTCCCTCTCCAGGGACACCCGGCTGCGAATGTAGCTGCAGAAGAGGGGCAGACAGTCGGGTCAAATGACCCCCTCGATCGCCCACTGCCTGGACCTGTTAATGGCCAACTTGGCCAGGAGCAGGTTCACGACGAGGTCCTCCTCCCTCTCGGTCCCCCTCCACACTGGATGCCCCCAGGAGTCCTTTAACACCGTTGGCTACCAATGTGATATTTGACGAGGTGGTGTGGGATAATGGGTGGTGTTTCTCAGTCGACTGGATCAGATTGGTTGCGTGCATTTGATTGACAGGGATCCACTCCTTCCAGCTGACAGCCAGCTGTGACCTGAGGGATGATAGCACCACGAATGGAGTCTCACAGTTCGGAGTGGACGGGCAAGATGACATGACATTTGACAAAGATCAGCTGGTGTGGTTCACACCAGTGCCATGGAGAGAGAGCACCATATGGGGGCAGCACATCAGGGATTGGAAAAATCAGCAGCGGAAGTTTTACCTAGAGGGGGAGTGCATTGACAGGCTGAAGGCATATCTTGAATAGAGCCCGAAGGTGCTGTGAGTTGGTGAGTGCGGTGGGAGGGAATTGAGAGTCAGTGAGTGATGGGGGGAACTGAGAGTTGGGGAGTGAGGGGGGGGCTGAGAGTTGGTGAGTGAGGGGGGGGACTGAGAGTCAATGAGTGAGGGGGTGTCTGAGGGTTGGTGAGTGAGGGAGCGACTGAGGGTCGGTGACTGAGTGGGGGGGACTGAGAGTCGGTGAATGAGGGGGGACTGAGGGTCAGTGAGTGAGGGGGGGACTGAGAGTCGGTGAGCGACGGGGGGGCGACTGAGAGTTGGTGAACGAGGGGGGGGGCGACTGAGGGTCGGTGAGTGAGGGGGGAGGACTGAGAGTCGGTGAATGAGGAGTTAACTGCGAGTCGGTGAGTGAGGGGGGGACTGAGAGTCGGTGAATGAGGGGGGAGTCAGGGTCAGTGAGTGATGGTGGGACTGAGAGTCGGTGAGTGAGGGAGGGTACTGAGTGTGGGTGAGTGAGGTGGGGACTGAGAGTCGGTGAGTGAGGGGGTCTAAGAGTCAGTGGGTGAGGTGGGTCTGAGCGTCGGTAAGTGAGGGGGGGACTGAGAGTCGGTGAGTGAAGGGGGGACTGAGGGTCAGTGAGTGAGGGGGGGAATGAGAGTCGGTGAGAGAGGGGGGGAATGGGAGTTGGTGAGTGAGGGTGGGACCGAGAGTGTGTGAGCGAGGGGGGGACTGAGAGTTGGTGAATGAGGCGGGGGGGGACTGGAAGTCGGTGAGTGAGGGGGGCAATGAGAGTCGGTGAGTAAGGGGGTGACTGAGAGTCGGTGAGTGAGGGGAGGACAGAGAGTCAGTGAGTGAGGGGTGGGGGACTGGGAGTCAGTAAGTGAGGGGGGGATTGAGAGTTGGTGAGTGAGGGGAGGACTGAGAGTTGGTGAGTGCAGGGGGATGGAGAGTCGGTGAGTGAGGGGGGACTGAGAGTCGATGAGTGAGGGGGGACTGAAGGTTGGTTAGTGAGGGAGGGAATGAGGGTCGGCGAATGAGGGGGGGACTGAGAGTCGTTGAGTGAAGGGGGGACTGAGGGTCAGTGAGTGAGGGGGGGACTGAGAGTCGGTGAGTGAGGGGGGGAACTGAGATTCGGTGAGTGAGGGGGTGAATGGGAGTCGATGAGTGAGGGGGGACTGAGTGTCGGTGAGTGAGGGGGGGATTGAGAGTCGGTGAGTGAGGGGGGAACTGAGAGTCGGCGAGTGAGGAGGGGACTAAGAGTCGGTGAGTGAGCGGGGGACTGAGAGTCGGTGAGCGACGGGGGGCGACTGAGAGTCGGTGAGCGAGGGGGGGGCGACTGAGGGTCGGTGAGTGAGTGGGGGGGGCTGAGAGTCGGTGAGTGAGGGGGTACTGAGGGTCAGTGAGTGAGGAGGGGACGGAGAGTCGGTGATTGAGGGTGGGACTGAGAGTTGGAGAGTGAGTGGTGGAACTGAGATTCGGTGAGTGAGGGGGAGACCGAGAGTCGGTGAGTGAGGGTGGGGGGACTGAGAGTCGGTGAGTGAGGGGGGTACTGAGAGTCGGTGAGTGAGGGGGGGAACTGAGATTCGGTGAGTGAGGGGGGCAATGAGAGTCGGTGAGTGAGGGGGGGACTGAGAATCAGTGAGTAAGGGGGGTACTGAGAGTCGGTGAGTGAGGGGGGGACTGAGAGTCGGTGAGTGAGGGGGGACTGAGTGTCGGTGAGTGAGGGGGGGACTGAGTGTCGGTGAGTGAGGGGAGGATTGAGAGTCGGTGAGTGAGGGGGGAACTGAGAGTCGGCGAGTGAGGAGGGGACTAAGAGTCGGTGAGTGAGCGGGGGACTGAGAGTCGGTGAGCGACGGGGGGCGACTGAGAGTCGGTGAGCGAGGGGGGGGCGACTGAGGGTCGGTGAGTGAGTGGGGGGGGCTGAGAGTCGGTGAATGAGGGGGTACTGAGGGTCAGTGAGTGAGGAGGGGACGGAGAGTCGGTGAGTGAGGGGGGACTAAGGGTCAGTGAGTGAGGGGGGGAGTGAAAGTGGGTGAGTGAGGGGGGACAGAGAGTCGGTGATTGAGGGTGGGACTGAGAGTTGGAGAGTGAGTGGTGGAACTGAGATTCGGTGAGTGAGGGGGGGACTGGGAGTCGGTGAGTGAGGTGCGGGACTGAGAGTCAGTGAGTGAGGGGGGGACTGAGAGTCCGTGAGTGAGAGGGGGGTACTGAGGGTCGGTGAGCGAGGTGGGGACTTAGAGTCGGTGAGTAAGGTGGAGCAGAGAGTTGGTGAATGCGTGTGGGAACTGAGATTCAATGAGTGAGGGTGGGGGAACTGAGAGTCGGTGAGTGAGGGGGAGACTGAGAGTCGGTGAGTGAGGGGAGGGACTGTGAGTCGGTGAGTGAGGGGGAGACTGAGAGTCGGTGAGTGAGGGGAGGGACTGTGAGTCGGTGAGTGAGGGGGAGACTGAGAGTCGGTGAGTGAGGGAGGGATTGAGAGTCGGTGAGTGAGGGGGGGACTGAGAGTCGGTGAGTGAGGGGGGACTGAGTGTCGATGAGTGAGGGAGGGATTGAGAGTCGGTGAGTGAGGGGGAGACTGAGAGTCGGTGAGTGAGGGAGGGATTGAGAGTTGGTGAGTGAGGGGGGGACTGAGAGTCGGCGAGTGAGGGGGGACTGAGTGTCGGTGAGTGAGGGGGGACTGAAAGTCGGTTAGTGAGGGAGGGAATGAGGGTCGGTGAGTGAGGGGGAGACTGAGAGGCGGTGAGTGAGGGGGGGGGACTGTGAGTCGGTGAGTGAGGGGGGGACTGAGGGTCAGTGAGTGAGGAGGGACTGAGTGTCGGTGAGTGAGGGGAGGACTGAGAGTCGGTGAGTGAGGAGGACAATGAGAGTTGGTGAGTGAGGGGGGGGGACTGAGAGTCGGTGAGTGAGGGAGGGACTGAGAGCCAGTGAGTGAGGGGAGGACTGAGAGTCGGTGAGTGAGAGGGAGGCTGAGGGTCTGTGTGCGAGGGGGGTACTGAGAGTCGGTGAGTGAGGGGTGACTGAGAGTCGGTGAGTGAGAGGGGGGCTGAGGGTCGGTTTGCGAGGGGGGGACTGAGATTCGGTGAGTGGGGCGGGGCAGAGAGTTGGTGAATGGGTGGGGGAACTCAGATTCAATGATTGAGGAGGGGGGAAATGAGGGTCGATGGGTAAGGGGGAGACTGAGTCGGTGAGTGAGGGGGGACTGAGAGTCGGTGAGTGAGGGGGGGACTGAGAGTCGGTGAGTGATGGGGGGACTGAGAGTCGGTGAGTGAGAGGGGGACTGAGAGTCGGTGAGTGAGAGGGGGAACTGAAGGTCGGTGAGTGAGGGGGGGACTGAGAGTCGGTGAGTGAGGGGGAGACTGAGAGTCGGTGAGTGAGAGGGGGAACTGAAGGTCGGTGAGTGAGGGGGGGACTGAGAGTCGGTGAGTGAGGGGGGAACTGAAGGTCGGTGAGTGAGGGGGAGACTGAGAGTCGGTGAGTGAGGGGGGAACTGTGAGTCGGTGAGTGAGGGGGGGTACTGAGAGTCGGTGAGTGAGGGGGGGAACTGTGAGTCGGTGAGTGAGGGGGGGACTGAGAGTCGGTGAGTGAGGGGGGGACTGAGAGTCGGTGTGTGGGGGGGGACTGACAGTCGGTGAGTGAGGGGGGGATTGAGAGTTGGTGAGTGAGGGGAGGACTGAGAGTCGGTGAGTGAGGGGGGACTGAAAGTCGGTTAGTGAGGGAGGGAATGAGGGTCAGTGAGTGAGGAGGGACTGAGTGTCGGTGAGTGAGGGGAGGACTGAGAGTCGGTGAGTGAGGGGGGGACTGAGAGTTTATGATTGAGGGGGGTACTGAGAGTCGGTGAGTGAGGGGAGGACTGAGTGTCGGTGAGTGAGGGGAGGACTGAGAGTCGGTGAGTGAGGGGGAACTGAGGGTCAGTGAGTGAAGGGGGGACTGAGAGTCGGTGAGTGAAGGGGGGACTGAAAGTCGGTGAGTGAGGGGGGGCACTGAGAGTCGGTGAGTGAGGGGCTGCACTGAGAGTCGGTGAGTGAGGGGGGGCACTGAGAGACGGTGAGTGAGGGGGGGAACTGAGAGTCGGTGAGTGAGGGGGGACTGAGAGTCGGTGCGTGAGGGGGGACTTATGGTCGGTGATTGTGGGGGGGGAACTGAGAGTCGCAGAGTGAGGGTGGGATTGAGAGTCGGTGAGTGAGGGGGGACTGATAGTCGGTGAGTGAGGGGGCGACAGAGTCGGTGAGCGAGGTGCGGGAATAAGAATCGGTGAGTGAGGGGGAACTTAAGGTCGATGAGTGTGGGTGGGACTGAGAGTCGGTGAGTGAGGGAGGGATTGAGAGTAGGTGAGTGAGGCGCGACTGAGAGTCGGTGAGTGAGGGGGGTACTGAGAGTTGGTGAGTGAGGGGGGACTGAGAGTTGGTGAGTGAGCGGGGACAGAGTCTGTGAGTGAGGGAGTGTATGAGAGTCGGTGAATGAGGGGGTCTGGGTGTCGGTGAGTGAGGGGGGGAACTGAGAGTCGGTGAGTGAGGGGGGACTGAGAGTCGGTGAGTGAGGGGGGACTGAGAGTCGGTGAGTGAGGGCGGGACTGAGAGTTGGTGAGTGAGCGGGGACAGAGTCTGTGAGTGAGGGAGTGTATGAGAGTCGGTGAATGAGGGGGTCTGGGTGTCGGTGAGTGAGGGGGGACTGGGAGTCAGTGAGTGAGGGGGGAACTGAGAGTCGGTGAGTGAGGGGGGACTGAGAGTCGGTGCGTGAGGGGGGACTTATGGTCGGTGATTGTGGGGGGGAACTGAGAGTCGCAGAGTGAGGGTGGGATTGAGAGTCGGTGAGTGAGGGGGGGAATGAGAGTGGGTGAGTGAGGGTGTGATTGAGAGTCGGTGAGTGAGGGGGGACTGAGAGTCGGTGAGTGAGGGGGCGACAGAGTCGGTGAGCGAGGTGCGGGAATAAGAATCGGTGAGTGAGGGGGAACTTAAGGTCGATGAGTGTGGGTGGGACTGAGAGTCGGTGAGTGAGGGAGGGATTGAGAGTCGGTGAGTGAGGGGGCGACTGAGAGTCGGTGAGTGAGGGGGGACTGAGAGTCGGTGAGTGAGGTGGGGACTGAGAGTCGGGGCGTCAGTGGGGACTGAGAGTCGGTGAGTGAGGGAGGGGACTGATAGTCGATGAGTGAGGGGGGAATTAGGGACGGTGAGTGTGGGGCGACTGAGAGTCGGTGAGTGAAGGGGCGACAGAGTCGGTGAGTGAGGGGGGGAGTGAGAGTCGGTGAGTGAGTGGGGGACTGAGTCGGGGAGTGATCGGGGTTCTGAGAGTCATTGAGTGTGGGTGCGAATGAGGGGCGGTGTGTGTGGGGGGGAATGAGAGTCGGTGATTGAGGGGGGGACCGAGAGTCGGTGAGCGAGGAGGGGGAATAAGAGTCGGTGAGTGAGGGGGGACTTAAGGTCGGTGAGTGTGGGTGGGAATGAGAGTGGGGGAATGAGGGAGGGATTGAGAGTCGGTGAGTGAGGGGGACTGAGAGTCGGTGAATGAGGGGGGACTGAGGGTCGGAGACTGAGGTGGGACTGAGAGTCAGTGAGTGAGGGGGTGATTGAGAGTGGGTGAGTGAGGGGGGTCTGAGCGTCAGTAAGTGAGGGGGGGCTGAGGGCCCGTAAGTGATGGGGGGGCTGAGAGTCTGTGAGTGAGGGCGGGCAGTGAGTGTCAGTGAGTGAGTGGGGGGCTGAGGGCCCGTAAGTGATGGGGGGACAGAGAGTCGGTGAGTGAGTGGGGGGAGCGAGAGTTGGTGAGTGAGGGAGGGACAGAGAGTCGGTGAGTTAGGTGGGTCTGAGAGTCGGTCAGTTAGGGGGGTAATTAGGGTCGGTGAGTGAGATGTGTCTGAGAGTCGGTGAGTGAAGCAGGGGACATAGGTTCGGTGAGTGACGGGGTTGACTGATGGTCGGTGAGTTAGAGGGGGATTGAGAGTCAATAAGTGACGGGGGGTCTGAGAGTCGGTGAGTGAGGCGCGACTGAGAGTCGGTGAGTGAGGGGGGGACTGAGAGTGGGTGAGTGAGGGGGGACTGAGAGTCGGTGAGTGAGGGAGGGATAGAGAGTCGGTGAGTGAGGGCGGGACTGAGAGTTGGTGACAGAGGGGGGATCTGAGAGTCGTTGAGTGAGGGAGGGATAGAGAGTCGGTGAGTGAGGGGGGGAGTAAGAGTCGGTGAGTGAGGGGGGGACTGAGAGTCGGTGAGTGAGGGGGGGACTGAGAGTTGGTGACAGAGGGGTGACTGAGAGTCGTTGAGTGAGTGGGGTTACTGGGAGTCGGTGAGTGAGGCGGGGACTGAGAGACAGTGAGTGAGGGGGGACTCAGATTCGGTGAGTGATGGGGGGGTGCAGATTCTGTGAGTGAGGGGGTGACTTAGGGTCGGTGAGTGAGGGGGGACTGAGAGTCGGTGAGCGAGGGGGTCTGGGAGTCGGTGAGTGAGGGGGTCTGGGAGTCGGTGAGTGAGGGGGTCTGGGAGTCGGTGAGTGAGGGGGGACTGGGAGTCGGTGAGTGAGGGCGTCTGGGAGTCGGTGAGTGAGGGGGACTGGGAGTCGGTGAGTGAGAGGGGGACTGAGAGTCGGTGCGTGTGGATGGGACTGAGGGTCGGGGAGTGAGGGGGGGACTGAGAGTCGGTGCGTGTGGATGGGACTGAGAGTCGGGGAGTGAGGGGGGGACTGAGAGTCGGTGAGCGAAGCGGGGAATGAGTGTCGGTGAGTGATGGGAGTTCTGAGAGTCGTTGAGTGTGGGGGGTACTGAGGGTCGGTGACTGAGGGGGGGACTGAGAGTCGGAAAGGGAGGGAGGGCAGTGAGAGTCGGAAACTGAGGGGGGAGCGAGAGTCGGTGAGCGAGGAGAGGGAATAAGAGTCGGTGAGTGAGGGGGGACTGAGAGTCGGTGAGTGAGGGGGTGACTGAGAGTCGGCGAGTGAGGGGGGACTGAGAGTAGGCAAGTGAAGGAGGGACTGAGAGTCGGTGAATGAGGGGGGACTGAGGGTCGGAGACTGAGGTGGGACTGAGAGGCGGTGAGTGAGGGGGTGATTGAGAGTGGGTGAGTGAGGGGGGTCTGAGCGTCAGTGAGTGAGGGGGGGCTGAGGGCCCGTAAGTGAGGGGGGGGCTGAGAGTCAGTGAGTGAGGGGGGGCACTGAGAGTCGGTGAGTGAGTGGGGGGAGCGAGAGTTAGTGAGTGAGGGGGGGACTGAGAGTCGGTGAGTGAGTGGGGGGAGCGAGAGTTGGTGAGTGAGGGAGGGACAGAGAGTCGGTGAGTTAGGGGGGTAATTAGGGTCGGTGAGTGAGGTGGGTCTGAGAGTCGGTGAGTGAAGCGGGGGACTTAGGTTCGGTGAGTGACGGGGGGTGACAGTCAATAAGTGACGGGGGGTCTGAGAGTCGGTGAGTGAGGGGGGGACTGAGAGTTGGTGAGTGAGCGGGGACAGAGTCTGTGAGTGAGGGAGTGTATGAGAGTCGGTGAATGAGGGGGTCTGGGTGTCGGTGAGTGAGGGGGGACTGGGAGTCGGTGAGTGAGGGGGGGAACTGAGAGTCGGTGAGTGAGGGGGGACTGGGAGTCGGTGAGTGAGGGGGGACTGGGAGTCGGTGAGTGAGGGGGGGAACTGAGAGTCGGTGAGTGAGGGGGGACTGAGAGTCGGTGCGTGAGGGGGGACTTATGGTCGGTGATTGTGGGGGGGGACTGAGAGTCGGTGCGTGAGGGGGGACTTATGGTCGGTGATTGTGGGGGGGGACTGAGAGTCGCAGAGTGAGGGTGGGATTGAGAGTCGGTGAGTGAGGGGGGGAATGAGAGTGGGTGAGTGAGGGTGTGATTGAGAGTCGGTGAGTGAGGGGGCGACAGAGTCGGTGAGCGAGGTGCGGGAATAAGAATCGGTGAGTGTGGGTGGGACTGAGAGTCGGTGAGTGAGGTGGGACTGAGAGTCGGTGAGTGAGGGGGGACTGAGAGTCGGTGAGTGAGGTGGGGACTGAGAGTCGGGGCGACAGTGGGGACTGAGAGTCGGTGAGTGAGGGAGGGGACTGAGAGTCGATGAGTGAGGGGGGAATTAGGGACGGTGAGTGTGGGGGGCGCTGAGAGTCGGTGAGTGAGGGTGGGATTGAGAATTGGTGATTGAAGGGGCGACAGAGTCGGTAAGTGAAGGGGGGAATGAGAGTCGGTGATTGAGGGGGGCAGTGAGAGTCGGTGACTGAGGGGGGGACCGAGAGTCGGTGAGCGAGGAGGGGGAATAAGAGTCGGTGAGTGAGGGGGGACTTAAGGTCGGTGAGTGTGGGTGGGAATGAGAGTCGGTGAATGAGGGGGGGACTGAGGGTCGGAGCCTGAGGTGGGACTGAGATGCGGTGAATGAGGGGGGGAATTGAGAGTGGGTGAGTGAGGGGGGTCTGAGCGTCAGTGAGTGAGGGGAGGGCTGAGGGCCCGTAAGTGATGGGGGGGCTGAGAGTCTGTGAGTGAGGGCGGGCAGTGAGTGTCAGTGAGTGAGTGGGGGGAGCGAGAGTTGGTGAGTGAGGGAGGGACAGAGTGTCGGTGAGTTAGGTGGGTCTGAGAGTCGGTCAGTTAGGGGGGTAATTAGGGTCGGTGAGTGAGGTGTGTCTGAGAGTCGGTGAGTGAAGCGGGGGACATAGGTTCGGTGAGTGACGGGGGTGACTGATGGTCGGTGAGTTAGAGGGGGATTGAGAGTCAATAAGTGACGGGGGGTCTGACAGTTGGTGAGTGAGGCGCGACTGAGAGTCGGTGAGTGAGGGGGGGACTGAGAGTCAGTGAGTGAGGGGGGACTGAGAGTCGGTGAGTGAGGGAGTGTATGAGAGTCGGTGAGCGAGGGGGTCTGGGAGTCGGTGAGCGATGGGGGACTGAGAGTCGGTGAGTGATGGGGGGGACTAAGAGTCGGTGAGTGAGGGGGGTACTGAGAGTCGGTGAGTGATGGGGGGGACTGACAGTCGATGAGTGAGAGGGGGACTGAGAGTCGGTAAGTGAGGGGGGGACTGAGAGTCGGTGAGTGAGGGGGGGCACTGAGAGTCGGTGAGTGAGGGGGGGACTGAGAATCGGTGAGTGAGGGGGGGACTGAGAGTGGGTGAGTGAGGGGGGACTGAGAGCCTGTGAGTGAGGGAGTGTATGAGAGTCGGTGAGTGAGGGGATCTGGGAGTCGGTGAGTGATGGGGGACTGGGAGTCGGTGAGTGAGGGAGTGTATGAGAGTCGGTGAGTGAGGGGGGACTTAGGGTCGGTGAGTGAGGCGGAAACTGAGAGTCGGTGAGTGAGGGGGGGGAACTGAGAGTCGGTGAGTGAGGGGGGGGAACTGAGAGTCGGTGAGTGAGGGGGGGGAACTGAGAGTCGGTGAGTGTGGGGTGCAGTGTGAGTCGGTGAGTGGCGGGGGGGAGCGAGAGTCGGTGAGTGAGTGTGGGACTGCGAGACGGTGAGTGAGTGGGGAACTGAGAGTCGATGAGTGAGGGGGGACAGAGAGTCGGTGAGTGGTGGGGTACAGTGAGTCGGCGAGTGAGGGGGGTACTGAGAGTCGGTCAGTTAGGGGGGGAATTAGGGTCGGTGAGTGAGGTGGGTCTGAGAGTCGGTGAGTGAGGGGGGGGGGAACTTAGGTTCGGTGAGTGACGGGGGTGACTGAGGGTCAGTGAGTGAAGGGGGGACTGAGGGTTAGTGAGTGAAGGGGGGACTGAAGGTCAGTGAGTGAGGGAGGGATTGAGAGTCAGGAAGTGAAGGGGCGACTGAGAGTCGGTGAGTGGGGTGGGTGGGTCTGACAGTCGGGGAGTGAGGGGGGGGACTGTGAGTCGGTGAGTGAGGGGGGAATTAGGGACGGTGAGTGAGGGGGACTGGGAGTCGGTGAGTGAGGGAGGGGACTGAGAGTCGGTGAGTGAGGGGGGAATTAGGGACGGTGAGTGTGGGGGGCGCTGAGAGTCGGTGAGTGAGGGTGGAATTGAGAATTGGTGAGTGAAGGGGCGACAGAGTCGGTGAGTGTGGGGGGGACTGAGGGTCGGAGACTGAGGTGGGACTGAGAGGCGGTGAGTGAGGGGGGACAGAGAGTCGGTGAGTGGGGGGGGACTGTGAGTCGGTGAGTTACGGGGGCACAGAGAGTCGGTGAGTGGGGGGGGACAGAGAGTCGGTGAGTGAGGGGGGGTACTGAGAGTCAGTGAGTGAGTGGGGGGAGCGAGAGTTGGTGAGTGAGGGAGGGACAGAGAGTCGGTGAGTTATGTGGGTCTGAGAGTCGGTCAGTTAGGGGGGTAATTAGGGTCGGTGAGTGAGGTGGGTCTGAGAGTCAGTGAGTGAAGCGGGGGACATAGGTTCGGTGAGTGACGGGGGTGACTGATGGTTGGAGAGTTAGAGGGGGATTGAGAGTCGGTGACTGAGGGGGGGAGCGAGAGTCGGTGAGCGAGGAGCGGGAATAACAATCGGTGAGTGAGGGGGGACTTAACGTGGGTGAGTGTGGGGGGGGACTGAGAGTCGGTGAGTGAGGGGGGACAGAGTCTGTGAGTGAGGGGGGACTGAGAGTTGGCGAGTGAGCGGGGACAGAGTCTGTGAGTGAGGGAGTGTATGAGAGTCGGTGAATGAGGGGGTCTGGGTGTTGGTGAGTGAGGGGGGGAACTGAGAGTCGGTGAGTGAGGGGGGACTGAGAGTCGGTGAGTGAGGGGGGGAACTGAGAGTCGGTGAGTGAGGGGGGACTGAGAGTCGGTGAGTGAGGGGGGACTGAGAGTCGGTGAGTGAGGGGGGGGACTGAGAGTCGGTGCGTGAGGGGGGACTTAAGGTCGGTGAGTGTGGGTGGGACTGAGAGTCGGTGAGTGAGGTGGGGACTGAGAGTCGGTGAGTGAGGGAGGGGACTGAGAGTCGATGAGTGAGGGAGGGGACTGAGAGTCGATGAGTGAGGGGGGAATTAGGGACGGTGAGTGTGGGGGGCGCTGAGAGTCGGTGAGTGTGGGGCGACTGAGAGTCGGTGAGTGAAGGGGCGACAGAGTCGGTGAGTGACGGGGGAGTGAGAGTCGGTGAGTGAGTGGGGGACTGAGTCGGGGAGTGATCGGGGTTCTGAGAGTCATTGAGTGTGGGGGCGAATGAGGGATGGTGTGTGTGGGGGGGAATGAGAGTCGGTGAATGAGGGGGGGACTGAGAGTCGGTGACTGAGGTGGGACTGAGACTCGGTGAGTGAGGGGGGGACTGAGAGTCGGTGAGTGAGGGGGGACTGAGGGTCGGAGACTGAGGTGGGACTGAGATGCGGTGAGTGAGGGGGTGACTGAGAGTCGGTGAGTGAGGGGGTCTGGGAGTCGGTGAGTAAGAGGGGACTGAGAGTCGGTGAGTGAGGGGGGGAACTGAGAGTCGGTGAGTGAGGGTGAGATTGAGAGTCGGTGAGTGAGGGGGGTGACTGAGAGTCGGTGAGTGAGGGGGGACTGAGAGCCTGTGAGTGAGGGAGTGTCTGAGAGTCGGTGAGTGAGGGGGTCTGGGAGTCGGTGAGTAAGTGGGGACAGAGAGTTAGTGAGTGAGGGGGTGACTGAGAGTCGGTGAGTGAGTGGGGGGAGCGAGAGTCGGTGAGTGAGGGTGGTATTGAGAGTCGGTGAGTGAGGGAGGGACTGAGAGTTGGTGATTGAGGGGGGTACTGAGAGTTGGTGAGTGAGGGGGGGACTGAGTCGGGGAGTGATCGGGGGACTGAGAGACAGTGAGTTTGGGGGGGAATAGGAGTCGGTGAGTGAGTGGGGACTTAGGGTCTGTGATTGGGGGGGGGGACTGAGAATCGGTGAGTGAGCGGGGGACTGAGAGTCGGTGAGTGAGAGGGGGACTGAGAGTCAGTGAGTGAGGGGGGGTCTGAGAGTCGTTGAGTGTGTGAGGGACTGAAGGTCGGTGAGTGAGGGGGGGACTGAGAGTCGATGAGTGAGGAGGGGACTGAGAGTCGGTGAGTGAAAGGGGGACTGAGAGACTGTCAGTGAGGGAGGGATTGAGAGTCGGTGAGTGAGGGGGAGACTGAGAGACAGTGAGTGTGGGGGGGGCTGAGTGTCGGTGAGTGAGGTGGGACTGAGGGTCGGTGACTGAGGTGGGACTGAGAGGCAGTGAGTGAGGGGGGGACGGAGAGACGGTGAGTGAGGGGGGGACTGAGAGTCGCTGAGTGATGGGGGTCTGAGCGTCAGTGAGTGAGTGGGGTTGTGGGCCCGTGAGTGAGGGGGGGGGTACTGAGAGTCGGTGAGTGAGGGCGGTCAATGAGAGTCGGTGAGTGAGGTGGGGGGGGGAGCGAGAGTTGGTGAATGAGGGGGGTACTGAGAGTCGGTGAGTGAGGGGGGGGAGCGAGAGTTGCTGAGTGAGGGGGGAACTGGGAGTCGGTGAGTGAGGGGGGGGGAACTGAGAGTCGATGAGTGAGGGGGGGGTACTGAGGGTCGGAGACTGAGGTGGGACTGAGAGACGGTGAGTGAGGGGGGTCTGAGCGTCAGTGAGTGAGTTGGGGCTGAGGGTCAGTGAGTGAGGTGGGACTGAGAGTTGATGAGTGAGGGGGGAACTGAGAGATGGTGAGTGAGGGGGGAACTGAGAGTCCGTGAGTGAGGGGGCTCTGAGCGTCAGTAAGTGAGGGGGTGCTGAGGGCCCGTGAATGAGGGCGGGCAGTGAGAGTCGGTGAGTGAGGGGGGGTAACTGAGAGTCGGTGAGTGAGGGGTGCAGTATGAGTTGGTGAGTGGGGGGGGGACAGAGACCCGGTGAGTGAGGGGCAGATTGAGAGTCGGTGAGTGACGGGGGAATTAAGGTCAGTGAGTGAGGGTCTGACTGAGGGTCAG
Source organism: Carcharodon carcharias (assembly GCF_017639515.1). Taxonomy (NCBI): domain Eukaryota; kingdom Metazoa; phylum Chordata; class Chondrichthyes; order Lamniformes; family Lamnidae; genus Carcharodon; species Carcharodon carcharias. The sequence continues at coordinate 85,803,762 of NC_054485.1, forward strand.
TGACTGAGGGGGCGACTGAGAGTCGGTGAGTGAGGGGGGTCTGAGCGTCAGTGAGTGAGTTGGGGCTGAGGGTCGGTGAGTGGGGGAGGGAGCGAGAGTCGGTGAGCGCGGAGGGGGAATAAGAGTCGGTGAGTGAGGGGGGAATTAGGGTCGGTGACTGAGGGGGGGAATGAGAGTCGGTGAGTGAGCGGGGACAGATAGTCGGTGAGTGAGGGGCAGACTGAGAGTCAGTGAGTGAGGGTGGTCTGAGCGTCAGTGAGTGAGTTGGGGCTGAGGGTCGGTGAGTGAGGGGGGGACTGAGAGTCGGTGAGTGAGGGGGGGACTGAGAGTCGGTGAGTGAGGGGGGGACTGAGAGTCGGTGAGTGAGGGGGGACAGATAGTCGGAGAGTGAGGGGGGTACTGAGAGTCGGTGACTGAGTGGGGGACTGAGGGTCGGTGACTGAGCGGGGGACTGAGAGTCGGTGAGAGAGGGTGGTATTGAGAGTCTGTGAGCGCGGAGGGGGAATAAGAGTCGTGAGTGAGGGGGGACAGATAGTCGGTGAGTGAGGGGGGGACTGAGAGTTGGTGTGTGCAGGGGGGGACTGAGAGTCGGTGAGTGCGGGGGGACAGAGAGTCGATGAATGAGGGAGGGACTGAGTCGGGGAGTGAGGGGGGGACTGAGGGTCGGTGACTGAGGGGCGGACGCAGAGTCTGTGAGCGAGGAGGGGGAATAAGAGTCAGTGAGTGAGGGGGGGACTGAGAGTCGGTGAGTGAGGGGGGTACTGAGAGTCGGTGAGTGAGGGGGGTCTGAGAGTCGGTGAGTGAAAGGGGGACTGAGAGACTGTGAGGGGGGGCCCTGAGAGTCGGTGAGTGATGGGGGACTGAGAGACGGTGAGTGAGGGGGAGACTGAGAGTCGGTGAGTGAGGGGGGGGCTGAGAGTCGGTGAGTGAGGGGGGCACAGAGAGTCGGTGAGTCAGGGGGAGACTGAGAGACGGTGAGTGTGGGGGGAGACTGAGAGTCGGTGAGTGAGGGGGGGACTGAGAGATGGTGAGTGTGGGGGGGGCTGAGAGTCGGTGAGTGAGGGGGGCACAGAGAGTCGGTGAGTCAGGGGGGGACTGAGAGTCGGTGAGTGTGGGGTGACAGAGTGTCGGTGAGTGAGGGGGGGACTGAGAGTCAGTGAGTGAGGTGGGATTGAGGGTCAGTGAGTGAGGGGGGTGCTGAGTGTCGGTGAGTGAGTGGGGGTTGTGGGCCCGTGAGTGAGGGGGGGGCGTACTGAGAGTCGGTGAGTGAGGGCGGGCAGTGAGAGTCGGTGAGTGAGGGGGGGGGGGGGGAGCGAGAGTTGCTGAGTGAGGGGGGAACTGGGAGTCGGTGAGTGAGGGGTGCAGTGTGCGTCGGTGAGTTGGGGGGGGGAGCGAGAGTCGGTGAGTGAGGGGGGCACAGAGAGTCGGTGAGTGAGGGGGGGGACTGCGAGTCGGTGAGTGAGGGGGGCACAGAGAGTCGGTGAGTGAGGGGGGGGGACTGCGAGTCGGTGAGTGAGGGGGGCACAGAGAGTCGGTGAGTGAGGGGGGGGACTGCGAGTCGGTGAGTGAGGGGGGCACAGAGAGTCGGTGAGTGAGGGGGGGGACTGCGAGTCGGTGAGTGAGGGGGGCACAGAGAGTCGGTGAGTGAGGGGGGCACAGAGAGTCGGTGAGTGAGGGGGGCACAGAGAGTCGGTGAGTGAGGGGGGCACAGAGAGTCGGTGAGTGAGGTGGGACTGAGAGTCGGTGAGTGAGGGGGGGACTGAGAGTCGGTGAGTGAGGGGTGCAGTGTGAGTCGGTGAGTGGGGGGGGGACAGAGACCTGGTGAGTGAGGAGCAGATTGAGAGTCGGTGAGTGCGGGGGGAATTAAGGTCAGTGAGTGAGGGTCTGACTGAGGGTCGGTGAGTGAGGGGGGGACTGAGAGTCGGTGAGTGAGGGAGGGACTGAGAGTCGGTGAGTGAGGGGGGACTGAGAGTCGGTGAGTGAGGGAGGGACTGAGTCGGGGAGTGAGGGGGGGACTGAGAGTCAGTGAGTGAGTGGGGGACTGAGTGTCAGTGAGAGAGGGGGGTTCTGAGAGTCATTGAGTGTGGGGGGGACTGAGGGTCGGTGACTGAGGGGAGGACGGAGAGTCTGTGAGCGAGGAGGGGGAATAAGAGTCGGTGAGTGAGGGGGGGACTGAGAGTTGGTGAATGAGGGAGGGACTGAGTCGGGGAGTGAGGGGGGGACTGAGAGTCGGTGAGTGAGTGGGGGACTGAGTGTCAGTGAGTGAGGGGGGTTCTGAGAGTCATTGAGTCTGGGGGGGACTGAGGGTCGGTGACTGAGGGGCGGACGCAGAGTCTGTGAGCGAGGAGGGGGAATAAGAGTCAGTGAGTGAGGGGGGGACTGAGAGTCGGTGAGTGAGGGGGGTACTGAGAGTCGGTGAGTGAGGGGGGTCTGAGAGTCGGTGAGTGAAAGGGGGACTGAGAGACTGTGAGTGAGGGGGGGCCCTGAGAGTCGGTGAGTGATGGGGGAGACTGAGAGACGGTGAGTGAGGGGGAGACTGAGAGTCGGTGAGTGAGGGGGAGACTGAGAGTCGGTGAGTGAGGGGGAGACTGAGAGTCGGTGAGTGAGGGGGAGACTGAGAGACGGTGAGTGTGGGGGGAGACTGAGAGTCGGTGAGTCAGGGGGGGACTGAGAGTCGGTGAGTGTGGGGTGACAGAGTGTCGGTGAGTGAGGGGGGGACTGAGAGTCAGTGAGTGAGGGGGAGACTGAGAGTCGGTGAGTCAGGGGGGGACTGAGAGTCGGTGAGTGAGGGGGAGACTGAGAGTCGGTGAGTGAGGGGGAGACTGAGAGTCGGTGAGTCAGGGGGGGACTGAGAGTCGGTGAGTGTGGGGTGACAGAGTGTCGGTGAGTGAGGGGGGGACTGAGAGTCGGTGAGTGAGGGGGAGACTGAGAGTCGGTGAGTCAGGGGGGGACTGAGAGTCGGTGAGTGTGGGGTGACAGAGTGTCGGTGAGTGAGGGGGGGACTGAGAGTCAGTGAGTGAGGTGGGATTGAGGGTCAGTGAGTGAGGGGGGGTACTGAGAGTCGGTGAGTGAGGGCGGGCAGTGAGAGTCGGTGAGTGAGGGGGGAACTGGGAGTCGGTGAGTGAGGGGTGCAGTGTGCGTCGGTGAGTTGGGGGGGGGGAGCGAGAGTCGGTGAGTGAGGGGGGGGGGGACTGCGAGTCGGTGAGTGAGGGGGGCACAGAGAGTCGGTGAGTGAGGGGGGGGGGACTGCGAGTCGGTGAGTGAGGGGGGCACAGAGAGTCGGTGAGTGAGGGGGGCACAGAGAGTCGGTGAGTGAGGGGGGCACAGAGAGTCGGTGAGTGAGGGGGGCACAGAGAGTCGGTGAGTGAGGGGGGCACAGAGAGTCGGTGAGTGAGGGGGGCACAGAGAGTCGGTGAGTGAGGTGGGACTGAGAGTCGGTGAGTGAGGGGGGGACTGAGAGTCGGTGAGTGAGGGGGGGACTGAGTCGGGGAGTGAGGGGGGGACTGAGAGTCGGTGAGTGAGGGAGGGACTGAGTCGGGGAGTGAGGGGGGGACTGAGAGTCAGTGAGTGAGGGGCGGACTGAGTGTCAGTGAGAGAGGGGGGTTCTGAGAGTCATTGAGTGTGGGGAGGACTGAGGGTCGGTGACTGAGGGGAGGACGGAGAGTCTGTGAGCGAGGAGGGGGAATAAGAGTCGGTGAGTGAGGGGGGGGACTGAGAGTCGGTGAGTGAGGGGGAGACTGAGAGTCGGTGAGTGAGAGGGGGGCTGAGGGTCGGAGTGCGAGGGGGGAACTGAGAGTCGGTGAGTGAGGCGGGGCAGAGAGTTGGTGAATGGGTGGGGGAACTCAGATTCAATGAGTGAGGGGGGCGGAAATGAGGGTCGGTAGGCGAGGGGGAGACTGAGAGTCGGTGAGTGAGGGGGGGGACTGAGAGTCGGTGAGTGAGGGGGGGACTGAGAGTCGGTGAGTGAGGGGGGGTACTGAGAGTCGGTGAGTGAGGGGGGGACTGAGAGTCGGTGAGAGAGGGGGTTCTGAGAGTTGGCGAGTGAGGGGGGGACTGAGAGTCAGTGAGAGAGGAGGGGACTGAGAGTCGGTGAGAGAGGAGGGGACTGAGAGTCGGCGAATGAGGAGGGGACTGAGAGTCGGTGAGTGAGGGGGGACTGAGGATCGGTGAGTGAGGGGGGGAATGAGAGTCGGTGAGTGAGGGGGGGAACTGAGAGTCAGTCAGTTAGGGGGGGACCGAGAGTCGGTGAGTAAGGGGGTGACTGAGAGTCGGTGAGTGAGGGGGGGACTGAGCGTCAGTGAGTGAGGGGGGGGACTTAGGGTCGTTGTGTTGGGGGGGGAACTGAGAGTCCGTGACTGAGGAGGGGACAGAGGGTCGGTGAATGTTGGGTGTCTGAGTGTGGGTGAGTGAGGGGGGGACTGAGGGTCGGTGACTGAGGGGGGGACATAGGGTCGGTGAGTGAGGGGGGCACTGAGAGTCGGTGAGTGAGGGGGGTCTTACAGTCGGTGAGTGAGGGGAGGGACAGAGGGTCGGTGAGTGAGGGGGGGTACTGAGAGTCGGTGAGTGAGGGGGGGGGACTGAGAGTCGGTGAGTGAGGGGGGGACTGAGAGTCGGTGAGTGAGGGGGGGTACTGAGAGTCGGTGAGTGAGGGGGGGACTGAGAGTCGGTGAGAGAGGGGGTTCTGAGAGTTGGCGAGTGAGGGGGGGACTGAGAGTCAGTGAGAGAGGAGGGGACTGAGAGTCGGTGAGAGAGGAGGGGACTGAGAGTCGGCGAATGAGGAGGGGACTGAGAGTCGGTGAGTGAGGGGGGACTGAGGATCGGTGAGTGAGGGGGGGAATGAGAGTCGGTGAGTGAGGGGGGGAACTGAGAGTCAGTCAGTTAGGGGGGGACCGAGAGTCGGTGAGTAAGGGGGTGACTGAGAGTCGGTGAGTGAGGGGGGGACTGAGCGTCAGTGAGTGAGGGGGGGGACTTAGGGTCGTTGTGTTGGGGGGGGAACTGAGAGTCCGTGACTGAGGAGGGGACAGAGGGTCGGTGAATGTTGGGTGTCTGAGTGTGGGTGAGTGAGGGGGGGACTGAGGGTCGGTGACTGAGGGGGGGACATAGGGTCGGTGAGTGAGGGGGGCACTGAGAGTCGGTGAGTGAGGGGGGTCTTACAGTCGGTGAGTGAGGGGAGGGACAGAGGGTCGGTGAGTGAGGGGGGGTACTGAGAGTCGGTGAGTGAGGGGGGGGGGGACTGAGAGTCGGTGAGTGAGGGGGAGACTGAGAGTCGGTGAGTAAGGTGAGGTCTCAGAATCAGTGAGTGAGGGGGGGTAGTGGGAGTCGATCAGCGAGGGTGGACTGAGAGTCGGTGAGTGAGGGGGTACTGAGAGTCGGTGAGTGATGGGCGGACTGAGTGTCGGTGAGGGGGGTGGACTGAGAGTTGGTGAGTGAGGGGCGAACTGAGTGTCGGTGAGGGGGGCGAACTGAGAGTCGGTGAGTGATGGGCGGACTGAGTGTCGGTGAGGGGGGCGAACTGAGAGTCGGTGAGTGAGGGGGGGGACGGAGGGTCGGTGAGTGAGAGGGGGACCAAGGGTCGGTGAGTGCGGGGGGACTGAGGGTCGGTGAGTGAGGGGGGAACTGAGAGTCGGTGAGCAGGGGGAGGACTGAGAATCGGTGACTGAGGTGGGGACTGAGAGTCGGTGAGTGATGTGGGACTGAGAGTGGGTGAATGAGGGGGGGACTGAGGGTCGGTGACTGAGGGGGGGACATAGGGTCGGTGACTGTGGGGGGGACTGAGTGTGGGTGAGTGGGGGGGGACTGAGAGTCGATGAGTGAGTGGGTTCTGAGAGTCGGTGAGTTAGGGGGGGAATTAGGGTCGGTGAGTGAGGGGGCACAGAGATTCTGTGAGTGAGGGGGGTCTGGGAGTCGGTGAGTGAGGTGGGACAGAGAGTCGGTGAGTGAGGGGGGGTCTGAGGGTCGGTGAGTGAAGGGGAGAACTCAGTATCGGTGAGGGAGGGGGTGGTACAGCGATTTGGTGAGTGAAGGGGGTACTGAGGGTCGGTGAGTGAGTGGGGGGAATTAGGGTCGGTGAGTGAGGGGGGTCTGAGTTGGTGAGTTGGGGGGGAATTAGGGTCGGTGAGTGAGGGGGTTCTGAGAGACAGAGAGTGAGGGAGACTTAGGGTCGGTGAGTGAGGGGGGACAGAGATTCGGTGAGTGAGGGGGGTCTGAGTGTCGGTGAGTAAGGGGGGACAGAGTGTCGGTGCGTGAGGGGGGACTTATGGTCGGTGATTGTGGGGGGGGAACTGAGAGTCGCAGAGTGAGGGTGGGATTGAGAGTCGGTGAGTGAGGGGGGACTGATAGTCGGTGAGTGAGGGGGCGACAGAGTCGGTGAGCGAGGTGCGGGAATAAGAATCGGTGAGTGAGGGGGAACTTAAGGTCGATGAGTGTGGGTGGGACTGAGAGTCGGTGAGTGAGGGAGGGATTGAGAGTAGGTGAGTGAGGCGCGACTGAGAGTCGGTGAGTGAGGGGGGTACTGAGAGTTGGTGAGTGAGGGGGGACTGAGAGTTGGTGAGTGAGCGGGGACAGAGTCTGTGAGTGAGGGAGTGTATGAGAGTCGGTGAATGAGGGGGTCTGGGTGTCGGTGAGTGAGGGGGGGAACTGAGAGTCGGTGAGTGAGGGGGGACTGAGAGTCGGTGAGTGAGGGGGGACTGAGAGTCGGTGAGTGAGGGCGGGACTGAGAGTTGGTGAGTGAGCGGGGACAGAGTCTGTGAGTGAGGGAGTGTATGAGAGTCGGTGAATGAGGGGGTCTGGGTGTCGGTGAGTGAGGGGGGACTGGGAGTCAGTGAGTGAGGGGGGAACTGAGAGTCGGTGAGTGAGGGGGGACTGAGAGTCGGTGCGTGAGGGGGGACTTATGGTCGGTGATTGTGGGGGGGGAACTGAGAGTCGCAGAGTGAGGGTGGGATTGAGAGTCGGTGAGTGAGGGGGGGAATGAGAGTGGGTGAGTGAGGGTGTGATTGAGAGTCGGTGAGTGAGGGGGGACTGAGAGTCGGTGAGTGAGGGGGCGACAGAGTCGGTGAGCGAGGTGCGGGAATAAGAATCGGTGAGTGAGGGGGAACTTAAGGTCGATGAGTGTGGGTGGGACTGAGAGTCGGTGAGTGAGGGAGGGATTGAGAGTCGGTGAGTGAGGGGGGCGACTGAGAGTCGGTGAGTGAGGGGGGACTGAGAGTCGGTGAGTGAGGTGGGGACTGAGAGTCGGGGCGTCTGTGGGGACTGAGAGTCGGTGAGTGAGGGAGGGGACTGATAGTCGATGAGTGAGGGGGGAATTAGGGACGGTGAGTGTGGGGCGACTGAGAGTCGGTGAGTGAAGGGGCGACAGAGTCGGTGAGTGAGGGGGGGAGTGAGAGTCGGTGAGTGAGTGGGGGACTGAGTCGGGGAGTGATCGGGGTTCTGAGAGTCATTGAGTGTGGGTGCGAATGAGGGGCGGTGTGTGTGGGGGGGAATGAGAGTCGGTGATTGAGGGGGGGACCGAGAGTCGGTGAGCGAGGAGGGGGAATAAGAGTCGGTGAGTGAGGGGGGACTTAAGGTCGGTGAGTGTGGGTGGGAATGAGAGTGGGGGAATGAGGGAGGGATTGAGAGTCGGTGAGTGAGGGGGACTGAGAGTCGGTGAATGAGGGGGGACTGAGGGTCGGAGACTGAGGTGGGACTGAGAGTCAGTGAGTGAGGGGGTGATTGAGAGTGGGTGAGTGAGGGGGGTCTGAGCGTCAGTAAGTGAGGGGGGGCTGAGGGCCCGTAAGTGATGGGGGGGCTGAGAGTCTGTGAGTGAGGGCGGGCAGTGAGTGTCAGTGAGTGAGTGGGGGGCTGAGGGCCCGTAAGTGATGGGGGGACAGAGAGTCGGTGAGTGAGTGGGGGGAGCGAGAGTTGGTGAGTGAGGGAGGGACAGAGAGTCGGTGAGTTAGGTGGGTCTGAGAGTCGGTCAGTTAGGGGGGTAATTAGGGTCGGTGAGTGAAGCAGGGGACATAGGTTCGGTGAGTGACGGGGGTGACTGATGGTCGGTGAGTTAGAGGGGGATTGAGAGTCAATAAGTGACGGGGGGTCTGAGAGTCGGTGAGTGAGGCGCGACTGAGAGTCGGTGAGTGAGGGGGGGACTGAGAGTGGGTGAGTGAGGGGGGACTGAGAGTCGGTGAGTGAGGGAGGGATAGAGAGTCGGTGAGTGAGGGCGGGACTGAGAGTTGGTGACAGAGGGGGGATCTGAGAGTCGTTGAGTGAGGGAGGGATAGAGAGTCGGTGAGTGAGGGGGGGAGTAAGAGTCGGTGAGTGAGGGGGGACTGAGAGTCGGTGAGTGAGGGGGGGACTGAGAGTCGGTGAGTGAGGGGGGGACTGAGAGTTGGTGACAGAGGGGTGACTGAGAGTCGTTGAGTGAGGGGGGTTACTGGGAGTCGGTGAGTGAGGCGGGGACTGAGAGACAGTGAGTGAGGGGGGACTCAGATTCGGTGAGTGATGGGGGGGTGCAGATTCTGTGAGTGAGGGGGTGACTTAGGGTCGGTGAGTGAGGGGGGACTGAGAGTCGGTGAGCGAGGGGGTCTGGGAGTCGGTGAGCGAGGGGGTCTGGGAGTCGGTGAGTGAGGGGGTCTGGGAGTCGGTGAGTGAGGGGGGACTGGGAGTCGGTGAGTGAGGGCGTCTGGGAGTCGGTGAGTGAGGGGGTCTGGGAGTCGGTGAGTGAGGGGGGACTGGGAGTCGGTGAGTGAGGGGGTCTGGGAGTCGGTGAGTGAGGGGGTCTGGGAGTCGGTGAGTGAGGGGGGACTGGGAGTCGGTGAGTGAGAGGGGGACTGAGAGTTGGTGCGTGTGGATGGGACTGAGAGTCGGGGAGTGAGGGGGGGACTGAGAGTCGGTGCGTGTGGATGGGACTGAGAGTCGGGGAGTGAGGGGGGGACTGAGAGTCGGTGAGCGAAGCGGGGAATGAGTGTCGGTGAGTGATGGGAGTTCTGAGAGTCGTTGAGTGTGGGGGGTACTGAGGGTCGGTGACTGAGGGGGGGACTGAGAGTCGGAAAGGGAGGGAGGGCAGTGAGAGTCGGAAACTGAGGGGGGAGCGAGAGTCGGTGAGCGAGGAGAGGGAATAAGAGTCGGTGAGTGAGGGGGGACTGAGAGTCGGTGAGTGAGGGGGTGACTGAGAGTCGGCGAGTGAGGGGGGACTGAGAGTAGGCAAGTGAGGGAGGGACTGAGAGTCGGTGAATGAGGGGGGACTGAGGGTCGGAGACTGAGGTGGGACTGAGAGGCGGTGAGTGAGGGGGTGATTGAGAGTGGGTGAGTGAGGGGGGTCTGAGCGTCAGTGAGTGAGGGGGGCTGAGGGCCCGTAAGTGAGGGGGGGGCTGAGAGTCAGTGAGTGAGGGGGGGCACTGAGAGTCGGTGAGTGAGTGGGGGGAGCGAGAGTTAGTGAGTGAGGGGGGGTACTGAGAGTCGGTGAGTGAGTGGGGGGAGCGAGAGTTGGTGAGTGAGGGAGGGACAGAGAGTCGGTGAGTTAGGGGGGTAATTAGGGTCGGTGAGTGAGGTGGGTCTGAGAGTCGGTGAGTGAAGCGGGGGACTTAGGTTCGGTGAGTGACGGGGGGGTGACAGTCAATAAGTGACGGGGGGTCTGAGAGTCGGTGAGTGAGGGGGGGACTGAGAGTTGGTGAGTGAGCGGGGACAGAGTCTGTGAGTGAGGGAGTGTATGAGAGTCGGTGAATGAGGGGGTCTGGGTGTCGGTGAGTGAGGGGGGACTGGGAGTCGGTGAGTGAGGGGGGGAACTGAGAGTCGGTGAGTGAGGGGGGACTGGGAGTCGGTGAGTGAGGGGGGACTGGGAGTCGGTGAGTGAGGGGGGGAACTGAGAGTCGGTGAGTGAGGGGGGACTGAGAGTCGGTGCGTGAGGGGGGACTTATGGTCGGTGATTGTGGGGGGGGACTGAGAGTCGGTGCGTGAGGGGGGACTTATGGTCGGTGATTGTGGGGGGGGACTGAGAGTCGCAGAGTGAGGGTGGGATTGAGAGTCGGTGAGTGAGGGGGGGAATGAGAGTGGGTGAGTGAGGGTGTGATTGAGAGTCGGTGAGTGAGGGGGCGACAGAGTCGGTGAGCGAGGTGCGGGAATAAGAATCGGTGAGTGTGGGTGGGACTGAGAGTCGGTGAGTGAGGTGGGACTGAGAGTCGGTGAGTGAGGGGGGACTGAGAGTCGGTGAGTGAGGTGGGGACTGAGAGTCGGGGCGACAGTGGGGACTGAGAGTCGGTGAGTGAGGGAGGGGACTGAGAGTCGATGAGTGAGGGGGGAATTAGGGACGGTGAGTGTGGGGGGCGCTGAGAGTCGGTGAGTGAGGGTGGGATTGAGAATTGGTGATTGAAGGGGCGACAGAGTCGGTAAGTGAAGGGGGGAATGAGAGTCGGTGATTGAGGGGGGCAGTGAGAGTCGGTGACTGAGGGGGGGACCGAGAGTCGGTGAGCGAGGAGGGGGAATAAGAGTCGGTGAGTGAGGGGGGACTTAAGGTCGGTGAGTGTGGGTGGGAATGAGAGTCGGTGAATGAGGGGGGGGACTGAGGGTCGGAGCCTGAGGTGGGACTGAGATGCGGTGAGTGAGGGGGGGAATTGAGAGTGGGTGAGTGAGGGGGGTCTGAGCGTCAGTGAGTGAGGGGGGGGCTGAGGGCCCGTAAGTGATGGGGGGGCTGAGAGTCTGTGAGTGAGGGCGGGCAGTGAGTGTCAGTGAGTGAGTGGGGGGAGCGAGAGTTGGTGAGTGAGGGAGGGACAGAGTGTCGGTGAGTTAGGTGGGTCTGAGAGTCGGTCAGTTAGGGGGGTAATTAGGGTCGGTGAGTGAGGTGTGTCTGAGAGTCGGTGAGTGAAGCGGGGGACATAGGTTCGGTGAGTGACGGGGGTGACTGATGGTCGGTGAGTTAGAGGGGGATTGAGAGTCAATAAGTGACGGGGGGTCTGACAGTTGGTGAGTGAGGCGCGACTGAGAGTCGGTGAATGAGGGGGGGACTGAGAGTGGGTGAGTGAGGGGGGACTGAGAGTCGGTGAGTGAGGGAGTGTATGAGAGTCGGTGAGCGAGGGGGTCTGGGAGTCGGTGAGCGATGGGGGACTGAGAGTCGGTGAGTGATGGGGGGGACTGAGAGTCGGTGAGTGAGGGGGGTACTGAGAGTCGGTGAGTGATGGGGGGGACTGACAGTCGATGAGTGAGAGGGGGACTGAGAGTCGGTAAGTGAGGGGGGGACTGAGAGTCGGTGAGTGAGGGGGGGCACTGAGAGTCGGTGAGTGAGGGGGGGACTGAGAATCGGTGAGTGAGGGGGGGACTGAGAGTGGGTGAGTGAGGGGGGACTGAGAGCCTGTGAGTGAGGGAGTGTATGAGAGTCGGTGAGTGAGGGGATCTGGGAGTCGGTGAGTGATGGGGGACTGGGAGTCGGTGAGTGAGGGAGTGTATGAGAGTCGGTGAGTGAGGGGGGACTTAGGGTCGGTGAGTGAGGCGGGAACTGAGAGTCGGTGAGTGAGGGGGGGGAACTGAGAGTCGGTGAGTGAGGGGGGGGGAACTGAGAGTCGGTGAGTGAGGGGGGGGAACTGAGAGTCGGTGAGTGTGGGGTGCAGTGTGAGTCGGTGAGTGGCGGGGGGGAGCGAGAGTCGGTGAGTGAGTGTGGGACTGCGAGACGGTGAGTGAGTGGGGAACTGAGAGTCGATGAGTGAGGGGGGACAGAGAGTCGGTGAGTGGTGGGGTACAGTGAGTCGGCGAGTGAGGGGGGTACTGAGAGTCGGTCAGTTAGGGGGGGAATTAGGGTCGGTGAGTGAGGTGGGTCTGAGAGTCGGTGAGTGAGGGGGGGGGGAACTTAGGTTCGGTGAGTGACGGGGGTGACTGAGGGTCAGTGAGTGAAGGGGGGACTGAGGGTTAGTGAGTGAAGGGGGGACTGAAGGTCAGTGAGTGAGGGAGGGATTGAGAGTCAGGAAGTGAAGGGGCGACTGAGAGTCGGTGAGTGGGGTGGGTGGGTCTGACAGTCGGGGAGTGAGGGGGGGGACTGTGAGTCGGTGAGTGAGGGGGGAATTAGGGACGGTGAGTGAGGGGGACTGGGAGTCGGTGAGTGAGGGAGGGGACTGAGAGTCGGTGAGTGAGGGGGGAATTAGGGACGGTGAGTGTGGGGGGCGCTGAGAGTCGGTGAGTGAGGGTGGAATTGAGAATTGGTGAGTGAAGGGGCGACAGAGTCGGTGAGTGTGGGGGGGACTGAGGGTCGGAGACTGAGGTGGGACTGAGAGGCGGTGAGTGAGGGGGGACAGAGAGTCGGTGAGTGGGGGGGGACTGTGAGTCGGTGAGTTACGGGGGCACAGAGAGTCGGTGAGTGGGGGGGGACAGAGAGTCGGTGAGTGAGGGGGGGTACTGAGAGTCAGTGAGTGAGTGGGGGGAGCGAGAGTTGGTGAGTGAGGGAGGGACAGAGAGTCGGTGAGTTATGTGGGTCTGAGAGTCGGTCAGTTAGGGGGGTAATTAGGGTCGGTGAGTGAGGTGGGTCTGAGAGTCAGTGAGTGAAGCGGGGGACATAGGTTCGGTGAGTGACGGGGGTGACTGATGGTTGGAGAGTTAGAGGGGGATTGAGAGTCGGTGACTGAGGGGGGGAGCGAGAGTCGGTGAGCGAGGAGCGGGAATAACAATCGGTGAGTGAGGGGGGACTTAACGTGGGTGAGTGTGGGGGGGGACTGAGAGTCGGTGAGTGAGGGGGGACAGAGTCTGTGAGTGAGGGGGGACTGAGAGTTGGCGAGTGAGCGGGGACAGAGTCTGTGAGTGAGGGAGTGTATGAGAGTCGGTGAATGAGGGGGTCTGGGTGTTGGTGAGTGAGGGGGGGAACTGAGAGTCGGTGAGTGAGGGGGGACTGAGAGTCGGTGAGTGAGGGGGGGAACTGAGAGTCGGTGAGTGAGGGGGGACTGAGAGTCGGTGAGTGAGGGGGGACTGAGAGTCGGTGAGTGAGGGGGGGGACTGAGAGTCGGTGCGTGAGGGGGGACTTAAGGTCGGTGAGTGTGGGTGGGACTGAGAGTCGGTGAGTGAGGTGGGGACTGAGAGTCGGTGAGTGAGGGAGGGGACTGAGAGTCGATGAGTGAGGGAGGGGACTGAGAGTCGATGAGTGAGGGGGGAATTAGGGACGGTGAGTGTGGGGGGCGCTGAGAGTCGGTGAGTGTGGGGCGACTGAGAGTCGGTGAGTGAAGGGGCGACAGAGTCGGTGAGTGACGGGGGAGTGAGAGTCGGTGAGTGAGTGGGGGACTGAGTCGGGGAGTGATCGGGGTTCTGAGAGTCATTGAGTGTGGGGGCGAATGAGGGATGGTGTGTGTGGGGGGGAATGAGAGTCGGTGATTGAGGGGGGGACTGAGAGTCGGTGACTGAGGGGGGGACCGAGAGTCGGTGATTGAGGGGGGCAGTGAGAGTCGGTGAATGAGGGGGGGACTGAGAGTCGGTGACTGAGGTGGGACTGAGACTCGGTGAGTGAGGGGGGGACTGAGAGTCGGTGAGTGAGGGGGGACTGAGGGTCGGAGACTGAGGTGGGACTGAGATGCGGTGAGTGAGGGGGTGACTGAGAGTCGGTGAGTGAGGGGGTCTGGGAGTCGGTGAGTAAGAGGGGACTGAGAGTCGGTGAGTGAGGGGGGGAACTGAGAGTCGGTGAGTGAGGGTGAGATTGAGAGTCGGTGAGTGAGGGGGGTGACTGAGAGTCGGTGAGTGAGGGGGGACTGAGAGCCTGTGAGTGAGGGAGTGTCTGAGAGTCGGTGAGTGAGGGGGTCTGGGAGTCGGTGAGTAAGTGGGGACAGAGAGTTAGTGAGTGAGGGGGTGACTGAGAGTCGGTGAGTGAGTGGGGGGAGCGAGAGTTGGTGAGTGAGGGAGGGACAGAGAGTCGGTGAGTTAGGTGGGTCTGAGAGTCGGTCAGTTAGGGGGGTAATTAGGGTCGGTGAGTGAGGTGTGTCTGAGAGTCAGTGAGTGAAGCGGGGGACATAGGTTCGGTGAGTGACGGGGGTGACTGATGGTCGGAGAGTTAGAGGGGGATTGAGAGTCAATAAGTGACGGGGGGACTGAGAGTCGGTGAATGAGGGGGGGACTGAGAGTCAGTGAGTGAGGGGGGACTGAGAGTCAGTGAGTGAGGGGGGACTGAGAGTCGGTGAGTGAGGGAGGGACTGAGTCGGGGAGTGAGGGGGGGACTGAGAGTCGGTGAGTGAGTGGGGGACTGAGTGTCAGTGAGTGAGAGGGGTTCTGAGAGTCATTGAGTCTGGGGGGGACTGAGCGTCGGTGACTGAGGGGCGGACGGAGAGTCTGTGAGCGAGGAGGGGGAATAAGAGTCAGTGAGTGACGGGAGACTTAAGATCAGTGAGTGTGGGGGGGACTTAGAGTCGGTGAGTGAGGGAGGGACTGAGAGTTGGTGATTGAGGGGGGTACTGAGAGTTGGTGAGTGAGGGGGGGACTGAGTCGGGGAGTGATCGGGGGACTGAGAGACAGTGAGTTTGGGGGGGAATAGGAGTCGGTGAGTGAGTGGGGACTTAGGGTCTGTGATTGGGGGGGGGTCTGAGAGTCGTTGAGTGTGTGAGGGACTGAAGGTCGGTGAGTGAGGGGGGGACTGAGAGTCGATGAGTGAGGAGGGGACTGAGAGTCGGTGAGTGAAAGGGGGACTGAGAGACTGTCAGTGAGGGAGGGATTGAGAGTCGGTGAGTGAGGGGGAGACTGAGAGACAGTGAGTGTGGGGGGGGCTGAGTGTCGGTGAGTGAGGCGGGACTGAGGGTCGGTGACTGAGGTGGGACTGAGAGGCAGTGAGTGAGGGGGTGACGGAGAGACGGTGAGTGAGGGGGGGACTGAGAGTCGCTGAGTGATGGGGGTCTGAGCGTCAGTGAGTGAGTGGGGTTGTGGGCCCGTGAGTGAGGGGGGGGGGTACTGAGAGTCGGTGAGTGAGGGCGGTCAATGAGAGTCGGTGAGTGAGGTGGGGGGGGGGAGCGAGAGTTGGTGAATGAGGGGGGTACTGAGAGTCGGTGAGTGAGGGGGGGGGAGCGAGAGTTGCTGAGTGAGGGGGGAACTGGGAGTCGGTGAGTGAGGGGGGGGGAACTGAGAGTCGATGAGTGAGGGGGGGGTACTGAGGGTCGGAGACTGAGGTGGGACTGAGAGACGGTGAGTGAGGGGGGTCTGAGCGTCAGTGAGTGAGTTGGGGCTGAGGGTCAGTGAGTGAGGTGGGACTGAGAGTTGATGAGTGAGGGGGGAACTGAGAGATGGTGAGTGAGGGGGGAACTGAGAGTCCGTGAGTGAGGGGGCTCTGAGCGTCAGTAAGTGAGGGGGTGCTGAGGGCCCGTGAATGAGGGCGGGCAGTGAGAGTCGGTGAGTGAGGGGGGGTAACTGAGAGTCGGTGAGTGAGGGGTGCAGTATGAGTAGGTGAGTGGGGGGGGGACAGAGACCCGGTGAGTGAGGGGCAGATTGAGAGTCGGTGAGTGACGGGGGAATTAAGGTCAGTGAGTGAGGGTCTGACTGAGGGTCAGTGACTGAGGGGGCGACTGAGAGTCGGTGAGTGAGGGGGGTCTGAGCGTCAGTGAGTGAGTTGGGGCTGAGGGTCGGTGAGTGGGGGAGGGAGCGAGAGTCGGTGAGCGCGGAGGGGGAATAAGAGTCGGTGAGTGAGGGGGGAATTAGGGTCGGTGACTGAGGGGGGGAATGAGAGTCGGTGAGTGAGCGGGGGACAGATAGTCGGTGAGTGAGGGGCAGACTGAGAGTCAGTGAGTGAGGGTGGTCTGAGCGTCAGTGAGTGAGTTGGGGCTGAGGGTCGGTGAGTGAGGGGGGGACTGAGAGTCGGTGAGTGAGGGGGGGACTGAGAGTCGGTGAGTGAGGGGGGGACTGAGAGTCGGTGAGTGAGGGGGGACAGATAGTCGGAGAGTGAGGGGGGTACTGAGAGTCGGTGACTGAGTGGGGGACTGAGGGTCGGTGACTGAGCGGGGGACTGAGAGTCGGTGAGAGAGGGTGGTATTGAGAGTCTGTGAGCGCGGAGGGGGAATAAGAGTCGGTGAGTGAGGGGGGACAGATAGTCGGTGAGTGAGGGGGGGACTGAGAGTTGGTGTGTGCAGGGGGGGACTGAGAGTCGGTGAGTGCGGGGGGACAGAGAGTCGATGAATGAGGGAGGGACTGAGTCGGGGAGTGAGGGGGGGACTGAGGGTCGGTGACTGAGGGGCGGACGCAGAGTCTGTGAGCGAGGAGGGGGAATAAGAGTCAGTGAGTGAGGGGGGGGACTGAGAGTCGGTGAGTGAGGGGGGTACTGAGAGTCGGTGAGTGAGGGGGGTCTGAGAGTCGGTGAGTGAAAGGGGGACTGAGAGACTGTGAGTGAGGGGGGGCCCTGAGAGTCGGTGAGTGATGGGGGACTGAGAGACGGTGAGTGAGGGGGAGACTGAGAGTCGGTGAGTGAGGGGCAGACTGAGAGTCGGTGAGTGAGGGGGGGGCTGAGAGTCGGTGAGTGAGGGGGGCACAGAGAGTCGGTGAGTCAGGGGGAGACTGAGAGACGGTGAGTGTGGGGGGAGACTGAGAGTCGGTGAGTGAGGGGGGGACTGAGAGATGGTGAGTGTGGGGGGGGCTGAGAGTCGGTGAGTGAGGGGGGCACAGAGAGTCGGTGAGTCAGGGGGGGACTGAGAGTCGGTGAGTGTGGGGTGACAGAGTGTCGGTGAGTGAGGGGGGACTGAGAGTCAGTGAGTGAGGTGGGATTGAGGGTCAGTGAGTGAGGGGGGTGCTGAGTGTCGGTGAGTGAGTGGGGGTTGTGGGCCCGTGAGTGAGGGGGGGGCGTACTGAGAGTCGGTGAGTGAGGGCGGGCAGTGAGAGTCGGTGAGTGAGGGGGGGGGGGGGAGAGCGAGAGTTGCTGAGTGAGGGGGGAACTGGGAGTCGGTGAGTGAGGGGTGCAGTGTGCGTCGGTGAGTTGGGGGGGGGGGAGCGAGAGTCGGTGAGTGAGGGGGGCACAGAGAGTCGGTGAGTGAGGGGGGGGACTGCGAGTCGGTGAGTGAGGGGGGCACAGAGAGTCGGTGAGTGAGGGGGGGGGACTGCGAGTCGGTGAGTGAGGGGGGCACAGAGAGTCGGTGAGTGAGGGGGGGGACTGCGAGTCGGTGAGTGAGGGGGGGCACAGAGAGTCGGTGAGTGAGGGGGGGGACTGCGAGTCGGTGAGTGAGGGGGGCACAGAGAGTCGGTGAGTGAGGGGGGCACAGAGAGTCGGTGAGTGAGGGGGGCACAGAGAGTCGGTGAGTGAGGGGGGCACAGAGAGTCGGTGAGTGAGGTGGGACTGAGAGTCGGTGAGTGAGGGGGGGACTGAGAGTCGGTGAGTGAGGGGTGCAGTGTGAGTCGGTGGAGTGGGGGGGGGACAGAGACCTGGTGAGTGAGGAGCAGATTGAGAGTCGGTGAGTGCGGGGGGAATTAAGGTCAGTGAGTGAGGGTCTGACTGAGGGTCGGTGAGTGAGGGGGGGACTGAGAGTCGGTGAGTGAGGGAGGGACTGAGAGTCGGTGAGTGAGGGGGGACTGAGAGTCGGTGAGTGAGGGAGGGACTGAGTCGGGGAGTGAGGGGGGGACTGAGAGTCAGTGAGTGAGTGGGGGACTGAGTGTCAGTGAGAGAGGGGGGTTCTGAGAGTCATTGAGTGTGGGGGGGACTGAGGGTCGGTGACTGAGGGGAGGACGGAGAGTCTGTGAGCGAGGAGGGGGAATAAGAGTCGGTGAGTGAGGGGGGGACTGAGAGTTGGTGAATGAGGGAGGGACTGAGTCGGGGAGTGAGGGGGGGACTGAGAGTCGGTGAGTGAGTGGGGGACTGAGTGTCAGTGAGTGAGGGGGGGTTCTGAGAGTCATTGAGTCTGGGGGGGACTGAGGGTCGGTGACTGAGGGGCGGACGCAGAGTCTGTGAGCGAGGAGGGGGAATAAGAGTCAGTGAGTGAGGGGGGGGACTGAGAGTCGGTGAGTGAGGGGGGTACTGAGAGTCGGTGAGTGAGGGGGGTCTGAGAGTCGGTGAGTGAAAGGGGGACTGAGAGACTGTGAGTGAGGGGGGGCCCTGAGAGTCGGTGAGTGATGGGGGAGACTGAGAGACGGTGAGTGAGGGGGAGACTGAGAGTCGGTGAGTGAGGGGGAGACTGAGAGTCGGTGAGTGAGGGGGAGACTGAGAGTCGGTGAGTGAGGGGGAGACTGAGAGACGGTGAGTGTGGGGGGAGACTGAGAGTCGGTGAGTCAGGGGGGGACTGAGAGTCGGTGAGTGTGGGGTGACAGAGTGTCGGTGAGTGAGGGGGGGACTGAGAGTCAGTGAGTGAGGGGGAGACTGAGAGTCGGTGAGTCAGGGGGGGACTGAGAGTCGGTGAGTGAGGGGGAGACTGAGAGTCGGTGAGTCAGGGGGGGACTGAGAGTCGGTGAGTGTGGGGTGACAGAGTGTCGGTGAGTGAGGGGGGGACTGAGAGTCAGTGAGTGAGGTGGGATTGAGGGTCAGTGAGTGAGGGGGGGGTACTGAGAGTCGGTGAGTGAGGGCGGGCAGTGAGAGTCGGTGAGTGAGGGGGGAACTGGGAGTCGGTGAGTGAGGGGTGCAGTGTGCGTCGGTGAGTTGGGGGGGGGGAGCGAGAGTCGGTGAGTGAGGGGGGGGGGGGGACCTGCGAGTCGGTGAGTGAGGGGGGCACAGAGAGTCGGTGAGTGAGGGGGGGGGACTGCGAGTCGGTGAGTGAGGGGGGCACAGAGAGTCGGTGAGTGAGGGGGGCACAGAGAGTCGGTGAGTGAGGGGGGCACAGAGAGTCGGTGAGTGAGGGGGGCACAGAGAGTCGGTGAGTGAGGGGGGGGCACAGAGAGTCGGTGAGTGAGGGGGGCACAGAGAGTCGGTGAGTGAGGTGGGACTGAGAGTCGGTGAGTGAGGGGGGGACTGAGAGTCGGTGAGTGAGGGAGGGGACTGAGTCGGGGAGTGAGGGGGGGACTGAGAGTCGGTGAGTGAGGGAGGGACTGAGTCGGGGAGTGAGGGGGGGACTGAGAGTCAGTGAGTGAGGGGCGGACTGAGTGTCAGTGAGAGAGGGGGGGTTTGAGAGTCATTGAGTGTGGGGAGACTGAGGGTCGGTGACTGAGGTGAGGACGGAGAGTCTGTGAGCGAGGAGGGGGAATAAGAGTCGGTGAGTGAGGGGGGGGACTGAGAGTCGGTGAGTGAGGGGGAGACTGAGAGTCGGTGAGTGAGAGGGGGGCTGAGGGTCGGAGTGCGAGGGGGGAACTGAGAGTCGGTGAGTGAGGCGGGGCAGAGAGTTGGTGAATGGGTGGGGGAACTCAGATTCAATGAGTGAGGGGGGCGGAAATGAGGGTCGGTAGGCGAGGGGGAGACTGAGAGTCGGTGAGTGAGGGGGGGGACTGAGAGTCGGTGAGTGAGGGGGGGACTGAGAGTCGGTGAGTGAGGGGGGGTACTGAGAGTCGGTGAGTGAGGGGGGGACTGAGAGTCGGTGAGAGAGGGGGTTCTGAGAGTTGGCGAGTGAGGGGGGGACTGAGAGTCAGTGAGAGAGGAGGGGACTGAGAGTCGGTGAGAGAGGAGGGGACTGAGAGTCGGCGAATGAGGAGGGGACTGAGAGTCGGTGAGTGAGGGGGGACTGAGGATCGGTGAGTGAGGGGGGGAATGAGAGTCGGTGAGTGAGGGGGGGAACTGAGAGTCAGTCAGTTAGGGGGGGGACCGAGAGTCGGTGAGTAAGGGGGTGACAGAGAGTCGGTGAGCATGGGGGGGACTGAGAGTCGGTGAGTGAGGGTGGACTAAGGGTCAGTGAGTGAGGGGGGGACTAAGAGTCGGTGAGTGAGGGGGGACTGAGAGTCGGTGAACGAGGGGGGACTGAGGGTCAGTGAGTGAGGAGGGGACAGAGAGTCGGTGAGTGAGGGGGGACTAAGGGTCAGTGAGTGAGGTGGGGACTAAGAGTCGGTGCGTGAGGGGGGACTGAGAGTCGGAGAGTGAGTGGTGGAACTGAGATTCGGCGAGTGAGGGGGGGACCGGGAGTTGGTGAGTGAGGGTGGGTCTGAGAGTCGGTGAGTGAGGGTGGGACTGAGAGTCGGAGAGTGAGTGGTGGAACTGAGATTCGGCGAGTGAGGGGGGGACCGGGAGTTGGTGAGTGAGGGTGGGACTGAGAGTCGGTGAGTGAGGGGCGGACTGAGAGTCGGTGAGTGAGGTGGGGGACGGGAGGATCGGTGAGTGAGGGGGGGAATGAGAGCCAGCGAGTGAGGGGGGGACTGAGAGCGAGTGAGTGAGGGGGGGACTGAGAGTCGGTGAGTGAGAGGGGGGCTGAGGGTCGGAGTGCGAGGGGGGAACTGAGAGTCGGTGAGTGAGGCGGGGCAGAGAGTTGGTGAATGGGTGGGGAACTCAGATTCAATGAGTGAGGGGGGCGGAAATGAGGGTCGGTAGGTGAGGGGGAGACTGAGAGTCGGTGAGTGAGGGGGGGGACTGAGAGTTGGAGAGTGAGGGGGGGACTGAGGGTGGGTGAGTGAGGGGGGGACTGAGGGTGGGTGAGTGAGGGGGGACAGAGAGTCGGTGAGTGAGGGGGGAACTGAGTGTCGGTGAGTGAGGGGGGGACTGAGAGCCGGTGAGTGAGGGCGGTCTGAGGGTCGGTGAGAGAGGAGGGGACTGAGAGTCGGTGAGAGAGGAGGGGACTGAGAGTCGGTGAGAGAGGAGGGGACTGAGAGTCGGTGAGAGAGGAGGGGACTGAGAGTCGGTGAGAGAGGCGGGGACTGAGAGTCGGCGAATGAGGAGGGGACTGAGAGTCGGCGAATGAGGAGGGGACTGAGAGTCGGTGAGAGAGGAGGGGACTGAGGGTCGGTGAGTGAGGGGGCGGACTGAGAGTCGGTGAGCAACGGGGGGCGACTGCGAGTCGGTGAGTGAGGGGGGGGCGACTGAGGGTCGGTGAGTGAGTGGGGGGGGACTGAGATTCGGTGAACGAGGGGGGACTGAGGGTCAGTGAGTGAGGAGGGGACGGAGAGTCGGTGAGTGAGGGGGGACTGAGGGTCAGTGAGTGAGGGGGCGCAGACTGAGAGTCGGTGAGCATGGGGGGGACTGAGAGTCGGTGAGTGAGGGGCAATGAGAGTCGGTGAGTGAGGGGCGGACTGAGGGTCGGTGAGTGCGCGGGGGACTGAGAGTCGGTGAGTGAGGGGCGGACTGAGAGTCGGTGAGTGAGGGGGGGGACTGAGAGTCGGTGAGTGAGGGGGGGAATGAGAGCGAGTGAGTGAGGGGGAGACTGAGAGTCGGTGAGTGAGAGGGGGGCTGAGGGTCGGAGTGCGAGGGGGGACTGAGAGTCGGTGAGTGAGGCGGGGCAGAGAGTTGGTGAATGGGTGGGGGAACTCAGATTCAATGAGTGAGGGGGGCGGAAATGAGGGTCGGTAGGTGAGGGGGAGACTGAGAGTCGGTGAGTGGGGGGGGGACTGAGAGTCGGTGAGTGAGGAGGGACTGAGAGTCGGTGAGTGAGGTGGGACTGAGAGTCTGTGAGTGAGGCGGGGACTGAGAGTCGGTGAGAGAGGAGGGGACTGAGAGTCGGTGAGAGAGGAGGGGACTGAGAGTCGGCGAATGAGGAGGGGACTGAGAGTCGGTGAGTGAGGGGGGGACTGAGAGTCGGTGAGCGATGGGGGGGCGACTGCGTGTCGGTGAGTGAGGGGGGGGCGACTAAGGGTCGGTGAGTGAGTGGTGGGTGACTGAGAGTTGGTGAACGAGGAGGGACTGAGTCAGTGAGTGAGGAGGGGACTGAGAGTCGGTGAGTGAGGGGGGACAGAGAGTCGGTGCGTGAGGGTGGGACTGAGAGTCGGAGAGTGAGTGGTGGAACTGAGATTCGGTGAGTGAGGGGGGGACCGGGAGTTGGTGAGTGAGGGTGGGACTGAGAGTCGGAGAGTGAGTAGTGGAACTGAGATTCGGCGAGTGAGGGGGGGACCGAGAGTCGGTGAGTGAGGGGGGATGGACTGGGAGTCGGTGACTGAGGGGGGCAATGAGAGTCGGTGAGTGAGGGGCGGACTGAGAGTCGGTGAGTGAGGGGGGGACTGAGAGTCGGTGAGTGAGGGGGGGACTGAGCGTCGGTGAGTGGGGGGGACTGAGAGTCGGTGAGTGAGGAGGTTCTGAGAGTCGGTGAGTGAGGGCGCGGGGACTGAGACTTGGTGAGTGAGGAGGGACAGAGATTCGGTGAGTGAGGGGGTCTGAAGTTCGGTGAGTGAGGAGGGGAATGAGAGTCGGTGAGTGGGGGGGGGACTGGGAGTCGGTGAGTGAGTGGGGGGAATGAGAGTCGGTGAGTGAGTGGGGGGACTGAGAATCGGTGAGTGAGGGGGGAACTTAGGGTCGGTGAGTGAGGGGGGGCAGAGTTGGTGAATGGGTGTGGGAACTGCGATTCAGTGAGTGAGGGGGGTACTGAGGGTCGGTGAGCGAGGTGGGGACTTAGAGTCGGTGAGTGAGGTGGGGCAGAGAGTTGGTGAATGGGTGGGGGAACTCAGATTCAATGAGTGAGGGTGGGGGAACTGAGGGTCGGTGAGTGAGGGGGACACTGAGAGTCGGTGAGTGAGTGGGGGGACTGTGAGTCGGTGAGTGAGCGGCGGTACTGAGAGTCGGTGAGTGAGGGGGGGACTGAGTGTCGGTGAGTGAGGGGAGGACAGAGAGTCGGTGAGTGAGGGGGGGACTGACAGTCAGTGAGTGAGGGGGGGGACTGGGAGTCGGTGAGTGAGGGGGGGATTGAGAGTTGGTGAGTGAGGGGGGACTGAGAGTCGATGAGTGAGGGGGGACTGAGGGTTGGTTAGTGAGGGAGGGAATGAGGGTCGGTGAGTGAGGGGGAGACTGAGAGTCGGTGAGTGAGGGGGGGACTGTGCGTCGGTGAGTAAAGGGGGGACTGAGGGTCAGTGAGTGAAGGGGGGA
Source organism: Carcharodon carcharias (assembly GCF_017639515.1). Classification (NCBI taxonomy): domain Eukaryota; kingdom Metazoa; phylum Chordata; class Chondrichthyes; order Lamniformes; family Lamnidae; genus Carcharodon; species Carcharodon carcharias. The sequence continues at coordinate 85,826,569 of NC_054485.1, forward strand.
CTGAGAATCAGTGAGTGAGGGGGGGAACTGAGATTCGGTGAGTGAGGGGGGGAACGGGTGTTGGTGAGTGAGGGTGGGACCGAGAGTGTGTGAGTGAGGAGGGACTGAGAGTCGGTGAGTGAGGAGGGACTGAGAGTCGGTGACTGAGGGGGGGAGTGAGAGTCGGTGAGTGAGGGGGGGGGACTGAGAGTCGGTGAGTGAGGGGGGGACTGAGGGTCGGTGAGTGAGGGGGTGGACTGAGAGTCGGTGAGCAACTGCGAGTCGGTGAGTGGGGGGGGTGACTGAGGGTCGGTGAGTGAGGGGGAGGACTGAGAGTCGGTGAGCGACTGCGAGTCGGTGAGTGAGGGGGGGACTGAGAGTCGGTGAGTGAGGGGGGTCTGAGGGTCGGTGAGTGAGGGGGGACTGAGAGTCGGTGAGTGAGGTGGGGACTGAGAGTCGGTGAGTGAGGTGGGGGACTGAGAGTCGGTGAGGGAAGGGGGACTGAGAGTCGGTGAGTGGGCGGGATTGAAAGTCGGTGAGTGATGGGGGGACTGAGAGTCGGTGAGTGATGGGGGGACTGAGAGTCGGTGAGTGATGGGGGGACTGAGAGTCGGTGAGTGAGGGGGGGACTGAGAGTCGGTGAGTGAGGCGGGGCAGAGTTGGTGAATGGGTGTGGGAACTGCGATTCAGTGAGTGAGGGGGGTACTGAGGGTTGGTGAGCGAGGTGGGGACTTAGAGTCGGTGAGTGAGGTGGGCAGAGAATTGGTGAATGGGTGGGGGAACTGAGATTCAATGAGTGAGGGTGGGGGAACTGAGAGTCGGTGAGTGAGGGGGACACTGAGAGTCGGTGAGTGAGTGGGGGGACTGTGAGTCGGTGAGTGAGCGGCGGTACTGAGAGTCGGTGAGTGAGGGGGGGAATGAGTGTCGGTGAGTGAGGGGAGGACAGAGAGTCGGTGAGTGAGGGGGGGACTGACAGTCGGTGAGTGAGGGGGGGGACGGGGAGTCGGTGAGTGAGGGGGGGATTGAGAGTTGGTGAGTGAGGGGGGACTGAGAGTCGATGAGTGAGGGGGGACTGAGGGTTGGTTAGTGAGGGAGGGAATGAGGGTAGGTGAGTGAGGGGGAGACTGAGAGTCGGTGAGTGAGGGGGGGACTGTGCGTCTGTGAGTAAAGGGGGGACTGAGGGTCAGTGAGTGAAGGGGGGACTGAGAGTCAGTGAGTGAGGGGGGGAACTGAGATTCGGTGAGTGAGGGGGGGAACGGGTGTTGGTGAGTGAGGGTGGGACCGAGAGTGTATGAGTGAGGAGGGACTGAGAGTCGGTGAGTGAGGGGGGGACTGAGAGTCGGTGAGTGAGGAGGGACTGAGAGTCGGTGAGTGAGGGGGGAGTGAGAGTCGGTGAGTGAGGGGGGGGACTGAGAGTCGGTGAGTGAGGGGGGGACTGAGGGTCGGTGAGTGAGGGGGTGGACTGAGAGTCGGTGAGCGACTGCGAGTCGGTGAGTGGGGGGGGGTGACTGAGGGTCGGTGAGTGAGGATGTGGACTGAGAGTCGGTGAGCGACTGCGAGTCGGTGAGTGAGGGGGGGACTGAGAGTCGTTGAGTGAGGGGGGGACTGAGGGTCGGTGAGTGAGGGGGTGGACTGAGAGTCGGTGAGCGACTGCGAGTCGGTGAGTGAGGGGGGGACTGAGAGTCGGTGAACGAGGGGGGACTGAGGGTCAGTGAGTGAGGAGGGGACAGAGAGTCGGTGAGTGAAGGGGGACAGAGAGTCGGTGAGTGAGGGGGGACTGAGGGTCAGTGAGTGAGGGGGCGTGGACTGAGAGTCGGTGAGTGAGGGAGGGTACTGAGATTCGGTGAGTGAAGGGGGACAGAGAGTCGGTGAGCATGGGGGGGACTGAGAGTCGGTGAGTGAGGGTGGACTAAGGGTCAGTGAGTGAGGGGGGGACTAAGAGTCGGTGAGTGAGGGGGGACTGAGAGTCGGTGAACGAGGGGGGACTGAGGGTCAGTGAGTGAGGAGGGGACAGAGAGTCGGTGAGTGAGGGGGGACTAAGGGTCAGTGAGTGAGGTGGGGACTAAGAGTCGGTGCGTGAGGGGGGACTGAGAGTCGGAGAGTGAGTGGTGGAACTGAGATTCGGCGAGTGAGGGGGGGACCGGGAGTTGGTGAGTGAGGGTGGGACTGAGAGTCGGTGAGTGAGGGTGGGACTGAGAGTCGGAGAGTGAGTGGTGGAACTGAGATTCGGCGAGTGAGGGGGGGACCGGGAGTTGGTGAGTGAGGGTGGGACTGAGAGTCGGTGAGTGAGGGGCGGACTGAGAGTCGGTGAGTGAGGTGGGGGACGGAGGATCGGTGAGTGAGGGGGGGAATGAGAGCCAGCGAGTGAGGGGGGGACTGAGAGCGAGTGAGTGAGGGGGGGACTGAGAGTCGGTGAGTGAGAGGGGGGCTGAGGGTCGGAGTGCGAGGGGGGAACTGAGAGTCGGTGAGTGAGGCGGGGCAGAGAGTTGGTGAATGGGTGGGGGAACTCAGATTCAATGAGTGAGGGGGGCGGAAATGAGGGTCGGTAGGTGAGGGGGAGACTGAGAGTCGGTGAGTGAGGGGGGGGACTGAGAGTTGGAGAGTGAGGGGGGGACTGAGGGTGGGTGAGTGAGGGGGGGACTGAGGGTGGGTGAGTGAGGGGGGACAGAGAGTCGGTGAGTGAGGGGGGAACTGAGTGTCGGTGAGTGAGGGGGGGACTGAGAGCCGGTGAGTGAGGGCGGTCTGAGGGTCGGTGAGAGAGGAGGGGACTGAGAGTCGGTGAGAGAGGAGGGGACTGAGAGTCGGTGAGAGAGGAGGGGACTGAGAGTCGGTGAGAGAGGAGGGGACTGAGAGTCGGTGAGAGAGGCGGGGACTGAGAGTCGGCGAATGAGGAGGGGACTGAGAGTCGGCGAATGAGGAGGGGACTGAGAGTCGGTGAGAGAGGAGGGGACTGAGGGTCGGCGAATGAGGAGGGGACTGAGAGTCGGCGAATGAGGAGGGGACTGAGAGTCGGTGAGAGAGGAGGGGACTGAGGGTCGGTGAGTGAGGGGGCGGACTGAGAGTCGGTGAGCAACGGGGGGCGACTGCGAGTCGGTGAGTGAGGGGGGGGCGACTGAGGGTCGGTGAGTGAGTGGGGGGGGACTGAGATTCGGTGAACGAGGGGGGACTGAGGGTCAGTGAGTGAGGAGGGGACGGAGAGTCGGTGAGTGAGGGGGGACTGAGGGTCAGTGAGTGAGGGGGCGCAGACTGAGAGTCGGTGAGCATGGGGGGGACTGAGAGTCGGTGAGTGAGGGGGGGGGACTGGGAGTTGGTGAGCATGGGGGGCAATGAGAGTCGCTGAGCGAGGGGCAATGAGAGTCGGTGAGTGAGGGGCGGACTGAGGGTCGGTGAGTGAGCGGGGGACTGAGAGTTGGTGAGTGAGGGGCGGACTGAGAGTCGGTGAGTGAGGGGGGGGACTGAGAGTCGGTGAGTGAGGGGGGGAATGAGAGCGAGTGAGTGAGGGGGAGACTGAGAGTCGGTGAGTGAGAGGGGGGCTGAGGGTCGGAGTGCGAGGGGGGACTGAGAGTCGGTGAGTGAGGCGGGGCAGAGAGTTGGTGAATGGGTGGGGGAACTCAGATTCAATGAGTGAGGGGGGCGGAAATGAGGGTCGGTAGGTGAGGGGGAGACTGAGAGTCGGTGAGTGGGGGGGGGACTGAGAGTCGGTGAGTGAGGAGGGACTGAGAGTCGGTGAGTGAGGTGGGACTGAGAGTCTGTGAGTGAGGCGGGGACTGAGAGTCGGTGAGAGAGGAGGGGACTGAGAGTCGGTGAGAGAGGAGGGGACTGAGAGTCGGCGAATGAGGAGGGGACTGAGAGTCAGTGAGTGAGGGGGGGACTGAGAGTCGGTGAGCGAGGGGGGGGCGACTGCGTGTCGGTGAGTGAGGGGGGGGCGACTAAGGGTCGGTGAGTGAGTGGTGGGTGACTGAGAGTTGGTGAACGAGGGGGGACTGAGAGTCAGTGAGTGAGGAGGGGACTGAGAGTCGGTGAGTGAGGGGGGACAGAGAGTCGGTGCGTGAGGGTGGGACTGAGAGTCGGAGAGTGAGTGGTGGAACTGAGATTCGGTGAGTGAGGGGGGGACCGGGAGTTGGTGAGTGAGGGTGGGACTGAGAGTCGGAGAGTGAGTAGTGGAACTGAGATTCGGCGAGTGAGGGGGGGACCGAGAGTCGGTGAGTGAGGGGGGATGGACTGGGAGTCGGTGACTGAGGGGGGCAATGAGAGTCGGTGAGTGAGGGGCGGACTGAGAGTCGGTGAGTGAGGGGGGGACTGAGAGTCGGTGAGTGAGGGGGGGACTGAGCGTCGGTGAGTGGGGGGGACTGAGAGTCGGTGAGTGAGGGCGCGGGGACTGAGACTTGGTGAGTGAGGAGGGACAGAGATTCGGTGAGTGAGGGGGTCTGAAGTTCGGTGAGTGAGGAGGGGAATGAGAGTCGGTGAGTGGGGGGGGGACTGGGAGTCGGTGAGTGAGTGGGGGGAATGAGAGTCGGTGAGTGAGTGGGGGGACTGAGAATCGGTGAGTGAGGGGGGAACTTAGGGTCGGTGAGTGAGGGGGGGACTGAGAGTCGGTGAGTGAGGTGGGAACTCAGGATCGGTGAGTGACGGGGGCACTGAGAGTCGGTGAGTGAGGGGGGGACAGAGAGTCGGTGAGTGAGGGGGGGGATGGAGAGTCGGTGAGTGAGGGGGGGTGGGAGAGTCGGTGAGTTAGGGGGGGACTTACGATCGGTGACTGAGGGGAGACAGAGATTCGGTGAGTGACGGGGGGACTGAGAGTCGTTGCGTGAGGTGGGAACTGAGAGTCGGTGAGCAGGGGGAGGACTGAGAATCGGTGACTGAGGTGGGGACTAAGAGTCGGTGAGTGATGTGGGACTGAGAGTGGGTGAGTGAGGGGCGAAATGAGGGTTGGTGACTGAGAGGGGGACATAGGGTCGGTGAATGTGGGGGGGACTGAGTGAGGGTGAGTGGAGGGGGGGAACTGAGAGTCGGTGAGTGAGGTGGGGACTGAGTGTCGGTGAGTGAGGGGGGGACTGAGATTCGGTGAGTGAGGGGGGACTGAGGGTCGGTGAGTGTTGGGGGGTACTGAGGGTCGGTGAGTGTTGGGGGGGACTGAGAGTCGGTGAGTGAGGAGGGGAATGAGAGTCGGTGAGGAGGGGGGGACTGAAAGTCGGTGAGTGGGGGGGACTGAGAATCGGAGTGAGGGGAGGGACTGGGAGTTGGTGAGTGAGGGGGAACTGAGAGTCGGTGAGAGAAGGGGAGGGACAGAGAATCGGTGAGTGAGGGGGGAACGTAAGGTCAGTGAGTGAGGGGGGGACTGAGAGTCGGTGAGTGAGGAGGGGGACTGAGAATCATTGAGCGGGGGGGGACTGAGCGTCGGTGAGTGGGGTGGACTGAGAGGTGGTGAGTGAGGGGGTTCTGAGAGTCGGTGAGTGAGGGCGTGGGGACTGAGACTTGGTGAGCGAGGAGGGTCAGAGATTCGGTGAGTGAGGGGTTCTGAAGTTCGGTGAGTGAGGAGGGGAATGAGAGTCGGTGAGTGGGGGGGGACTGGGAGTCGGTGAGTGAGTGGGGGGAATGAGAGTCGGTGAGTGAGTGGGGGGACTGAGAATCGGTGAGTGAGGGGGGAACTTAGGGTCGGTGAGTGAGGGGGGGACTGAGAGTCGGTGAGTGAGGTGGGAACTCAGGATCGGTGAGTGACAGGGGCACTGAGAGTCGGTGAGTGAGGGGGGGACAGAGAGTCGGTGAGTGAGGGGGGGGGGAATGGAGAGTCGGTGAGTGAGGGGGGGTGGGAGAGTCAGTGAGTTAGGGGGGGACTTACGATCGGTGACTGAGGGGAGACAGAGATTCGGTGAGTGACGGGGGACTGAGAGTCGTTGCGTGAGGTGGGAACTGAGAGTCGGTGAGCAGGGGGAGGACTGAGAATCGGTGACTGAGGTGGGGACTAAGAGTCGGTGAGTGATGTGGGACTGAGAGTGGGTGAGTGAGGGGCGAAATGAGGGTTGGTGACTGAGAGGGGGACATAGGGTCGGTGAATGTGGGGGGGACTGAGTGAGGGTGAGTGGAGGGGGGGACTGAGAGTCGGAGAGTGAGGTGGGGACTGAGAGCCGGTGAGTGAGGGCGGTCTGAGAGTCAGTGAGTGAGGGGCGGACTGAGAGTCGGTGAGTGAGGGGGGGGACTGAGAGTCGGTCAGTGAGGGGGGGATTGAGAGTCGTTGAATTAGGGGGGTCTGAGATTCATTGAGTTAGGGGGGGACTTAGGGTTGGTAAGTGAGGGGTTTCTGGGAGTCAGGGAGTTGGGGGGGGACTTACGGTAGGTGAGTGAGGGGGGACAGAGATTCGGTGAGTGAGGGGAGGGACGGAGGGTCGGTGAATGAGGGGGGGACCGAGGGTCGGTGAGTGCGTGGGGACTGAGGGTCGGTGAGTGAGGAGGGGGACTGAGAATCGTTGAATGAGGGGGGAACTGAGAGTCGGTGAGTGAGGGAGGTCTGAGAGTCGGTGAGCGTGTGGGGGGGACTGAGAGTCGGTGAGAGAGGGGGTTCTGAAAGTCGGTGAGTGAGGGGGCGGGGAATGAGAGTTGGTGAGTGAGGAGGGACAGAGATTCGGTGTGTGGGGGGGGGGTACTGAGGGTCGGTGAGTGTTGGGGGGGACTGAGAGTCGGTGAGTGAGGGAGGTTACTGGGAGTCGGTGAGTGAGGGGGGAATGAGAGTCGGTGAGTGAGGGGGGGACAGACAATCGGTGTGTAAGGGGGGAACTTAGGGTCGCTGAGTGAGGGGGGGACTGAGAGTCGGTGAGCGGGGGGGGACTGAGCGTCGGTGAGTGGGGGGGACTGAGAGTCGGTGAGTGAGGGGGTTCTGAGAGTCGGTGAGTGAGGGCGCGGGGACTAAGTCTTGGTGAGTGAGGAGGGACAGAGATTCGGTGAATGAGGGGGTCTGAAGGTCGGTGAGTGAGGAGGGGAATGAGAGTCGGTGAGTGGGGGGGGACTGAGAGTCGGTGTGTGCGGGAAGGACTGAGGGTCGGTGAGTGAGGGGGGGACTGAGAGTCGGTGAGTGAAGGGGGGGACTGAGAATCATTGAGTGAGGGGAGGGACTGAGAGTCGGTGAGTGAGGGGGGACTTAGTGTGGGTGAGTGAGGGGGGGACTGAGGGTCGGTGAGTGCGGTGGAACTGAGTGTGGGTGAGTGAGGGGGGGACCGAGAGCCGGTGGGTGAGGGAGGTCTGAGAGTCGGTGAGTGTGGGGGGGACTGAGAGTCGGTGAAAGAGGGGGTTCTGAGAGTTGGTGAGTGAGGGGGCGGTGACTGAGAGTTGGCGAGTGAGGAGGGGCAGAGATTCGGTGAGTGAGGGGGGCCTGAGGGTCGGTGAGTGTTGGGGGGGACTGAGAGTCGGTGACTGAGGAGGGGAATGAGAGTCGGTGAGGAGGGGGGGACTGAAAGTCGGTGAGTGGGGGGGACTGAGAATCGGAGTGAGGGGAGGGACTGGGAGTTGGTGAGTGAGGGGGAACTGAGAGTCGGTGAGAGAGGGGGAGGGACAGAGAATCGGTGAGTGAGGGGGGGAACGTAAGGTCAGTGAGTGAGGGGGGGACTGAGAGTCGGTGAGTGAGGGGGGGACGGAGGGTCGGTGAGTGAGGGGGGACTGAGAGTCGGTGAGTGAGCGGTGGACTGAGAGTCGGTGAGTGAGGGGGGGACGGAGGGTCGGTGAGTGAGGGGGGACTGAGAGTCGGTGAGTGAGGGGGTGACTGAGAGTCGGTGAGTGAGGGGGGGGACTGAGAGTCAGTGGGTGAGGGAGGGACTGAGAGTGGGTAGGGGAGGGGGGGAATGAGAGTTGGTGAGTGAGGGTGATCTGAGGGTCGGTGACTGTGGGTGGAGGAACTGAGAGTCGGTGAGTTGGGGGGGACTGAAGGTCGGTGAGTGAGTTGGGGATTGAGAGTCCGTGAGTGAGGGGGGGACGGAGAGTCGGTGAGTGAGGGGGGACTGAGAGTCGGTGAGTGAGGTGGGGACTGAGAGTCGGTGAGTACGGGGGGGACTGAGAGTCGGTGAGTAATGGGGGTGGGCGTTGGTGAGTGGGGGGGACGGAGAGTCAGTGAGTGAGGGGGGGACTGAGAGTCGGAGTGAGGGGAGGGACTGGGAGTTGGTGAGTGAGGGGGAACTGAGAGTCGGTGAGAGAGGGGGAGGGACAGAGAATCGGTGAGTGAGGGGTGAACGTAAGGTCGGTGAGTGAGGGGGGGACTGAGAGTCGGTGAGTGAGGGGGGACAGTGAGTCGGTGAGTGAGGGGGAGGACTCAGTGTCGGTGACGGAGGGGAGGACTGATAATCGGTGTGTGAGGGGGGGACTGAGATTCGGTGAGTGAGGGGGGAGACGGAGGGTCGGTGAGTGAGGGGGGGACCGAGGGTTGGTGAGTGCGGGGGGACTGAGGGTCGGTGAGTGAGGAGGGGGACTGAGAATCATTGAGTGAGGGGGGAACTGAGAGTCGGTGAGCAGGGGGGGGGACTGAGCGTCGGTGAGTGGGGGGGACTGAGAGTCAGTGAGTGAGGGGGTTCTGAGAGTCGGTGAGTGAGGGCGCGGGGACTAAGACTTGGTGAGTGAGGAGGGACAGAGTTTCGGTGAATGAGGGAGTCTGAAGGTCGGTGAGTGAGGAGGGGAATGAGAGTCGGTGTGTGCGGGAAGGACTGAGGGTCGGTGAGTGAGGGGGGGACTGAGAGTCGGTGAGTGAGGGGGGACTAAGAGTCGGTGAGTGAAGGGGGGGACTGAGAGTCGGTGAGTGAAGGGGGACTGAGAGTCGGTGAGTGAGGGGGGGGACTGAGAATCAGTGAGTGAGGGGGGACTGAGTGTCGGTGAGTGAGGGGGGGACTGAGGGTCGGTGAGTGTGGGGGAACTGAGTGTCGGTGAGTGAGGGGGGGACTGAGAGCCGGTGAGTGAGGGAGGTCTGAGAGTCGGTGAGTGTGGGGAGGACTGAGAGTCGGTGAAAGAGGGGGTTCTGAGAGTTGGTGAGTGAGGGGGCGGTGACTGAGAGTTGGCGAGTGAGGAGGGACAGAGATTCGGTGAGTGAGGGGGGCCTGAGGGTCGGTGAGTGTTGGGGGGTACTGAGAGTCGGTGAGTGTTGGGGGGGACTGAGGGTCGGTGAGTGAGGAGGGGAATGAGAGTCGGCGAGTAGGGGGGGTACTGAGAATCGGTGAGTGAGGAGGGGAATGAGAGTCGGTGAGGAGGGGGGGACTGAAAGTTGGTGAGTCGGGGGGACTGAGAATCGGAGTGAGGGGAGGGACTGGGAGTTGGTGAGTGAGGGGGAACTGAGAGTCGGTGAGAGAGGGGGAGGGACAGAGAATCGGTGAGTGAGGGGGGAACGTAAGGTCAGTGAGTGAGGGGGGGACTGAGAGTCGGTGAGTGAGGAGGGGGACTGAGAATCATTGAGCGGGGGGGAACTGAGCGTCGGTGAGTGGGGGGGACTGAGAGTCGGTGAGTGGGGGGGACTGAGAGTCGGTGAGTGAGGGGGTTCTGAGAGCCGGTGAGTGAGGGCGCGGGGACTGAGACTTGGTGAGTGAGGAGGGACAGAGATTCGGTGAGTGAGGGGGTCTGAAGGTCGGTGAGTGAGGAGGGGAATGAGAGTCGGTGAGTGGGGGGGGGACTGGGAGTCGGTGAGTGAGTGGGGGGACTGAGAATCGGTGAGTGAGGGGGGAACTTAGGGTCGGTGAGTGAGGGGGGGACTGAGAGTCGGTGAGAGAGGAGGGGACTGAGAGTCGGTGAGAGAGGAGGGGACTGAGAGTCGGCGAATAAGGAGGGGACTGAGAGTCGGTGAGTGAGGGGGGGACTGAGGGTCAGTGAGTGAGGGGGCGGACTGAGAGTCGGTGAACGACGGGGGGCGACTGCGAGTCGGTGAGTGAGGGGGGGGGCGACTGAAGTTCGGTGAGTGAGTGGGGGGGGACTGAGAGTCGGTGAACGAGGGGGGACTGAGGGTCAGTGAGTGAGGAGGGGACGGAGAGTCGGTGAGTGAGGGGGGACTGAGGGTCAGTGAGTGAGGGGGCGTGGACTGAGAGTCGGTGAGCGAGGGAGGGTACTGAGATTCGGTGAGTGAAGGGGGACAGAGAGTCGGTGAGCATGGGGGGGACTGAGAGTCGGTGAGTGAGGGTGGACTAAGGGTCAGTGAGTGAGGTGGGGACTAAGAGTCGGTGAGTGAGGGGGGACAGAGAGTCGGTGCGTGAGGGTGGGACTGAGAGTCGGAGAGTGAGTGGTGGAACTGAGATTCGGCGAGTGAGGGGGGGACCGGGAGTTGGTGACTGAGGGGGGCAATGAGAGTCGGTGAGTGAGGGGCGGACTGAGAGTCAGTGAGTGAGGGGGGGACTGAGAGTCGGTGAGCGAGGTGGGGGACTGAGAGTCGGTGAGTGAGGGGGGGAATGAGAGCCAGCGAGTGAGGGAGGGACTGAGAGCGAGTGAGTGAGGGGGGGACTGACAGTCGGTGAGTGAGAGGGGGGCTGAGGGTCGGAGTGCGAGGGGGGAACTGAGAGTCGGTGAGTGAGGCAGGGCAGAGAGTTGGTGAATGGGTGGGGGGAACTCAGATTCAATGAGTGAGGGGGGGTGGAAATGAGGGTCGGTAGGTGAGGGGGAGACTGAGAGTCGGTGAGTGAGTGGTGGAACTGAGAGTCGGTGAGTGAGGGGGGGACTGAGAGTCGGTGAGTGAGGGGGGGACTGAGAGTCGGTGAGTGAGGGGGAGGACTCAGTGTCGGTGACGGATGGGAGGACTGATAATCGGTGTGTGAGGGGGGGACTGAGATTCGGTGAGTGAGGGGGGGGGATGGAGGGTCGGTGAGTGAGGGGGGGGACCGAGGGTCGGTGAGTGCGGGGGGACTGAGGGTCGGTGAGTGAGGAGGGGGAATGAGAATCATTGAGTGAGGGGGGAACTGAGAGTCGGTGTGTGCGGGAAGGACTGAGAGTCGGTGAGTGAGGGGAGGGACTGAGAGTTGGTGTGTGCGGGAAGGACTGAGAGTCGGTGAGTGAGGGGAGGGACTGAGAGTTGGTGTGTGCGGGAAGGACTGAGAGTCGGTGAGTGAGGGGAGGGACTGAGAGTCGGTGAGTGGGGGGGGACTGAGGGTCGGTGAGTGAAGGGGGGACTGAGAGTCGGTGAGTGAAGGGGGACTGAGAGTCGGTGAGTGAGGGGGGGACTGAGGGTCGGTGAGTGAGGAGGGGAATGAGAGTCGGTGAGGAGGGGGGGACTGAAAGTCGGTGTGTGGGGGGGACTGAGAATTGGAGTGAGGGGAGTTACTGGGAGTTGGTGAGTGAGGGGGAACTGAGAGTCGGTGAGAGAGGGGGAGGGACAGAGAATCGGTGAGTGAGGGGGGAACGTAAGGTCGGTGAGTGAGGGGGGGACTGAGAGTCGGTGAGTGAGGAGGGGGACTGAGAATCATTGAGCGGGGGGGGACTGAGCGTCGGTGAGTGGGGGGGACTGAGAGTCGGTGAGTGAGGAGGTTCTGAGAGTCGGTGAGTGAGGGCGCGGGGACTGAGACTTGGTGAGTGAGGAGGGACAGAGATTCGGTGAGTGAGGGGGTCTGAAGGTCGGTGAGTGAGTGGGGGGACTGAGAATCGGTGAGTGAGGGGGGGACTTAGGGTCGGTGAGTGAGGGGGGGACTGAGAGTCGGTGAGTGAGGTGGGAACTCAGGATCAGTGAGTGACGGGGGCAGTGAGAGTCGGTGAGTGAGGAGGGGACTGAGAGTCGGCGAATGAGGAGGGGACTGAGAGTCGGTGAGTGAGGGGGGACTGAGGGTCAGTGAGTGAGGGGGCGGACTGAGAGTCGGTGAACGAGGGGGGACTGAGGGTCAGTGAGTGAGGAGGGGACGGAGAGTCGGTGAGTGAGGGGGGACTGAGGGTCAGTGAGTGAGGGGGCGTGGACTGAGAGTCGGTGAGCGAGGGATGGTACTGAGATTCGGTGAGTGAAGGGGGACAGAGAGTCGGTGAGCATGGGGGGGACCGAGAGTCGGTGAGTGAGGGTGGACTAAGGGTCAGTGAGTGAGGGGGGGACTAAGAGTCGGTGAGTGAGGGGGGGACTGAGAGTCGGTGAGTGAGAGTGGGACAGAGAGTCGGAGAGTGAGTGGTGGAACTGAGATTCGGCGAGTGAGGGGGGGGACCGGGAGTTGGTGAGTGAGGGTGGGACCGAGAGTCGGTGAGTGAGGGGGGGGGGACTGGGAGTCGGTGACTGAGGGGGACAATGAGAGTCGGTGAGTGAGGGGTGGACTGAGAGTCGGTAAGTGAGGGGCGGACTGAGAGTCCGTGAGTGATGGGGGGACTGAGAGTCGGTGAGCGAGGTGGGGGACTGAGAGTCGGTGAGTGAAGGGGGGAATGAGAGCCAGCGAGTGAGGGGGGGACTGAGAGCGAGTGAGTGAGGGGGGACTGAGAGTCGGTGAGTGAGAGGGGGGCTGAGGGTCGGAGTGTGAGGGGGGAACTGAGAGTCGGTGAGTGAGGCGGGGCAGAGAGTTGGTGAATGGGTGGGGGAACTCAGATTCAATGAGTGAGGGGGGTGGAAATGAGGGTCGGTAGGTGAGGGGGGGACTGAGAATCAGTGAGTGAGGGGGGACTGAGTGTCGGTGAGTGAGGGGGGGACTGAGAATCAGTGAGTGAGGGGGGACTGAGAGTCGGTGAGTGAGGGGGGGACTGAGAATCAGTGAGTGAGGGGGGACTGAGTGTCGGTGAGTGAGGGGGGACTGAGAGTCAGTGAGTGAGGGGGGGACTGAGAGTCGGTGAGTGTGGGGGGGACTGAGAGTCGGTGAAAGAGGGGGTTCTGAGAGTTGGTGAGTGAGGGGGCGGTGACTGAGAGTTGGCGAGTGAGGAGGGACAGAGATTCGGTGAGTGAGGGGGGACTGAGGGTCGGTGAGTGTTGGGGGGGACTGAGGGTCGGTGAGTGTTGGGGGGGACTGAGAGTCGGTGAGTGAGGAGGGGAATGAGAGTCGGTGAGGAGGGGGGACTGAAAGTCGGTGTGTGGGGGGGGACTGAGAATTGGAGTGAGGGGAGTTACTGGGAGTTGGTGAGTGAGGGGGAACTGAGAGTCGGTGAGAGAGGGGGAGGGACAGAGAATCGGTGAGTGAGGGGGGAACGTAAGGTCGGTGAGTGAGGGGGGGGACTGAGAGTCGGTGAGTGAGGAGGGGGACTGAGAATCATTGAGCGGGGGGGACTGAGCGTCGGTGAGTGGGGGGTACTGAGAGTAGGTGAGTGAGGTGGTTCTGAGAGTCGGTGAGTGAGGGCGCGGGGACTGAGACTTGGTGAGTGAGGAGGGACAGAGATTCGGTGAGTGAGGAGGGGAATGAGAGTCGGTGAGTGGGGGGGGGGACTGGGAGTCGGTGAGTGAGTGGGGGGAATGAGAGTCGGTGAGTGAGTGGGGGGACTGAGAATCGGTGAGTGAGGGGGGAACTTAGGGTCGGTGAGTGAGGGGGGGACTGAGAGTCGGTGAGTGAGGTGGGAACTCAGGATCGGTGAGTGACGGGGGGACTGAGAGTCGGTGAGTGAGGGGGGGGGGATGGAGAGTCGGTGAGTGAGGGGGGGTGGGAGAGTCGGTGAGTTAGGGGGGGACTTACGATCGGTGACTGAGGGGAGACAGAGATTCAGTGAGTGACGGGGGGACTGAGAGTCGTTGCGTGAGGTGGGAACTGAGAGTCGGTGAGCAGGGGGAGGACTGAGAATCGGTGACTGAGGTGGGGACTAAGAGTCGGTGAGTGATGTGGGACTGAGAGTGGGTGAGTGAGCGGCGAAATGAGGGTTGGTGACTGAGAGGGGGACATAGGGTCGGTGAATGTGGGGGGGACTGAGTGAGGGTGAGTGGAGGGGGGGGACTGAGAGTCGGTGAGTGAGGTGGGGACTGAGAGCCGGTGAGTGAGGGCGGTCTGAGAGTCGGTGAGTGACGGGGGGGACTGAGAGTCGGTGAGTGACGGGGGGGACTGAGAGTCGGTCAGTGAGGGGGGGACTGAGAGTCGTTGAATTAGGGGGGTCTGAGATTCATTGAGTTAGGGGGGGACTTAGGGTTGGTGAGTGAGGGGTTTCTGGGAGTCAGGGAGTTGGGGGGGGACTTACGGTAGGTGAGTAAGGGGGGACAGAGATTCGGTGAGTGAGGGGAGGGACGGAGGGTCGGTGAATGAGGGGGGGACCGAGGGTCGGTGAGTGCGTGGGGACTGAGGGTCGGTGAGTGAGGAGGGGGACTGAGAATCGTTGAGTGAGGGGGGGACTGAGAGTCGGTGAGAGAGGGGGTTCTGAAAGTCGGTGAGTGAGGGGGCAGGGAATGAGAGTTGGTGAGTGAGGAGGGACAGAGATTCGGTGTGTGAGGGGGGGGGTACTGAGGGTCGGTGAGTGTTGGGGGGGACTGAGAGTCGGTGAGTGAGGAGGGGAATGAGAGTCGGTGAGTAGGGGGGGTACTGAGAATCGGTGAGTGAGGGAGGTTACTGGGAGTCGGTGAGTGAGGGGGGAATGAGAGTCGGTGAGTGAGGGGGGGACAGACAATCGGTGTGTAAGGGGGGAACTTAGGGTCGCTGAGTGAGGGGGGGACTGAGAGTCGGTGAGTGAGCGGGGGACTGAGAGTCCGTGAGTGAGGGGGGGGACGGAGAGTCGGTCAGTGAGGTTGGGACAGAGAGTCGGTGAGTTAGGGGGGTCTGAGTCATTTAGTTGGGGGGGGACTTAGCGTTGGTGAGTGAGGGGGGTCTGGGAGTCAGGGAGTTGGGGGGGGACTTACTGTCGGTGACTGAGGGGGGACAGAGATACGGTGAGTGAGGGGGGGACGGAGGGTCGGTGTGTGACGGGGGGACTAAGAGTCGGTGAGTTGGGGGGGACTGAAGGTCGGTGAGTGAGGTGGGGATTGAGAGTCCGTGAGTGAGGGGGGACAGTGAGTCGATGAGTGAGGGGGAGGACTCAGTGTCGGTGACGGAGGGGAGGACTGATAATCGGTGTGTGAGGGGGGGACTGAGATTCGGTGAGTGAGGGGGGGGACGGAGGGTCGGTGAGTGAGGGGGGGACCGAGGGTCGGTGAGTGCGGGGGGACTGAGGGTCGGTGAGTGAGGAGGGGGACTGAGAATCATTGAGTGAGGGGGGAACTGAGAGTCGGTGAGCGGGAGGGGGACTGAGCGTCGGTGAGTGAGGAGGGACAGAGAGTCGGTGAGTGAGGGGGTTCTGAGAGTCGGTGAGTGAGGGGGGGACTGAGAGTCGATGAGAGAGGTGGGGGACTGAGAGTCGATGAGAGAGGGGGGGAATGAGAGCGAGTGAGTGAGGGGGGGACTGAGAGTCGGTGAGTGAGAGGGGGGCAGAGAGTTGGTGAATGGGTGGGGGAACTCAGATTCAATGAGTGAGGGGGGCGGAAATGAGGGTCGGTAGGTGAGGGGGAGACTGAGAGTCGGTGAGTGGGGGGGGGACTGAGTGTCGGTGAGTGAGGGGGGGACTGAGAGTCGGTGAGTGAGGGGGGTACTGAGAATCAGTGAGTGAGGGGGGACTGAGTGTCGGTGAGTGAGGGGGGGACTGAGAGTCGGTGAGTGAGGGAGGTCTGAGAGTCGGTGAGTGAGGGGGGTACTGAGAATCAGTGAGTGAGGGGGGACTGAGTGTCGGTGAGTGAAGGGGGGACTGAGAGTCGGTGAGTGAGGGGGGGTACTGAGAATCAGTGAGTGAGGGGGGACTGAGAGTCGGTGAGTGAGGGAGGTCTGAGAGTCGGTGAGTGAGGGAGGTCTGAGAGTCGGTGAGTGAGGGAGGTCTGAGAGTCGGTGAGTGAGGGGGGGGGACTAAGAATCAGTGAGTGTGGGGGGGACTGAGAGTCGGTGAGAGAGGGGGTTCTGAGAGTCGGTGAGTGTGGGGGGGACTGAGAGTCGGTGAAAGAGGGGGTTCTGAGAGTTGGTGAGTGAGGGGGCGGTGACTGAGAGTTGGCGAGTGAGGAGGGACAGAGATTCGGTGAGTGAGGGGGGACTGAGGGTCGGTGAGTGAGGTGGGGATTGAGAGTCCGTGAGTGAGGGGGGACAGTGAGTCGATGAGTGAGGGGGAGGACTCAGTGTCGGTGACGGAGGGGAGGACTGATAATCGGTGTGTGAGGGGGGGGACTGAGATTCGGTGAGTGAGGGGGGGGACGGAGGGTCGGTGAGTGAGGGGGGGACCGAGGGTCGGTGAGTGCGGGGGGACTGAGGGTCGGTGAGTGAGGAGGGGGACTGAGAATCATTGAGTGAGGGGGGAACTGAGAGTCGGTGAGCGGGAGGGGGACTGAGCGTCGGTGAGTGAGGAGGGACAGAGAGTCGGTGAGTGAGGGGGTTCTGAGAGTCGGTGAGTGAGGGGGGGACTGAGAGTCGATGAGAGAGGTGGGGGACTGAGAGTCGATGAGAGAGGGGGGGAATGAGAGCGAGTGAGTGAGGGGGGGACTGAGAGTCGGTGAGTGAGAGGGGGGCTGAGGGTCGGAGTGCGAGGGGGGGACTGAGAGTCGGTGAGTGAGGCGGGGCAGAGAGTTGGTGAATGGGTGGGGGAACTCAGATTCAATGAGTGAGGGGGGCGGAAATGAGGGTCGGTAGGTGAGGGGGAGACTGAGAGTCGGTGAGTGGGCGGGGGACTGAGTGTCGGTGAGTGAGGGGGGGACTGAGAGTCGGTGAGTGAGGGGGGTACTGAGAATCAGTGAGTGAGGGGGGACTGAGTGTCGGTGAGTGAGGGGGGGGACTGAGAGTCGGTGAGTGAGGGAGGTCTGAGAGTCGGTGAGTGAGGGGGGGTACTGAGAATCAGTGAGTGAGGGGGGACTGAGTGTCGGTGAGTGAAGGGGGGACTGAGAGTCGGTGAGTGAGGGGGGTACTGAGAATCAGTGAGTGAGGGGGGACTGAGAGTCGGTGAGTGAGGGAGGTCTGAGAGTCGGTGAGTGAGGGAGGTCTGAGAGTCGGTGAGTGAGGGAGGTCTGAGAGTCGGTGAGTGAGGGGGGGACTAAGAATCAGTGAGTGTGGGGGGGACTGAGAGTCGGTGAGAGAGGGGGTTCTGAGAGTCGGTGAGTGTGGGGGGGACTGAGAGTCGGTGAAAGAGGGGGTTCTGAGAGTTGGTGAGTGAGGGGGCGGTGACTGAGAGTTGGCGAGTGAGGAGGGACAGAGATTCGGTGAGTGAGGGGGGACTGAGGGTCGGTGAGTGTTGGGGGGGACTGAGGGTCGGTGAGTGTTGGGGGGGACTGAGGGTCGGTGAGTGAGGTGGGGATTGAGAGTCCGTGAGTGAGGGGGGGACGGAGAGTCGGTGAGTGAGGGGGGACTGAGAGTCGGTGAGTGAGGTGGGGACTGAGAGTCGGTGAGTGAGGTGGGGACTGAGAGTCGGTGAGTACGGGGAGGACTGAGAGTCGGTGAGTGAGGGGGGCGACTGGGAGTCGATGAATGAGGGGGGGACTGAGAGTTGGTGAGTACGGGGGGGACTGAGAGTTGGTGAGTGAGGTGGGGACTGAGAGTCGGTGAGTACGGGGGGGACTGAGAGTTGGTGAGTAAGGGGGGCGGGCGTTGGTGAGTGGGGGGGGATGGAGAGTCAGTGAGTGAGGGGGGGACTGAGAGTCGGAGTGAGGGGAGGGACTGGGAGTTGGTGAGTGAGGGGGAACTGAGAGTCGGTGAGAGAGGGGGAGGGACAGAGAATCGGTGAGTGAGGGGGGAACGTAAGGTCGGTGAGTGAGGGGGGGACTGAGAGTCGGTGAGTGAGGGGGAGGACTCAGTGTCGGTGACGGAGGGGAGGACTGATAATCGGTGTGTGAGGGGGGGACTGAGATTCCGTGAGTGAGGGGGGGGACGGAGGGTCGGTGAGTGAGGGGGGGACCGAGGGTCGGTGAGTGAGGGGGGGACCGAGGGTCGGTGAGTGCGGGGGGACTGAGGGTCGGTGAGTGAGGAGGGGGACTGAGATTCATTGAGTGAGGGGGGAACTGAGAGTCGGTGAGCAGGGGGGGGACTGAGCGTCGGTGAGTGGGGGGGACTGAGAGTCGGTGAGTGAGGGGGTTCTGAGAGTCGGTGAGTGAGTGCGCGGGGACTAAGACTTGGTGAGTGAGGAGGGACAGAGATTCGGTGAATGAGGGAGTCTGAAGGTCGGTGAGTGAGGAGGGGAATGAGAGTCGGTGAGTGGGGGGGGAGACTGGGAGTCGGTGAGTGAGGGGGGGAATGAGAGCCGGTGAGTGAGTGGGGGGACTGAGAATCGGTGAGTGAGGGGGGATCTTAGGGTCGGTGAGTGACGGGGGGACTGAGAGTCGGTGAGTGAGGGGGGGACGGAGATTCGGTGAGTGAGGAGGGGACTGCGAGTCGGTGAGTGACGGGGGGACTGAGTGTCGGTGAGTTAGGGGGGTCTGAAATTCAGTGAGTGAGGGAGGACTTAGGGTCGGTGAGTGAGGGGGGGACTTAGGGTCGGTGAGTGAGGGGGGACTTAGGGACGGTGGTTGGGGGGGATTCAGACTCGGTGAGTGAGGGCCCACTTAGGGTCGGTGACTGAGGGGGCACAGAGATTCGGTGAGTGGGGGGGGTCTGGGAATCGGTGAGTGAGGGGGGACAGACAGTCGATGAGTGAGGGGGTGTCTGAGAGTCGGTGAGCGAGGGGGAGGACTCAGTGTCGGTGAGGGAGAAGGTGGGACAGCGATTCGGTGAGTGAGGGGGGGACTGAGAGTCGGTGAGTGAGGGGGGACAGTGAGTCGGTGAGTGAGGGGGAGGACTCAGTGTCGGTGACGGAGGGGAGGACTGAGAATCGGTGTGTGAGGGGGGACTGAGATTCGGTGAGTGAGGGGGGGGACGGAGGGTCGGTGAGTGAGGGGGGGGACGGAGGGTCGGTGAGTGCGGGGGGACTGAGGGTCGGTGAGTGAGGAGGGGGACTGAGAATCATTGAGTGAGGGGGGAACTGAGAGTTGGTGAGTGAGGGGGACTGAGAGTCGGTGAGTGAGGAGGGACAGAGATTCGGTGAGTGAGGGGTCTGAAGGTCGGTGAGTGAGGAGGGGAATGAGAGTCGGTGAGGGGGGGGCACTGGGAGTCGGTGAGTGAGGGGGGGAATGAGAGTTGGTGAGTGAGGGGGGGTCTGAGAATCGGTGAGTGAGGGGGGAACTTAGAGTCGGTGAGTGAGGTGGGAACTCAGGATCGGTGAGTGACGGGGGGACTGCGAGTCGGTGAGTGACGGGGGGACTGAGTGTCGGTGAGTTAGGGGGGTCTGAAATTCAGTGAGTGAGGGGGAACTGAGAATCGGTGAGTGAGGGGGAGGGACAGAGAATCGGTGAGTGAGGGGGGAACGTAGGGTCGGTGAGTGAGGGGGGGACTGAGAGTCGGTGAGTGATGGGGGAACTAAGGATCGGTGAGTGACAGGGTGATTGAGAGTCGGTGAGTGAGGGGGGGACTGCGAGTCAGTGAGTGACGGGGGGACTGAGAATCATTGAGTGAGGGGGGAACTGAGACTCGGTGAGTGAGGGGGAGGGACAGAGAATCAGTGAGTGAGGGGGGAACGTAGGGTCGGTGAGTGAGGTGGGGACTGAGGGTGGGGGAGTGAGGTGGGGACGGAGAGTCGGTGAGTGGGGGGGACTGAGCGTCGGTGAGTGAGGTGGGGGACTTTGGGACAGTGGTTGGGGGGGGATTCAGACTCGGTGAGTGAGGGGCCACATAGGGTCGGTGACAGAGGGGGCACAGAGATTCGGTGAGTGAGGGGGTCTGGGAGTTGGTGAGTGAGGAGGGACAGAGAGTCGTTGAGTGAGAGGGGGTCTGAGAGTCGGTGAGCGAGGGGGAGGATTCAGCGTCGGTGTGTGAGGGGTGGACTCAGATTCGGTGAGTGAGGGGGGACTGAGAGTCGGTGAGTGAGGGGGGACTGAGAGTCGGTGAGTGAGGGGGCGACTGAGAGTCGGTGAGTGAGGAGGGACTGAGAGTCAGTGAGTGAGGGGGGACTTAGGGATGGTGGTTGGGGGGGGATTCAGACTCGGTGAGTGAGGGGCCACTTAGGGTCGGTAACTGAGGGGGCACAGAGATTCGGTGAGTGAGGGGGGTCTGGGAGTCGGTGACTGAGGGGGGACAGACAGTCGATGAGTGAGGGGGGGTCTGAGAGTCGGTGAGCGAGGGGGAGGACTCACTGTGGGTGAGGGAGGGGGTGGGACAGCGATTCGGTGAGTGAGGAGGGACTGAGAGTCGGTGAGTGAGGGGGGACAGTGAGTTGATGAGTGAGGGGGAGGACTCAGTGTCGGTGACGGAGGGGAGGACTGATAATCGGTGTGTGAGGGGGGGACTGAGATTCGGTGAATGGGGGGGGGACGGAGGGTCGGTGAGTGAGGGGGGGACCGAGGGTCGGTGAGTGCGGGGGGACTGAGGGTCGGTGAGTGAGGAGGAGGACTGAGAATCATTGAGTGAGGGGGGGACTGAGAGTCGGTGAACAGGGGGGGGACTGAGCGTCGGTGAGTGAGGGGGTTCTGAGAGTCGGTGAGTGAGGGGGTTCTGAGAGTCGGTGAGTGAGGGCGCGGGAACTGAGACTTGGTGAGTGAGGAGGGACAGAGATTCGGTGAGTGAGGGGGTCTGAGGGTCGGTGAGTGTTGGGGGGGACTGAGAGTCGGTGAGTGAGGGGGGGACGGAGATTCGGTGAGTGAAGGGGGGACTGCGAGTCAGTGAGTGACGGGGGGACTGAGTGTCGGTGAGTTAGAGGGGTCTGAAAGTCAGTGAGTGAAGGGGGACTTAGGGTCGGTGAGTGAGGGGGGACTTAGGGTCGGTGAGTGACGGGGGGACTGAGAGTCGGGGAATGAGAGGGGACTTAGGGTCGGTGAGTGAGGGGGGACGGAGAGTCGGTGAGTGAGGGGGGACTGAGCGTCGGTGAGTGAGGTGGGGGACAGCGATTTGGTAAGTGAGGGGGGACTGAGGTTTGGTGAGTTAGGGGGGAATTAGGTTCGGTGAGTGAGTTCTGAGAGTCAGAGAGTGAGGGGGGACTTAGGGTCGTTGAGTGAGGGGGGACAGAGATTCGGTGAGTGAGGCGGATCTGAGAGTCGTTGAGGGAGGGGGGACAGTGAATCGGTGAATGAGGGGGGAGTCTGAGGGTCGGTGAGTGAGGGAAGGACTGAGAGTCGGTGAGTGAGGGAGGACTGAGAGTCGATGAGTGAGGGGGGGACTGAGAGTCGGAGAGTGAGGGAGGGACTGAGAGTCGGTGAGTGAGGGGGGGGACAGAGAGTCGGTGAGTGAGGGGGGGGATGGAGAGTCGGTGAGTGAGGGGGGGAGGGAGAGTCGGTGAGTTAGGGGGGGACTTACGATCGGTGACTGAGGGGAGACAGAGATTCGGTGAGTGACGGGGGGACTGAGAGTCGGTGAGTGACGGGGGGGACTGAGAGTCGGTCAGTGAGGGGGGGACTGAGAGTCGTTGAATTAGGGGGGTCTGAGAGTCATTGAGTTAGGGGGGACTTAGGGTTGGTAAGTGAGGGGTTTCTGGGAGTCAGGGAGTTGGTGGGGGACTTACGGTAGGTGAGTGAGGGGGGACAGAGTTTCGGTGAGTGAGGGGAGGGACGGAGGGTCGGTGAATGAGGGGGGGACCGAGGGTCGGTGAGTGCGTGGGGACTGAGGATCGGTGAGTGAGGAGGGGGACTGAGAATCGTTGAGTGAGGGGGGAACTGAGAGTCGGTGAGTGAGGGAGGTCTGAGAGTCGGTGAGCGTGTGGGGGGGACTGAGAGTCGGTGAGAGAGGGGGTTCTGAAAGTCAGTGAGTGAGGGGGCAGGGACTGGGAGGTGGTGAGTGAGGAGGGACAGAGATTCGGTGTGTGAGGGGGGGCTACTGAGGGTCGGTGAGTGTTGGGGGGGACTGAGAGTCGGTGAGTGAGGGAGGTTACTGGGAGTCAGTGAGTGAGGGGGGAATGAGAGTCGGTGAGTGAGGGGGCGACAGACAATCGGTGAGTAAGGGGGGAACTTAGGGTCGCTGAGTGAGGGGGGGACTGAGAGTCGATGAGTGAGCGGGGGACTGAGAGTCCGTGAGTGAGGGGAGGGACGGAGAGTCGGTCAGTGAGGTTGGGACAGAGAGTCGGTGAGTTAGGGGGGTCTGAGTCATTTAGTTGGGGGGGGACTTAGCGTTGGTGACTGAGGGGGGGTCTGGGAGTCAGGGAGTTGGGGGGGGACTTACTGTTGGTGACTGAGGGGGGACAGAGATACGGTGAGTGAGGGGGGGACTGAGAGTCGGTGAGTGAGGGGGGGGGACTGAGAGTCAGTGGGTGAGTGGGGGACTGAGAGTGGGTGGGGGAGGGGGGGAATGAGAGTTGGTGAGTGAGGGTGATTTGAGGGTCGGTGACTGTGGGTGGAGGAACTGAGAGTAGGTGAGTTGGGGGGGACTTAGGGTCGGTGAGTGAGGGGGTACTCAGGGTCGGAGTGTGAGGGGGGGACTGAGAGTCGGTGAGTTGGGGGGGACTGAAGGTCGGTGAGTGAGGGGGGGATTGAGAGTCCGTGAGTGAGGGGGGGACGCAGAGTCGGTGAGTGAGGGGGGACTGAGAGTCGGTGAGTGAGGTGGGGACTGATAGTCGGTGAGTTAGGGGGCGTGCTGAGAGACGGTGAGTGAGGGGGGGACTGAGAGACGGTGAGTGAGGGGGGGACTGAGAGTCGGTGAGTACGGGGAGGACTGAGAGTCGGTGAGTGAGGAGGGACTTAGGGTCGGTGAGTGAGGGGGGGACTGAGCGTCGGTGAGTGAGGGGGGGAACGAGAGCCAGTGAGGGAGGTGTGGGACTGAGAGTCGGTGAGTGAGGGGGGGAATGAGAGTCGGTGAGTGAGGGGGGGAACTGAGAGTCGGTCAGTTAGGGGGGGACCGAGAGTCGGTGAGTAAGGGGGTGACTGAGAGTCGGTGAGTGAGGGGGGGACTGAGCGTCAGTAAGTGAGGGGGGGGACTTAGGGTCGTTGTGTTGGGGGGGGAACTGAGAGTCCGTGACTGAGGAGGGGACAGAGGGTCGGTGAATGTTGGGTGTCTGAGTGTGGGTGAGTGAGGGGGGGACTGAGGGTCGGTGACTGAGGGGGGGACATAGGGTCGGTGAGTGAGGGGGGCACTGAGAGTCGGTGAGTGAGGGGGGTCTTACAGTCGGTGAGTGAGGGGAGGGACAGAGGGTCGGTGAGTGAGGGGGGGTACTGAGAGTCGGTGAGTGAGGGGGGGGACTGAGAGTGGGTGAGTGAGGGGGGGACTGAGGGTCGGTGACTGAGGGGGGGACATAGGGTCGGTGAGTGAGGGGGGCACTGAGAGTCGGTGAGTGAGGGGGGTCTTACAGTCGGTGAGTGAGGGGAGGGACAGAGGGTCGGTGAGTGAGGGGGGGTACTGAGAGTCGGTGAGTGAGGGGGGGGGACTGAGAGTCGGTGAGTGAGGGGGAGACTGAGAGTCGGTGAGTAAGGTGAGGTCTCAGAATCAGTGAGTGAGGGGGGGTAGTGGGAGTCGATCAGCGAGGGTGGACTGAGAGTCGGTGAGTGAGGGGGGTACTGAGAGTCGGTGAGTGATGGGCGGACTGAGTGTCGGTGAGGGGGGTGGACTGAGAGTTGGTGAGTGAGGGGCGAACTGAGAGTCGGTGACTGGGGGGGGGACGGAGGGTCGGTGAGTGAGAGGGGGACCAAGGGTCGGTGAGTGCGGGGGGACTGAGGGTCGGTGAGTGAGGGGGGAACTGAGAGTCGGTGAGCAGGGGGAGGACTGAAAATCGGTGACTGAGGTGGGGACTGAGAGTCGGTGAGTGATGTGGGACTGAGAGTGGGTGAATGAGGGGGGGACTGAGGGTCGGTGACTGAGGGGGGGACATAGGGTCGGTGACTGTGGGGGGGACTGAGTGTGGGAGAGTGGGGGGGGACTGAGAGTCGATGAGTGAGTGTGTTCTGAGAGTCGGTGAGTTAGGGGGGGGAATTAGGGTCGGTGAGTGAGGGGGCACAGAGATTCTGTGAGTGAGGGGGGTCTGGGAGTCGGTGAGTGAGGTGGGACAGAGAGTCGGTGAGTGAGGGGGGGTCTGAGGGTCGGTGAGTGAATGGGAGAACTCAGTATCGGTGAGGGAGGGGGTGGTACAGCGATTTGGTGAGTGAAGGGGGTACTGAGGGTCGGTGAGTGAGTGGGGGGAATTAGGGTCGGTGAGTGAGGGGGGTCTGAGTCGGTGAGTGGGGGGGAATTAGGGTCGGTGAGTGAGGGGGTTCTGAGAGACAGAGAGTGAGGGAGACTTAGGGTCGGTGAGTGAGGGGGGACAGAGATTCGGTGAGTGAGGGGGGTCTGAGTGTCGGTGAGTGGGGGGGGAATGAGGGTCGGTGACTGAGGGGGGACATTGGGTCTGTGAGTGAGGGGGAGACTGAGAGTCGGTGAGTGAGGTGGGGGTCTGAGCGTCAGTGAGTAGGGGGGGCACTGAGAATCGGTGAGTGAAGGGGGGGACTGAGAGTCGGTGAGTGAGGGGGGGAATGAGAGTCGGTGAGTGAGGGGGGGACTGAGAGTCGGTCAGTTAGGGGGGGACCGAGAGACGGTGGGTGAGGGGGTGACTGAGAGTCGGTGAGTGAGGGGGGGACTGAGAGTCGGTCAGTTAGGGGGGGACCGAGAGACGGTGGGTGAGGGGGTGACTGAGAGTCGGTGAGTGAGGGGGGATTGAGAGTAGGTGAGTGATGGGGGACTGAGAGTCGCAGACAGAGGGGGGGACTGAGAGTCAGTGCATGGTGGGGGGACTGAGAGTCGGTGAGTAAGGGGGGGGACTGAGAGTCGGTGAGTGAGGGGGGACTGAGAATCGATGAGTGAGGGGGGACTGAGAATCGGTGAGTGAGGGGGGGACTGAGTGTCGGTGAGTGAGGGCAGGGACCGAGAGCCGGTGAGTGAGGGCAGTCTGAGAGTCGGTGACTGAGGGGGGGACAGATGGTCGGTGAATGTTGGCGGGACTGAGTGTGGGTGAGTGAGGCCGGTCTGAGAGTCGGTGAGTGAGGGTGAGTATGAGTGTCTGTGATTGAAGGGGGACTGTGAGTCGATGAGTGAGGGGGTCTGAGGGTCGGTGCGTGGGGGGGACTGAGAATCGGTGAGTGACGGGGGGACTGAGAGTCGGTGAGTGAAGGGGGGACTGAAAGTCAGTGAGTGAGGGGGGGACTTAGGGTCGGTGAATGAGGAGGGACTTAGGGTCGGTGAGTGAGGGGGGGACTGAGCGTCGGTGAGTGAGGTGGGAGACTGAGAGTCGGTGAGTGAGGGGGGCACTGAGAGTCGCTGAGTGAGGTGGGGGACAGCGATTCAGTGAGTGAGGAGGGGACTGAGGGTCGGTGAGTTAGGGGGGAATTAGGTTCGGTGAGTGACGTCTGAGAGTCAGAGAGTGAGGGGGCACTTAGGGTCGGTGAGTGAGGGGGGCCAGAGATTCGGTGAGTAAAGGGGGGACTGAGAGTCGGTGAGTGTGGGGGGGACAGAGAGTCGGTGAGTGAGGGGGGGACTTAGAGTCGGTGAGTGTGGGGGGGACTGAGAGACGGTGACTGAGGGGAGGACTGAGAGTCGGTGAATGTTGGGGGTCTGAGAGTGGGTGAGTGAAAGGGGTGTCTGAAAGTCGGTCAGTGAGGGTGGTCTGAGGGTGGGTGAGTCCGGGGGCGGGGGGGACCCGAGAGTCGGTGAGTGAGGGGGGGACTGAGGGTCGGTGAGTGAGGGAGGGACTGAGAGTCGGTGAGTAGGTGGGAACTGAGAGTCGTTGAGTGAGGGGGGGACTGAGAGTCGGTGAGTGAGGGTGGTATTGAGAGTCGGTGAGTGAGAGGGGGACTGAGAGTCAGTGAGTGAGGGGGGTACTGAGAGTCGGTGAGTGAAGGGGGACTTAGGGTCGGTGAATGAGGAGGGACTTAGGGTCGGTGAGTGAGGGGGGGACTGAGCGTCGGTGAGTGAGGTGGGAGACTGAGAGTCGGTGAGTGAGGGGGGCACTGAGAGTCGCTGAGTGAGGTGGGGGACAGCGATTCAGTGAGTGAGGAGGGGACTGAGGGTCGGTGAGTTAGGGGGGAATTAGTTTCGGTGAGTGACGTCTGAGAGTCAGAGAGTGAGGGCGCACTTAGGGTCGGTGAGTGAGGGGGGCCAGAGATTCGGTGAGTAAAGGGGGGACTGAGAGTCGGTGAGTGAAGGGGGGACTGAGAGTCGGTGAGTGTGGGGGGGACAGAGAGTCGGTGAGTGAGGGGGGGGACTTAGAGTCGGTGAGTGTGGGGGGGACTGAGAGACGGTGACTGAGGGGGGGACTGAGAGTCGGTGAATGTTGGGGGTCTGAGAGTGGGTGAGTGAAAGGGGTGTCTGAAAGTCGGTCAGTGAGGGTGGTCTGAGGGTGGGTGAGTCCGGGGGCGGGGGGGACCCGAGAGTCGGTGAGTAGGTGGGAACTGAGAGTCGTTGAGTGAGGGGGGGACTGAGAGTCGGTGAGTGAGGGTGGTATTGAGAGTCGGTGAGTGAGAGGGGGACTGAGTGTCAGTGAGTGAGGGGGGTACTGAGAGTCGGTGAGTGAAGGGGGGACTGTGAGTCGGTGAGTGAGGGGGGGACTGAGAGTCGGCGAGTGAGCGGGGTACTGAGAGTAGGCGAGTGAGAGAGGAACTGAGAGTCGGGGAGTTAGGTGGGTCTGAGAGTCGGTCAGTTAGGGGGGGAATTAGGGTCGGTGAGTGAGGTGGGTCTGAGAGTCGGTGAGTGAGGGGGTCTGGGAGTCGGTGAGTAAGAGGGGACTGGGAGTTGGTGAGTGAGGGGGGGAACTGAGATTCGGTGACTGAGGTGGGGACTGAGAGTCGGTGTGTCAGGGGGGACTGAGAGGCGGTGAGTGAGTGAGGGGACTGAGAGTCGATGAGTGAGGGGGGAATTAGGGATGGTGAGTGTGGGGGGGGCTGAGAGTTGGTGAGTGATGGGGGTTCTGAGAGTGGGGAGTGATGGGGGTTCTGAGAGTCGTTGAGTGTGGGGGCGAATGAGGGTCGGTGACAGAGGGGGTGACTGAGAGTCGGTGATTGAGGGGGGCAGTGAGAGTCGGTGACTGAGGCGGGGAGCGAGAGTCGGTGAGCGAGGAGGGGGAATAAGAGTCGGTGAGTGAGGGGAGACGTAAGGTCGGTGAGTGTGGGTGGGACTGAGAGTCGGTGAGTGAGGGAGGGATTGAGAGTCGGTGAGTGAGGGGGGGACTGAGAGTCGGTGAGTGAGGGGGGACTGAGAGGCGGTGAGTGAGGGGGGGAATTGAGAGTGGGTGAGTGAGGGGGGTCTGAGCGTCAGTGTGTGAGGGGTGGACTGCGAGTCGATGAGTGAGGGGGCGACTGAGAGTCTGTGAGTGAGGGGGGTACTGAGAGTCTGTGAGTGAGGGGTGTACTGAGAGTCTGTGAGTGAGGGGGGACTGAGATTCGATGAGTGTGGGGGTGTGCAGAGTTGGTGAGCGAGGGGGGGACTTAGGGACGGTGAGTGAGGGGGGGACTGAGAGTCGGCGAGTAAGGGGGCTACTGAAAGTAGGCGAGTGAGGGAGGGACAGAGATTTGGTGAGTTAGGTGGGTCTGAGTGTTGGTCAGTTAGGGGAGGAATTAGGTTCGGTGAGTGAGGTGGGTCTGAGAGTCGGTGAGTGAAGGGGGGGACTTATGTTCAGTGAGTGAAGGTGGGTGACTGAGGGTCAGTGAGTGAGGGGGGACTGAGGGTCAGTGAGTGAGGGGGGGATTGAGAGTCAGGAAGTGATGGGGAGACTGAGAGTCGGTGAGTGGTGTCGGGGGTCTGACAGTCGGGGAGTGAGGGGGGGACTGTGAGTCGGTGAGTGAGGTGGGGACTGAGAGTCTGTGAGTGAGGGGGGGACAGAGAGTCCGTGAGTGATGGGGGGACTGAGAGTCGGGGAGTGAGGGGGGACTGAGAGTCGGTGAGTGAGGGGGGACTGAGAGTCGGTGAGTGAGGGGGGTCTGAGGGTCGGAGACTGAGGTGGGACTGAGGGTCGGAGACTGAGGTGGGACTGAGAGGCGGTGAGTGAGGGGGGGATTGAGAGTGGGTGAGTGAGGGGTGTTTGAGCGTCACTGAGTGAGGGGGGGCTGAGGGCCCGTAAGTGAGGGGGGGGGACTGAGAGTCGGTGAGTGAGGGGGTGACTGAGAGTCGGCGAGTGAGCGGGGTACTGAAAGTAGGCGAGTGAGGGAGGGACAGAGATTTGGTGAGTTAGGTGGGTCTGAGTGTTGGTCAGTTCGGGGGGGAATTAGGTTCAGTGAGTGAGATGGGTCTGAGTCAGTGAGTGAATGGGGGGACTTAGGTTCGGTGAGTGACGGGGGTGACTGAGGGTCAGTGAGTGAGGGGGGGACTGAGGGTCAGTGAGTGAGGGGAGGATTGAGTGTCAGGAAGTGATGGGGAGACTGAGAGTCGGTGAGTGCTGGGTGGGTCTGACAGTCGGGGAGTGAGGGGGGGTACTGTGAGTCGGTGAGTGAGGGGGGTACTGAGAGTCTGTGAGTGAGGGGGGGACTGAGATTCGGCGAGTGAGCGGGCTACTGAGAGTAGGCGAGTGAGAGAGGGACTGAGAGTTGGGGAGTTGGTGGGTCTGAGATTCGGTCAGTTAGGGGGGGAATTAGGGTGGGTCAGTGAGGTGGGTCTGAGAGACGGTGAGTGAGGGGGGGCTGAGATTTGGTGAGTTTGGGGGTTGCAGAGTCGGTGAGTGATGGGGGTACTTAGGTTCGATGAGTGAGGGGGGACTGAGAGTCGGTGAGTGAGGGGGTGACTGAGAGTCGGCGAGTGAGCGGTGTACTGAGAGTAGGCGAGTGAGGGAGGGACTGAGAGTCGGGGAGTGATGGGGAGACAGAGAGTCGGTGAGTGAGTGGGGGACAGAGAGTCGGTGAGTGAGGGGGGGACTGAGAGTAGGCGAGTGAGGGAGGGACTGAGAGTCGGGGAGTTAGGTGGGTCTGAGAGTCGGTCAGTTAGGGAGGGAATTAGGTCCGGTGAGTGAGTGGGGGACTGAGAGTCGGTGAGTGAGTGGGGGACTGAGAGTCGGTGTTTCAGGGGGGACTGAGAGGCGGTGAGTGAGTGAGGGGACTGAGAGTCGATGAGTGAGGGGGGAATTAGGGACGATGAGTGTGGGGGGGGCTGAGAGTCGGTGAGTGATGGGGGTTCTGAGAGTGGGGAGTGATGGGGGCTCTGAGAGTCGTTGAGTGTGATGGCGAATGAGGGTCGGTGATTGAGGGGGGCAGTGAGAGTAGTTGACTGAGGCGGGGAGCGAGAGTCGGTGAGCGAGGAGCGGGAATACGAGTCGGTGAGTGTGGGGAGACGTAAGGTCGGTGAGTGTGGGTGGGACTGAGAGTCGGTGAGTGAGGGGGGACTGAGAGTCGGTGAATGAGGTGGGGACAGAGAATCGGTGAGTGAGGGGGGGACAGAGAGTCGGTGAGTGAGGGGGGGACTGAGACGCGGTGAGTGAGGGGGGAATTGAGAGTGGGTGAGTGAGGGGGGTCTGAGCGTCAGTGTGTGAGGGGTGGACTGTGAGTCGGTGAGTGAGGGGGTACTGAGAGTCTGTGAGTGAGGGGGGACTGAGATTGGATGAGTGTGGGGGTGTGCAGAGTTGGTGAGCAAGGGGGGGACTTAGGGACAGTGAGTTAGGGGGGGACTGAGAGTCGGCGAGTAAGGGGGCTACTGAAAGTAGGCGAGTGAGGGAGGGACAGAGATTTGGTGAGTTAGGTGGGTCTGAGTGTTGGTCAGTTAGGGGAGGAATTAGGTTCGGTGAGTGAGGTGGGTCTGAGAGTCGGTGAGTGAATGGGGGGACTTATGTTCGGTGAGTGAAGGGGGGTGACTGAGGGTCAGTGAGTGAGGGGGGGACTGAGGGTCGGAGACTGAGGTGGGACTGAGAGTCGGTGAGTGAGGGGGGGATTGAGAGTGGGTGAGTGAGGGGGGGACTGTGAGTCGGTGAGTGAGGGGGGACTGAGAGTCTGTGAGTGAGGGGGGACTGAGATTTGGTGAGTGTGGGGGGGTGCAGAGTCGGTGAGTGAGGAGGGACTTAGGGTCGGTGAGTGAGGGGGGGACTAAGAGTCGGTGAGTGAGGGGGTTACTGAAAGTAGGCGAGTGAGGGAGGGACTGAGAGTCGGTGAGTTAGGTGGGTCTGAGTGTCGGTCAGTTAGGGGGGGAATTAGGTTCGGTGAGTGAGGTGGGTCGGAGAGTCGGTGAGTGAATGGGGGGACTTAGGTTCAGTGAGTGACGGGGGGTGACTGAGGGTCAGTGAGTGAGGGGGCGACTGAGGGTCAGTGAGTGAGGGTGGGATTTAGAGTCAGGAAGTGATGGGGAGACTGAGAGTCGGTGAGTGGGGTGTGGGTCTGACAGTCGGGGAGTGAGGGGGGGACTGTGAGTCAGTGAGTGAGGGGGGGACTGAGAGTCTGTGAGTGAGGGGGGGACTGAGAGTCTGTGAGTGAGGGGGGACTGAGATTCAGTGAGTGTTGGGGGCTGCAGAGTCGGTGAGTGATGGGGGGACTTAGGTTCGGTGAGTGAGGTGGTGACTGAGACTCGGCGAGTGAGCGGGGTACTGTGAGTAGGCGAGTGAGGGACGAACGGAGAGTCGGTCAGTTGGGGGGGAATGTAGGTCCGTGAGTGAGGTGGGTCTGAGAGTCGGTGAGTGAAGGGGGGGATGTAGGTTCGGTGAGTGACGGGGATGACTGAGGGCCAGTGAGTGTGGGGGGGACTGAGGGTCAGTGATTGAGGGGCGTCTGAGCGTCTGTGAGAGAGAGGGGTGGCCGAGGGTGGGTGAATGAAGGGGGGGGAGCGAGAATCGGTGAGCGAGGGGTTGGAATAAGAGTCGGTGAGTTTGGGCGGACTTAGATCCGGTGAGAGTTGGGGGGGACTGACTGTCGGTGAGTGAGGAGGGTACTGAGAATAGGTGAGTGAGGGGGGGACTGAGAGTCGGTGAGTGATGGGGGGACAGAGAGTCGGTGAGTGAGGGGGGGACAGAGAATCATTGAATGAGGGGGCTACTGAGGGTCGGTGAGTGAGGTTGGACTGAGAGTCGGTGAGTGTGGGGTGGACTGAGAGTCGGTGAGTGAGGGGGGTACTGAGAGTGGGTGAGTGAGGGAGGTCTGAGGGTCAGTGAGTGAGGGGAGGACTGAGGGTCAGTGAGTGAGGGGGGGACTGAGAGTCAGGAAGTGATGGGGAGACTGAGATTCGGTGAGTGGGGGGTGGGTCTGACAGTCGGGGAGTGAGGGGGGTACTGAAAGTCAGTGAGTGAGGGGTGACTGAGAGCCTGTGAGTGAGGGAATGTCTGAGAGTCGGTGAGTGAGGGGGTCTGGGAGTCGGTGAGTAAGAGGGGACTGGGAGTCGGTGAGTGAGGGGAGGAACTGAGAGTCGGTGACTGAGGGGGGGACTGAGAGTCGGTGACTGAGGGGGGGACTGAGAGTCGGTGAGTGAGGGGGGGACTGAGAGTCGGTGACTGAGGGGGGGACTGAGAGTCGGTGAGTGAGGGGGGAATTAGGGACGGTGACTGTGGGGGGGCTGAGAGTCAGTGAGTGAGGGTGGGATTGAGAGTTGGTGAGTGAAGGGGCGACAGAGTCGGTGAGTGAGGGGCGGAGTGAGAGTCAGTGAGTGAGTGGGGGACTGAGTTGGGGAGTGATGGGGGTTCTGAGAGACGTTGGTTGTGGGGGCGAATGAGGGATGGTGACTGAGGGGGGGACTGAGAGTCGGCGATTGAGGGGGGGCAGTGAGAGTTGGTGACTGAGGGGGGGAGCAAGAGTCGGTGAGCGAGGAGGGGGACTGAGAGTCTGTGAGTGAGGGGGGGACTGAGAGTCTGTGAGTGAGGGGGGGACTGAGAGTCTGTGAGTGAGGGGGGACTGTGATTCGGTGAGTGTGAGGGGGTGCAGAGTCGGTGAGTGAGGGGGGGACTTAGGTTCGGTGAGTGAGGGGGGACTGAGAGTCGTTGAGTGAGGGGGTGACTGAGAGTCGGCGAGTGAGGGGGGTACTGAGAGTCGGTGAGTGAGGGGGGACTGAGAGTCGGTGAGTGAGGGGGCACTGAGAGTCGGTGAATGAGGGGGGGACTGTGGTTCGGAGACTGAGGTGGGACTGAGAGTCGGTGAGTGAGGGGGGGATTGAGAGTGGGTGAGTGAGGGGAGGTGCAGAGTCGGTGAGTGAGGGGGGGACTTAGGGTCGGTGAGTGAGGGGGGGACTGAGAGTCGGTGAGTGAGGGGGTGACTGAGAGTCGGCGAGTGAGGGGGGGACTGAGAGTCGGTGAGTGAGGGGGGGACGGAGAGTCGGCGAGTGAGGGGGGGACTGAGAGTAGGCGAGTGAGTGAGGGACTGAGAGTCGGGGAGTTAGGTGGGTCTGAGAGTCGGTCAGTTAGGGGGGGAATTAGGGTCGGTGAGTGAGGTGGGTCTGAGAGTCGGTGAGTGAAGGGGGGACAGAGAGTCGGTGAGTGAGGGAGGGACTGAGAGTCGGTGAGTGAGGTGGGTCTGAGAGTCGGTGAGTGAGGGGGGGGACTGAGGGTCGGAGCCTGAGGTGGGACTGAGAGGCGGTGAGTGAAGGGGGGACTGAGGGTCAGTGACTGAGGGAGGGATTGAGAGTCAGGAAGTGACGGGGGGACTGAGAGTCGGTGAGTGGGGGGGGGTGGGTCTGAGAGTCAGTGAGTGAGGGGGGACTGAGAGCCTGTGAGTGAGGGAGTGTCTGAGAGTCGGGGAGTGAGGGGGTGACTGAGAGTCAGTGAGTGAGGGGGGACTGAGAGCCTGTGAGTGAGGGAGTGTCTGAGAGTCGGTGAGTGAGGGGGGCACTGAGAGTTGGTGACAGAGGGGGGGATTGAGATTCAGTAAGTGACGGGGGGACTGAGAGTTGGTGAGTGAGGGGGGGACTGAGAGTCGGTGAGTGAGTGGTGCGGTGTGAGTCGGTGAGTGGGGGGATAGGAGCGAGAGTCGGTGAGTGAGGGGTGCAGTGTGAGTCGTTGAGTGGCGGGGGGGAGCGAGAGTCGGTGAGTGAGTGTGGGACTGCAAGACGGTGAGTGAGTGGGGGACTGAGAGTCGATGAGTGAGGGGGGACAGAGAGTCGGTGAGTGGGGGGGGACTGTGAGTCGGTGAGTGAGGGGGTGACTGAGAGTCTGTGAGTGAGGGGGGAACTGAGAGTCTGTGAGTGAGGGGAGACTGAGATTCGGTGACTGTGGGGGGGTGCAGAGTCGGTGAGTGACGGGGGGACTTAGGGTCGGTGAGTGAGGGGGGACTGAGAGTCGGTGAGCGAGGGTGTGTCTGAGAGTCGGTGAGTGAGCAGGGGAACTGAGAGTCGGTGAGTGAGGGGGGACTGAGAGTCGGTGAGTGAGGGGGGCATTGAGAGTCGGTGACTGAGGGGGGGAGCGAGAGTCGGTGAGCGAGGAGCGGGAATAAGAATCGGTGAGTGAGGGGGGACTTAAGGTCGGTGAGTGTGGGTGGGACTGAGAGTCGGTGAGTGAGGGAGGGATTGTGAGTTGGTGAGTGAGGGGGGGACTGAGAGTCGGTGAGTGAGGGAGTGTCTGAGAGTCGGTGAGTGAGGGGGGCACTGAGAGTTGGTGACAGAGGGGTGACTGAGAGTCGTTGAGTGAGGGGGGTTACTGGGAGTCGGTGAGTGAGGCGGGGACTGAGAGACAGTGAGTGAGGGGGGACTCAGATTCGGTGATTGGGGGGGGGTGCCGAGTCGGTGAGTGATGGGGGGACTAAGGGTCAGTGAGTGAGGGGGGGATTGAGATTCAGTAAGTGACGGGGGGACTGAGAGTTGGTGAGTGACGGGGGTGACTGAGAGTCAGTGAGTGAAGAGGGGACTGAGGGTCACTGACTGAGGGAGGGATTGAGAGTCAGGAAGTGACGGGGGGACTGAGAGTCGGTGAGCGGGGTGGGTGGGTCTGAGAGTCGGGGAGTGAGGGGGTTACTGAGAGTCAGTGAGTGAGGGGGGACTGAGAGCCTGTGAGTGAGGGAGTGTCTGAGAGTCGGTGAGTGAGGGGGGGACTGAGAGTTGGTGACAGAGGGGGGAACTGAGAGTCGTTGAGTGAGGGGAGTTACTGGGAGTCGGTGAGTGAGGCGGGGACTGAGAGACAGTGAGTGAGGGGGGACTCAGATTCGGTGAGTGAGGGGGGGCTGCTGAGTCGGTGAGTGAGGGGGGGACTTAGGGTCGGTGAGTGAGGGGGGACTGAGAGTCGGTGAGCGAGGGTGTGTTTGAGAGTCGGTGAGTAAGGGGGTCTGGGAGTCAGTGAGTGAGGGGGGACTGGGAGTCGGTGAGTGAGGGTGTGTTTGAGAGTCGGTGAGTGAGGGGGTCTGGGAGTCAGTGAGTGAGGGGGGACTGGGAGTCGGTGAGTGAGCGGGGGAACTGAGAGTCGGTGAGTGAGGGGGGGACTTAGAGTCGGGGAGTGAGGGGGTGACTGAGTCGGGGAGTGAGGGGAGTACTGAGAGTCTTTGAGAGAAGGGAGTACTGAGTGTTGGTGAGTGATGGGGGTTCTGAGAGTCGTTGAGTGTGGGGGGTACTGAGGGTCGGTGACTGAGGGGGGGACTGAGAGTCGGTAAGGGAGGGGGGGCAGTGAGAGTCGGAAACTGAGGGGTGAGCGAGAGTCGGTGAGTGAGGAGAGGGAGTAAGAGTCGGTGAGAGTGGGGGTGACTTAGGGTCGGTGAGTGAGGGGGGACTGAGAGTCGGTGAGTGAGGGGGTGACTGAGAGTCGGCGAGTGAGGGAGGGACTGAGAGTCGGTGAGATAGGTGGGTCTGAGAGTCGGTCAGTTAGGGGGGGATTTAGAACAGAATTACCTGGAAAAACTCAGCAGGTCTGGCAGCATCAGCGGAGAAGAAAAGAGTTGACGTTTCGAGTCCTCATGACCCTTCGACAGAACTCGAACTCAAGTTCTGTCGAAGGGTCATGAGGACTCGAAACGTCAACTCTTCTTCTCCGCCTATGCTGCCAGACCTGCTGAGTTTTTCCAGGTAATTCTGTTTTTGTTTTGGATTTCCAGCATCCGCAGTTTTTTTGTTTTTATATATAAGGGGGGGAATTAGGGTCGGTGAGTGAGGTGGGGCTGAGA
This sequence comes from Carcharodon carcharias, assembly GCF_017639515.1. Lineage (NCBI taxonomy): Eukaryota > Metazoa > Chordata > Chondrichthyes > Lamniformes > Lamnidae > Carcharodon > Carcharodon carcharias. Next base: position 85,861,364 of record NC_054485.1, read on the forward strand.
GTCGGTGAGGGAAGGGGGGACTTAGGTTCGGTGAGTGAGGTGGGGACTGAGAGTCAGTGAGTGAGGGGGGGATTGAGATTCAGTAAGTGACGGGGGGGACAGAGAGTTGGTGAGTGAGGGGGGGACTGAGAGTCGGTGAGTGAGGGGTGCGGTGTGAGTCGGTGAGTGGGGGGGATGGGAGCGAGAGTCGGTGAGTGAGGGGTGCAGTGTGAGTCGGTGAGTGGCGGGGGGGGAGCGAGAGTCGGTGAGTGAGTGTGGGACTGCGAGACGGTGAGTGAGTGGGGGACGGAGAGTCGATGAGTGAGGGGGGACAGAGAGTCGATGAGTGGGGGGGGACTGTGAGTCGGTGAGTGAGGGGGGGACTGAGAGTCTGTGAGTGAGGGGGGAACGGAGAGTCTGAGTGAGGGGGGACTGAGATTCGGTGAGTGTGGGGGGGTGCAGAGTCGGTGAGTGATGGGGGGACTTAGGGTCAGTGAGTGAGGGGGGACTGAGAGTCGGTGAGTGAGGGGGTGACTGAGAGTCGGCGAGTGAGGGGGGTACTGAGAGTAGGCGAGTGAGGGAGAGACTGAGAGTCGGTGAGTTAGGTGGGTCTGAGAGTTGGTCAGTTAGGGGGGGAGTTAGGATCGGTGAGTGAGGTGGGTCTGAGAGTCGGTGAGTGAAGGGGGGGACTTAGGTTCAGTGAGTGAAGGGGGGTGACTGAGGGTCAGTGAGCGAAGGGGGGACTGAGGTTCAGTGACTGAGGGAGGGATTGAGAGTCAGGAAGTGACGGGGGGACTGAGAGTCGGTGAGTAAGAGGGGACTGGGTGTCGGTGAGTGAGGGGGGAACTGAGAGTCGGTGAGTGAGGGGGAGAACTGAGAGTCGGTGAGTGAGGGGGGAACTGAGAGTCGGTGCATCGGGGGAACTGAGAGTCGATGAGTGAGGCGGGAATTAGGTTCAGTGTGTGTCGGGGGGACTGAGAGTCGGTGAGTGAGGGTGAGATTGAGAGTCGGTGAGTGAGGGGGTGACTGAGAGTCGGCGAGTGAGGGGGGTACTGAGAGTAGGAGAGTGAGGGAGGGACTGAGAGTCGGTGAGTTAGGTGGGTCTGAGTGTCGGTCAGTTGGGGGGCAATTAGGGTCGGTGAGTGAGGTGGGTCTGAGAGTCGGTGAGTGAAGCGGGGGACATAGGTTCGGTGAGTGACGGGGGTGACTGATGGTCAGAGAGTTAGAGGGGGATTGAGAGTCAATAAGTGACAGGGGGACTGAGAGTCGGTGAGTGAGGCGGAGTCTGAGAGTCGGTCAGATGGGGGGGAATTAGGGTCGGTGAGTGAGGTGGGGCTGAGAGTCGGTCAGATGGGGGGGAATTAGGGTCGGTGAGTGAGGTGGGGCTGAGAGTCGGTGAGGGAAGGGGGGACTTAGGTTCGGTGAGTGAGGGGGGGACTGAGGGTCAGTGAGTGAGGGGGGGATTGAGATTCAGTAAGTGACGGGGGAATAAGAGTCGGTGAGTGAGGGGGGACTTAAGGTCAGTGAGTGTGGGTGGGTCTGAGAGTCGGTGAGTGAGGGAGGGACTGAGAGTCGTTGAGTGATGGGGGGACAGAGAGTCGGTGAGTGCGGGGTGGACTGAGAGTCGTTGAGTGATGGGGGGACAGAGAGTCGGTGAGTGAGGGGTTACTGAGAGTAGGTGAGTGAGGGGGGTCTGAGGCTCAGTGAGTGAGGGGGGGGACAGAGAGTCGGTGAGTGAGGGGGGTGACTGATGGTCGGTGAGTTAGAGGGGGATTGAGAGTCAATAAGTGACGGGGGGTCTGACAGTTGGTGAGTGAGGCGCGACTGAGAATCGGTGAGTGAGGGGGGGACTGAGAGTGGGTGAGTGAGGGGGGACTGAGAGTCTGTGAGTGAGGGAGTGTATGAGAGTCGGTGAGTGAGGGGATCTGGGTGTCGGTGAGCGATGGGGGGGACTGACAGTCGATGAGTGAGGGGGGTACTGAGAGTCGGTAAGTGAGGGGGGGACTGAGAGTCGGTAAGTGAGTGGGGGACTGAGAGTCGGTGAGTGAGGGGGGTACTGAGAGTCGGTGAGTGAAGGGGGGACTGAAAGTCGGTGAGTGAGGGGGGGCACTGAGAGTCGGTGAGTGAGGGGCTGCACTGAGAGTCGGTGAGTGAGGGGGGACTGAGAGCCTGTGAGTGAGGGAGTGTCTGAGAGTAGGTGAGTGAGGGGGTCTGGGAGTCGGTGAGTAAGAGGGGACTGAGAGTCGGTGAGTGAGTGGGGGGAGCGAGAGTTGGTGAGTGAGGGAGGGACAGAGAGTCAGTGAATTAGGTGGGTCTGAGAGTCGGTCAGTTAGGGGGGTAATTAGGGTCGGTGAGTGAGGTGTGTCTGAGAGTCAGTGAGTGAAGCGGGGGACATAGGTTCGGTGAGTGACGGGGGTGACTGATGGTCGGTGAGTTAGAGGGGGATTGAGAGTCAATAAGTGACGGGGGGTCTGAGAGTCGGTGAGTGAGGCACGACTGAGAGTCGGTGAGTGAGGGGGGGACTGAGAGTGGGTGAGTGAGGGGGGACTGAGAGCCTGTGAGTGAGGGAGTGTATGAGAGTCGGTGAGTGAGGGGATCTGGGAGTCGGTGAGTGAGGGGGGGACTGAGAGTCGGTGCGTGAGGGGGGACTTAGGGTCGGTGATTGTGGGGGGGGACTGAGAGTCGCAGAGTGAGGGGGGGACTTAGGGTCGGTGAGTGTGGGGGGGGACTGAGAGTCGGTGAGTGAGGGTGGGATTGAGAGTCGATGAGTGAGGGGGGACTGAGAGCCTGTGAGTGAGGGGGGGACAGAGAGTCGGTGAGTAAGAGGGGACTGAGAGTCGGTGAGTGAGGGGGTCTGGGAGTCGGTGAGTAAGAGGGGACTGGGAGTCGGTGAGTGAGGCGGGAACTGAGAGTCGGTGAGTGAGGGGGGGGAACTGAGAGTCGGTGAGTGAGGGAGGCGACTGAGAGTCGACGAGTGAGGGGGGAATTAGGGACGGTGAGTGTGGGGGGGCTGAGAGTCGGTGAGTGAGGGTGGGATTGAGAATTGGTGAGTGAAGGGGCGACAGAGTCGGTGAGTGACGGGGGAGTGAGAGTCGGTGAGTGAGTGGGGGACTGAGTCGGGGAGTGATCGGGGTTCTGAGAGTCATTGAGTGTGGGGGCGAATGAGGGACGGTGTGTGTGGGAGGGAATGAGAGTCGGTGATTGAGGGGGGCAGTGAGAGTCGGTGACTGAGGGGGGTACCGAGAGTCGGTGAGCGAGGAGGGGGAATAAGAGTCGGTGAGTGAGGGGGGACTTAAGGTCGGTGAGTGTGTTTGGGACTGAGAGTCGGTGAGTGAGGGGGGGACTGAGAGTCGGTGAGTGAGGGAGGGATTGAGAGTCGGTGAGTGAGGGGGGGACTGAGAGTCGGTGACTGAGGTGGGGGAGTGAGAGTCGGTGAGTGAGGGGGGGACTGAGGGTCGGTGAGTGAGAGGGGACTGAGAGTCGGTGAGTGAGGGGGTGATTGAGAGTGGGTGAGTGAGGGGGGTCTGAGCGTCAGTGAGTGAGGGGGGGCTGAGGGCCCGTAAGTGATGGGGGGGCTGAGAGTCTGTGAGTGAGGGCGGGCAGTGAGTGTCAGTGAGTGAGTGGGGGGAGCGAGAGTTGGTGAGTGAGGGGGGGACTGATAGTCGGTGAGTGAGTGGGGGGAGCGAGAGTTGGTGAGTGAGGGAGGGACAGAGAGTCGGTGAGTTAGGTGGGTCTGAGAGTCGGTCAGTTAGGGGGGTAATTAGGGTCGGTGAGTGAGATGTGTCTGAGAGTCGGTGAGTGAAGCGGGGGACATAGGTTCGGTGAGTGACGGGGGTGACTGATGGTCGGTGAGTTAGAGGGGGATTGAGAGTCAATAAGTGACGGGGGGTCTGACAGTTGGTGAGTGATGCGTGACTGAGAGTCGGTGAGTGAGGGGGGGACTGAGAGTGGGTGAGTGAGGAGGGAGTGAGAGTCTGTGAGTGAGGGAGTGTATGAGAGTTGGTGAGCGAGGGGGTCTGGGAGTCGGTGAGCGATGGGGGACTGAGAGTCGGTGAGTGATGGGGTGACTGACAGTCGATGAGTGAGAGGGGGACTGAGAGTCGGTAAGTGAGGGGGGGACTGAGAGTCGGTGAGTGAGGGGGGTACTGAGAGTCGGTGAGTGAAGGGGGGACTGAAAGTCGGTGAGTGAGGGGGGGCACTGAGAGTCGGTGAGTGAGGGGGGGCACTGAGAGACGGTGAGTGAGGGGGGACTGAAACCACCATATTAATAACAGTCTGCACCATCATCTTCAGAATTTTCAGCGGCTGCCAGTATGTCTTGTAGTAGAGATCGGAGACTGCTCTCAATGTGATCACTGCTGCGAATGAGCTGTTGGTGTTGGAATTCCAAGAGTCGGTGAGTGAGGGGGTGACTGAGGGTCAGTGAGTGAGGGGGGACTGAAGGTCAGTGAGTGAGGGGGGAATTGACAGTCAGGAAGTGACGGGGGGACTGAGAGTCGGTGAGTGGGGTGGGTGGGTCTGACAGTTGGGGAGTGAGGCGGGGACAGAGAGTCGGTGAGTGAGAGGGGGACTGAGAGTCGGTGAGTGAGGGGGGGACTGAGAATCGGTGAGTGAAGGGGGGACTGAAAGTCGGTGAGTGAGGGGGGGCACTGAGAGTCGGTGAGTGAGGGGCTGCACTGAGAGTCGGTGAGTGAGGGGGGACTGAGAGCCTGTGAGTGAGGGAGTGTCTGAGAGTCGGTGAGTGAGGGGGTCTGGGAGTTGGTGAGTAAGAGGGGACTGAGAGTCGGTGAGTGAGGGGGGTACTGAGAGTCGGTGAGTGAGTGGGGGGAGCGAGAGTTGGTGAGTGAGGGAGGGACAGAGAGTTGGTGAATTAGGTGGGTCTGAGAGTCGGTCAGTTAGGGGGGTAATTAGGGTCGGTGAGTGAGGTGTGTCTGAGAGTCAGTGAGTGAAGCGGGGGATATAGGTTCGGTGAGTGACGGGGGTGACTGAAGGTCAGTGAGTGAGGGGGGATTGAGAGTCAATAAGTGACGGGGGGTCTGAGAGTCGGTGAGTGGGGTGGGTGGGTCTGACATTCGGGGAGTGAGGCGGGGACAGAGAGTCGGTGAGTGAGGGGGGGGACTGAGAGTCGGGAAGTGAGGGGGGGACTGAGAGTCGGTGAGTGAAGGGGGGACTGAAAGTCGGTGAGTGAGGGGGGGCACTGAGAGTCGGTGAGTGAGGGGCTGCACTGAGAGTCGGTGAGTGAGGGGGGACTGAGAGCCTGTGAGTGAGGGAGTGTCTGAGAGTCGGTGAGTGAGGGGGTCTGGGAGTCGGTGAGTGATGGGGGGAACTGAGAGTCGGTGAGTGAGGGGGAGACTGAGAGTCGGTGCGTGAGGGGGGACTTAGGGTCGGTGATTGTGTGGGGGGACTGAGAGTCGCAGAGTGAGGGGGGACTTAGGGTCGGTGAGTGTGGGGGGGGACTGAGAGTCGGTGAGTGAGGGGGGACTGAGAGCCTGTGAGTGAGGGAGTGTCTGAGAGTCGGTGAGTGAGGGGGTCTGGGAGTCGGTGAGTAAGAGGGGACTGAGAGTCGGTGAGTGAGGGGTGCGGTGTGAGTCGGTGAGTGGGGGGGTGGGAGCGAAAGTCGGTGAGTGAGGGGTGCAGTGTGAGTCGGTGAGTGGCGGGGGGGGAGCGAGAGTCGGTGATTGAGTGTGGGACTGCGATACGGTGAGTGAGTGGGGGACGGAGAGTCGGCGAGTGTGGGGGGGACTGAGAGTCGGCGAGTGAGGGGGGACAGAGAGTCAGTGAGTGAGGGGGGACTGAGGGTCAGTGAGTGAAGGGGGGACTGAGGGTCAGTGAGTGAGGGGGGGATTGAGAGTCAGGAAGTGACGGGGGGACTGAGAGTCGGTGAGTGAGGGGGGAATTAGGGACGGTGAGTGTGGGGGGGACTGAGAGTCGGTGAGTGAGGGGGGGACAGAGAGTCGGTGAGTGAGGGGGGGACTGAGGGTCGGAGACTGAGGTGGGACTGAGAGGCGGTGAGTGAGGGGGGGACAGAGAGTCGGTGAGTGAGGGGGGTTATTGAGACTCAGTGAATGAGGGGGGGACTGAGGGTCGGAGACTGAGGTGGGACTGAGAGGCGGTGGGTGAGTGGGGAATTGAAAGTGGGTGAGTGAGGGGGGTCTGAGCGTCAGTGAGTGAGGGGGGGCTGAGTGCCCGTAAGTGAGGGGGGGGACTGAGAGTCGGTGAGTGAGGGGGGGCTGAGTGCCCGTAAGTGAGGGGGGGACTGAGAGTCGGTGAGTGAGGGGGTGACTGAGAGTCGGTGAGTGAGGGGGTGACTGAGAGTCGGTGAGTGAGTGGGGGGAGCGAGAGTTGGTGAGTGAGGGAGGTTACTGAGACTCAGTGAATGAGGGGGGGACTGAGGGTCGGAGACTGAGGTGGGACTGAGAGGCGGTGGGTGAGTGGGGAATTGAGAGTGGGTGAGTGAGGGGGTTCTGAGCGTCAGTGAGTGAGGGGGGGCTGAGTGCCCGTAAGTGAGGGAGGGACTGAGAGTCGGTGAGTTATGTGGGTCTGAGAGTCGGTCAGTTAGGGGGGTAATTAGGGTCGGTGAGTGAGGTGGGTCTGAGAGTCAGTGAGTGAAGCGGGGGACATAGGTTCGGTGAGTGACGGGGGTGACTGATGGTTGGAGAGTTAGAGGGGGATTGAGAGTCGGTGACTGAGGGGGGGAGCGAGAGTCGGTGAGCGAGGAGCGGGAATAAGAATCGGTGAGTGAGGGGGGACTTAACGTCGGTGAGTGTGGGTGGGACTGAGAGTCGGTGAGTGAGGGGGGGAGTAAGAGTCGGTGAGTGAGGGGGGACTGAGAGTCGGTGAGTGAGGGGGGGACTGAGAGTTGGTGACAGAGGGGGGATCTGAGAGTCGTTGAGTGAGGGGGGTTACTGGGAGTCGGTGAGTGAGGCGGGGACTGAGAGACAGTGAGTGAGGGGGGACTCAGATTCGGTGAGTGATGGGGGGTGCAGATTCGGTGAGTGAGGGGGTGACTTAGGGTCGGTGAGTGAGGGGGGACTGAGAGTCGGCGAGTGAGGGGGGACTGAGGGTCAGTGAGTGAGGGGGGAATTAGGGACGGTGAGTGTGGGGGGAACTGAGAGTCGGTGAGTGAGGGGGGTACTGAGAGTTGGTGAGTGAGGGGGGGACAGAGAGTCGGTGAGTGATGGGGGGACAGACAGTCGGTGAATGAGGGGGGGACTGAGGGTCGGAGACTGAGGTGGGACTGAGAGGCGGTGAGTGAGGGGGGGACAGAGAGTCGGTGAGTTACGGGGGGAACTGAGAGTCGGTGAATGAGGGGGGGACTGAGGGTCGGAGACTGAGGTGGGACTGAGAGGCGGTGGGTGAGTGGGGAATTGAGAGTGGGTGAGTGAGGGGGGTCTGAGCGTCAGTGAGTGAGGGGGGGCTGAGTGCCCGTAAGTGAGGGGGGGGACTGAGAGTCGGTGAGTGAGGGGGGGCTGAGTGCCCGTAAGTGAGGGGGTGACTGAGAGTCGGTGAGTGAAGGGGAACTGAGAGTCGGTGAGTGAGGGGGGGATTGAGAGTGGGTGAGTGAGGGGGGTCTGAGCGTCAGTGAGTGAGGGGGGGGCTGAGAGTCAGTGAGTGAGGGGGGGCACTGAGAGTCGGTGAGTGAGTGGGGGGAGCGAGAGTTAGTGAGTGAGGGAGGGACAGAGAGTCGGTGAGTTAGGTGGGTCAGAGAGTCGGTCAGTTAGGGGGGTAATTAGGGTCGGTGAGTGAGGTGTGTCTGAGAGTCGGTGAGTGAAGCGGGGGACATAGGTTCGGTGAGTGACAGGGGTGACTGATGGTCGGAGAGTTAGAGGTGGATTGAGAGTCAATATGTGACGGGGGGTCTGAGAGTCGGTGAGTGAGGGCGGGACTGAGAGTTGGCGAGTGAGCGGGGACAGAGTCTGTGAGTGAGGGAGTGTATGAGAGTCGGTGAATGAGGGGGTCTGGGTGTCGGTGAGTGAGGGGGAACTGAGAGTCGGTGAGTGAGGGGGGGAACTGAGAGTCGGTGAGTGAGGGGGGACTGAGAGTCGGTGAGTGAGGGGGGACTTATGGTCGGTGAGTGTGGGGGGGGACTGAGAGTCGCAGAGTGAGGGTGGGATTGAGAGTCGGTGAGTGAGGGGGCGACAGAGTCGGTGAGCGAGGTGCGGGAATAAGAATCGGTGAGTGAGGGGGGGAACTGAGAGTGGGTGAGTGTGGGTGGGACTGAGAGTCGGTGAGTGAGGGAGGGATTGAGAGTCGGTGAGTGAGGGGGCGACTGAGAGTCGGTGAGTGTGGGTGGGACTGAGAGTCGGTGAGTGAGGGAGGGATTGAGAGTCGGTGAGTGAGGTGGGGACTGAGAGTCGGGGCGTCAGTGGGGACTGAGAGTCGGTGAGTGAGGGAGGGGACTGAGAGTCGGGGCGTCAGTGGGGACTGAGAGTCGGTGAGTGAGGGAGGGGACTGAGAGTCGATGAGTGAGGGGGGAATTAGGGACGGTGAGTGTGGGGGGCGCTGAGAGTCGGTGAGTGATGGGGGGAGTGAGAGTCGGTGAGTGAGTGGGGGACTGAGTCGGGGAGTGATCGGGGTTCTGAGAGTCATTGAGTGTGGGGGCGAATGAGGGACGGTGTGTGTGGGGGGGAATGAGAGTCGGTGATTGAGGGGGGCAGTGAGAGTCGGTGACTGAGGGGGGGACCGAGAGTCGGTGAGCGAGGAGGGGGAATAAGAGTCGGTGAGTGAGGGGGGACTTAAGGTCGGTGAGTGTGGGTGGGAATGAGAGTCGGTGAATGAGGGAGGGATTGAGAGTCGGTGAGTGAGGGGGGGACTGAGAGTCGGGGAGTGAGGGGGGGACTGAGAGTCGGGGAGTGAGGGGGGGACTGAGAGTCGGTGACTGAGGTGGGACTGAGAGTTGGTGAGTGAGGGGGGGACTGAGAGTCGGTGAGTGAGGGGGGGACACAGAGTCGGTGAGCGAGTGGGGGACTGGGAGTCGGTGAGTGAGGAGGGGACTGGGAGTCGGTGAGTGAGGAGGGGACTGGGAGTCGGTGATTGAGGGGGGGACTGAGAGTCGGTGAGTGAGGAGGGGACTGAGAGTCGGTGAGTGAGGGGGGGAATAAGAGTCAGCGAGTGAGTGGGGACTTAGGGTCTGTGATTGGGGGGGGGACTGAGAGTCGGTGAGTGAGTGGGGGAATAAGAGTAAGTGAGTGAGTGGGGACTTAGGGTCTGTGATTGGGGGGGGGACTGAGAGTCGGTGAGTGAGGGGCAGACTGACAGTCGGTGAGACAGGGGGGACTTAAGGTCGGTGAGTGTGCGTGGGACTGAGAGTCGGTGACTGAGGGGGGGGACGGAGAGTCATTGAGTGAGGCGGTGACTGAGGGTCGGTGACTGAGGGGTTGACTGAGAGTCGGTGAGTGAAGGGGGTCTGAGCGTCAGTGAGTGAGGGGGGCCTGAGGGCCCATGAGTGAGGCGGGGGACTGAGAGTCGGTGACTGAGTGGGGGACTGAGGTTCGGTGACTGAGCGGGGGACTGAGAGTCGGTGAGTGAGGGGGGGACTGAGAGTCGGTGAGTGAGGGGGGGACAGAAATTCGGAGATTGAGGGGGGGACTGAGAGTCGGTGAGTGAGGGGGGGACTGAGAGTCGGTGAGTGAGGGGGGGACAGAAATTCGGAGATTGAGGGGGGGACTGAGAGTCGGTGACTGAGTGGGGGACTGAGAGTCAGTGAGTGAGGGAGGGACTGAGAGTCGGTGAGTGAGGGGCGGACGGAGAGTCTGTGAGCGAGGAGGGGGAATAAGAGTCAGTGAGTGATGGGAGACTTAAGATCAGTGAGTGAGGGAGGGACTGAGAGTTGGTGAGTGAAGGGGGGACTGAGAGTCGGTGAGTGAGGGGGGGACTGAGTCGGGGAGTGATCGGGGGACTGAGAGTCGGTGAGTGAGGGGGGGACTGAGTCGGGGAGTGATCGGGGGACTGAGAGTCGGTGAGTTTGGGGGGGACTGAGAATCGGTGAGTGAGCGGGGGACTGAGAGTCGGTGAGTGAGAGGGGGACTGAGAGTCAGTGAGTGAGGGGGGTACTGAGAGTCGGTGAGTGAAGGGGGGACTGAGAGTCGGTGAGTGAGGGGGGGTCTGAGAGTCGTTGAGTGTGTGAGGGACTGAAGGTCGGTGAGTGAGGGGGGGACTGAGAGTCGATGAGTGAGGAGGGGACTGAGAGTCGGAGAGTGAAAGGGGGACTGAGAGACTGTCAGTGAGGGAGGGATTGAGAGTCGGTGAGTGAGGGGGAGACTGAGAGACAGTGAGTGTGGGGGGGACTGAGTGTCGGTGAGTGAGGGGGGGATTGAGAGTCGGTGAGTGAGGGGGAGACTGAGAGACAGTGAGTGTGGGGGGGGCTGAGTGTCGGTGAGTGAGGTGGGACTGAGGGTCGGTGACTGTGGTGGGACTGAGAGGCAGTGAGTGAGGGGGGGACGGAGAGACGGTGAGTGAGGGGGGGACTGAGAGTCGCTGAGTGATGGGGGTCTGAGCGTCAGTGAGTGAGTGGGGTTGTGGGCCCGTGAGTGAGGGGGGGGGGTACTGAGAGTCGGTGAGTGAGGGCGGTCAATGAGAGTCGGTGAGTGAGGGGTGCAGTGTGAGTCGGTGAGTTGGGGGGGGAGCGAGAGTCGGTGAGTGAGGGGGGGGACTGCGAGTCGGTGAGTGAGGGGGGAACTGAGAGTCGGTGAGTGAGGGGGGTACTGAGAGTTGGTGACAGAGGGGGGATCTGAGAGTCGTTGAGTGAGGGGGGTTACAGGGAGTCGGTGAGTGAGGCGGGGACTGAGAGACAGTGAGTGAGGGGGGACTCAGATTCGGTGAGTGATGGGGGGGTGCAGATTCGGTGAGTGAGGGGGTGACTTAGGGTCGGTGAGTGAGGGGGGGACTGAGAGTCGGTGAGCGAGGGTGTGTCTGAGAGTCGGTGAGTGAGGGGGTCTGGGAGTCGGTGAGTGAGGGGGAACTGAGAGTCGGTGAGTGAGGGGGGGATTGAGAGTGGGTGAGTGAGGGGGGGTCTGAGCGTCAGTGAGTGAGGGGGGGGCTGAGAGTCAGTGAGTGAGGGGGGGGCACTGAGAGTCGGTGAGTGAGTGGGGGGAGCGAGAGTTAGTGAGTGAGGGAGGGACAGAGAGTCGGTGAGTTAGGTGGGTCAGAGAGTCGGTCAGTTAGGGGGGTAATTAGGGTCAGTGAGTGAGGTGTGTCTGAGAGTCGGTGAGTGAAGCGGGGGACATAGGTTCGGTGAGTGACGGGGGTGACTGATGGTCGGAGAGTTAGAGGTGGATTGAGAGTCAATAAGTGACGGGGGGTCTGAGAGTCGGTGAGTGAGGGCGGGACTGAGAGTTGGCGAGTGAGCGGGGACAGAGTCTGTGAGTGAGGGAGTGTATGAGAGTCGGTGAATGAGGGGGTCTGGGTGTCGGTGAGTGAGGGGGAACTGAGAGTCGGTGAGTGAGGGGGGGAACTGAGAGTCGGTGAGTGAGGGGGGACTGAGAGTCGGTGAGTGAGGGAGGGACTGAGAGTTGGTGAGTGAAGGGGGGACTGAGAGTCGGTGAGTGAGGGGGGGACTGAGTCGGGGAGTGATCGGGGGACTGAGAGTCGGTGAGTGAGGGGGGGACTGAGTCGGGGAGTGATCGGGGGACTGAGAGTCGGTGAGTTTGGGGGGGACTGAGAATCGGTGAGTGAGCGGGGGACTGAGAGTCGGTGAGTGAGAGGGGGACTGAGAGTCAGTGAGTGAGGGGGGGTACTGAGAGTCGGTGAGTGAAGGGGGGACTGAGAGTCGGTGAGTGAGGGGGGGTCTGAGAGTCGTTGAGTGTGTGAGGGACTGAAGGTCGGTGAGTGAGGGGGGGACTGAGAGTCGATGAGTGAGGAGGGGACTGAGAGTCGGAGAGTGAAAGGGGGACTGAGAGACTGTCAGTGAGGGAGGGATTGAGAGTCGGTGAGTGAGGGGGAGACTGAGAGACAGTGAGTGTGGGGGGGACTGAGTGTCGGTGAGTGAGGGGGGGATTGAGAGTCGGTGAGTGAGGGGGAGACTGAGAGACAGTGAGTGTGGGGGGGGCTGAGTGTCGGTGAGTGAGGTGGGACTGAGGGTCGGTGACTGTGGTGGGACTGAGAGGCAGTGAGTGAGGGGGGGACGGAGAGACGGTGAGTGAGGGGGGGACTGAGAGTCGCTGAGTGATGGGGGTCTGAGCGTCAGTGAGTGAGTGGGGTTGTGGGCCCGTGAGTGAGGGGGGGGGGTACTGAGAGTCGGTGAGTGAGGGCGGTCAATGAGAGTCGGTGAGTGAGGGGTGCAGTGTGAGTCGGTGAGTTGGGGGGGGAGCGAGAGTCGGTGAGTGAGGGGGGGGACTGCGAGTCGGTGAGTGAGGGGGGAACTGAGAGTCGGTGAGTGAGGGGGGGTACTGAGAGTTGGTGACAGAGGGGGGATCTGAGAGTCGTTGAGTGAGGGGGGTTACTGGGAGTCGGTGAGTGAGGCGGGGACTGAGAGACAGTGAGTGAGGGGGGACTCAGATTCGGTGAGTGATGGGGGGGTGCAGATTCGGTGAGTGAGGGGGTGACTTAGGGTCGGTGAGTGAGGGGGGACTGAGAGTCGGTGAGCGAGGGTGTGTCTGAGAGTCGGTGAGTGAGGGGGTCTGGGAGTCGGTGAGTGAGGGGGAACTGAGAGTCGGTGAGTGAGGGGGGGATTGAGAGTGGGTGAGTGAGGGGGGTCTGAGCGTCAGTGAGTGAGGGGGGGGCTGAGAGTCAGTGAGTGAGGGGGGGCACTGAGAGTCGGTGAGTGAGTGGGGGGAGCGAGAGTTAGTGAGTGAGGGAGGGACAGAGAGTCGGTGAGTTAGGTGGGTCAGAGAGTCGGTCAGTTAGGGGGGTAATTAGGGTCAGTGAGTGAGGTGTGTCTGAGAGTCGGTGAGTGAAGCGGGGGACATAGGTTCGGTGAGTGACGGGGGTGACTGATGGTCGGAGAGTTAGAGGTGGATTGAGAGTCAATATGTGACGGGGGGTCTGAGAGTCGGTGAGTGAGGGCGGGACTGAGAGTTGGCGAGTGAGCGGGGACAGAGTCTGTGAGTGAGGGAGTGTATGAGAGTCGGTGAATGAGGGGGTCTGGGTGTCGGTGAGTGAGGGGGAACTGAGAGTCGGTGAGTGAGGGGGGGAACTGAGAGTCGGTGAGTGAGGGGGGACTGAGAGTCGGTGAGTGAGGGGGGACTTATGGTCGGTGATTGTGGGGGGGGACTGAGAGTCGCAGAGTGAGGGTGGGATTGAGAGTCATTGAGTGAGGGGGCGACAGAGTCGGTGAGCGAGGTGCGGGAATAAGAATCGGTGAGTGAGGGGGGGAACTGAGAGTCGGTGAGTGTGGGTGGGACTGAGAGTCGGTGAGTGAGGGAGGGATTGAGAGTCGGTGAGTGAGGGGGCGACTGAGAGTCGGTGAGTGTGGGTGGGACTGAGAGTCGGTGAGTGAGGGAGGGATTGAGAGTCGGTGATTGAGGTGGGGACTGAGAGTCGGGGCGTCAGTGGGGACTGAGAGTCGGTGAGTGAGGGAGGGGACTGAGAGTCGGGGCGTCAGTGGGGACTGAGAGTCGGTGAGTGAGGGAGGGGACTGAGAGTCGATGAGTGAGGGGGGAATTAGGGACGGTGAGTGTGGGGGGCGCTGAGAGTCGGTGAGTGAGGGTGGGATTGAGAATTGGTGAGTGAAGGGGCGACAGAGTCGGTGAGTGATGGGGGGAGTGAGAGTCGGTGAGTGAGTGGGGGACTGAGTCGGGGAGTGATCGGGGTTCTGAGAGTCATTGAGTGTGGGGGTGAATGAGGGACGGTGTGTGTGGGGGGGAATGAGAGTCGGTGATTGAGGGGGGCAGTGAGAGTCGGTGACTGAGGGGGGGACCGAGAGTCGGTGAGCGAGGAGGGGGAATAAGAGTCGGTGAGTGAGGGGAGACGTAAGGTCGGTGAGTGTGTTTGGGAATGAGAGTCGGTGAGTGAGGGGGGGACTGAGAGTCGGTGAGCGAGTGGGGGACTGGGAGTCGGTGAGTGAGGAGGGGACTGGGAGTCGGTGAGTGAGGAGGGGACTGAGAGTCGGTGAGTGAGGAGGGGACTGGGAGTCGGTGAGTGAGGAGGGGACTGAGAGTCGGGGAGTGAGTGTGGGACTGAGAGTCGGTGAGCGAGTGGGGGACTGAGAGTCGGTGAGTGAGGGGGGGAATAAGAGTCAGTGAGTGAGTGGGGACTTAGGGTCTGTGATTGGGGGGGGGGACTGAGAGTCGGTGAGTGAGGGGCAGACTGACAGTCGGTGAGACAGGGGGGACTTAAGGTCGGTGAGTGAGGGGGGGACTGAGAGTCAGTGACTGAGGGGGGGGGACGGAGAGTCAGTGAGTGAGGCGGTGACTGAGAGTCGGTGAGTGAGGGGGGTCTGAGCGTCAGTGAGTGAGGGGGGCCTGAGGGCCCATGAGTGAGGCGGGGGACTGAGAGTCGGTGACTGAGTGGGGGACTGAGGTTCGGTGACTGAGCGGGGGACTGAGAGTCGGTGAGTGAGGGGGGGACAGAAATTCGGAGATTGAGGGGGGGACTGAGAGTCAGTGAGTGAGGGAGGGACTGAGAGTCGGTGAGTGAGGGGCGGACGGAGAGTCTGTTAGCGAGGAGGGGGAATAAGAGTCAGTGAGTGACGGGAGACTTAAGATTAGTGAGTGTGGGGGGGACTTAGAGTCGGTGAGTGAGGGAGGGACTGAGAGTCGGTGATTGAGGGGGGTACTGAGAGTTGGTGAGTGAAGGGGGGACTGAGAGTCGGTGAGTGAGGGGGGGACTGAGAGTCGGTGAGTGAAGGGGGGACTGAGTCGGGGAGTGAGGGGGGGACAGAGTCGGGGAGTGAGGGGGGGACTGAGTCGGGGAGTGATCGGGGGACTGAGAGTCGGGGAGTGAGGGGGGGACTGAGAATCGGTGAGTGAGAGGGGGACTGAGAGTCGGTGAGTGAAGGGGGGACTGAGAGTCGGTGAGTGAGGGGGGGACTGAGAGTCGTTGAGTGTGTGAGGGACTGAAGGTCGGTGAGTGGGGGGGGACTGAGAGTCGATGAGTGAGGAGGGGACTGAGAGTCGGTGAGTGAAAGGGGGACTGAGAGACTGTCAGTGAGGGAGGGATTGAGAGTCGGTGAGTGAGGGGTAGACTGAGAGACAGTGAGTGTGGGGGGGGCTGAGAGTCGGTGAGTGAGGTGGGACTGAGGGTCGGTGACTGAGGTGGGACTGAGAGGCAGTGAGTGAGGGGGGGACGGAGAGACGGTGAGTGAGGGGGGGACTGAGAGTCGCTGAATGATGGGGGTCTGAGCGTCAGTGAGTGAGTGGGGTTGTGGGCCCGTAAGTGAGGGTGGGGGTACTGAGAGTCAGTGAGTGAGGGCGGTCAATGAGAGTCGGTGAGTGAGGGGGGGGGAGCGAGAGTCGGTGAGTGAGGGGGGACTGCGAGTCGGTGAGTGTGGGGGGAACTGAGAGTCGGTGAGTGAGGGGGGGGGACTGCGAGTCGATGAGTGAGGGGGGAACTGAGAGTCGATGAGTGAGGGGGGCACTGAGAGTCCGTGAATCGGGGGGACTGAGGGTCGGAGACTGAGGTGGGACTGAGAGACGGTGAGTGAGGGGGGTCTGAGCGTCAGTGAGTGAGTTGGGGCTGAGGGTCAGTGAGTGAGGTGGGACTGAGAGTCGATGAGCGAGGGGGGTACTGAGAGTCGGTGAGTGAGGGGAGGAATGAGAGGCCGTGAGTGAGGGGCAGACTGAGAGATGGTGAGTGAGGGGGGAACTGAGAGTCCGTGAGTGAGGGGGCTCTGAGCGTCAGTAAGTGAGGGGGTGCTGAGGGCCCGTGAATGAGGGCGGGCAGTGAGAGTCGGTGAGTGAGGGGGGGTAACTGAGAGTCGGTGAGTGAGGGGTGCAGTGTGAGTTGGTGAGTGGGGGGGGACAGAGACCCGGTGAGTGAGGGGCAGATTGAGAGTCGGTGAGTGACGGGGGAATTAAAGTCAGTGAGTGAGGGTCTGACTGAGGGTCGGTGACTGAGGGGGAAACTGAGAGTCGGTGAGTGAATGGGCGACTGAGAGTCGGTGAGTGAGGGGGGTCTGAGCGTCAGTGAGTGAGTTGGGGCTGAGGGTCGGTGAGTGGGGGAGGGAGCGAGAGTCGGTGAGCGCGGAGGGGGAATAAGAGTCGGTGAGTGAGGGGGGAATTAGGGTCGGTGAGTGTGGGGGGTACTGAGAGTCGGTGAGTGAGGGGGGACAGATAGTCGGTGAGTGAGGGGCAGACTGAGAGTCAGTGAGTGAGGGGGGTCTGAGCGTCAGTGAGTGAGTTGGGGCTGAGGGTCGGTGAGTGGGGGAGGGAGCGAGAGTCGGTGAGCACGGAGGGGGAATAAGAGTCGGTGAGTGAGGGGGGAATTAGGGTCGGTGAGTGTGGGGGGGACTGAGAGTCGGTGAGTGTGGGGGGTCTGAGCGTCAGTGAGTGAGGGGGGGACTGAGAGTCGGTGAGTGAGGGGGGGACTGAGAGTCGGTGAGTGAGGGGGGGACTGAGAGTCGGTGAGTGAGGAGGGGACTGAGAGTCGGTGAGCGATGGGGGACTGAGAGTCGGTGAGTGAGGGGGGGACTGAGAGTTGGTGAATGAGGGAGGGACTGAGTCGGGGAGTGAGGGGGGGGACTGAGTGTCAGTGAGTGAGGGGGGTTCTGAGAGTCATTGAGTCTGGGGGGGACTGAGGGTCGGTGAGTGAGGGGGGACTGAGAGTCGGTGAGTGAGGGGGGGACTGAGAGTCGGTGAGTGAGGGGGGGACTGAGAGTCGGTGAGTGAGGGGGGGACTGAGAGTTGGTGAATGAGGGAGGGACTGAGTCGGGGAGTGAGGGGGGGACTGAGAGTCGGTGAGTGAGTGGGGGACTGAGTGTCAGTGAGTGAGGGGGGTTCTGAGAGTCATTGAGTCTGGGGGGGACTGAGGGTCGGTGACTGAGGGGCGGACGCAGAGTCTGTGAGCGAGGAGGGGGAATAAGAGTCGGTGAGTGACGGGGGACTTAAGATCAGTGAGTGTGGGGGGGACTTAGAGTCGGTGAGTGAGAGGGGACTGAAAGTCGGTGATTGAGGGGGGTACTGAGAGTTGGTGAGTGAAGGGGGTACTGAGAGTCGGTGAGTGAGGGGGGGACTGAGTCGGGGAGTGATCGGGGGAATAAGAGTCGGTGAGTGAGTGGGGACTTAGGGTCTGTGATTGGGGGGGGACTGAGAATCGGTGAGTGAAGGGGGGATTGAGAGTCGGTGAGTGAGGGGGAGACTGAGAGACGGTGAGTGTGGGGGGGGCTGAGTGTCGGTGAGTGAGGGGGGGGAACTGAGAGTCAATGAGTGAGGGGGGACAGAGAGTCGGTGAGTGAGGGGGGGGAACTGAGAGTCGGTGAGTGAGGGGTGCAGTGTGAGTCGGTGAGTGGGGGGGGGACAGAGACCCGGTGAGTGAGGAGCAGATTGAGAGTCGGTGAGTGACGGGGGACTTAAGGTCAGTGAGTGAGGGTCTGACTGAGGGTCAGTGACTGAGGAGGGGAACTGAGAGTCGTTGAATGTGTAGGGAACTGAGAGTCGGTGAGTGAGGAGGTGACTGAGAGTCGGTGAGTGAGGGGGGTCTGAGCGTCAGTGAGTGAGCTGGGGCTGAGGGTCGGTGAGTGGGGGGGTGAGCGAGAGTCGGTGAGCGCGGAGGGGGAATAAGAGTCGGTGAGTGAAGGGGGAATTAGGGTCGGTGAGTGAGGGGGGGACTGAGAGTCGGTGAGTGAGGGGGAGACTGAGAGTCGGTGACTGAGGGAGGGACTGAGTCGGGGAGTGAGGGGGGGACTGAGAGTCGGTGAGTGAGTGGGGGACTGAGTGTCAGTGAGAGAGGGGGGTTCTGAGAGTCGGTGAGTGTGGGGGGGACTGAGGGTCGGTGACTGAGGGGAGGACGGAGAGTCTGTGAGCGAGGAGGGGGACTTAGAGTCGGTGAGTGAGGGAGGGACTTAGAGTCGGTGATTGAGGGTGGTACTGAGGGTCGGTGAGTGAGGGGGGGACTGAGAGTCGGGGAGTGAGGGGGGGACTGAGTCGGGGAGTGAGGGGGGGACTGAGTCGGGGAGTGAGGGGGGGACTGAGAGTCGGTGAGTGAGGGGGGGACTGAGAGTCGGTGAGTGAGGGGGGGGCTGAGTGTCGGTGACTGAGGTGGGACTGAGAGTCGGTGAGTGAGGGGGAGACTGAGAGACGGTGAGTGAGGGGGGGGCTGAGTGTCGGTGACTGAGGTGGGACTGAGAGTCGGTGAGTGAGGGGGGGACTGAGAGTCGGTGAGTGAGGCGGGGACTGAGAGTCGGTGAGTGAGGTGGGACTGAGAGTCGGTGAGTGAGGCGGGGACGGAGAGTCGGTGAGTGAGGCGGGGACTGAGAGTCGGTGAGTGAGGGGGGGACTGAGAGTCGGTGAGTGAGGGGGGGACTGAGAGTCGGTGAGTGAGGGGGGGACTGAGAGTCGGTGAGTGATCGGGGGACTGAGAGTCGGTGAGTGCGGGTGGGACATAGATTCGGTGAGTGAGGGGGGTCTGAGCATCAGTGAGTGAGGGGGGGCCGAGAGTGGGTGAGTGAGGGGGGGTTGCGAGAGTCGGTGAGCGGGGGGGGCATAAGAGTCGGTGAGTGAGGGGGGACTGAGAGTCGGTGAGTGAGGGTGGGATTGAGAGTCGGTGAATGAGAGGGGACTGAGGGTCGGAGACTGAGCAGGGTCTGAGCCTTAGTGAGTGAGTTGGGGCTGAGGGTCGGTGAGTGAGGGTGGGAAGCGAGAGTCGGTGAGTGAGGGGGGGACTGAGAGTCGGTGAGTGGGGGGGACTGAGAGTCGGTGAGTGGGGGGGACTGAGAGTCCGTGAGTGAGTGGGGGACTGAGAGTAGGTGAATAAGGGGGGAACTGAGTGTCGGTGACTGAGGGGGGGAATGAGAGTCGGTGAGTGAGGGGGGGCACTGAGAGTCGGTGAGTGAGGGGGGTACTGAGAGTCTGTGAGTGAGGGGGGGACTGAGAGTCGGTGAGTGAGGGGGGACTCAGATTCGGTGAGTGAGGGGGGGTGCAGAGTCGGTGAGTGAGGGGGAACTGAGAGTCGGTGAGTGAGGAGGGGAACTAAGAGTCGGTGATTGAGGGGGGTACTGAGAGTCGGTGAATGAAGGGGGGACTGAGTCGGTGAGTGAGGAGGGGACTGAGAGTCGGTGAGTGAGGGGGGGACTGAGTCGGGGAGTGATTGGGGGACTGAGAGTCGGTGAGTGAGGGTGGGATTGAGAGTCGGTGAGTGAGAGGGGGACTGTGAGTCCGTGAGTGAGGGGGGGACAGAGAGTCGGTGAGTGAGGGGGGTCTGAGGGTCGGAGACTGAGGTGGGACTGAGGGTCGGAGACTGAGGTGGGACTGAGAGGCGGTGAGTGAGGGGGGGATTGAGAGTGGGTGAGTGAGGGGGGTCTGAGCGTCACTGAGTGAGGGGGGGCTGAGGGCCCGTAAGTGAGGGGGGGGGACTGAGAGTCGGTGAGTGAGGGTGGGATTGAGAGTCGGTGAGTGAGGGTGGGATTGAGAGTCGGTGAGTGAGAGGGGACTGAGGGTCGGAGACTGAGCAGGGTCTGAACCTTAGTTAGTGAGTTGGGGCTGAGGGTCGGTGAGTGAGGGTGGGAAGCGAGAGTCGGTGAGTGAGGGGGGGACTGAGAGTCGGTGAGTGGGGGGGACTGAGAGTCGGTGAGTGGGGGGGACTGAGAGTCGGTGAGTGGGGGGGACTGAGAGTCCGTGAGTGAGGGGGTTCTGAGCGTCAGTGAGTGAGGGCGGGTAGTGAGAGTCGGTGAATGAGGAGGGGGAATAAGAGTCGGGGAGTACGGGGGGACTGAGAGTCGGTGAATGAGGGAGCGATTAAGAGTCGGTGAGTGAGGGAGGGACTGAGAATCTGTGAGTGAGGGGGGGACAGAGAGTCGGTGAGTGAGGGGGGTACTGAGAGTCTGTGAGTGACGGGGGGACTGAGAGTCGGTGAATAAGGGGGGAACTGAGTGTCGGTGACTGAGGGGGGGAATGAGAGTCGGTGAGTGAGGGGGGGCACTGAGAGTCGGTGAGTGAGGGGGGTACTGAGAGTCGGTGAGTGCGGGTGGGACATAGATTCGGTGAGTGAGGGGGTTCTGAGCATCAGTGAGTGAGGGGGGGCCGAGAGTGGGTGAGTGAGGGGGGGTTGCGAGAGTCGGTGAGCGGGGGGGGCATAAGAGTCGGTGAGTGAGGGGGGACTGAGAGTCGGTGAGTGAGGGTGGGATTGAGAGTCGGTGAATGAGAGGGGACTGAGGGTCGGAGACTGAGCAGGGTCTGAGCCTTAGTGAGTGAGTTGGGGCTGAGGGTCGGTGAGTGAGGGTGGGAAGCGAGAGTCGGTGAGTGAGGGGGGGACTGAGAGTCGGTGAGTGGGGGGGACTGAGAGTCCGTGAGTGAGGGGGTTCTGAGCGTCAGTGAGTGAGGGCGGGTAGTGAGAGTCGGTGAACGAGGAGGGGGAATAAGAGTCGGGGAGTACGGGGGGACTGAGAGTCGGTGAATGAGGGAGGGATTAAGAGT
Source organism: Carcharodon carcharias (assembly GCF_017639515.1). Taxonomy (NCBI): domain Eukaryota; kingdom Metazoa; phylum Chordata; class Chondrichthyes; order Lamniformes; family Lamnidae; genus Carcharodon; species Carcharodon carcharias. The sequence goes on from NC_054485.1 coordinate 85,881,847, forward strand.
CGGTGAGTGAGGGAGGGACTGAGAATCTGTGAGTGAGGGGGGGACAGAGAGTCGGTGAGTGAGGGGGGGACTGAGAGTCTGTGAGTGACGGGGGGACTGAGAGTCGGTGAATAAGGGGGGAACTGAGTGTCGGTGACTGAGGGGGGGAATGAGAGTCGGTGAGTGAGGGGGGGCACTGAGAGTCTGTGAGTGAGGGGGGGACTGAGAGTCGGTGAGTGAGGGGGGACTCAGATTCGGTGAGTGAGGGGGGGTGCAGAGTCGGTGAGTGAGGGGGAACTGAGAGTCGGTGAGTGAGGAGGGGAACTAAGAGTCGGTGATTGAGGGGGGTACTGAGAGTCGGTGAATGAAGGGGGGACTGAGTCGGTGAGTGAGGAGGGGACTGAGAGACGGTGAGTGAGGGGGGGACTGAGTCGGGGAGTGATTGGGGGACTGAGAGTCGGTGAGTGAGGGGGGTACTGTGAGTCCGTGAGTGAGGGGGGGACAGAGAGTCGGTGAGTGAGGGGGGTCTGAGGGTCGGAGACTGAGGTGGGACTGAGGGTCGGAGACTGAGGTGGGACTGAGAGGCGGTGAGTGAGGGGGTCACTGAGAGGCGGTGAGTGAGGGGGGGATTGAGAGTGGGTGAGTGAGGGGGGTCTGAGCGTCACTGAGTGAGGGGGGGCTGAGGGCCCGTAAGTGAGGGGGGGGGACTGAGAGTCGGTGAGTGAGGGTGGGATTGAGAGTCGGTGAGTGAGGGTGGGATTGAGAGTCGGTGAGTGCAGGTGGGATTGAAAGTCGGTGAGTGCAGGTGGGACAGCGAGTCGGTGAGTGAGAGGGGGACTGAGAGTCGATGAGTGAGGGCGGGCAGTGAGAGTCGGTAAGTGAGGGGGGGAACTGAGAATCAGTGAGTGAGGGGCAGACTGAGAGTCGGTGAGTGAGGGGGGGACTGAGAGTCGGTGAGTGAGGGGCAGACTAAGAGTCGGTGAGTGCGGGGGGGACAGAGAGTCGGTGAATGAGGGGGGGACTGAGAGTCGGGGAGAGATTGGGGGACTGAGAGTCGGTGAGTGAGGGGGGGAATAAGAGTCAGTGAGTGAGTGGGGACTTAGGGTCTGTGATTGGGGGGGGGACTGAGAGTCGGTGAGTGAGGGTGGACTGAGGGTCAGTGAGTGAGGGGGGGTCTGGGAGTCGATGAGTGAGCGGGGGACTGAGTTTCGGCGAGTGAGAGGCGGACTGAGAGTCAGTGAGTGAGGGGGGTACTGAGAGTCGGTGAGTGAGGGGGGGACTGAGAGTCAGTGAGTGAGGGGGGTACTGAGAGTCGGTGAGTGAAGGGGGGACTGAGAGTCGGTGAGTGAAAGGGGGACTGAGAGACTGTCAGTCAGGGAGGAATTGAGAGTCGGTGAGTGAGGGGGAGACTGAGAGACGGTGAGTGTGGGGGGTGCTGAGTGTCGGTGAGTGAGGTGGGATTGAGGGTTGGTGACTGAGGTGGGACTGAGAGGCGTGGGTGAGGGGGTGACGGAGAAGCGCTGAGTGAGAGGTGAACTGAGAGACGGTGAATGAGGGGGGGACTGACAGTCGCTGAGTGATGGGGGTCTGAGCGTCAGTGAGTGAGTGGGGGTTGTGGGCCCGTGAGTGAGGGGGGGACTGAGAGTCGGTGAGTGAGGGGGGGACTGAGAGTTGGTGAATGAGGGAGGGACTGAGTCGGGGAGTGAGGGGGGGGACTGAGTGTCAGTGAGTGAGGGGGGACTCAGATTCGGTGAGTGAGAGGGGGTGCAGAGTCGGTGAGTGTGGGGGGGATTTAGGGTCGGTGAGTGAGCGGGGACTGAGAGTCGGTGAGTGAGGGGGGTACTGAGAGTCGGTGAGTGAAGGGGGGGTCTGAGAGTCGTTGAGTGTGTGGGGGATGAGGGTCGGTGAGCGAGGGGGGGACTGAGAGTCGGTGAGTGAGGGGGGGACTGAGAGTCGGTGAGTGTAAGGGGGACTGAGAGACTGTCAGTGAGGGAGGGATTGAGAGTCGGTGAGTGAGGCGGGGACTGAGAGACGGTGAGTGTGGGGGGATTGAGTGTCGGTGAGTGAGGTGGGACTGAGAGGCGGTGGGTGAGGAGGGGACGGAGAGGCGGTGAGTGAGGGGGGACTGAGAGTCGGTGAGTGAGGGGGGACTGAGAGTCGGTGAGTGAGGGGGTCTGGGAGTCGGTGAGTGAGGGGGGGAACTGAGAGTCGGTGAGTGAGGGGGGGAATGAGAGTCCGTGAGTGAGGGGTGTCTGAGCGTCAGTGAGTGAGGGGGGGAACTGAGAGTCGGTGAGTGAGGGCGGGCAGTGAGAGTCAGTGAGTGAGGGGGGGAACTGAGAGTCGGTGAGTGAGGGGGGGACTGAGAGTCCGTGAGTGAGGGGTGTCTGACCGTCAGTGAGTGAGGGGGTGCTGAGGGCCCGTGAGTGAAGCAGGGGACTGAGAGTCGTTGAGTGAGGGCGGGCAGTGAGAGTCAGTGAGTGAGGGGGGGAACTGAGAGTCGGTGAGTGAGGGGTGCAGTGTGAGTCAGTGAGTCGGTGGGGGACAGAGCCTCGGTGAGTGAGGGGCAGATTGAGAGTCGGTGAGTGAGGAGGTGACTGAGGGTCGGTGACTGAGGGGGGTCTGAGCGTCAGTGAGTGAGCTGGGGCTGAGGGTCGGTGAGTGAGGGGGGGAGCGAGAGTTGGTGAGCGTGGAGGGGGAATAAGAGTCGGTGAGTGACGGGGGACTTAAGGTCGGTGAGTGTGGGGGTGACTGAGAGTCGGCGAGTGAGGGTGTCTGGGAGTCGGTGAGTGAGGGGGGACTGAGAGTCGGCGAGTGAGGGGGGGACTGAGAGTCGGTGAGTGAGGGGATCTGGGAGTCGGTGAGTGAGGGGGTCAGGGAGTCGGTGAGTGAGGGGGGACTGGGAGTCGGTGAGTGAGGGGGGAACTGAGAGTCGGTGCGTGAGGGTGGGACTGAGAGTCGGGGAGTGAGGGGGGGAAGAACAGTCGGTGAGTGAGTGGGGACCTAGGGTCTGTGATTGGGGGGGTTACTGAGAGTCGGTGAGTGAGGGGGGACTGAGGGTCTGTGATTGGGGGAGGTACTGAGAGTCGGTGAGTGAATGGGGACTGAGGGTCGGTGATTGAGGCGGGGTCTGGGAGTCGGTGAGTGAGGGGGGACTGAGAGTCGGTGAGTGAGGGGGCACTTAGAGTCGGTGAGTGAGGGGGGACTGAGAGTCGGTGAGTGAGGGTGGGATTGAGAGTCGTTGAGTGAGGGGGGACTGAGAGTTGGTGAGTGAGGGGGGACTGAGAGTTGGTGAGTGAGGGAGGGACTGAGTCGGGGAGTGAGGGAGGGACTGAGAGTCGGTGAGTGAGTGGGGGACTGAGTGTCAGTGAGTGAGGGGGGACTGAGAGTCGGTGACTGAGGGAGGGACTGAGTCGGTGAGTGAGGGGGGGACTGAGAGTCGGTGAGTGAGGGAGGGACTGAGTGTCAGTGAGTGAGGGGGGTTCTGAGAGTCATTGAGTTTGGGGGGGACTGAGGGTCGGTGACTGAGGGGCGGACGGAGAGTCTGTGAGCGAGGAGGGGGAATAAGAGTCGGTGAGTGACAGGGGACTTAATGTCGGGGAGTGTGGGGGGGACTTAGAGTCGGTGAGTGAGGGGGGACTGAGAGTCGGTGAGTGAAGGGGGGGACTGAGAGTCGGCGAGTGAGGGTGGGATTGAGAGTCGGTGAGTGGGGGGGGACTGAGGGTCGGAGACTGAGGTGGGACTGAGAGTCGGTGAGTTTGCGGGGGAATGAGAGGCTGTGAGTGAGGGGCGGACTGAGAGACGGTGAGTGAGGGGGTGACTGAGAGTCACTGAGTGAGGGGGGTCTGAGTGTCAGTGAGTGAGGGGGTGCTGAGGGCCCGTGAGTGAGGCGGGGGACTGAACGTCGATGAGTGAGGGCGGGCAGTGAGAGTCGGTAAGGGAGGGGGGTCAGTGAGAGTCGGAAACTGACGGGGGGAGCGAGAGTCGGTCAGAGAGGAGAGGGAATAACAGTCGGTGAGTGAGGAGGGACTTAGAGTCGGTCAGTGAGGGGCAGACTGAGAGTCGGTGAGTGAGGGGCGGACTGAGTCGGTGAGTGCGGGGGGGACAGAGAGTCGGTGAGTGAGGGAGGGACTGAGTCGGGGAGTGAAGGGGGGACTGAGAGTCAGTGAGTGAGTGGGGGACTGAGTGTCAGTGAGTGAGGGGAGTTCTGAGAGTCATTGAGTGTGGGGGGGACTGAGGGTCGGTGACTGAGGGGCGGACGGAGAGTCTGTGAACGAGGAGTGGGAATAAGAGTTGGTGAGTGACGGTGGACTTAAGGTCGGTGAGTGTGGGCGGGACTTAGAGTCGGTGAGTGAGGGGGGTGCAGAGTCGGTGAGTGAGGGGGGGGACTTAGTCAGTGCGTGAGGGGGTACTGAGAGTTGGTGAGTGAGGGTGGGATTGAGAGTCGGTGAGTGAGAGGGGGACTGAGAGTCTGTGAGTGAGGGGGGGACTGACAGTCGGTGAGTGAGGGGGAGACTGCATGACGGTGAGTGAGGGGGGGTACTGAGAGTCAGTGAGTGAGGGGGGTCTGAGCGTCAGTGAGTGACGGGTGGCCGAGAGTGGGTGAGTGAGGGGGGTTAGCGAGAGTCGGTGAGCGAGGGGGGGGGATAAGAGTCGGTGAGCGAGGGGGGACTTAGAGTCGGTGAGTGAAGGGGGGGACTGAGAGTCGGCGAGCGAGGGTGGGATTGAGAGTCGGTGAGTGCAGGTGGGACTGCGAGTCGGTGAGTGAGGGGGGGACTGAGAGTCGATGAGTGAGGGGGGGTACTGAGAGTCGGTGAATGAGGGGGGACTGAGGGTCGGAGACTGAGGTGGGACTGAGAGTCGGTGAGTGAGGGGGGGAATGAGAGGCTGTGAGTGAGGGGGGGACTGAGAGATGGTGAGTGAGGGGGCGAGCTTAGAGTCACTGAGTGAGGGGGGGTCTTAGCGTCAGTGAGTGAGGAGGTGCTGAGGGGCCGTGAGTGAGGCGGGGGACTGAAACTCGATGAGTGAGGGCGGGCAGTGAGAGTCGGTAAGGGAGGGGGGTCAGTGAGAGTCGGAAACTGACGGGGGGAGCGAGAGTCGATCAGAGAGGAGAGGGAATAACAGTCGGTGAGTGAGGGGGGACTTCGAGTCGGTGAGTGAGGGGCAGACTGAGAATCAGTGAGTGAGGGGCGGACTGAGAGTCGGTGAGTGCGGGTGGGACAGAGAGTCGGTGAGTGAGGGAGGGACTGAGTCGGGGAGTGAGGGGGGGACTGAGAGTCAGTGAGTGAGTGGGGGACTGAGTGTCAGTGAGTGAGGGGGTTCTGAGAGTCATTGAGTGTGGGGGGGACTGAGGGTCGGTGACTGAGGGGCGGACGGAGAGTCTGTGAGGGAGGAGGGGGAATAAGAGTCGGTGAGTGAGGGGGGACTTAAGGTCGGTGAGTGTGTGGGTGACTTAGAGTCGGTGAGTAAGGGAGGGACTGACAGTCGGCGAGTGAGGGGGGGTGCAGAGTCGGTGAGTGAGGGGGGGACTTGGTCGGTGAGTGAGGGGGGACTGAGAGTCGGTGAACGAGGGTGTGTCTGAGAGTCGGTGAGTGAGGGGGGACTGGGAGTTGGTGAGTGAGGGGGGACTGGGCGTCGGTGAGTGAGGGGGGAACTGAGAGTCGGGGAGTGAGGGGGGACTTAGGGTCTGTGATTGGGGGGGGGACTGAGAGTCGGTGAGTGCGGGTGGGACATAGAGTCGGTGAGTGAGGGGCCGACTGAGAGCCGGTGAGTAGGGGCAGACTAAGAGTCGGTGAGTGAGGGGGGGGACCGAGAGTCGGTGAGTGAGGGGGGGACAGAGAGTCGGTGAGTGAGGGGGGATTGAGAGTCGGTGAGCGAGGGTGTGTTTGAGAGTCGGTGAGTGAGGGTGTCTGGGAGTCGGTGAGTGGGGGGGACTGGGAGTCGGTGAGTGAGGGGCAGAATGAGAGTCGGTGAGCGAGGGGGGGACAGAGAGTCGGTGAGTGAGGGGGTGACAGAGAGTCGGTCAGTGAGGGGGGGACTGAGAGTCAGTGACTGAGTGGGGGACTGAGGGTCGGTGACTGAGCGGGGGACAGAGAGTCGGTGAGTAAGGTGGGGACAGAAAGTTGGAGAGTGAGGGGGGGACTGAGAGTCGGTGAGTGAGGGGCAGTCTGAGAGCCGGTGAGTGCGGGGCGTACAGAGAGTCGGTGAGTGAGGGGCAGACTTAGAGTCGGTGAGTGCGGGGGGGACAGACAGTCGGTGAGTGAGGGGCAGATTGAGAGTCGGTGAGTGAGAGGGGACTGAGAGTCGGTGAGTGAGGGGGGACTGAGAGTCGGTGAGTGTGGGGGGGACTGAGAGTCGGTGAGTGACGGGGGACTTAAGGTCGGTGAGTATGGGGGGGATTAGAGTCGGTGAGTGATGGAGGGACTGAGTCGGGGAGTGAGGGGTGTTCTGAGAGTCATTGAGTGTGGGGTGGACTGAGTGTCGGTGACTGAGGGGCGGACGGAGAGTCTGTGAGCGAGGAGGGGGAATAAGAGTCGGTGTGTGACGAGGGACTTAAGTTCGGTGAGTGTGGGGGGGACTTAGAGTCGGTGAGTGAGGGAGGGACTGAGAGTCGGCGAGTGAGGGGGGGACTTGGTCGGTGAGTGAGGGGGGACTGAGAGTCGGTGAGCGAGGGTGTGTCTGAGAGTCGGTGAGTGAGGGGGGACGCGGAGTCGGTGAGTGAGGGGAGAACTGGGAGTCGGTGAGTGAGGTGGGGACTGAGAGTCGGTGCGTGAGGGTGGGACTGAGAGTCGGGGAGTGAGGGGGGGACTGAGTCGGGGAGTGATCGGGGGACTGAGAGTCGGTGAGTGAGGGGGGGAATAAGAGTCGGTGAGTGAGTGGGGACTTAGGGTCTGTGATTGGGAGGGGGACTGAGAGTCAGTGAGTGAGGGGGGGACTGAGAGTAGGTGAGTGAGGGGGGGTCTGAGAGTCGTTGAGTGCGTGGGGGACTGAGGGTTGGTGAGTGAGGGGGGGACTGAGAGTCGGTGAATAAGGGGGGAACTGAGGGTCGGTGACTGAGGGGGGACACTGAGAGTCGGTGAGTGAGGGGGGGCACTGAGAGTCGGTGAGTGAGATTGGACTGAGAGTCGGTGAGTGAGCGTCAGTGACTGTGAGTCGGTGAGTGAGGGGGCTACTGAGAGTCTGTGAGTGAGGGGGGGACTGAGAGTCTGTGAGTGAGGGGGGACTCAGATTCGGTGAGAGAGGGGGGGTGCAGAGTCGGTGAGTGAGGGGGGGACTTAGGGTCGGTGAGTGAGCGGGGACTAAGAGTCAGTGAGTGAGGAGGGGAACTGAGAGTCGGTGATTGAGGGGGGGACTGAGAGTCGGTGAGTGAGGAGGGGACTAGGAGTCGGTGAGTGAGGGGGGAAATGAGTCGGGGAGTGATCGGGGGACTGAGAGTCGGTGAGTGAGGGGGGGAGTAAGAGTCGATGAGTGACTGGGGACTTAGGGTCTGTGATTGGGGGGGACTGAGAGTCGGTGAGTGAGCGGGGGACTGAGAGTCGGTGAGTGAGGGTTGGATTGAGAGTCGGTGAGTGAGAGGGGGACTGAGAGTCAGTGAGTGAGGGGGGTCTGAGAGTCGGTGAGTGAAGGGGGGACTGAGGGTCGGAGAGTGAGGGGGGGACTGAGAGTTGGAGAGCGAGGTGGGTCTGAGAGTCGGTGAATGCAAGGGGGACTGAGAGACTGTGAGTGAGGGGGGGCCCTGAGAGTCGGTGAGTGATGGGGGACTGAGAGACTGAGTGAGGGAGGGATTGAGAGTCGGTGAGTGAGGGGCGGACTGAGAGTCGGTGAGCGAGGTGGAGACTGCGAGACGGTGAGTGAGGGGGGCACTGAGAGTCAGTGAGTGAGGGGGGGCCGAGAGTCGGTGAGTGAGGGGGGGGAATAAGAGTCGGTGAGAGAGGGGGGTAGCGAGAGTCGGTGAGCGAGGGGGGGAATAAGAGTCGGTGAGTGAGGGGGGGACTGAGAGTCGATGATTGAGGGGGGGTACTGAGAGTCGGTGAATGAGGGGGGACTGAGGGTCGGTGAGTGAGCGGGGAATGAGAGGCCGTGAGAGAGGGGCGGACTGAGCGTCGGTGAGTGCGGGAGGGACAGAGAGTCGGTGAGTGAAGGGGGGACAGAGAGTGGGAGAGTGAGGGGGGGACTGAGAGTCGGTGTGTGAGGGAGGGACTGAGTCGGGGAGTGAGGGGGGGACTCAGTGTCAGTGAGTGAGGGGGGTTCTGAGAGTCATTGAGTGTGGGGAGGATTGAGGGTCGGTGACTGAGGGGCGGACAGAGAGTCTGTGAGCGAGGAGGGGGAATAAGAGTCGGTGAGTGACGGGGGACTTAAGGTCGGTGAGTGTGGTGGGGACTGAGAGTCGGTGAATGAGGGGGGACTTAGGGTCGGAGACTGAGGTGGGACTGAGAGTTGGTGAGTGAGGGGAGGACTGAGAGGCGGTGAGTGAGGGGGGGACTGAGAGGCGGTGAGTGAGGGGGGGACTGAGAGTCACTGAGTGAGGGGGGTCTGAGCGTCAGTGAGTGAGGGGGTGCTGAGGGCCCGTGAGTGAGTCGGGGGACTGAAAGTCGATGAGTGAGGGGGGTCAGTGAGAGTCGGAAACTGACGGGGGGAGCGAGAGTCGGTCAGAGAGGAGAGGGAATAACAGTCGGTGGGTGAGGAGGGACTTAGAGTCGGTGAGTGAGGGGCAGACTGAGAGTCGGTGAGTGAGGGGCAGACTGAGAGTCGGTGAGTGCGGGTGGGACAGAGAGTCGGTGAGTGAGGGAGGGACTGAGTCGGGGAGTGAGGGGGGGACTGAGTCGGGGAGTGAGGGGGGGACTGAGAGTCAGTGAGTCTGGGGGGACTGAGTGTCGGTGACTGAGGGGCGGACGGAGAGTCTGTGAGCGAGGAGGGGGAATAAGAGTCGGTGAGTGACGGGGGACTTAAGGTCGGTGAGTGTGTGGGTGACTTAGAGTCGGTGAGTAAGGGAGGGACTGAGAGTCAGTGAGTTAGGGGGGGACTGAGAGTCGGTGAGTGTGGGCGGGACTTAGAGTCGGTGAGTGAGGGGCAAACTGAGATTCGGTGAGTGAGGGGGGGACTGAGAGTCGGTGAGTGATGGGGGGACTGAGAGTCGGTGAGTGCGGGTGGTACAGAGAGTCGGTGAGTGAGGGGCAGACTGAGAGTCGGTGAGTGAGGGGCAGACTGAGAGTCGGAGTGAGGGGGGTACAGAGAGTCGGTGAGTGAGGGGCAGACTGAGAGTCGGTGAGTGCGGGGCAGACTGAGAGTCGGTGAGTGCGGGTGGGACAGAGAGTCGGTGAGTGAGGGGCAGACGGAGAGTCGGTGAATGAGGGGGGACTGAGAGTCGGTGAGTGAGGGCGGGACAGAGAGTCGGAGAGTGAGGGGGGGACAGAGAGTCGGTGACTGAGTGGGGGACTGAGGGTCGGTGACTGAGCGGGGGACAGAGAGTCGGTGAGTGCGGGGGGGACAGAGAGTTGGAGAGGGAGGGGGGGACAGAGAGTCGGTAAGTGAGGGGCAGACTGAGAGTCGGTGAGTGCGGGTGGGACAGAGAGTCGGTGAGTGCGGGTGGGACAGAGAGTCGGTGAGTGCGGGGGGGACAGAGAGTCGGTGAGTGAGGGGCAGACTGAGAGTCGGTGAGTGAGGGGGGAGTGAGAGTCGGTGAGTGAGGGGGGGACAGAGAGTCGGTGAGTGAGGGGGGTCTGAGAGTCGTTGAGTGTGTGGGGGACTGAGAGTCGGTGACTGAGTGGGGCACTGAGGGTCGGTGACTGAGCGGGGGACTGAGAGTCGGTGAGTGAGGTCGGAACTGAGAGTTGGTGAGTGAGGGAGGACTGAGAGTCGGTGAGTGAGGGAGGGACTGAGTCGGGGAGTGAGGGGGGGACTGAGAGTCGGTGAGTGAGTGGGGGACTGAGTGTCAGTGAGTGAGGGGGGTTCTGAGAGTCATTGAGTGTGGGGGGGACTGAGGGTCAGTGATTGAGGGGAGGACGGAGAGTCTGTGAGCGAGGAGGGGGAATAAGAGTCGGTGAGTGACGGGGGACTTAAGGTCGGGGAGTGTGGGGGGGACTTAGAGTCGGTGAGTGAGGGAGAGACTGAGAGTCTGTGAGTGAGCGGGGGACTGAGAGTCGGTGAATAAGGGGGGAACTGGAACTGAGGGTCGGTGACTGAGGGGGGACACTGAGAGTCGGTGAGTGAGGGATGGCACTGAGAGTCGGTGAGTGAGATTGGACTGAGAGTCGGTGAGTGAGCGTCAGTGACTGTGAGTCGGTGAGTGAGGGCGGTACTGAGAGTCTGTGAGTGAGGGGGGAATGAGAGTCTGTGAGTGAGGGGGGACTCAGATTCGGTGAGAGAGTGGGGGGTGCAGAGTCGGTGAGTGAGGGGGGGACTTAGGGTCGGTGAGTGAGCGGGGACTGAGAGTCGGTGAGTGAGGGGGTGACTAAGAGTCAGTGAGTGAGGAGGGGAACTGAGAGTCGGTGATTGAGGGGGGTACTGAGAGTCGGTGAATGAAGGGGGGACTGAGAGTCGGTGAGTGAGGAAGGGACTGAGAGTCGGTGAGTGAGGGGGAGACTGAGAGTCGGTGAATGAAGGGGGGACTGAGAGTCGGTGAGTGAGGAGGGGTCTGAGAGTCGGTGAGTGAGGGGGGGACTGAGTCGGGGAGTGATCGGGGGACTGAGAGTCGGTGAGTGAGGGGGGGAATAAGAGTCGGTGAGTGACTGGGGACTTGGGGTCTGTGATTGGGGGGGGGACTGAGAGTCGGTGAGTGAGGGTTGGATTGAGAGTCGGTGAGTGAGAGGGGGACTGAGAGTCGGTGAGTGAGGGGGGTCTGAGAGTCGTTGAGTGTGTGGGGGACTGAGAGTCGGTGACTGAGTGGGGCACTGAGGGTCGGTGACTGAGCGGGGGACTGAGAGTCGATGAGTGAGGTCGGAACTGAGAGTTGGTGAGTGAGGGAGGACTGAGAGTCGGTGAGTGAGGGAGGGACTGAGTCGGGGAGTGAGGGGGGGACTGAGAGTCGGTGAGTGAGTGGGGGACTGAGTGTCAGTGAGTGAGGGGGGTTCTGAGAGTCATTGAGTGTGGGGGGGACTGAGGGTCAGTGATTGAGGGGAGGACAGAGAGTCTGTGAGCGAGGAGGGGGAATAAGAGTCGGTGAGTGACGGGGGACTTAAGGTCGGGGAGTGTGGGGGGGACTTAGAGTCGGTGAGTGAGGGAGGGACTGAGAGTCTGTGAGTGAGCGGGGGACTGAGAGTCGGTGAATAAGGGGGAAACTGGAACTGAGGGTCGGTGACTGAGGGGGGACACTGAGAGTCGGTGAGTGAGGGGGGGCACTGAGAGTCGGTGAGTGAGATTGGACTGAGAGTCGGTGAGTGAGCGTCAGTGACTGTGAGTCGGTGAGTGAGGGCGGTACTGAGAGTCTGTGAGTGAGGGGGGGACTGAGAGTCGGTGAGTGAGGGGGGGGGCTGAGTGTCGGTGACTGAGGTGGGACTGAGTCGGGGAGTGATCGGGGGACTGAGAGTCGGTGAGTGAGGGGGGGAATAAGAGTCGGTGAGTGACTGGGGACTTGGGGTCTGTGATTGGGGGGGGGACTGAGAGTCGGTGAGTGAGAGGGGGACTGAGAGTCAGTGAGTGAGGGGGGTCTGAGAGTCGGTGAGTGAAGGGGGGACTGAGGGTCGGAGAGTGAGGGGGGGACTGAGAGTTGGAGAGTGAGGGGGGGACTGAGAGTCGGTGAATGCAAGGGGGACTGAGAGACTGTGAGTGAGGGCGGCCCTGAGAGTCGGTGAGTGATGGGGGACTGAGAGACTGTGAGTGAGGGAGGGATTGAGAGTCGGTGAGTGAGGGGCGGACTGAGAGTCGGTGAGTGAGGGGGAGACTGAGGGTCGGTGACTGAGCGGGGGACAGAGAGTCGGTGAGTGCGGGGGGGACAGAGAGTTGGAGAGGGCGGGGGGGACAGAGAGTCAGTAAGTGAGGGGCAGACTGAGAGTCGGTGAGTGAGGGGCAGACTGAGAGTCGGTGAGTGAGGGGGGAGTGAGAGTCGGTGAGTGAGGGGGGAGTGAGAGTCGGTGAGTGAGGGGGGGACAGAGAGTCGGTGAGTGAGGGGCAGACTGAGAGTCGGTGAGTGAGGGGGGAGTGAGAGTCGGTGAGTGAGGGGGGTCTGAGCGTCAGTGAGTGAGGTGGGGCTGAGGGTCGGTGAGTGAGGGGGGGAGCGAGAGTCGGTGAGCGAGGAGGGGGAATAAGTGTCGGTGAGTGAGGGGGCACTTAGGGTCGGTGAGTGTGCGGGGGACTGAGAGTTGGTGAGTGAGGGTGGGACTGAGAGGAGTTGAGTGAGGGGGAGACTGCGAGTCGGTGAGTGAGGAGGCTACTGGGAGTCGGTGAGTGACGGGGGAACTGAGAGTCGGTGACTGAGGGAGGGATTGAGAGTCGGTGAGTGAGGGGGGAACTGAGAGTCGGTGAGTGAGGGAGGGACTGAGGGTCGGTGACTGAGGTGGGGGACTGAGAGTCGGTGAGTGAGGGGGAGACTGAGAGTCGGTGAGTGAGGGGGGGACATAGAGTCGATGAGTGAGGGGGGGACTGAGAGTCGGTTAGTGAGGGGGGTCTGAGCGTCTGTGAGTGAGGGGGGGCTGAGGGTCGGTGAGTGATGGGGGGAGCGAGAGTCGGTGAGCGAGGAGGGGGAATAAGAGTCGGTGAGTGAGGGGTGGACTGGGAGTTGGTGAGTGAGGGGCAAACTGAGAGTCGGTGAGTGAGGGGCGGACTGAGAGTCGGTGAGTGCGGGTGGGACAGAGAGTCGGTGAGTGAAGGGTGGACAGAGAGTGGGAGAGTGAGGGGGGGACTGAGAGTCAGTGACTGAGTGGGGGACTGAGGGTCGGTGACCGTGCGGGGGACTGAGAGTCGGGGAGTGAGGGGGGGACTGAGAGTCAGTGAGTGAGTGGGGGACTGAGAGTCAGTGAATGAGGGGGGACTGAGGGTCGGAGACTGAGGTGGGACTGAGAGTCGGTGAGTGAGGGGGGGAATGAGAGGCCGTGAGTGAGGGGCGGACTGAGAGACGGTGAGTGCAGGTGGGACTGCGTGTCGGTGAGTGAGGGGGGGACTGAGAGTCGATGAGTGAGGGGGGTATTGAGAGTCGGTGAATGAGGGGGTACTGAGGGTCGGAGACTGAGGTGAGACTGAGAGTCGGTGAGTGAGGAGGGTAACTGAGAGTCGGTGATTGAGGGGGGGACTGAGAGTCGGTGAGTGCGGGTGGTACAGAGAGTCGGTGAGTGAGGGGCAGACTGAGGGTCGGTGAGTGAGCGGGGGATTGAGAGTCGGTAAGTGATGGGGGGCAGTGAGAGTCGGTGACTGAGGGGGGGAGCGAGAGTCGGTGAGCGAGGAGAGGGAAAAAGAGTCGGTGAGTGAGGGGGGACTTAAGGTCGGTGAATGTGGGTGGGACTGAGAGTCGGTGAGTGCAGGTGGGACAGAGAGTCGGAGAGTGAGCGGGGTCAGAGAGTCGGTGAGTGAGGGGGGACTTAAGGTCGGTGAGTGTGGATGGGACTGAGAGTCGGTGACTTAGAGGGGGACTGAGGGTCGGTGACTGAGGGGGGGGACTGAGAGTCGGTGAGTGAGGGGGGACTGAGAGTCGGTGAGTGAGGGGGGCGAGCGAGGAGGACAGAGATTCGGTGAGTGAGGGAGGGATTGAGAGTCGGTGAGTGAGGGGGGGACAGAGAGTCGGTGAGTGAGGGGGGGACGCAGATTCGGTGACGGAGGGGGGAACTGAGGGTCGGTGAGTGAGGGGGGTACTGAGAGTCAGTGAGTGAAGGGGGAACTGAGAGTCGTTGAATGTGTACGGGACTGAGAGTCGGTGAGTGAGGGGGGGACTGAGAGTCGGTGAGTGAGGGGGGTCTGAGCGTCAGTGAGTGAGTTGGGGCTGAGGGTCGGTGAGTGAGGGGGGGAGCGAGAGTCGGTGAGCAAGGAGGGGGAATAAGAGTCGGTGAGTGAGGGGGGACTTAGGGTCGGTGATTGTGGGGGAGACTGAGAGTCGGTGAGTGAGGGGGGGACAGACAGTCGGTGAGTGAGGGGGGGACAGAGAGTCGGTGAGTGAGGGGCGGACTGAGAGTCGGTGAGTGCGGGTGGGACAGAGAGTCGGTGAGTGAGGGGGGCACAGAGGGTCGGTGAGTGAGGGGGGGACTGAGAGTCGGTGAGTGAGGGGCAGACTGAGAGTCGGTGAGTGAGGGGGGGACTGAGAGTCGGTGAGTGAAGGGCAGACTGAGAGTCGGTGAGTGAGGGGGGAGTGAGAGTCGGTGAGTGAGGGGGGGACAGAGAGTCGGTGAATGAGGGGGTCTGAGAGTCGTTGAGTGTGTGGGGGACTGAGAGTCGGTGACTGAGTGGGGCACTGAGGGTCGGTGACTGAGCGGGGGACTGAGAGTCGGTGAGTGAGGTCGGAACTGAGAGTTGGTGAGTGAGGGAGGATTGAGAGTCGGTGAGTGAGGGAGGGACTGAGTCGGGGAGTGAGGGGGGGACTGAGAGTCGGTGAGTGAGTGGGGGACTGAGTGTCAGTGAGTGAGGGGGGTTCTGAGCGTCATTGAGTGTGGGGGGGACTGAGGGTCGGTGATTGAGGGGAGGACGGAGAGTCTGTGAGCGAGGAGGGGGAATAAGAGTCGGTGAGTGACGGGGGACTTAAGGTCGGGGAGTGTGGGGGGGACTTAGAGTCGGTGAGTGAGGGAGGGACTGAGAGTCTGTGAGTGAGCGGGGGACTGAGAGTCGGTGAATAAGGGGGGAACTGAGGGTCGGTGACTGAGGGGGGACATTGAGAGTCGGTGAGTGAGGGGGGGCACTGAGAGTCGGTGAGTGAGATTGGACTGAGAGTCGGTGAGTGAGCGTCAGTGACTGTGAGTCGGTGAGTGAGGGCGGTACTGAGAGTCTGTGAGTGAGGGGGGGACTGAGAGTCTGTGAGTAAGGGGTGACTGAGAGTCGGTGAGTGAGGGGGGGACATAGAGTCGATGAGTGAGGGGGGGACTGAGAGTCGGTTAGTGAGGGGGGTCTGAGCGTCTGTGAGTGAGGGGGGGCTGAGGGTCGGTGAGTGATGGGGGGAGCGAGAGTCGGTGAGCGAGGAGGGGGAATAAGAGTCGGTGAGTGAGGGGGGGACTGAGAGTTGGTGAGTGAGGGGCAAACTGAGAGTCGGTGAGTGAGGGGCGGACTGAGAGTCGGTGAGTGCGGGTGGGACAGAGAGTCGGTGAGTGAAGGGTGGACAGAGAGTGGGAGAGTGAGGGGGGGACTGAGAGTCGGTGACTGAGTGGGGGACTGAGGGTCGGTGACCGTGCGGGGGACTGAGAGTCGGGGAGTGAGGGGGGGACTGAGAGTCAGTGAGTGAGTGGGGGACTGAGAGTCAGTGAATGAGGGGGGACTGAGGGTCGGAGACTGAGGTGGGACTGAGAGTCGGTGAGTGAGGGGGGGAATGAGAGGCCGTGAGTGAGGGGCGGACTGAGAGACGGTGAGTGCAGGTGGGACTGCGTGTCGGTGAGTGAGGGGGGGACTGAGAGTCGATGAGTGAGGGGGGTATTGAGAGTCGGTGAATGAGGGGGTACTGAGGGTCGGAGACTGAGGTGGGACTGAGAGTCGGTGAGTGAGGAGGGTAACTGAGAGTCGGTGATTGAGGGGGGGACTGAGAGTCGGTGAGTGCGGGTGGTACAGAGAGTCGGTGAGTGAGGGGCAGACTGAGGGTCGGTGAGTGAGCGGGGGACTGAGAGTCGGTAAGTGATGGGGGGCAGTGAGAGTCGGTGACTGAGGGGGGGAGCGAGAGTCGGTGAGCGAGGAGAGGGAAAAAGAGTCGGTGAGTGAGGGGGGACTGAAGGTCGGTGAATGTGGGTGGGACTGAGAGTCGGTGAGTGCAGGTGGGACAGAGAGTCGGAGAGTGAGGGGGGGACAGAGAGTCGGTGAGTGAGGGGGGACTTAAGGTCGGTGAGTGTGGATGGGACTGAGAGTCGGTGACTTAGAGGGGGACTGAGGGTCGGTGACTGAGGGGGGGGACTGAGAGTCGGTGAGTGAGGGGGGACTGAGAGTCGGTGAGTGAGGGGGGCGAGCGAGGAGGACAGAGATTCGGTGAGTGAGGGAGGGATTGAGAGTCGGTGAGTGAGGGGGGGACAGAGAGTCGGTGAGTGAGGGGGGGACGCAGATTCGGTGACGGAGGGGGGAACTGAGGGTCGGTGAGTGAGGGGGGTACTGAGAGTCAGTGAGTGAAGGGGGAACTGAGAGTCATTGAATGTGTACGGGACTGAGAGTCGGTGAGTGAGGGGGGGACTGAGAGTCGGTGAGTGAGGTGGGGACTGAGAGTCGGTGAGTGAGGGGGGTCTGAGCGTCAGTGAGTGAGTTGGGGCTGAGGGTCGGTGAGTGAGGGGGGGAGCGAGAGTCGGTGAGCAAGGAGGGGGAATAAGAGTCGGTGAGTGAGGGGGGACTTAGGGTCGGTGATTGTGGGGGAGACTGAGAGTTGGTGAGTGAGGGGGGGACAGACAGTCGGTGAGTGAGGGGGGGACAGAGAGTCGGTGAGTGAGGGGCGGACTGAGAGTCGGTGAGTGCGGGTGGGACAGAGAGTCGGTGAGTGAGGGGGGCACAGAGGGTCGGTGAGTGAGGGGGGGACTGAGAGTCGGTGAGTGAGGGGCAGACTGAGAGTCGGTGAGTGAGGGGGGGACAGAGAGTCGGTGAATGAGGGGGTCTGAGAGTCGTTGAGTGTGTGGGGGACTGAGAGTCGGTGACTGAGTGGGGCACTGAGGGTCGGTGACTGAGCGGGGGACTGAGAGTCGGTGAGTGAGGTCGGAACTGAGAGTTGGTGAGTGAGGGAGGATTGAGAGTCGGTGAGTGAGGGAGGGACTGAGTCGGGGAGTGAGGGGGGGACTGAGAGTCGGTGAGTGAGTGGGGGACTGAGTGTCAGTGAGTGAGGGGGGTTCTGAGCGTCATTGAGTGTGGGGGGGACTGAGGGTCGGTGATTGAGGGGAGGACGGAGAGTCTGTGAGCGAGGAGGGGGAATAAGAGTCGGTGAGTGACGGGGGACTTAAGGTCGGGGAGTGTGGGGGGGACTTAGAGTCGGTGAGTGAGGGAGGGACTGAGAGTCTGTGAGTGAGCGGGGGACTGAGAGTCGGTGAATAAGGGGGGAACTGAGGGTCGGTGACTGAGGGGGGACATTGAGAGTCGGTGAGTGAGGGGGGGCACTGAGAGTCGGTGAGTGAGATTGGACTGAGAGTCGGTGAGTGAGCGTCAGTGACTGTGAGTCGGTGAGTGAGGGCGGTACTGAGAGTCTGTGAGTGAGGGGGGGACTGAGAGTCTGTGAGTGAGGGGTGACTCAGATTCGGTGAGAGAGGGGGGGTGCAGAGTCGGTGAGTGAGGGGGGGACTTAGGGTCGGTGAGTGAGCGGGGACTGAGAGTCGGTGAGTGAGGGGGTGACTAAGAGTCAGTGAGTGAGGAGGGGAACTGAGAGTCGGTGATTGAGGGGGGTACTGAGAGTCGGTGAATGAAGGGGGGACTGAGAGTCGGTGAGTGAGGAAGGGACTGAGAGTCGGTGAGTGAGGGGGGGACTGAGAGTCGGTGAATGAAGGGGGGACTGAGAGTCGGTGAGTGAGGAGGGGACTGAGAGTCGGTGAGTGAGGGGGGGACTGAGTCGGGGAGTGATCGGGGGACTGAGAGTCGGTGAGTGAGGGGGGGAATAAGAGTCGGTGAGTGACTGGGGACTTAGGGTCTGTGATTGGGGGGGGGACTGAGAGTCGGTGAGTGAGGGTTGGATTGAGAGTCGGTGAGTGAGAGGGGGACTGAGAGTCAGTGAGTGAGGGGGGTCTGAGAGTCGGTGAGTGAAGGGGGGACTGAGGGTCGGAGAGTGAGGGGGGGACTGAGAGTTGGAGAGTGAGGGGGGGACTGAGAGTCGGTGAATGCAAGGGGGACTGAGAGACTGTGAGTGAGGGGCGGCCCTGAGTGTCGGTGAGTGATGGGGGACTGAGAGACTGTGAGTGAGGGAGGGATTGAGAGTCGGTGAGTGAGGGGCGGACTGAGAGTCGGTGAGTGAGGGGGAGACTGCGAGACGGTGAGTGAGGGGGGGGACTGAGAGTCAGTGAGTGAGGGGAGGCCGAGAGTCGGTGAGTGAGGGGGGTAGCGAGAGTCGGTGAGCGAGGGGGGGACATAAGAGTCGGTGAGCGAGGGGGGCGAATAAGAGTCGGTGAGTGAGGGGGGGACTGAGAGTCGATGAGTGAGGGGGGATACTGAGAGTCGGTGAATGAGGGGGGACTGAGGGTCGGTGAGTGAGCGGGGAATGAGAGGCCGTGAGTGAGGGGCGGACTGAGAGTCGGTGAGTGCGGGAGGGACAGAGAGTCGGTGAGTGAGGGGGGGACAGAGAGTGGGAGAGTGAGGGGGGGACTGAGAGTCGGTGACTGAGTGGGGGACTGAGGGTCGGTGACTGTGCGGGGGACTGAGAGTCGGTGAGTGATGGGGGGACTGAGAGTTCGTGAGTGAGGGGGGTCTGAGCATCAGTGAGTGAGGGGGTGCTGAGCGCCCGTGAGTGAGGCGGGGGATTGAGAGTCGATGAGCGAGGCGGGTACTGAGAGTCGGTGAATGAGGGGGGGAATGAGAGGCAATGAGTGAGTGAGGGGCAGACTGAGAGACGGTGAGTGAGGGGGGGACTGAGAGTCCGTGAGTGAGGGGGGTACTGAGAGTCGGTGAATGAGGGGGGACTGAGGGTCGGAGACTGAGGTGGGACTGAGAGTCGGTGAGCGAGGGGGGGACAGATAGTCGGTGAGTGAGGGGCAGACTGAGAGTCGGTGAGTGAGGGGCAGACTGAGAGTCGGTGAGTGAGGGGCAGACTGAGAGTCGGTGAGTGAGGGGCAGACTGAGAGTCGGTGAGTGCGGGGGGGACAGAGAGTCGGTGAGTGAGGGGCAGACTGAGAGTCGGTGAGTGAGGGGGGGAATGAGAGGCCGTGAGTGAGGGGCGGACTGAGAGACGGTGAGTGAGGGGGGGACTGAGAGTCCGTGAGTGAGGGGGGGACTGAGGGTCCGTGAGTGAGGGGGGTCTGAGCGTCAGTGAGTGATGGGGTGCTGAGGGCCTGTGAGTGAGGCGGGGGACTGAGAGTCGTTGAGTGAGGGCGGGAAGTGAGAGTCGGTGAGTGGGGGGGGGAACTGAGAGTCGGTGAGTGAGGGGTGCAGTGTGAGTCGGTGAGTCGGTGGGGGACAGAGACTCGGTGAGTGAGGGGCAGATTGAGAGTCGGTGAGTGAGGGTGTGACTGAGGGTCGGTGACTGAGGGGGGGGACTGAGAGTCGGTGAGTGAGGGGGGGAGCGAGAGTCGGTGAGCGAGGAGGGTGAATAAGAGACGGTGAGTGAGGGGGAACTTAGGGTCGGTGAGTGTTGGGGGGACTGAGAGTCGCTGAATGCGGGTGGGACAGAGGGTCGGTGAGTGCGGGGGGGACAGAGAGTCGGTGAGTGAGGGGCAAACTGAGAGTCGGTGAGTGAGGGGCGGACTGAGAGTCGGTGAGTGAGGGGCGGACTGAGAGTCGGTGAGTGAGGGGCAAACTGAGAGTCGGTGAGTGAGGGGCGGACTGAGAGTCGGTGAGTGCGGGTGGGACAGAGAGTCGGTGAGTGAAGGGTGGACAGAGAGTGGGAGAGTGAGGGGGGGACTGAGAGTCGGTGACTGAGTGGGGGACTGAGGGTCGGTGACCGTGCGGGGGACTGAGAGTCGGTGAGTGAGGGGGGGACTGAGTCGGGGAGTGAGGGAGGGACTGAGAGTCGGTGAGTGAGGGAGGGACTGAGTCGGGGAGTGAGGGGGGGACTGAGAGTCGGTGAGTGAGTGGGGGACTGAGTGTCAGTGAGTGAGGGGGGTTCTGAGAGTCATTGAGTGTGGGGAGGACTGAGGGTCGGTGACTGAGGGGCGGACGGAGAGTCTGTGAGCGAGGAGGGGGAATAAGAGTCGGTGAGTGACGGGGGACTTAAGATCGGTGAGTGAGGGGGGGACTGAGAGTCGATGAGTGAGGGGGTTACTGAGAGTCGGTGAATGAGGGGGGACTGAGGGTCGGAGACTGAGGTGGGACTGAGAGTCGGTGAGTGAGGGGGGGAATGAGAGGCCGTGAGTGAGGGGCGGACTGAGAGACGGTGAGTGAGGGGGGTATTGAGAGTCGGTGAATGAGGGGGGACTGAGGGTCGGAGACTGAGGTGGGACTGAGAGTCGGTGAGTGAGGAGGGTAACTGAGAGTCGGTGATTGAGGGGGGGACTGAGAGTCGGTGAGTGCGGGTGGTACAGAGAGTCGGTGAGTGAGGGGCAGACTGAGGGTCGGTGAGTGAGCGGGGGACTGAGTCGGTAAGTGATGGGGGGCAGTGAGAGTCGGTGACTGAGGGGGGGAGCGAGAGTCGGTGAGCGAGGAGAGGGAAAAAGAGTCGGTGAGTGAGGGGGGACTTAAGGTCGGTGAATGTGGGTGGGACTGAGAGTCGGTGAGTGCAGGTGGGACAGAGAGTCGGAGAGTGAGGGGGGGACAGAGAGTCGGTGAGTGAGGGGGGACTTAAGGTCAGTGAGTGTGGGTGGGACTGAGAGTCGGTGACTTAGGGGGGGACTGAGGGTCGGTGACTGAGGGGGGGGACTGAGAGTCGGTGAGTGAGGGGGGACTGAGAGTCGGTGAGTGAGGGGGGCGAGCGAGGAGGACAGAGATTCGGTGAGTGAGGGAGGGATTGAGAGTCGGTGAGTAAGGGGGGGACAGAGAGTCGGTGAGTGAGGGGGGGACGCAGATTCGGTGACGGAGGGGGGAACTGAGGGTCGGTGAGTGAGGGGGGGTACTGAGAGTCAGTGAGTGAAGGGGGAACTGAGAGTCGTTGAATGTGTAGGGGACTGAGAGTCGGTGAGTGAGGTGGGGACTGAGAGTCGGTGAGTGAGGGGGGTCTGAGCGTCAGTGAGTGAGTTGGGGCTGAGGGTCGGTGAGTGAGGGGGGGAGCGAGAGTCTGTGAGCAAGGAGGGGGAATAAGAGTCGGTGAGTGAGGGGGGACTTAGGGTCGGTGATTGTGGGGGAGACTGAGAGTCGGTGAGTGAGGGGGGGACAGACAGTTGGTGAGTGAGGGGGGGGGACAGAGAGTCGGTGAGTGAGGGGCGGACTGAGAGTCGGTGAGTGCGGGTGGGACAGAGAGTCGGTGAGTGAGGGGGGGACTGAGAGTCGGTGACTGAGTGGGGGATTGAGGGTTGGTGACTGAGCAGGGGACTGAGAGTCAGTGAGTGAGGGGGGGACTGAGAGTCGGTGAGTGAATGGGGGACTGAATGTCAGTGAGCGAGGGGCGTTCTGAGAGTCATTGAGTGTGGAGGGGACTGAGCGTCGGTGACTGAGGGGCGGACGGAGAGTTTGTGAGTGAGGGGGGGCAGTGAGAGTCGGTGACTGAGGTGTGGAGCGACAGTCGGTGAGCGAGGAGGGGGAATATGAGTCGGTGAGTGAGGGGGGACTGAGACTCGATGAGTGAGGGGGGGACTGAGGGTCGGTGAGTAAGGGGGCTCTGAGCGTCAGTGAGTAAGGTGGGGCTGAGGGTCGGTGAGTGATGGGGGGAGCGAGAGTCGGTGAGCGAGGAGGGGGAATAAGAGTCGCTGAGTGCGGGTGGGACGGAGAATCGGTGAGTGAGGGGGGGACATAGAGTCGATGAGTGAGGGGCAGACTGAGAGTCGGTGAGTGAGGAGGGTCTGAGCGTCAGTGAGTGAGGTGGGGCTAAGGGTCGGTGAGTGAGTGGGGGAGCGAGAGTCGGTGAGCGAGGAGGGGGAATAAGTGTCGGTGAGTGAGGGGGCACTTAGGGTCGGTGAGTAAGCGTGGGACTGAGAGTCGGTGAGTGAGGGTGGGACAAAGAGGCGGTGAGTGAGGGGGAGACTGAGAGTCGGTGAGTCAGGGGGCTACTGAGAGTCGGTGAGTGAAGGGGGGACTGAGAGTCGGTGAGTGAGGGGGGGACTGAGAGTCGGTGAGTGAGGGGGGGACTGAGTGTCGGTGAGTGAGGGGGGAACTGAGAGTCGGTGAGTGAGGGAGGGACTGAGAGTCGGTGAGTGAGGAAGGGATTGAGAGTCGGTGAGTGAGGGGGGAACTGAGAGTCGGTGAGTGAGGGAGGGACTGAGGGTCGGTGACTGAGGTGGGGGACTGAGAGTCGGTGAGTGAGGGGGAGACTGAGAGACGGTGAGTGAGGGGGGGACTGAGAGTCGGTTAGTGAGGGGAGTCTGAGCGTCAGTGAGTGAGGGGGGGCCGAGAGTCGGTGAGTGAGGGGAGGGTACGAGAGTCGGTGAGCGAGGTGGGGGAACAAGAGTCGGTGAGTGAGGGGGGACTGAGGGTCGGAGACTGAGGTGGGACTGAGAGTCGGTGAGCGAGGGGGGGACAGATAGTCGGTGAGTGAGGGGCAGACTGAGAGTCGGTGAGTGAGGGGCAGACTGAGAGTCGGTGAGTGAGGGGCAGACTGAGAGTCGGTGAGTGAGGGGCAGACTGAGAGTCGGTGAGTGCGGGGGGGACAGAGAGTCGGTGAGTGAGGGGCAGACTGAGAGTCGGTGAGTGAGGGGGGGAATGAGAGGCCGTGAGTGAGGGGCGGACTGAGAGACGGTGAGTGAGGGGGGGACTGAGAGTCCGTGAGTCAGGGGGGGGACTGAGGGTCCGTGAGTGAGGGGGGTCTGAGCGTCAGTGAGTGATGGGGTGCTGAGGGCCTGTGAGTGAGGCGGGGGACTGAGAGTCGTTGAGTGAGGGCGGGAAGTGAGAGTCGGTGAGTGGTGGGGGGAACTGAGAGTCGGTGAGTGAGGGGTGCAGTGTGAGTCGGTGAGTCGGTGGGGGACAGAGACTCGGTGAGTGAGGGGCAGATTGAGAGTCGGTGAGTGAGGGTGTGACTGAGGGTCGGTGACTGAGGGGGGGGACTGAGAGTCGGTGAGTGAGGGGGTGACTGAGAGTCGGTGAGTGAGGGGGGTCTGAGCGTCAGTGAGTGAGTTGGGGCTGAGGGTCGGTGAGTGAGGGGGGGAGCGAGAGTCGGTGAGCGAGGAGGGTGAATAAGAGACGGTGAGTGAGGGGGAACTTAGGGTCGGTGAGTGTTGGGGGGACTGAGAGTCGCTGAATGCGGGTGGGACAGAGGGTCGGTGAGTGAGGGGCAAACTGAGAGTCGGTGAGTGAGGGGCGGACTGAGAGTCGGTGAGTGAGGGGCGGACTGAGAGTCGGTGAGTGAGGGGCAAACTGAGAGTCGGTGAGTGAGGGGCGGACTGAGAGTCGGTGAGTGCGGGTGGGACAGAGAGTCGGTGAGTGAAGGGTGGACAGAGAGTGGGAGAGTGAGGGGGGGACTGAGAGTCGGTGACTGAGTGGGGGACTGAGGGTCGGTGACCGTGCGGGGGACTGAGAGTCGGTGAGTGAGGGGGGGACTGAGTCGGGGAGTGAGGGAGGGACTGAGAGTCGGTGAGTGAGGGAGGGACTGAGTCGGGGAGCGAGGGGGGGACTGAGAGTCGGTGAGTGAGTGGGGGACTGAGTGTCAGTGAGTGAGGGGGGTTCTGAGAGTCATTGAGTGTGGGGAGGACTGAGGGTCGGTGACTGAGGGGCGGACGGAGAGTCTGTGAGCGAGGAGGGGGAATAAGAGTCGGTGAGTGACGGGGGACTTAAGATCGGTGAGTGAGGGGGGGACTGAGAGTCGATGAGTGAGGGGGTTACTGAGAGTCGGTGAATGAGGGGGGACTGAGGGTCGGAGACTGAGGTGGGACTGAGAGTCGGTGAGTGAGGGGGGGAATGAGAGGCCGTGAGTGAGGGGCGGACTGAGAGACGGTGAGTGAGGGGGGTATTGAGAGTCGGTGAATGAGGGGGGACTGAGGGTCGGAGACTGAGGTGGGACTGAGAGTCGGTGAGTGAGGAGGGTAACTGAGAGTCGGTGATTGAGGGGGGGACTGAGAGTCGGTGAGTGCGGGTGGTACAGAGAGTCGGTGAGTGAGGGGCAGACTGAGGGTCGGTGAGTGAGCGGGGGACTGAGAGTCGGTAAGTGATGGGGGGCAGTGAGAGTCGGTGACTGAGGGGGGGAGCGAGAGTCGGTGAGCGAGGAGAGGGAAAAAGAGTCGGTGAGTGAGGGGGGACTTAAGGTCGGTGAATGTGGGTGGGACTGAGAGTCGGTGAGTGCAGGTGGGACAGAGAGTCGGAGAGTGAGGGGGGGACAGAGAGTCGGTGAGTGAGGGGGGACTTAAGGTCAGTGAGTGTGGGTGGGACTGAGAGTCGGTGACTTAGGGGGGGACTGAGGGTCGGTGACTGAGGGGGGGGACTGAGAGTCGGTGAGTGAGGGGGGACTGAGAGTCGGTGAGTGAGGGGGGCGAGCGAGGAGGACAGAGATTCGGTGAGTGAGGGAGGGATTGAGAGTCGGTGAGTAAGGGGGGGACAGAGAGTCGGTGAGTGAGGGGGGGACGCAGATTCGGTGACGGAGGGGGGAACTGAGGGTCGGTGAGTGAGGGGGGTACTGAGAGTCAGTGAGTGAAGGGGGAACTGAGAGTCGTTGAATGTGTAGGGGACTGAGAGTCGGTGAGTGAGGTGGGGACTGAGAGTCGGTGAGTGAGGGGGGTCTGAGCGTCAGTGAGTGAGTTGGGGCTGAGGGTCGGTGAGTGAGGGGGGGAGCGAGAGTCTGTGAACAAGGAGGGGGAATAAGAGTCGGTGAGTGAGGGGGGACTTAGGGTCGGTGATTGTGGGGGAGACTGAGAGTCGGTGAGTGAGGGGGGGACAGACAGTTGGTGAGTGAGGGGGGGGACAGAGAGTCGGTGAGTGAGGGGGGGACTGAGAGTCGGTGACTGAGTGGGGGATTGAGGGTTGGTGACTGAGCAGGGGACTGAGAGTCAGTGAGTGAGGGGGGGACTGAGAGTCGGTGAGTGAATGGGGGACTGAATGTGAGTGAGCGAGGGGCGTTCTGAGAGTCATTGAGTGTGGAGGGGACTGAGCGTCGGTGACTGAGGGGCGGACGGAGAGTTTGTGAGTGAGGGGGGACAGTGAGAGTCGGTGACTGAGGTGTGGAGCGACAGTCGGTGAGCGAGGAGGGGGAATATGAGTCGGTGAGTGAGGGGGGACTGAGACTCGATGAGTGAGGGGGGGACTGAGGGTCGGTGAGTAAGGGGGCTCTGAGCGTCAGTGAGTAAGGTGGAGCTGAGGGTCGGTGAGTGATGGGGGGAGCGAGAGTCGGTGAGCGAGGAGGGGGAATAAGAGTCGCTGAGTGCGGGTAGGACGGAGAATCGGTGAGTGAGGGTGGGACATAGAGTCGATGAGTGAGGGGCAGACTGAGAGTCGGTGAGTGAGGAGGGTCTGAGCGTCAGTGAGTGAGGTGGGGCTAAGGGTCGGTGAGTGAGTGGGGGAGCGAGAGTCGGTGAGCGAGGAGGGGGAATAAGTGTCGGTGAGTGAGGGGGCACTTAGGGTCGGTGAGTAAGCGTGGGACTGAGAGTCGGTGAGTGAGGGTGGGACAAAGAGGCGGTGAGTGAGGGGGAGACTGAGAGTCGGTGAGTCAGGGGGCTACTGAGAGTCGGTGAGTGAAGGGGGGACTGAGAGTCGGTGAGTGAGGGGGGGACTGAGAGTCGGTGAGTGAGGGGGGGACTGAGTGTCGGTGAGTGAGGGGGGAACTGAGAGTCGGTGAGTGAGGGAGGGACTGAGAGTCGGTGAGTGAGGGAGGGATTGAGAGTCGGTGAGTGAGGGGGGAACTGAGAGTCGGTGAGTGAGGGAGGGACTGAGGGTCGGTGACTGAGGTGGGGGACTGAGAGTCGGTGAGTGAGGGGGAGACTGAGAGACGGTGAGTGAGGGGGGGACTGAGAGTCGGTTAGTGAGGGGAGTCTGAGCGTCAGTGAGTGAGGGGGGGCCGAGAGTCGGTGAGTGAGGGGAGGGTACGAGAGTCGGTGAGCGAGGTGGGGGAACAAGAGGCGGTGAGTGAGGGGGGAGTGAGGGTCGGAGACTGAGGTGGGACTGAGAGTCGGTGAGCGAGGGGGGGACAGATAGTCGGTGAGTGAGGGGCAGACTGAGAGTCGGTGAGTGAGGGGCAGACTGAGTCGGTGACTGAGGGGGGGGACTGAGAGTCGGTCAGTGAGGGGGGGCAGTGAGAGTCAGTGACTGAGGGGGGGAGCGAGAGTCGGTGAGCGAGGCGGGGGAATAAGAGTCAGTGACTGAGGGGGGTCAGAGAGTCGGTGAGTGAGGAGGGAACTGAGAGTCGATGAGTGAGGGGGGAACTGAGAGTCGGTGAGTGAGGGGGGGACTGAGAGTTGGTGAGTGAGGGGGATCTGAGCGTCAGTGAGTGAGGTGCGGCTGAGGGTCGGTGAGTGAGGCGGGGGAGCGAGAGTCGGTGAGCGAGGAGGGGGAATAAGTGTCGGTGAGTGAGGGGGCACTTAGGGTCGGTGAGTGTGGGGGGGACTGAGAGTCGGTGAGTGAGTGTGGGACTGAGAGGCGGTGAGTGAGGGGGGGACTGAGAGTCGGTGAGTGAGTGGGGGGACTGAGAGTCGGTGAGTGAGGGGTGGACTGAGAGTCGGTGACTGAGGGGGGGACTGAGGGTCGGTGACCAAGGTGGGGGAGCGCGAGTCGGTGAGCGAGGAGGGGACTGAGAGTCTGTGAGTGAATGGGGGACTGAGTGTCAGTGAGTGAGGGGGGTTCTGAGAGTCGTTGAGTGTGGGGGGGCAGTGACAGTCGGTGACTGAGGTGTGGAGCGAGAGTCGGTGAGCGAGGAGGGGGAATACGAGTCGGTGAGTGAGGGGGGACTGAGACTCGGTGAGTGAGGGGGGAACTGAGGTTCGGTGAGTAAGGGGGCTCTGAGCGTCAGTGAGTGAGGTGGGGCTGAGGGTCGGTGAGTGATGGGGGGAGCGAGAGTCGGTGAGCGAGGAGGGGGAATAAGAGTCGGTGAGTGAGTTGGGGACTGATAGTCAGTGAGTGAGGGGCGGCCTGAGAGTCGCTGAGTGCGGGTGGGACAGAGAATCGGTGAGTGAGGGGGGGACATAGAGTCGATGAGTGAGGGGCAGACTGAGAGTCGGTGAGTGAGGGGGGTCTGAGCGTCAGTGAGTGAGGTGGGGCTGAGGGTCGGTGAGTGAGGGGAGGAGCGAGAGTCGGTGAGCGAGGAGGGGGAATAAGTGTCGGTGAGTGAGGGGGACTGAGAGTCGGTGAGTGAGGGTGGGACTGAGAGGAGTTGAGTGAGGGGGAGACTGCGAGTCGGTGAGTGAGGAGGCTACTGAGAGTCGGTGAGTGAGGGGGGACTGAGAGTCGGTGAGTGAGGGGGGAACTGAGAGTCGGTGAGTGAGGGAGGGACTGAGAGTCGGTGAGTGAGGGAGGGACTGAGAGTCGGTGAGTGAGGGGGGAACTGAGAGTCGGTGAGTGAGGGAGGGACTGAGGGTCGGTGACTGAGGTGGGGGACTGAGAGTCGGTGAGTGAGGGGGAGACTGAGAGTCGGTGAGTGAGGGGGGGGACATAGAGTCGATGAGTGAGGGGGGGACTGAGAGTCGGTTAGTGAGGGGGGTCTGAGCGTCTGTGAGTGAGGGGGGGCTGAGGGTCGGTGAGTGATGGGGGGAGCGAGAGTCGGTGAGCGAGGAGGGGGAATAAGAGTCGGTGAGTGAGGGGGGGACTGAGAGTCGGTGAGTGAGGGGCAAACTGAGAGTCAGTGAGCGAGGGGCGGACTGAGAGTCGGTGAGTGCGGGTGGGACAGAGAGTCGGTGAGTGAAGGGTGGACAGAGAGTGGGAGAGTGAGGGAGGGATTGAGAGTCGGTGAGTGAGGGGGGAACTGAGAGTCGGTGAGTGAGGGAGGGACTGAGGGTCGGTGACTGAGGTGGGGGACTGAGAGTCGGTGAGTGAGGGGGAGACTGAGAGTCGGTGAGTGAGGGGGGGACATAGAGTCGATGAGTGAGGGGGGGACTGAGAGTCGGTTAGTGAGGGGGGTCTGAGCGTCTGTGAGTGAGGGGGGGCTGAGGGTCGGTGAGTGATGGGGGGGAGCGAGAGTCGGTGAGCGAGGAGGGGGAATAAGAGTCGGTGAGTGAGGGGGGGACTGAGAGTCGTTGAGTGAGGGGCAAACTGAGAGTCAGTGAGTCGAGGGGCGGACTGAGAGTCGGTGAGTGCGGGTGGGACAGAGAGTCGGTGAGTGAAGGGTGGACAGAGAGTGGGAGAGTGAGGGGGGGACTGAGAGTCGGTGACTGAGTGGGGGACTGAGGGTCGGTGACCGTGCGGGGGACTGAGAGTCGGGGAGTGAGGGGGGGACTGAGAGTCAGTGAGTGAGTGGGGGACTCAGTGTCAGTGAGTGAGGGGGGTTCTGAGAGTCATTGAGTGTGGGGAGGACTGAGGGTCGGTGACTGAGGGGCGGACGGAGAGTCTGTGAGCGAGGAGGGGGAATAAGAGTCGGTGAGTGACGGGGGACTTAAGATCGGTGAGTGAGGGGGGGACTGAGAGTCGATGAGTGAGGGGGTTACTGAGAGTCAGTGAATGAGGGGAGACTGAGGGTCGGAGACTGAGGTGGGACTGAGAGTCGGTGAGTGAGGGAGGGATTGAGAGTCGGTGAGTGAGGGGGGAACTGAGAGTCGGTGAGTGAGGGAGGGACTGAGGGTCGGTGACTGAGGTGGGGGACTGAGAGTCGGTGAGTGAGGGGGAGACTGAGAGTCGGTGAGTGAGGGGGGGAATGAGAGGCCGTGAGTGAGGGGCGGACTGAGAGACGGTGAGTGCAGGTGGGACTGCGTGTCGGTGAGTGAGGGGGGGGACTGAGAGTCGATGAGTGAGGGGGGTATTGAGAGTCGGTGAATGAGGGGGGACTGAGGGTCGGAGACTGAGGTGGGACTGAGAGTCGGTGAGTGAGGAGGGTAACTGAGAGTCGGTGACTGAGGGGGGGACTGAGAGTCGGTGAGTGCGGGTGGTACAGAGAGTCGGTGAGTGAGGGGGGCGAGCGAGGAGGACAGAGATTCGGTGAGTGAGGGAGGGATTGAGAGTCGGTGAGTGAGGGGGGGACAGAGAGTCGGTGAGTGAGGGGGGGGACGCAGATTCGGTGACGGAGGGTGGAACTGAGGGTCGGTGAGTGAGGGGGGTACTGAGAGTCAGTGAGTGAAGGGGGAACTGAGAGTCGTTGAATGTGTAGGGGACTGAGAGTCGGTGAGTGAGGGGGGGACTGAGAGTCTGTGAGTGAGGGGTGACTCAGATTCGGTGAGAGAGGGGGGGTGCAGAGTCGGTGAGTGAGGGGGGGACTTAGGGTCGGTGAGTGAGGGGGGGACATAGAGTCGATGAGTGAGGGGGGGACTGAGAGTCGGTTAGTGAGGGGGGTCTGAGCGTCTGTGAGTGAGGGGGGGCTGAGGGTCGGTGAGTGATGGGGGGAGCGAGAGTCGGTGAGCGAGGAGGGGGAATAAGAGTCGGTGAGTGAGGGGGGGACTGAGAGTTGGTGAGTGAGGGGCAAACTGAGAGTCGGTGAGTGAGGGGCGGACTGAGAGTCGGTGAGTGCGGGTGGGACAGAGAGTCGGTGAGTGAAGGGTGGACAGAGAGTGGGAGAGTGAGTGGGGGACTGAGAGTCGGTGACTGAGTGGGGGACTGAGGGTCGGTGACCGTGCGGGGGACTGAGAGTCGGGGAGTGAGGGGGGGACTGAGAGTCAGTGAGTGAGTGGGGGACTGAGAGTCAGTGAATGAGGGGGGACTGAGGGTCGGAGACTGAGGTGGGACTGAGAGTCGGTGAGTGAGGGGGGGAATGAGAGGCCGTGAGTGAGGGGCGGACTGAGAGACGGTGAGTGCAGGTGGGACTGCGTGTCGGTGAGTGAGGGGGGGGACTGAGAGTCGATGAGTGAGGGGGGTATTGAGAGTCGGTGAATGAGGGGGTACTGAGGGTCGGAGACTGAGGTGGGACTGAGAGTCGGTGAGTGAGGAGGGTAACTGAGAGTCGGTGATTGAGGGGGGGACTGAGAGTCGGTGAGTGCGGGTGGTACAGAGAGTCGGTGAGTGAGGGGCAGACTGAGGGTCGGTGAGTGAGCGGGGGACTGAGAGTCGGTAAGTGATGGGGGGCAGTGAGAGTCGGTGACTGAGGGGGGGGAGCGAGAGTCGGTGAGCGAGGAGAGGGAAAAAGAGTCGGTGAGTGAGGGGGGACTTAAGGTCGGTGAATGTGGGTGGGACTGAGAGTCGGTGAGTGCAGGTGGGACAGAGAGTCGGAGAGTGAGGGGGGGACAGAGAGTCGGTGAGTGAGGGGGGACTTAAGGTCGGTGAGTGTGGATGGGACTGAGAGTCGGTGACTTAGAGGGGGACTGAGGGTCGGTGACTGAGGGGGGGGACTGAGAGTCGGTGAGTGAGGGGGGACTGAGAGTCGGTGAGTGAGGGGGGCGAGCGAGGAGGACAGAGATTCGGTGAGTGAGGGAGGGATTGAGAGTCGGTGAGTGAGGGGGGGACAGAGAGTCGGTGAGTGAGGGGGGGACGCAGATTCGGTGACGGAGGGGGGAACTGAGGGTCGGTGAGTGAGGGGGGGTACTGAGAGTCAGTGAGTGAAGGGGGAACTGAGAGTCGTTGAATGTGTACGGGACTGAGAGTCGGTGAGTGAGGGGGGACTGAGAGTCGGTGAGTGAGGTGGGGACTGAGAGTCGGTGAGTGAGGGGGGTCTGAGCGTCAGTGAGTGAGTTGGGGCTGAGGGTCGGTGAGTGAGGGGGGGAGCGAGAGTCGGTGAGCAAGGAGGGGGAATAAGAGTCGGTGAGTGAGGGGGGACTTAGGGTCGGTGATTGTGGGGGAGACTGAGAGTCGGTGAGTGAGGGGGGGACAGACAGTCGGTGAGTGAGGGGGGGACAGAGAGTCGGTGAGTGAGGGGCGGACTGAGAGTCGGTGAGTGCGGGTGGGACAGAGAGTCGGTGAGTGAGGGGGGCACAGAGGGTCGGTGAGTGAGGGGGGGACTGAGAGTCGGTGAGTGAGGGGCAGACTGAGAGTCGGTGAGTGAGGGGGGGACAGAGAGTCGGTGAATGAGGGGGTCTGAGAGTCGTTGAGTGTGTGGGGGACTGAGAGTCGGTGACTGAGTGGGGCACTGAGGGTCGGTGACTGAGCGGGGGACTGAGAGTCGGTGAGTGAGGTCGGAACTGAGAGTTGGTGAGTGAGGGAGGATTGAGAGTCGGTGAGTGAGGGAGGGACTGAGTCGGGGTGTGAGGGGGGGACTGAGAGTCGGTGAGTGAGTGGGGGACTGAGTGTCAGTGAGTGAGCGGGGTTCTGAGCGTCATTGAGTGTGGGGGGGACTGAGGGTCGGTGATTGAGGGGAGGACGGAGAGTCTGTGAGCGAGGAGGGGGAATAAGAGTCGGTGAGTGACGGGGGACTTAAGGTCGGGGAGTGTGGGGGGGACTTAGAGTCGGTGAGTGAGGGAGGGACTGAGAGTCTGTGAGTGAGCGGGGGACTGAGAGTCGGTGAATAAGGGGGGAACTGAGGGTCGGTGACTGAGGGGGGACATTGAGAGTCGGTGAGTGAGGGGGGGCACTGAGAGTCGGTGAGTGAGATTGGACTGAGAGTCGGTGAGTGAGCGTCAGTGACTGTGAGTCGGTGAGTGAGGGCGGTACTGAGAGTCTGTGAGTGAGGGGGGGACTGAGAGTCTGTGAGTGAGGGGTGACTCAGATTCGGTGAGAGAGGGGGGGTGCAGAGTCGGTGAGTGAGGGGGGGACTTAGGGTCGGTGAGTGAGCGGGGACTGAGAGTCGGTGAGTGAGGGGGGTGACTAAGAGTCAGTGAGTGAGGAGGGGAACTGAGAGTCGGTGATTGAGGGGGGTACTGAGAGTCGGTGAATGAAGGGGGGACTGAGAGTCGGTGAGTGAGGAAGGGACTGAGAGTCGGTGAGTGAGGGGGGGACTGAGAGTCGGTGAATGAAGGGGGGACTGAGAGTCGGTGAGTGAGGAGGGGACTGAGAGTCGGTGAGTGAGGGGGGGACTGAGTCGGGGAGTGATCGGGGGACTGAGAGTCGGTGAGTGAGGGGGGGAATAAGAGTCGGTGAGTGACTGGGGAGGCCGAGAGTCGGTGAGTGAGGGGGGTAGCGAGAGTCGGTGAGCGAGGGGGGGACATAAGAGTCGGTGAGCGAGGGGGGCGAATAAGAGTCGGTGAGTGAGGGGGGGACTGAGAGTCGATGAGTGAGGGGGGATACTGAGAGTCGGTGAGTGAGGAGGGGACTGAGAGTCGGTGAGTGAGGGGGGGACTGAGTCGGGGAGTGATCGGGGGACTGAGAGTCGGTGGGTGAGGGGGGGAATAAGAGTCGGTGAGTGACTGGGGAGGCCGAGAGTCGGTGAGTGAGGGGGGGTAGCGAGAGTCGGTGAGCGAGGGGGGGACATAAGAGTCGGTGAGCGAGGGGGGCGAATAAGAGTCGGTGAGTGAGGGGGGGACTGAGAGTCGATGAGTGAGGGGGGATACTGAGAGTCGGTGAATGAGGGGGGACTGAGGGTCGGTGAGTGAGCGGGGAATGAGAGGCCGTGAGTGAGGGGCGGACTGAGAGTCGGTGAGTGCGGGAGGGACAGAGAGTCGGTGAGTGAGGGGGGGACAGAGAGTGGGAGAGTGAGGGGGGGACTGAGAGTCGGTGACTGAGTGGGGGACTGAGGGTCGGTGACTGTGCGGGGGACTGAGAGTCGGTGAGTGATGGGGGGACTGAGAGTTCGTGAGTGAGGGGGGTCTGAGCATCAGTGAGTGAGGGGGTGCTGAGCGCCCGTGAGTGAGGCGGGGGATTGAGAGTCGATGAGCGAGGCGGGGTACTGAGAGTCGGTGAATGAGGGGGGGAATGAGAGGCAATGAGTGAGTGAGGGGCAGACTGAGAGACGGTGAGTGAGGGGGGGACTGAGAGTCCGTGAGTGAGGGGGGTACTGAGAGTCGGTGAATGAGGGGGGACTGAGGGTCGGAGACTGAGGTGGGACTGAGAGTCGGTGAGCGAGGGGGGGACAGATAGTCGGTGAGTGAGGGGCAGACTGAGAGTTGGTGAGTGAGGGGCAGACTGAGAGTCGGTGAGTGAGGGGCAGACTGAGAGTCGGTGAGTGAGGGGCAGACTGAGAGTCGGTGAGTGCGGGGGGGACAGAGAGTCGGTGAGTGAGGGGCAGACTGAGAGTCGGTGAGTGAGGGGGGGAATGAGAGGCCGTGAGTGAGGGGCGGACTGAGAGACGGTGAGTGAGGGGGGGACTGAGAGTCCGTGAGTGAGGGGGGGACTGAGGTTCCGTGAGTGAGGGGGGTCTGAGCGTCAGTGAGTGATGGGGTGCTGAGGGCCTGTGAGTGAGGCGGGGGACTGAGAGTCGTTGAGTGAGGGCGGGAAGTGAGAGTCGGTGAGTGGGGGGGGGAACTGAGAGTCGGTGAGTGAGGGGTGCAGTGTGAGTCGGTGAGTCGGTGGGGGACAGAGACTCGGTGAGTGAGGGGCAGATTGAGAGTCGGTGAGTGAGGGTGTGACTGAGGGTCGGTGACTGAGGGGGGGGACTGAGAGTCGGTGAGTGAGGGGGGGAGCGAGAGTCGGTGAGCGAGGAGGGTGAATAAGAGACGGTGAGTGAGGGGGAACTTAGGGTCGGTGAGTGTTGGGGGGACTGAGAGTCGCTGAATGCGGGTGGGACAGAGGGTCGGTGAGTGCGGGGGGGACAGAGAGTCGGTGAGTGAGGGGCAAACTGAGAGTCGGTGAGTGAGGGGCGGACTGAGAGTCGGTGAGTGAGGGGCGGACTGAGAGTCGGTGAGTGAGGGGCAAACTGAGAGTCGGTGAGTGAGGGGCGGACTGAGAGTCGGTGAGTGCGGGTGGGACAAAGAGTCGGTGAGTGAAGGGTGGACAGAGAGTGGGAGAGTGAGGGGGGGACTGAGAGTCGGTGACTGAGTGGGGGACTGAGGGTCGGTGACCGTGCGGGGGACTGAGAGTCGGTGAGTGAGGGGGGGACTGAGTCGGGGAGTGAGGGAGGGACTGAGAGTCGGTGAGTGAGGGAGGGACTGAGTCGGGGAGTGAGGGGGGGACTGAGAGTCGGTGAGTGAGTGGGGGAACTGAGTGTCAGTGAGTGAGGGGGGTTCTGAGAGTCATTGAGTGTGGGGAGGACTGAGGGTCGGTGACTGAGGGGCGGACGGAGAGTCTGTGAGCGAGGAGGGGGAATAAGAGTCGGTGAGTGACGGGGGACTTAAGATCGATGAGTGAGGGGGGGACTGAGAGTCGATGAGTGAGGGGGTTACTGAGAGTCGGTGAATGAGGGGGGACTGAGGGTCGGAGACTGAGGTGGGACTGAGAGTCGGTGAGTGAGGGGGGGAATGAGAGGCCGTGAGTGAGGGGCGGACTGAGAGACGGTGAGTGAGGGGGGTATTGAGAGTCGGTGAATGAGGGGGGACTGAGGGTCGGAGACTGAGGTGGGACTGAGAGTCGGTGAGTGAGGAGGGTAACTGAGAGTCGGTGATTGAGGGGGGGACTGAGAGTCGGTGAGTGCGGGTGGTACGGAGAGTCGGTGAGTGAGGGGCAGACTGAGGGTCGGTGAGTGAGCGGGGGACTGAGAGTCGGTAAGTGATGGGGGGCAGTGAGAGTCGGTGACTGAGGGGGGGAGCGAGAGTCGGTGAGCGAGGAGAGGGAAAAAGAGTCGGTGAGTGAGGGGGGACTTAAGGTCGGTGAATGTGGGTGGGACTGAGAGTCGGTGAGTGCAGGTGGGACAGAGAGTCGGAGAGTGAGGGGGGGACAGAGAGTCGGTGAGTGAGGGGGGACTTAAGGTCAGTGAGTGTGGGTGGGACTGAGAGTCGGTGACTTAGGGGGGGACTGAGGGTCGGTGACTGAGGGGGGGGACTGAGATTCGGTGAGTGAGGGGGGACTGAGAGTCGGTGAGTGAGGGGGGCGAGCGAGGAGGACAGAGATTCGGTGAGTGAGGGAGGGATTGAGAGTCGGTGAGTAAGGGGGGGACAGAGAGTCGGTGAGTGAGGGTGGGACGCAGATTCGGTGACGGAGGGGGGAACTGAGGGTCGGTGAGTGAGGGGGGTACTGAGAGTCAGTGAGTGAAGGGGGAACTGAGAGTCGTTGAATGTGTAGGGGACTGAGAGTCGGTGAGTGAGGTGGGGACTGAGAGTCGGTGAGTGAGGGGGGTCTGAGCGTCAGTGAGTGAGTTGGGGCTGAGGGTCGGTGAGTGAGGGGGGGAGCGAGAGTCTGTGAGCAAGGAGGGGGAATAAGAGTCGGTGAGTGAGGGGGGACTTAGGGTCGGTGATTGTGGGGGAGACTGAGAGTCGGTGAGTGAGGGGGGGACAGACAGTTGGTGAGTGAGGGGGGGGACAGAGAGTCGGTGAGTGAGGGGCGGACTGAGAGTCGGTGAGTGCGGGTGGGACAGAGAGTCGGTGAGTGAGGGGGGGACTGAGAGTCGGTGACTGAGTGGGGGATTGAGGGTTGGTGACTGAGCAGGGGACTGAGAGTCAGTGAGTGAGGGGGGGACTGAGAGTCGGTGAGTGAATGGGGGACTGAATGTCAGTGAGCGAGGGGCGTTCTGAGAGTCATTGAGTGTGGAGGGGACTGAGCGTCGGTGACTGAGGGGCGGACGGAGAGTTTGTGAGTGAGGGGGGGCAGTGAGAGTCGGTGACTGAGGTGTGGAGCGACAGTCGGTGAGCGAGGAGGGGGAATATGAGTCGGTGAGTGAGGGGGGACTGAGACTCGATGAGTGAGGGGGGGACTGAGGGTCGGTGAGTAAGGGGGCTCTGAGCGTCAGTGAGTAAGGTGGGGCTGAGGGTCGGTGAGTGATGGGGGGAGCGAGAGTCGGTGAGCGAGGAGGGGGAATAAGAGTCGCTGAGTGCGGGTGGGACGGAGAATCGGTGAGTGAGGGGGGGACATAGAGTCGATGAGTGAGGGGCAGACTGAGAGTCGGTGAGTGAGGAGGGTCTGAGCGTCAGTGAGTGAGGTGGGGCTAAGGGTCGGTGAGTGAGTGGGGGAGCGAGAGTCGGTGAGCGAGGAGGGGGAATAAGTGTCGGTGAGTGAGGGGGCACTTAGGGTCGGTGAGTAAGCGTGGGACTGAGAGTCGGTGAGTGAGGGTGGGACAAAGAGGCGGTGAGTGAGGGGGAGACTGAGAGTCGGTGAGTCAGGGGGCTACTGAGAGTCGGTGAGTGAAGGGGGGACTGCGAGTCGGTGAGTGAGGGGGGGACTGAGAGTCGGTGAGTGAGGGGGGGACTGAGTGTCGGTGAGTGAGGGGGGAACTGAGAGTCGGTGAGTGAGGGAGGGACTGAGAGTCGGTGAGTGAGGGAGGGATTGAGAGTCGGTGAGTGAGGGGGGAACTGAGAGTCGGTGAGTGAGGGAGGGACTGAGGGTCGGTGACTGAGGTGGGGGACTGAGAGTCGGTGAGTGAGGGGGAGACTGAGAGACGCTGAGTGAGGGGGGGACTGAGAGTCGGTTAGTGAGGGGAGTCTGAGCGTCAGTGAGTGAGGGGGGGCCGAGAGTCGGTGAGTGAGGGGAGGGTACGAGAGTCGGTGAGCGAGGTGGGGGAACAAGAGGCGGTGAGTGAGGGGGGACTGAGGGTCGGAGACTGAGGTGGGACTGAGAGTCGGTGAGCGAGGGGGGGACAGATAGTCGGTGAGTGAGGGGCAGACTGAGAGTCGGTGAGTGAGGGGCAGACTGAGAGTCGGTGAGTGAGGGGCAGACTGAGAGTCGGTGAGTGAGGGGCAGACTGAGAGTCGGTGAGTGCGGGGGGGACAGAGAGTCGGTGAGTGAGGGGGGGGAATGAGAGGCCGTGAGTGAGGGGCGGACTGAGAGACGGTGAGTGAGGGGGGGACTGAGAGTCCGTGAGTGAGGGGGGGACTGAGGGTCCGTGAGTGAGGGGGGTCTGAGCGTCAGTGAGTGATGGGGTGCTGAGGGCCTGTGAGTGAGGCGGGGGACTGAGAGTCGTTGAGTGAGGGCGGGAAGTGAGAGTCGGTGAGTGGTGGGGGGAACTGAGAGTCGGTGAGTGAGGGGTGCAGTGTGAGTCGGTGAGTCGGTGGGGGACAGAGACTCGGTGAGTGAGGGGCAGATTGAGAGTCGGTGAGTGAGGGTGTGACTGAGGGTCGGTGACTGAGGGGGGGGACTGAGAGTCGGTGAGTGAGGGGGTGACTGAGAGTCGGTGAGTGAGGGGGGGTCTGAGCGTCAGTGAGTGAGTTGGGGCTGAGGGTCGGTGAGTGAGGGGGGGAGCGAGAGTCGGTGAGCGAGGAGGGTGAATAAGAGACGGTGAGTGAGGGGGAACTTAGGGTCGGTGAGTGTTGGGGGGACTGAGAGTCGCTGAATGCGGGTGGGACAGAGGGTCGGTGAGTGCGGGGGGGACAGAGAGTCGGTGAGTGAGGGGCAAACTGAGAGTCGGTGAGTGAGGGGCGGACTGAGAGTCGGTGAGTGAGGGGCGGACTGAGAGTCGGTGAGTGAGGGGCAAACTGAGAGTCGGTGAGTGAGGGGCGGACTGAGAGTCGGTGAGTGCGGGTGGGACAGAGAGTCGGTGAGTGAAGGGTGGACAGAGAGTGGGAGAGTGAGGGGGGGACTGAGAGTCGGTGACTGAGTGGGGGACTGAGGGTCGGTGAGTGAGGGAGGGACTGAGTCGGGGAGTGAGGGGGGACTGAGAGTCGGTGAGTGAGTGGGGGACTGAGTGTCAGTGAGTGAGGGGGGTTCTGAGAGTCATTGAGTGTGGGGAGGACTGAGGGTCGGTGACTGAGGGGCGGACGGAGTGTCTGTGAGCGAGGAGGGGGAATAAGAGTCGGTGAGTGACGGGGGACTTAAGATCGGTGAGTGAGGGGGGGACTGAGAGTCGATGAGTGAGGGGGTTACTGAGAGTCGGTGAATGAGGGGGGACTGAGGGTCGGAGACTGAGGTGGGACTGAGAGTCGGTGAGTGAGGGGGGGAATGAGAGGCCGTGAGTGAGGGGCGGACTGAGAGACGGTGAGTGAGGGGGGTATTGAGAGTCGGTGAATGAGGGGGGACTGAGGGTCGGAGACTGAGGTGGGACTGAGAGTCGGTGAGTGAGGAGGGTAACTGAGAGTCGGTGATTGAGGGGGGGACTGAGAGTCGGTGAGTGCGGGTGGTACAGAGAGTCGGTGAGTGAGGGGCAGACTGAGGGTCGGTGAGTGAGCGGGGGACTGAGAGTCGGTAAGTGATGGGGGGCAGTGAGAGTCGGTGACTGAGGGGGGGAGCGAGAGTCGGTGAGCGAGGAGAGGGAAAAAGAGTCGGTGAGTGAGGGGGGACTTAAGGTCGGTGAATGTGGGTGGGACTGAGAGTCGGTGAGTGCAGGTGGGACAGAGAGTCGGAGAGTGAGGGGGGGACAGAGAGTCGGTGAGTGAGGGGGGACTTAAGGTCAGTGAGTGTGGGTGGGACTGAGAGTCGGTGACTTAGGGGGGGACTGAGGGTCGGTGACTGAGGGGGGGGACTGAGAGTCGGTGAGTGAGGGGGGACTGAGAGTCGGTGAGTGAGGGGGGCGAGCGAGGAGGACAGAGATTCGGTGAGTGAGGGAGGGATTGAGAGTCGGTGAGTAAGGGGGGGACAGAGAGTCGGTGAGTGAGGGGGGGACGCAGATTCGGTGACGGAGGGGGGAACTGAGGGTCGGTGAGTGAGGGGGGGTACTGAGAGTCAGTGAGTGAAGGGGGAACTGAGAGTCGTTGAATGTGTAGGGGACTGAGAGTCGGTGAGTGAGGTGGGGACTGAGAGTCGGTGAGTGAGGGGGGTCTGAGCGTCAGTGAGTGAGTTGGGGCTGAGGGTCGGTGAGTGAGGGGGGGAGCGAGAGTCTGTGAGCAAGGAGGGGGAATAAGAGTCGGTGAGTGAGGGGGGACTTAGGGTCGGTGATTGTGGGGGAGACTGAGAGTCGGTGAGTGAGGGGGGGACAGACAGTTGGTGAGTGAGGGGGGGGACAGAGAGTCGGTGAGTGAGGGGCGGACTGAGAGTCGGTGAGTGCGGGTGGGACAGAGAGTCGGTGAGTGAGGGGGGGACTGAGAGTCGGTGACTGAGTGGGGGATTGAGGGTTGGTGACTGAGCAGGGGACTGAGAGTCAGTGAGTGAGGGGGGGACTGAGAGTCGGTGAGTGAATGGGGGACTGAATGTCAGTGAGCGAGGGGCGTTCTGAGAGTCATTGAGTGTGGAGGGGACTGAGCGTCGGTGACTGAGGGGCGGACGGAGAGTTTGTGAGTGAGGGGGGGCAGTGAGAGTCGGTGACTGAGGTGTGGAGCGACAGTCGGTGAGCGAGGAGGGGGAATATGAGTCGGTGAGTGAGGGGGGACTGAGACTCGATGAGTGAGGGGGGGACTGAGGGTCGGTGAGTAAGGGGGCTCTGAGCGTCAGTGAGTAAGGTGGGGCTGAGGGTCGGTGAGTGATGGGGGGAGCGAGAGTCGGTGAGCGAGGAGGGGGAATAAGAGTCGCTGAGTGCGGGTGGGACGGAGAATCGGTGAGTGAGGGGGGGACATAGAGTCGATGAGTGAGGGGCAGACTGAGAGTCGGTGAGTGAGGAGGGTCTGAGCGTCAGTGAGTGAGGTGGGGCTAAGGGTCGGTGAGTGAGTGGGGGAGCGAGAGTCGGTGAGCGAGGAGGGGGAATAAGTGTCGGTGAGTGAGGGGGCACTTAGGGTCGGTGAGTAAGCGTGGGACTGAGAGTCGGTGAGTGAGGGTGGGACAGAGAGTCGGAGAGTGAAGGGGGGACTGAGAGTCGGTGAGTGAGGGGGGGACTGAGAGTCGGTGAGTGAGGGGGGGACTGAGTGTCGGTGAGTGAGGGGGGAACTGAGAGTCGGTGAGTGAGGGAGGGACTGAGAGTCGGTGAGTGAGGGAGGGATTGAGAGTCGGTGAGTGAGGGGGGGAACTGAGAGTCGGTGAGTGAGGGAGGGACTGAGGGTCGGTGACTGAGGTGGGGGACTGAGAGTCGGTGAGTGAGGGGGAGACTGAGAGACGGTGAGTGAGGGGGGGACTGAGAGTCGGTTAGTGAGGGGAGTCTGAGCGTCAGTGAGTGAGGGGGGGCCGAGAGTCGGTGAGTGAGGGGAGGGTACGAGAGTCGGTGAGCGAGGTGGGGGAACAAGAGTCGGTGAGTGAGGGGGGACTTAGAGTCAGTGAGTGTGGGGGGGGGCTGAGTGTCGGTGACTAAGGGGGGTTCTGAGAGTCGGTGAGTGAGGGGGGACAGAGAGTCGGTGAGTGAGGGGGGACAGAGAGTCGGTGAGTGAGGGGGGGACTGAGATTCAGTGAGTGGGAGGGGGACTGAGTCGGTGACTGAGGGGGGGACTGAGAGTCGGTCAGTGAGGGGGGGCAGTGAGAGTCAGTGACTGAGGGGGGGAGCGAGAGTCGGTGAGCGAGGCGGGGGAATAAGAGTCAGTGACTGAGGGGGGTCAGAGAGTCGGTGAGTGAGGAGGGAACTGAGAGTCGATGAGTGAGGGGGGAACTGAGAGTCGGTGAGTGAGGGGGGGACTGAGAGTTGGTGAGTGAGGGGGATCTGAGCGTCAGTGAGTGAGGTGCGGCTGAGGGTCGGTGAGTGAGGCGGGGGAGCGAGAGTCGGTGAGCGAGGAGGGGGAATAAGTGTCGGTGAGTGAGGGGGCACTTAGGGTCGGTGAGTGTGGGGGGGACTGAGAGTCGGTGAGTGAGTGTGGGACTGAGAGGCGGTGAGTGAGGGGGGGACTGAGAGTCGGTGAGTGAGGGGGGGGACTGAGAGTCGGTGAGTGAGGGGTGGACTGAGAGTCGGTGACTGAGGGGGGGACTGAGGGTCGGTGACCAAGGTGGGGGAGCGCGAGTCGGTGAGCGAGGAGGGGACTGAGAGTCTGTGAGTGAATGGGGGACTGAGTGTCAGTGAGTGAGGGGGGTTCTGAGAGTCGTTGAGTGTGGGGGGGCAGTGACAGTCGGTGACTGAGGTGTGGAGCGAGAGTCGGTGAGCGAGGAGGGGGAATACGAGTCGGTGAGTGAGGGGGGACTGAGACTCGGTGAGTGAGGGGGGAACTGAGGTTCGGTGAGTAAGGGGGCTCTGAGCGTCAGTGAGTGAGGTGGGGCTGAGGGTCGGTGAGTGATGGGGGGAGCGAGAGTCGGTGAGCGAGGAGGGGGAATAAGAGTCGGTGAGTGAGTTGGGGACTGATAGTCAGTGAGTGAGGGGCGGCCTGAGAGTCGCTGAGTGCGGGTGGGACAGAGAATCGGTGAGTGAGGGGGGGACATAGAGTCGATGAGTGAGGGGCAGACTGAGAGTAGGTGAGTGAGGGGGGTCTGAGCGTCAGTGAGTGAGGTGGGGCTGAGGGTCGGTGAGTGAGGGGAGGAGCGAGAGTCGGTGAGCGAGGAGGGGGAATAAGTGTCGGTGAGTGAGGGGGACTGAGAGTCGGTGAGTGAGGGTGGGACTGAGAGGAGTTGAGTGAGGGGGAGACTGCGAGTCGGTGAGTGAGGAGGCTACTGAGAGTCGGTGAGTGAGGGGGGGACTGAGAGTCGGTGAGTGAGGGGGGAACTGAGAGTCGGTGACTGAGGGAGGGACTGAGAGTCGGTGAGTGAGGGAGGGATTGAGAGTCGGTGAGTGAGGGGGGAACTGAGAGTCGGTGAGTGAGGGAGGGACTGAGGGTCGGTGACTGAGGTGGGGGACTGAGAGTCGGTGAGTGAGGGGGAGACTGAGAGTCGGTGAGTGAGGGGGGGACATAGAGTCGATGAGTGAGGGGGGGACTGAGAGTCGGTTAGTGAGGGGGGTCTGAGCGTCTGTGAGTGAGGGGGGGCTGAGGGTCGGTGAGTGATGGGGGGAGCGAGAGTCGGTGAGCGAGGAGGGGGAATAAGAGTCGGTGAGTGAGGGGGGGACTGAGAGTCGGTGAGTGAGGGGCAAACTGAGAGTCAGTGAGCGAGGGGCGGACTGAGAGTCGGTGAGTGCGGGTGGGACAGAGAGTCGGTGAGTGAAGGGTGGACAGAGAGTGGGAGAGTGAGGGGGGGACTGAGAGTCGGTGACTGAGTGGGGGACTGAGGGTCGGTGACCGTGCGGGGGACTGAGAGTCGGGGAGTGAGGGGGGGACTGAGAGTCAGTGAGTGAGTGGGGGACTGAGTGTCAGTGAGTGAGGGGGGTTCTGAGAGTCATTGAGTGTGGGGAGGACTGAGGGTCGGTGACTGAGGGGCGGACGGAGAGTCTGTGAGCGAGGAGGGGGAATAAGAGTCGGTGAGTGACGGGGGACTTAAGATCGGTGAGTGAGGGGGGGACTGAGAGTCGATGAGTGAGGGGGTTACTGAGAGTCAGTGAATGAGGGGGGACTGAGGGTCGGAGACTGAGGTGGGACTGAGAGTCGGTGAGTGAGGGAGGGATTGAGAGTCGGTGAGTGAGGGGGGAACTGAGAGTCGGTGAGTGAGGGAGGGACTGAGGGTCGGTGACTGAGGTGGGGGACTGAGAGTCGGTGAGTGAGGGGGAGACTGAGAGTCGGTGAGTGAGGGGGGGAATGAGAGGCCGTGAGTGAGGGGCGGACTGAGAGACGGTGAGTGCAGGTGGGACTGCGTGTCGGTGAGTGAGGGGGGGACTGAGAGTCGATGAGTGAGGGGGGTATTGAGAGTCGGTGAATGAGGGGGGACTGAGGGTCGGAGACTGAGGTGGGACTGAGAGTCGGTGAGTGAGGAGGGTAACTGAGAGTCGGTGACTGAGGGGGGGACTGAGAGTCGGTGAGTGCGGGTGGTACAGAGAGTCGGTGAGTGAGGGGGGCGAGCGAGGAGGACAGAGATTCGGTGAGTGAGGGAGGGATTGAGAGTCGGTGAGTGAGGGGGGGACAGAGAGTCGGTGAGTGAGGGGGGGACGCAGATTCGGTGACGGAGGGTGGAACTGAGGGTCGGTGAGTGAGGGGGGTACTGAGAGTCAGTGAGTGAAGGGGGAACTGAGAGTCGTTGAATGTGTAGGGGACTGAGAGTCGGTGAGTGAGGTGGGGACTGAGAGTCGGTGAGTGAGGGGGGTCTGAGCGTCAGTGAGTGAGTTGGGGCTGAGGGTCGGTGAGTGAGGGGGGGAGCGAGAGTCGGTGAGCAAGGAGGGGGAATAAGAGTCGGTGAGTG
Source organism: Carcharodon carcharias (assembly GCF_017639515.1). Taxonomy (NCBI): domain Eukaryota; kingdom Metazoa; phylum Chordata; class Chondrichthyes; order Lamniformes; family Lamnidae; genus Carcharodon; species Carcharodon carcharias. The sequence continues at coordinate 85,924,609 of NC_054485.1, forward strand.
AGGGGGGACTTAGGGTCGGTGATTGTGGGGGAGACTGAGAGTCGGTGAGTGAGGGGGGGACAGACAGTCGGTGAGTGAGGGGGGGACAGACAGTCGGTGAGTGAGGGGGGGACAGAGAGTCGGTGAGTGAGGGGCGGACTGAGAGTCGGTGAGTGCGGGTGGGACAGAGAGTCGGTGAGTGAGGGGGGCACAGAGGGTCGGTGAGTGAGGGGGGGACTGAGAGTCGGTGACTGAGTGGGGGATTGAGGGTTGGTGACTGAGCAGGGGACTGAGAGTCAGTGAGTGAGGGGGGGACTGAGAGTCGGTGAGTGATTGGGGGACTGAATGTCAGTGAGCGAGGGGCGTTCTGAGAGTCATTGAGTGTGGAGGGGACTGAGCGTCGGTGACTGAGGGGCGGACGGAGAATTTGTGAGTGAGGGGGGGCAGTGAGAGTCGGTGACTGAGGTGTGGAGCGAGAGTCGGTGAGCGAGGAGGGGGAATATGAGTCGGTGAGTGAGGGGGGACTGAGACTCGATGAGTGAGGGGGGGACTGAGGGTCGGTGAGTAAGGGGGCTCTGAGCGTCAGTGAGTAAGGTGGGGCTGAGGGTCGGTGAGTGATGGGGGGAGCGAGAGTCGGTGAGCGAGGAGGGGGAATAAGAGTCGGTGAGTGAGGGGGGGACTGAGAGTCGGTGAGTGAGGGGCGGCCTGAGAGTCGCTGAGTGCGGGTGGGACATAGAGTCGATGAGTGAGGGGCAGACTGAGAGTCGGTGAGTGAGGGGGGTCTGAGCGTCAGTGAGTGAGGTGGGGCTGAGGGTCGGTGAGTGAGGGGGGAGTGAGAGTCGGTGAGTGAGGGGGGGACAGAGAGTCGGTGAGTGAGGGGGGAGTGAGAGTCGGTGAGTGAGGGGGGGACAGAGAGTCGGTGAGTGAGGGGGGGCTGAGAGTCGGTGAGTGAGGGGGGGGAGCGAGAGTCGGTGAGCGAGGAGGGGGAATAAGTGTCGGTGAGTGAGGGGGCACTTAGGGTCGGTGAGTGTGCGGGGGACTGAGAGTCGGTGAGTGAGGGTGGGACTGAGAGGAGTTGAGTGAGGGGGAGACTGCGAGTCGGTGAGTGAGGAGGCTACTGAGAGTCGGTGAGTGACGGGGGGACTGAGAGTCGGTGAGTGAGGGGGGAACTGAGAGTCGGTGACTGAGGGAGGGACTGAGAGTCGGTGAGTGAGGGAGGGATTGAGAGTCGGTGAGTGAGGGGGGAACTGAGAGTCGGTGAGTGAGGGAGGGACTGAGGGTCGGTGACTGAGGTGGGGGACGGAGAGTCGGTGAGTGAGGGGGAGACTGAGAGTCGGTGAGTGAGGGGGGGACATAGAGTCGATGAGTGAGGGGGGGGACTGAGAGTCGGTTAGTGAGGGGGGTCTGAGCGTCTGTGAGTGAGGGGGGGCTGAGGGTCGGTGAGTGATGGGGGGAGCGAGAGTCGTTGAGCGAGGAGGGGGAATAAGAGTCGGTGAGTGAGGGGGGGACTGAGAGTTGGTGAGTGATGGGGGACTGAGAGTCGGTGAGTGAGGGGCGGACTGAGAGTCGGTGAGTGAGGGGGAGACTGAGGGTCGGTGACTGAGCGGGGGACAGAGAGTCGGTGAGTGCGGGGGGGACAGAGAGTTGGAGAGGGAAGGGGGGACAGAGAGTCAGTAAGTGAGGGGCAGACTGAGAGTCGGTGAGTGCGGGTGGGACAGAGAGTCGGTGAGTGAGGGGCAGACTGAGAGTCGGTGAGTGAGGGGGGAGTGAGAGTCGGTGAGTGAGGGGGGGACAGAGAGTCGGTGAGTGAGGGGGGGACAGAGAGTCGGTGAGTGAGGTGGGGCTGAGGGTCGGTGAGTGAGGGGGGGAGCGAGAGTCGGTGAGCGAGGAGGGGGAATAAGTGTCGGTGAGTGAGGGGGCACTTAGGGTCGGTGAGTGTGCGGGGGACTGAGAGTTGGTGAGTGAGGGTGGGACTGAGAGGAGTTGAGTGAGGGGGAGACTGCGAGTCGGTGAGTGAGGAGGCTACTGAGAGTCGGTGAGTGACGGGGGGACTGAGAGTCGGTGAGTGAGGGGGGAACTGAGAGTCGGTGACTGAGGGAGGGACTGAGAGTCGGTGAGTGAGGGAGGGATTGAGAGTCGGTGAGTGAGGGGGGAACTGAGAGTCGGTGAGTGAGGGAGGGACTGAGGGTCGGTGACTGAGGTGGGGGACTGAGAGTCGGTGAGTGAGGGGGAGACTGAGAGTCGGTGAGTGAGGGGGGGACATAGAGTCGATGAGTGAGGGGGGGACTGAGAGTCGGTTAGTGAGGGGGGTCTGAGCGTCTGTGAGTGAGGGGGGGCTGAGGGTCGGTGAGTGATGGGGGGAGCGAGAGTCGGTGAGCGAGGAGGGGGAATAAGAGTCGGTGAGTGAGGGGGGGACTGAGAGTTGGTGAGTGAGGGGCAAACTGAGAGTCGGTGAGTGAGGGGCGGACTGAGAGTCGGTGAGTGCGGGTGGGACAGAGAGTCGGTGAGTGAAGAGTGGACAGAGAGTGGGAGAGTGAGGGGGGGACTGAGAGTCGGTGACTGAGTGGGGGACTGAGGGTCGGTGACCGTGCGGGGGACTGAGAGTCGGGGAGTGAGGGGGGGACTGAGAGTCAGTGAGTGAGTGGGGGACTGAGAGTCAGTGAATGAGGGGGGACTGAGGGTCGGAGACTGAGGTGGGACTGAGAGTCGGTGAGTGAGGGGGGGAATGAGAGGCCGTGAGTGAGGGGCGGACTGAGAGACGGTGAGTGCAGGTGGGACTGCGTGTCGGTGAGTGAGGGGGGGACTGAGAGTCGATGAGTGAGGGGGGTATTGAGAGTCGGTGAATGAGGGGGTACTGAGGGTCGGAGACTGAGGTGGGACTGAGAGTCGGTGAGTGAGGAGGGTAACTGAGAGTCGGTGATTGAGGGGGGGACTGAGAGTCGGTGAGTGCGGGTGGTACAGAGAGTCGGTGAGTGAGGGGCAGACTGAGGGTCGGTGAGTGAGCGGGGGACTGAGAGTCGGTAAGTGATGGGGGGCAGTGAGAGTCGGTGACTGAGGGGGGGAGCGAGAGTCGGTGAGCGAGGAGAGGGAAAAAGAGTCGGTGAGTGAGGGGGGACTTAAGGTCGGTGAATGTGGGTGGGACTGAGAGTCGGTGAGTGCAGGTGGGACAGAGAGTCGGAGAGTGAGGGGGGGACAGAGAGTCGGTGAGTGAGGGGGGACTTAAGGTCGGTGAGTGTGGATGGGACTGAGAGTCGGTGACTTAGAGGGGGACTGAGGGTCGGTGACTGAGGGGGGGGACTGAGAGTCGGTGAGTGAGGGGGGGACTGAGAGTCGGTGAGTGAGGGGGGCGAGCGAGGAGGACAGAGATTCGGTGAGTGAGGGAGGGATTGAGAGTCGGTGAGTGAGGGGGGGACAGAGAGTCGGTGAGTGAGGGGGGGACGCAGATTCGGTGACGGAGGGGGGAACTGAGGGTCGGTGAGTGAGGGGGGTACTGAGAGTCAGTGAGTGAAGGGGGAACTGAGAGTCGTTGAATGTGTACGGGACTGAGAGTCGGTGAGTGAGGGGGGTACTGAGAGTCGGTGAGTGAGGTGGGGACTGAGAGTCGGTGAGTGAGGGGGGTCTGAGCGTCAGTGAGTGAGTTGGGGCTGAGGGTCGGTGAGTGAGGGGGGGAGCGAGAGTCGGTGAGCAAGGAGGGGGAATAAGAGTCGGTGAGTGAGGGGGGACTTAGGGTCGGTGATTGTGGGGGAGACTGAGAGTCGGTGAGTGAGGGGGGGACAGACAGTCGGTGAGTGAGGGGGGGACAGAGAGTCGGTGAGTGAGGGGCGGACTGAGAGTCGGTGAGTGCGGGTGGGACAGAGAGTCGGTGAGTGAGGGGGGCACAGAGGGTCGGTGAGTGAGGGGCAGACTGAGAGTCGGTGAGTGAGGGGCAGACTGAGAGTCGGTGAGTGAGGGGGGAGTGAGAGTCGGTGAGTGAGGGGGGGACAGAGAGTCGGTGAATGAGGGGGTCTGAGAGTCGTTGAGTGTGTGGGGGACTGAGAGTCGGTGACTGAGTGGGGCACTGAGGGTCGGTGACTGAGCGGGGGACTGAGAGTCGGTGAGTGAGGTCGGAACTGAGAGTTGGTGAGTGAGGGAGGATTGAGAGTCGGTGAGTGAGGGAGGGACTGAGTCGGGGAGTGAGGGGGGGACTGAGAGTCGGTGAGTGAGTGGGGGACTGAGTGTCAGTGAGTGAGGGGAGTTCTGAGCGTCATTGAGTGTGGGGGGGACTGAGGGTCGGTGATTGAGGGGAGGACGGAGAGTCTGTGAGCGAGGAGGGGGAATAAGAGTCGGTGAGTGACGGGGGACTTAAGGTCGGGGAGTGTGGGGGGGACTTAGAGTCGGTGAGTGAGGGAGGGACTGAGAGTCTGTGAGTGAGCGGGGGACTGAGAGTCGGTGAATAAGGGGGGAACTGAGGGTCGGTGACTGAGGTGGGACACTGAGAGTCGGTGAGTGAGGGGGGGCACTGAGAGTCGGTGAGTGAGATTGGACTGAGAGTCGGTGAGTGAGCGTCAGTGACTGTGAGTCGGTGAGTGAGGGCGGTACTGAGAGTCTGTGAGTGAGGGGGGGACTGAGAGTCTGTGAGTGAGGGGTGACTCAGATTCGGTGAGAGAGGGGGGGTGCAGAGTCGGTGAGTGAGGGGGGGACTTAGGGTCGGTGAGTGAGCGGGGACTGAGAGTCGGTGAGTGAGGGGGTGACTAAGAGTCAGTGAGTGAGGAGGGGAACTGAGAGTCGGTGATTGAGGGGGGGTACTGAGAGTCAGTGAATGAAGGGGGGACTGAGAGTCGGTGAGTGAGGAAGGGACTGAGAGTCGGTGAGTGAGGGGGGGACTGAGAGTCGGTGAATGAAGGGGGGACTGAGAGTCGGTGAGTGAGGAGGGGACTGAGAGTCGGTGAGTGAGGGGGGGACTGAGTCGGGGAGTGATCGGGGGACTGAGAGTCGGTGAGTGAGGGGGGGAATAAGAGTCGGTGAGTGACTGGGGACTTAGGGTCTGTGATTGGGGGGGGGACTGAGAGTCGGTGAGTGAGGGTTGGATTGAGAGTCGGTGAGTGAGAGGGGGACTGAGAGTCAGTGAGTGAGGGGGGTCTGAGAGTCGGTGAGTGAAGGGGGGACTGAGGGTCGGAGAGTGAGGGGGGGACTGAGAGTTGGAGAGTGAGGGGGGGACTGAGAGTCGGTGAATGCAAGGGGGACTGAGAGACTGTGAGTGAGGGGCGGCCCTGAGTGTCGGTGAGTGATGGAGGACTGAGAGACTGTGAGTGAGGGAGGGATTGAGAGTCGGTGAGTGAGGGGCGGACTGAGAGTCGGTGAGTGAGGGGGAGACTGCGAGACGGTGAGTGAGGGGGGGACTGAGAGTCAGTGAGTGAGGGGGGGCCGAGAGTCGGTGAGTGAGGGGGGTAGCGAGAGTCGGTGAGAGAGGGGGGGAAATAAGAGTCGGTGAGCGAGGGGGGCGAATAAGAGTCGGTGAGTGAGGGGGGGACTGAGAGTCGATGAGTGAGGGGGGATACTGAGAGTCGGTGAATGAGGGGGGACTGAGGGTCGGTGAGTGAGCGGGGAATGAGAGGCCGTGAGTGAGGGGTGGACTGAGAGTCGGTGAGTGCGGGAGGGACAGAGAGTCGGTGAGTGAGGGGGGGACAGAGAGTGGGAGAGTGAGGGGCGGACTGAGAATCGGTGAGTGCGGGTGGGACAGAGAGTCGGTGAGTGAGGGGGGGACTGAGAGTCGGTGACTGAGTGGGGGATTGAGGGTTGGTGACTGAGCAGGGGACTGAGAGTCAGTGAGTGAGGGGGGGACTGAGAGTCGGTGAGTGAATGGGGGACTGAATGTCAGTGAGCGAGGGGCGTTCTGAGAGTCATTGAGTGTGGAGGGGACTGAGCGTCGGTGACTGAGGGGCGGACGGAGAGTTTGTGAGTGAGGGGGGGCAGTGAGAGTCAGTGACTGAGGTGTGGAGCGACAGTCGGTGAGCGAGGAGGGGGAATATGAGTCGGTGAGTGAGGGGGGACTGAGACTCGATGAGTGAGGGGGGGACTGAGGGTCGGTGAGTAAGGGGGCTCTGAGCGTCAGTGAGTAAGGTGGGGCTGAGGGTCGGTGAGTGATGGGGGGAGCGAGAGTCGGTGAGCGAGGAGGGGGAATAAGAGTCGCTGAGTGCGGGTGGGACGGAGAATCGGTGAGTGAGGGGGGGACATAGAGTCGATGAGTGAGGGGCAGACTGAGAGTCGGTGAGTGAGGGGGGGACTGAGAGTCGGTGAGTGAGGGGGGTCTGAGCGTCAGTGAGTGAGGTGGGGCTAAGGGTCGGTGAGTGAGTGGGGGAGCGAGAGTCGGTGAGCGAGGAGGGGGAATAAGTGTCGGTGAGTGAGGGGGCACTTAGGGTCGGTGAGTAAGCGTGGGACTGAGAGTCGGTGAGTGAGGGTGGGACTGAGAGTCATTGAGTGTGGGGAGGACTGAGGGTCGGTGACTGAGGGGCGGACGGAGAGTCTGTGAGCGAGGAGGGGGAATAAGAGTCGGTGAGTGACGGGGGACTTAAGATCGGTGAGTGAGGGGGGGACTGAGAGTCGATGAGTGAGGGGGTTACTGAGAGTCGGTGAATGAGGGGGGACTGAGGGTCGGAGACTGAGGTGGGACTGAGAGTCGGTGAGTGAGGGGGGGAATGAGAGGCCGTGAGTGAGGGGCGGACTGAGAGACGGTGAGTGAGGGGGGTATTGAGAGTCGGTGAATGAGGGGGGACTGAGGGTCGGTGACTGAGGTGGGACTGAGAGTCGGTGAGTGAGGAGGGTAACTGAGAGTCGGTGATTGAGGGGGGGACTGAGAGTCGGTGAGTGCGGGTGGTACAGAGAGTCGGTGAGTGAGGGGCAGACTGAGGGTCGGTGAGTGAGCGGGGGACTGAGAGTCGGTAAGTGATGGGGGGCAGTGAGAGTCGGTGACTGAGGGGGGGAGCGAGAGTCGGTGAGCGAGGAGAGGGAAAAAGAGTCGGTGAGTGAGGGGGGACTTAAGGTCGGTGAATGTGGGTGGGACTGAGAGTCGGTGAGTGCAGGTGGGACAGAGAGTCGGAGAGTGAGGGGGGGACAGAGAGTCGGTGAGTGAGGGGGGACTTAAGGTCAGTGAGTGTGGGTGGGACTGAGAGTCGGTGACTTAGGGGGGGACTGAGGGTCGGTGACTGAGGGGGGGGACTGAGAGTCGGTGAGTGAGGGGGGACTGAGAGTCGGTGAGTGAGGGGGGCGAGCGAGGAGGACAGAGATTCGGTGAGTGAGGGAGGGATTGAGAGTCGGTGAGTAAGGGGGGGACAGAGAGTCGGTGAGTGAGGGGGGGACGCAGATTCGGTGACGGAGGGTGGAACTGAGGGTCGGTGAGTGAGGGGGGTACTGAGAGTCAGTGAGTGAAGGGGGAACTGAGAGTCGTTGAATGTGTAGGGGACTGAGAGTCGGTGAGTGAGGTGGGGACTGAGAGTCGGTGAGTGAGGGGGGTCTGAGCGTCAGTGAGTGAGTTGGGGCTGAGGGTCGGTGAGTGAGGGGGGGGAGCGAGAGTCTGTGAGCAAGGAGGGGGAATAAGAGTCGGTGAGTGAGGGGGGACTTAGGGTCGGTGATTGTGGGGGAGACTGAGAGTCGGTGAGTGAGGGGGGGACAGACAGTTGGTGAGTGAGGGGGGGGACAGAGAGTCGGTGAGTGAGGGGCGGACTGAGAGTCGGTGAGTGCGGGTGGGACAGAGAGTCGGTGAGTGAGGGGGGGGACTGAGAGTCGGTGACTGAGTGGGGGATTGAGGGTTGGTGACTGAGCAGGGGACTGAGAGTCAGTGAGTGAGGGGGGGACTGAGAGTCGGTGAGTGAATGGGGGACTGAATGTCAGTGAGCGAGGGGCGTTCTGAGAGTCATTGAGTGTGGAGGGGACTGAGCGTCGGTGACTGAGGGGCGGACGGAGAGTTTGTGAGTGAGGGGGGGCAGTGAGAGTCGGTGACTGAGGTGTGGAGCGACAGTCGGTGAGCGAGGAGGGGGAATATGAGTCGGTGAGTGAGGGGGGACTGAGACTCGATGAGTGAGGGGGGGACTGAGGGTCGGTGAGTAAGGGGGCTCTGAGCGTCAGTGAGTAAGGTGGGGCTGAGGGTCGGTGAGTGATGGGGGGAGCGAGAGTCGGTGAGCGAGGAGGGGGAATAAGAGTCGCTGAGTGCGGGTGGGACGGAGAATCGGTGAGTGAGGGGGGGACATAGAGTCGATGAGTGAGGGGCAGACTGAGAGTCGGTGAGTGAGGAGGGTCTGAGCGTCAGTGAGTGAGGTGGGGCTAAGGGTCGGTGAGTGAGTGGGGGAGCGAGAGTCGGTGAGCGAGGAGGGGGAATAAGTGTCGGTGAGTGAGGGGGCACTTAGGGTCGGTGAGTAAGCGTGGGACTGAGAGTCGGTGAGTGAGGGTGGGACAAAGAGGCGGTGAGTGAGGGGGAGACTGAGAGTCGGTGAGTCAGGGGGCTACTGAGAGTCGGTGAGTGAAGGGGGGACTGAGAGTCGGTGAGTGAGGGGAGGACTGAGAGTCGGTGAGTGAGGGGGGGACTGAGTGTCGGTGAGTGAGGGGGGAACTGAGAGTCGGTGAGTGAGGGAGGGACTGAGAGTCGGTGAGTGAGGGAGGGATTGAGAGTCGGTGAGTGAGGGGGGAACTGAGAGTCGGTGAGTGAGGGAGGGACTGAGGGTCGGTGACTGAGGTGGGGGACTGAGAGTCGGTGAGTGAGGGGGAGACTGAGAGACGGTGAGTGAGGGGGGGACTGAGAGTCGGTGAGTGAGGGGGGAACTGAGAGTCGGTGAGTGAGGGAGGGATTGAGGGTCGGTGAGTGAGGGGGGAACTGAGAGTCGGTGAGTGAGGGAGGGATTGAGGGTCGGTGACTGAGGTGGGGGACTGAGAGTCGGTGAGTGAGGGGGAGACTGAGAGACGGTGAGTGAGGGGGGGACTGAGAGTCGGTTAGTGAGGGGAGTCTGAGCGTCAGTGAGTGAGGGGGGGCCGAGAGTCGGTGAGTGAGGGGAGGGTACGAGAGTCGGTGAGCGAGGTGGGGGAACAAGAGTCGGTGAGTGAGGGGGGACTTAGAGTCAGTGAGTGTGGGGGGGGGCTGAGTGTCGGTGACTAAGGGGGGTTCTGAGAGTCGGTGAGTGAGGGGGGACAGAGAGTCGGTGAGTGAGGGGGGACAGAGAGTCGGTGAGTGAGGGGGGGACTGAGATTCAGTGAGTGGGAGGGGGACTGAGTCGGTGACTGAGGGGGGGACTGAGAGTCGGTCAGTGAGGGGGGGCAGTGAGAGTCAGTGACTGAGGGGGGGAGCGAGAGTCGGTGAGCGAGGCGGGGGAATAAGAGTCAGTGACTGAGGGGGGTCAGAGAGTCGGTGAGTGAGGAGGGAACTGAGAGTCGATGAGTGAGGGGGGAACTGAGAGTCGGTGAGTGAGGGGGGGACTGAGAGTTGGTGAGTGAGGGGGATCTGAGCGTCAGTGAGTGAGGTGCGGCTGAGGGTCGGTGAGTGAGGCGGGGGAGCGAGAGTCGGTGAGCGAGGAGGGGGAATAAGTGTCGGCGAGTGAGGGGGCACTTAGGGTCGGTGAGTGTGGGGGGCACTGAGAGTCGGTGAGTGAGTGTGGGACTGAGAGGCGGTGAGTGAGGGGGGGACTGAGAGTCGGTGAGTGAGGGGGGGACTGAGAGTCGGTGAGTGAGGGGTGGACTGAGAGTCGGTGACTGAGGGGGGGACTGAGGGTCGGTGACCAAGGTGGGGGAGCGCGAGTCGGTGAGCGAGGAGGGGACTGAGAGTCTGTGAGTGAATGGGGGACTGAGTGTCAGTGAGTGAGGGGGGTTCTGAGAGTCGTTGAGTGTGGGGGGGCAGTGACAGTCGGTGACTGAGGTGTGGAGCGAGAGTCGGTGAGCGAGGAGGGGGAATATGAGTCGGTGAGTGAGGGGGGACTGAGACTCGGTGAGTGAGGGGGGAACTGAGGTTCGGTGAGTAAGGGGGTTCTGAGCGTCAGTGAGTGAGGTGGGGCTGAGGGTCGGTGAGTGATGGGGGGAGCGAGAGTCGGTGAGCGAGGAGGGGGAATAAGAGTCGGTGAGTGAGTTGGGGACTGATAGTCAGTGAGTGAGGTGCGGCCTGAGAGTCGCTGAGTGCGGGTGGGACAGAGAATCGGTGAGTGAGGGGGGGACATAGAGTCGATGAGTGAGGGGCAGACTGAGAGTCGGTGAGTGAGGGGGGTCTGAGCGTCAGTGAGTGAGGTGGGGCTGAGGGTCGGTGAGTGAGGGGAGGAGCGAGAGTCGGTGAGCGAGGAGGGGGAATAAGTGTCGGTGAGTGAGGGGGACTGAGAGTCGGTGAGTGAGGGTGGGACTGAGAGGAGTTGAGTGAGGGGGAGACTGCGAGTCGGTGAGTGAGGAGGCTACTGAGAGTCGGCGAGTGAGGGGGGGACTGAGAGTCGGTGAGTGAGGGGGGAACTGAGAGTCGGTGACTGAGGGAGGGACTGAGAGTCGGTGAGTGAGGGAGGGATTGAGAGTCGGTGAGTGAGGGGGGAACTGAGAGTCGGTGAGTGAGGGAGGGACTGAGGGTCGGTGACTGAGGTGGGGGACTGAGAGTCGGTGAGTGAGGGGGAGACTGAGAGTCGGTGAGTGAGGGGGGGACATAGAGTCGATGAGTGAGGGGGGGACTGAGAGTCGGTTAGTGAGGGGGGTCTGAGCGTCTGTGAGTGAGGGGGGGCTGAGGGTCGGTGAGTGATGGGGGGAGCGAGAGTCGGTGAGCGAGGAGGGGGAATAAGAGTCGGTGAGTGAGGGGGGGACTGAGAGTCGGTGAGTGAGGGGCAAACTGAGAGTCAGTGAGCGAGGGGCGGACTGAGAGTCGGTGAGTGCGGGTGGGACAGAGAGTCGGTGAGTGAAGGGTGGACAGAGAGTGGGAGAGTGAGGGAGGGATTGAGAGTCGGTGAGTGAGGGGGGAACTGAGAGTCGGTGAGTGAGGGAGGGACTGAGAGTCGGTGAGTGCGGGTGGGACAGAGAGTCGGTGAGTGAAGGGTGGACAGAGAGTGGGAGAGTGAGGGGGGGACTGAGAGTCGGTGACTGAGTGGGGGACTGAGGGTCGGTGACCGTGCGGGGGACTGAGAGTCGGGGAGTGAGGGGGGGACTGAGAGTCAGTGAGTGAGTGGGGGACTGAGTGTCAGTGAGTGAGGGGGGTTCTGAGAGTCATTGAGTGTGGGGAGGACTGAGGGTCGGTGACTGAGGGGCGGACGGAGAGTCTGTGAGCGAGGAGGGGGAATAAGAGTCGGTGAGTGACGGGGGACTTAAGATCGGTGAGTGAGGGGGGGACTGAGAGTCGATGAGTGAGGGGGTTACTGAGAGTCAGTGAATGAGGGGGGACTGAGGGTCGGAGACTGAGGTGGGACTGAGAGTCGGTGAGTGAGGGAGGGATTGAGAGTCGGTGAGTGAGGGGGGAACTGAGAGTCGGTGAGTGAGGGAGGGACTGAGGGTCGGTGACTGAGGTGGGGGACTGAGAGTCGGTGAGTGAGGGGGGAACTGAGAGTCGGTGAGTGAGGGAGGGACTGAGGGTCGGTGACTGAGGTGGGGGACTGAGAGTCGGTGAGTGAGGGGGAGACTGAGAGTCGGTGAGTGAGGGGGGGACATAGAGTCGATGAGTGAGGGGGGGACTGAGAGTCGGTTAGTGAGGGGGGTCTGAGCGTCTGTGAGTGAGGGGGGGCTGAGGGTCGGTGAGTGATGGGGGGAGCGAGAGTCGGTGAGCGAGGAGGGGGAATAAGAGTCGGTGAGTGAGGGGGGGACTGAGAGTCGGTGAGTGAGGGGCAAACTGAGAGTCAGTGAGTGAGGGGCGGACTGAGAGTCGGTGAGTGCGGGTGGGACAGAGAGTCGGTGAGTGAAGGGTGGACAGAGAGTGGGAGAGTGAGGGGGGGACTGAGAGTCGGTGACTGAGTGGGGGACTGAGGGTCGGTGACCGTGCGGGGGACTGAGAGTCGGGGAGTGAGGGGGGGACTGAGAGTCAGTGAGTGAGTGGGGGACTCAGTGTCAGTGAGTGAGGGGGGTTCTGAGAGTCATTGAGTGTGGGGAGGACTGAGGGTCGGTGACTGAGGGGCGGATGGAGAGTCTGTGAGCGAGGAGGGGGAATAAGAGTCGGTGAGTGACGGGGGACTTAAGATCGGTGAGTGAGGGGGGGGACTGAGAGTCGATGAGTGAGGGGGTTACTGAGAGTCAGTGAATGAGGGGGGACTGAGGGTCGGAGACTGAGGTGGGACTGAGAGTCGGTGAGTGAGGGAGGGATTGAGAGTCGGTGAGTGAGGGGGGAACTGAGAGTCGGTTAGTGAGGGAGGGACTGAGGGTCGGTGACTGAGGTGGGGGACTGAGAGTCGGTGAGTGAGGGGGAGACTGAGAGTCGGTGAGTGAGGGGGGGAATGAGAGGCCGTGAGTGAGGGGCGGACTGAGAGACGGTGAGTGCAGGTGGGACTGCGTGTCGGTGAGTGAGGGGGGGACTGAGAGTCGATGAGTGAGGGGGGTATTGAGATTCGGTGAATGAGGGGGGACTGAGGGTCGGAGACTGAGGTGGGACTGAGAGTCGGTGAGTGAGGAGGGTAACTGAGAGTCGGTGACTGAGGGGGGGACTGAGAGTCGGTGAGTGCGGGTGGTACAGAGAGTCGGTGAGTGAGGGGCAGACTGAGGGTCGGTGAGTGAGCGGGGGACTGAGAGTCGGTAAGTGATGGGGGGCAGTGAGAGTCGGTGACTGAGGGGGGGAGCGAGAGTCGGTGAGCGAGGAGAGGGAAAAAGAGTCGGTGAGTGAGGGGGGACTTAAGGTCGGTGAATGTGGGTGGGACTGAGAGTCGGTGAGTGCAGGTGGGACAGAGAGTCGGAGAGTGAGGGGGGGACAGAGAGTCGGTGAGTGAGGGGGGACTTAAGGTCGGTGAGTGTGGGTGGGACTGAGAGTCGGTGACTTAGGGGGGGACTGAGGGTCGGTGACTGAGGGGGGGGACTGAGAGTCGGTGAGTGAGGGGGGACTGAGAGTCGGTGAGTGAGGGGGGCGAGCGAGGAGGACAGAGATTCGGTGAGTGAGGGAGGGATTGAGAGTCGGTGAGTGAGGGGGGGACAGAGAGTCGGTGAGTGAAGGGGGGACGCAGATTCGGTGACGGAGGGTGGAACTGAGGGTCGGTGAGTGAGGGGGGTACTGAGAGTCAGTGAGTGAAGGGGGAACTGAGAGTCGTTGTATGTGTAGGGGACTGAGAGTCGGTGAGTGAGGTGGGGACTGAGAGTCGGTGAGTGAGGGGGGTCTGAGCGTCAGTGAGTGAGTTGGGGCTGAGGGTCGGTGAGTGAGGGGGGGAGCGAGAGTCGGTGAGCAAGGAGGGGGAATAAGAGTCGGTGAGTGAGGGGGGACTTAGGGTCGGTGATTGTGGGGGAGACTGAGAGTCGGTGAGTGAGGGGGGGACAGACAGTCGGTGAGTGAGGGGGGGACAGAGAGTCGGTGAGTGAGGGGCGGACTGAGAGTCGGTGAGTGCGGGTGGGACAGAGAGTCGGTGAGTGAGGGGGGCACAGAGGGTCGGTGAGTGAGGGGGGGATTGAGGGTTGGTGACTGAGCAGGGGACTGAGAGTCAGTGAGTGAGGGGGGGACTGAGAGTCGGTGAGTGAATGGGGGACTGAATGTCAGTGAGCGAGGGGCGTTCTGAGAGTCATTGAGTGTGGAGGGGACTGAGGGTCGGTGACGGAGGGGCGGACGGAGAGTTTGTGAGTGAGGGGGGGCAGTGAGAGTCGGTGACTGAGGTGTGGAGCGAGAGTCGGTGAGCGAGGAGGGGGAATATGAGTCGGTGAGTGAGGGGGGACTGAGACTCGATGAGTGAGGGGGGGACTGAGGGTCGGTGAGTAAGGGGGCTCTGAGCGTCAGTGAGTAAGGTGGGGCTGAGGGTCGGTGAGTGATGGGGGGAGCGAGAGTCGGTGAGCGAGGAGGGGGAATAAGAGTCGGTGAGTGAGGGGGGTACTGAGAGTCGCTGAGTGCGGGTGGGACATAGAGTCGATGAGTGAGGGGCAGACTGAGAGTCGGTGAGTGAGGGGGGTCTGAGCGTCAGTGAGTGAGGTGGGGCTGAGGGTCGGTGAGTGAGGGGGGGAGCGAGAGTCGGTGAGCGAGGAGGGGGAATAAGTGTCGGTGAGTGAGGGGGCACTTAGGGTCGGTGAGTGTGCGGGGGACTGAGAGTCGGTGAGTGAGGGTGGGACTGAGAGGAGTTGGGTGAGGGGGAGACTGCGAGTCGGTGAGTGAGGAGGCTACTGAGAGTCGGTGAGTGACGGGGGGACTGAGAGTCGGTGAGTGAGGGGGGAACTGAGAGTCGGTGACTGAGGGAGGGACTGAGAGTCGGTGAGTGAGGGAGGGATTGAGAGTCGGTGAGTGAGGGGGGAACTGAGAGTCGGTGAGTGAGGGAGGGACTGAGGGTCGGTGACTGAGGTGGGGGACTGAGAGTCGGTGAGTGAGGGGGAGACTGAGAGTCGGTGAGTGAGGGGGGGACATAGAGTCGATGAGTGAGGGGGGGACTGAGAGTCGGTTAGTGAGGGGGGTCTGAGCGTCTGTGAGTGAGGGGGGGCTGAGAGTTGGTGAGTGATGGGGGACTGAGAGACTGTGAGTGAGGGAGGGATTGAGAGTCGGTGAGTGAGGGGCGGACTGAGAGTCGGTGAGTGAGGGGCGGACTGAGAGTCGGTGAGTGAGGGGGAGACTGAGGGTCGGTGACTGAGCGGGGGACAGGGAGTCGGTGAGTGCGGGGGGGACAGAGAGTTGGAGAGGGAGGGGGGGACAGAGAGTCAGTAAGTGAGGGGCAGACTGAGAGTCGGTGAGTGCGGGTGGGACTGAGAGTCAGTAAGTGAGGGGCAGACTGAGAGTCGGTGAGTGCGGGTGGGACTGAGAGTCGGTGAGTGAGGGGGGAGTGAGAGTCGGTGAGTGAGGGGGGGACAGAGAGTCGGTGAGTGAGGGGGGTCTGAGCGTCAGTGAGTGAGGTGGGGCTGAGGGTCGGTGAGTGAGGGGGGGAGCGAGAGTCGGTGAGCGAGGAGGGGGAATAAGTGTCGGTGAGTGAGGGGGCACTTAGGGTCGGTGAGTGTGCGGGGGACTGAGAGTTGGTGAGTGAGGGTGGGACTGAGAGGAGTTGAGTGAGGGGGAGACTGCGAGTCGGTGAGTGAGGAGGCTACTGAGAGTCGGTGAGTGACGGGGGGACTGAGAGTCGGTGAGTGAGGGGGGAACTGAGAGTCGGTGACTGAGGGAGGGATTGAGAGTCGGTGAGTGAGGGGGGAACTGAGAGTCGGTGAGTGCGGGAGGGACTGAGGGTCGGTGACTGAGGTGGGGGACTGAGAGTCGGTGAGTGAGGGGGAGACTGAGAGTCGGTGAGTGAGGGGGGGACATAGAGTCGATGAGTGAGGGGGGGACTGAGAGTCGGTTAGTGAGGGGGGTCTGAGCGTCTGTGAGTGAAGGGGGGCTGAAGGTCGGTGAGTGATGGGGGGAGCGAGAGTCGGTGAGCGAGGAGGGGGAATAAGAGTCGGTGAGTGATGGGGGGACTGAGAGTTGGTGAGTGAGGGGCAAACTGAGAGTCGGTGAGTGAGGGGCGGACTGAGAGTCGGTGAGTGCGGGTGGGACAGAGAGTCGGTGAGTGAAGGGTGGACAGAGAGTGGGAGAGTGAGGGGGGGACTGAGAGTCGGTGACTGAGTGGGGGACTGAGGGTCGGTGACCGTGCGGGGGACTGAGAGTCGGGGAGTGAGGGGGGGACTGAGAGTCAGTGAGTGAGTGGGGGACTGAGAGTCAGTGAATGAGGGGGGACTGAGGGTCGGAGACTGAGGTGGGACTGAGAGTCGGTGAGTGAGGGGGGGAATGAGAGGCCGTGAGTGAGGGGCGGACTGAGAGACGGTGAGTGCAGGTGGGACTGCGTGTCGGTGAGTGAGGGGGGGACTGAGAGTCGATGAGTGAGGGGGGTATTGAGAGTCGGTGAATGAGGGGGTACTGAGGGTCGGAGACTGAGGGGGGGACTGAGAGTCGGTGAGTGCGGGTGGTACAGAGAGTCGGTGAGTGAGGGGCAGACTGAGGGTCGGTGAGTGAGCGGGGGACTGAGAGTCGGTAAGTGATGGGGGGCAGTGAGAGTCGGTGACTGAGGGGGGGAGCGAGAGTCGGTGAGCGAGGAGAGGGAAAAAGAGTCGGTGAGTGAGGGGGGACTTAAGGTCGGTGAATGTGGGTGGGACTGAGAGTCGGTGAGTGCAGGTGGGACAGAGAGTCGGAGAGTGAGGGGGGTCAGAGAGTCGGTGAGTGAGGGGGGACTTAAGGTCGGTGAGTGTGGATGGGACTGAGAGTCGGTGACTTAGAGGGGGACTGAGGGTCGGTGACTGAGGGGGGGGACTGAGAGTCGGTGAGTGAGGGGGGACTGAGAGTCGGTGAGTGAGGGGGGCGAGCGAGGAGGACAGAGATTCGGTGAGTGAGGGAGGGATTGAGAGTCGGTGAGTGAGGGGGGGACGCAGATTCGGTGACGGAGGGGGGAACTGAGGGTCGGTGAGTGAGGGGGGTACTGAGAGTCAGTGAGTGAAGGGGGAACTGAGAGTCGTTGAATGTGTACGGGACTGAGAGTCGGTGAGTGAGGGGGGGACTGAGAGTCGGTGAGTGAGGTGGGGACTGAGAGTCGGTGAGTGAGGGGGGTCTGAGCGTCAGTGAGTGAGTTGGGGCTGAGGGTCGGTGAGTGAGGGGGGGAGCGAGAGTCGGTGAGCAAGGAGGGGGAATAAGAGTCGGTGAGTGAGGGGGGACTTAGGGTCGGTGATTGTGGGGGAGACTGAGAGTCGGTGAGTGAGGGGGGGACAGAGAGTCGGTGAGTGAGGGGCGGACTGAGAGTCGGTGAGTGCGGGTGGGACAGAGAGTCGGTGAGTGAGGGGGGCACAGAGGGTCGGTGAGTGAGGGGGGGACTGAGAGTCGGTGAGTGAGGGGCAGACTGAGAGTCGGTGAGTGAGGGGGGAATGAGAGTCGGTGAGTGAGGGGGGGACAGAGAGTCGGTTAATGAGGGGGTCTGAGAGTCGTTGAGTGTGTGGGGGACTGAGAGTCGGTGACTGAGTGGGGCACTGAGGGTCGGTGACTGAGCGGGGGACTGAGAGTCGGTGAGTGAGGTCGGAACTGAGAGTTGGTCAGTGAGGGAGGATTGAGAGTCGGTGAGTGAGGGAGGGACTGAGTCGGGGAGTGAGGGGGGGACTGAGAGTCGGTGAGTGAGTGGGGGACTGAGTGTCAGTGAGTGAGGGGGGTTCTGAGTGTCATTGAGTGTGGGGGGGACTGAGGGTCGGTGATTGAGGGGAGGACGGAGAGTCTGTGAGCGAGGAGGGGGAATAAGAGTCGGTGAGTGACGGGGGACTTAAGGTCGGGGAGTGTGGGGGGGACTTAGAGTCGGTGAGTGAGGGAGGGACTGAGAGTCTGTGAGTGAGCGGGGGACTGAGAGTCGGTGAATAAGGGGGGAACTG
The DNA here is from genome assembly GCF_017639515.1 of Carcharodon carcharias. Taxonomy (NCBI): domain Eukaryota; kingdom Metazoa; phylum Chordata; class Chondrichthyes; order Lamniformes; family Lamnidae; genus Carcharodon; species Carcharodon carcharias. The sequence continues at coordinate 85,942,033 of NC_054485.1, forward strand.
AGGGTCGGTGACTGAGGGGGGACACTGAGAGTCGGTGAGTGAGATTGGACTGAGAGTCGGTGAGTGAGCGTCAGTGACTGTGAGTCGGTGAGTGAGGGCGGTACTGAGAGTCTGTGAGTGAGGGGGGGACTGAGAGTCTGTGAGTGAGGGGTGACTCAGATTCGGTGAGAGAGGGGGGGTGCAGAGTCGGTGAGTGAGGGGGGGACTTAGGGTCGGTGAGTGAGCGGGGACTGAGAGTCGGTGAGTGAGGGGGTGACTAAGAGTCAGTGAGTGAGGAGGGGAACTGAGAGTCGGTGATTGAGGGGGGTACTGAGAGTCGGTGAATGAAGGGGGGACTGAGAGTCGGTGAGTGAGGAAGGGACTGAGAGTCGGTGAGTGAGGGGGGGACTGAGAGTCGGTGAATGAAGGGGGGACTGAGAGTCGGTGAGTGAGGAGGGGACTGAGAGTCGGTGAGTGAGGGGGGGACTGAGTCGGGGAGTGATCGGGGGACTGAGAGTCGGTGAGTGAGGGGGGGAATAAGAGTCGGTGAGTGACTGGGGACTTAGGGTCTGTGATTGGGGGGGGGACTGAGAGTCGGTGAGTGAGGGTTGGATTGAGAGTCGGTGAGTGAGAGGGGGACTGAGAGTCAGTGAGTGAGGGGGGTCTGAGAGTCGGTGAGTGAAGGGGGGACTGAGGGTCGGAGAGTGAGGGGGGGACTGAGAGTTGGAGAGTGAGGGGGGGACTGAGAGTCGGTGAATGCAAGGGGGACTGAGAGACTGTGAGTGAGGGGCGGCCCTGAGTGTCGGTGAGTGATGGGGGACTGAGAGACTGTGAGTGAGGGAGGGATTGAGAGTCGGTGAGTGAGGGGCGGACTGAGAGTCGGTGAGTGAGGGGGAGACTGCGAGACGGTGAGTGAGGGGGGGACTGAGAGTCAGTGAGTGAGGGGGGGCCGAGAGTCGGTGAGTGAGGGGGGTAGCGAGAGTCGGTGAGCGAGGGGGGGAAATAAGAGTCGGTGAGCGAGGGGGGCGAATAAGAGTCGGTGAGTGAGGGGGGGACTGAGAGTCCATGAGTGAGGGGGGATACTGAGAGTCGGTGAATGAGGGGGGACTGAGGGTCGGTGAGTGAGCGGGGAATGAGAGGCCATGAGTGAGGGGCGGACTGAGAGTCGGTGAGTGCGGGAGGGACAGAGAGTCGGTGAGTGAGGGGGGGACAGAGAGTGGGAGAGTGAGGGGGGGACTGAGAGTCGGTGACTGAGTGGGGGACTGAGGGTCGGTGACTGTGCGGGGGACTGAGAGTCGGTGAGTGATGGGGGGACTGAGAGTTCGTGAGAGAGGGGGGTCTGAGCATCAGTGAGTGAGGGGGTGCTGAGCGCCCGTGAGTGAGGCGGGGGATTGAGAGTCGATGAGCGAGGCGGGTACTGAGAGTCGGTGAATGAGGGGGGGAATGAGAGGCAATGAGTGAGTGAGGGGCAGACTGAGAGACGGTGAGTGAGGGGGGGACTGAGAGTCCGTGAGTGAGGGGGGTACTGAGAGTCGGTGAATGAGGGGGGACTGAGGGTCGGAGACTGAGGTGGGACTGAGAGTCGGTGAGCGAGGGGGGGGACAGATAGTCGGTGAGTGAGGGGCAGACTGAGAGTCGGTGAGTGAGGGGCAGACTGAGAGTCGGTGAGTGAGGGGCAGACTGAGAGTCGGTGAGTGAGGGGCAGACTGAGAGTCGGTGAGTGCGGGGGGGACAGAGAGTCGGTGAGTGTGGGGCAGACTGAGAGTCGGTGAGTGAGGGGGGGAATGAGAGGCCGTGAGTGAGGGGCGGACTGAGAGACGGTGAGTGAGGGGGGGACTGAGAGTCCGTGAGTGAGGGGGGGACTGAGGGTCCGTGAGTGAGGGGGGTCTGAGCGTCAGTGAGTGATGGGGTGCTGAGGGCCTGTGAGTGAGGCGGGGGACTGAGAGTCGTTGAGTGAGGGCGGGAAGTGAGAGTCGGTGAGTGGGGGGGGGAACTGAGAGTCGGTGAGTGAGGGGTGCAGTGTGAGTCGGTGAGTCGGTGGGGGACAGAGACTCGGTGAGTGAGGGGCAGATTGAGAGTCGGTGAGTGAGGGTGTGACTGAGGGTCGGTGACTGAGGGGGGGGACTGAGAGTCGGTGAGTGAGGGGGTGACTGAGAGTCGGTGAGTGAGGGGGGTCTGAGCGTCAGTGAGTGAGTTGGGGCTGAGGGTCGGTGAGTGAGGGGGGGAGCGAGAGTCGGTGAGCGAGGAGGGTGAATAAGAGACGGTGAGTGAGGGGGAACTTAGGGTCGGTGAGTGTTGGGGGGACTGAGAGTCGCTGAATGCGGGCGGGACAGAGGGTCGGTGAGTGCGGGGGGGACAGAGAGTCGGTGAGTGAGGGGCAAACTGAGAGTCGGTGAGTGAGGGGCGGACTGAGAGTCGGTGAGTGAGGGGCGGACTGAGAGTCGGTGAGTGAGGGGCAAACTGAGAGTCGGTGAGTGAGGGGCGGACTGAGAGTCGGTGAGTGCGGGTGGGACAGAGAGTCGGTGAGTGAAGGGTGGACAGAGAGTGGGAGAGTGAGGGGGGGACTGAGAGTCGGTGACTGAGTGGGGGACTGAGGGTCGGTGACCGTGCGGGGGACTGAGAGTCGGTGAGTGAGGGGGGGACTGAGTCGGGGAGTGAGGGAGGGACTGAGAGTCGGTGAGTGAGGGAGGGACTGAGTCGGGAGTGAGGGGGGGACTGAGAGTCGGTGAGTGAGTGGGGGACTGAGTGTCAGTGAGTGAGGGGGGTTCTGAGAGTCATTGAGTGTGGGGAGGACTGAGGGTCGGTGACTGAGGGGCGGACGGAGAGTCTGTGAGCGAGGAGGGGGAATAAGAGTCGGTGAGTGACGGGAGACTTAAGATCGGTGAGTGAGGGGGGGGACTGAGAGTCGATGAGTGAGGGGGTTACTGAGAGTCGGTGAATGAGGGGGGACTGAGGGTCGGAGACTGAGGTGGGACTGAGAGTCGGTGAGTGAGGGGGGGAATGAGAGGCCGTGAGTGAGGGGCGGACTGAGAGACGGTGAGTGAGGAGGGTATTGAGAGTCGGTGAATGAGGGGGGACTGAGGGTCGGAGACTGAGGTGGGACTGAGAGTCGGTGAGTGAGGAGGGTAACTGAGAGTCGGTGATTGAGGGGGGGGACTGAGAGTCGGTGAGTGCGGGTGGTACAGAGAGTCGGTGAGTGAGGGGCAGACTGAGGGTCGGTGAGTGAGCGGGGGGACTGAGAGTCGGTAAGTGATGGGGGGCAGTGAGAGTCGGTGACTGAGGGGGGGAGCGAGAGTCGGTGAGCGAGGAGAGGGAAAAAGAGTCGGTGAGTGAGGGGGGACTTAAGGTCGGTGAATGTGGGTGGGACTGAGAGTCGGTGAGTGCAGGTGGGACAGAGAGTCGGAGAGTGAGGGGGGGACAGAGAGTCGGTGAGTGAGGGGGGACTTAAGGTCAGTGAGTGTGGGTGGGACTGAGAGTCGGTGACTTAGGGGGGGACTGAGGGTCGGTGACTGAGGGGGGGGACTGAGAGTCGGTGAGTGAGGGGGGACTGAGAGTCGGTGAGTGAGGGGGGCGAGCGAGGAGGACAGAGATTCGGTGAGTGAGGGAGGGATTGAGAGTCGGTGAGTAAGGGGGGGACAGAGAGTCGGTGAGTGAGGGGGGGACGCAGATTCGGTGACGGAGGGGGGAACTGAGGGTCGGTGAGTGAGGGGGGTACTGAGAGTCAGTGAGTGAAGGGGGAACTGAGAGTCGTTGAATGTGTAGGGGACTGAGTGTCGGTGAGTGAGGGGGGGAGGGGAACTGAGAGTCGGTGAGTGAGGGAGGGACGAGAGTCGGTGAGTGAGGGAGGGATTGAGAGTCGGTGAGTGAGGGGGGAACTGAGAGTCGGTGAGTGAGGGAGGGGACTGAGGGTCGGTGACTGAGGTGGGGGACTGAGAGTCGGTGAGTGAGGGGGAGACTGAGAGACGGTGAGTGAGGGGGGGACTGAGAGTCGGTTAGTGAGGGGAGTCTGAGCGTCAGTGAGTGAGGGGGGGCCGAGAGTCGGTGAGTGAGGGGAGGGTACGAGAGTCGGTGAGCGAGGTGGGGGAACAAGAGTCGGTGAGTGAGGGGGACTTAGAGTCAGTGAGTGTGGGGGGGGGCTGAGTGTCGGTGACTAAGGGTGGTTCTGAGAGTCGGTGAGTGAGGGGGGACAGAGAGTCGGTGAGTGAGGGGGGACAGAGAGTCGGTGAGTGAGGGGGGACTGAGATTCAGTGAGTGGGAGGGGGACTGAGTCGGTGACTGAGGGGGGGACTGAGAGTCGGTCAGTGAGGGGGGGCAGTGAGAGTCAGTGACTGAGGGGGGGAGCGAGAGTCGGTGAGTGAGGAGGGAACTGAGAGTCGATGAGTGAGGGGGGAACTGAGAGTCGGTGAGTGAGGGGGGGACTGAGAGTTGGTGAGTGAGGGGGGTCTGAGCGTCAGTGAGTGAGGTGCGGCTGAGGGTCGGTGAGTGAGGCGGGGGAGCGAGAGTCGGTGAGCGAGGAGGGGGAATAAGTGTCGGTGAGTGAGGGGGCACTTAGGGTCGGTGAGTGTGGGGGGGACTGAGAGTCGGTGAGTGTGGGACTGAGAGGCGGTGAGTGAGGGGGGGACTGAGAGTTGGTGAGTGAGGGGGGGACTGAGAGTCGGTGAGTGAGGGGTGGACTGAGAGTCGGTGACTGAGGGGGGGACTGAGGGTCGGTGACCAAGGTGGGGGAGCGCGAGTCGGTGAGCGAGGAGGGGACTGAGAGTCTGTGAGTGAATGGGGGACTGAGTGTCAGTGAGTGAGGGGGGTTCTGAGAGTCGTTGAGTGTGGGGGGGCAGTGACAGTCGGTGACTGAGGTGTGGAGCGAGAGTCGGTGAGCGAGGAGGGGGAATACGAGTCGGTGAGTGAGGGAGGACTGAGACTCGGTGAGTGAGGGGGGAACTGAGGTTCGGTGAGTAAGGGGGCTCTGAGCGTCAGTGAGTGAGGTGGGGCTGAGGGTCGGTGAGTGATGGGGGGAGCGAGAGTCGGTGAGCGAGGAGGGGGAATAAGAGTCGCTGAGTGAGTTGGGGACTGAGAGTCGGTGAGTGAGGGGCGGCCTGAGAGTCGCTGAGTGCGGGTGGGACAGAGAATCGGTGAGTGAGGGGGGGGACATAGAGTCGATGAGTGAGGGGCAGACTGAGAGTCGGTGAGTGAGGGGGGTCTGAGCGTCAGTGAGTGAGGTGGGGCTGAGGGTCGGTGAGTGAGGGGAGGAGCGAGAGTCGGTGAGCGAGGAGGGGGAATAAGTGTCGGTGAGTGAGGGGGACTGAGAGTCGGTGAGTGAGGGTGGGACTGAGAGGAGTTGAGTGAGGGGGAGACTGCGAGTCGGTGAGTGAGGAGGCTACTGAGAGTCAGTGAGTGAGGGGGGGACTGAGAGTCGGTGAGTGAGGGGGGAACTGAGAGTCGGTGACTGAGGGAGGGACTGAGAGTCGGTGAGTGAGGGAGGGATTGAGAGTCGGTGAGTGAGGGGGGAACTGAGAGTCGGTGAGTGAGGGAGGGACTGAGGGTCGGTGACTGAGGTGGGGGACTGAGAGTCGGTGAGTGAGGGGGAGACTGAGAGTCGGTGAGTGAGGGGGGGACATAGAGTCGATGAGTGAGGGGGGGACTGAGAGTCGGTTAGTGAGGGGGGTCTGAGCGTCTGTGAGTGAGGGGGGGCTGAGGGTTGGTGAGTGATGGGGGGAGCGAGAGTCGGTGAGCGAGGAGGGGGAATAAGAGTCGGTGAGTGAGGGGGGGACTGAGAGTCGGTGAGTGAGGGGGGGACTGAGAGTCGGTGAGTGAGGGGCAAACTGAGAGTCAGTGAGTGAGGGGCGGACTGAGAGTCGGTGAGTGCGGGTGGGACAGAGAGTCGGTGAGTGAAGGGTGGACAGAGAGTGGGAGAGTGAGGGGGGGACTGAGAGTCGGTGACTGAGTGGGGGACTGAGGGTCGGTGACCGTGCGGGGGACTGAGAGTCGGGGAGTGAGGGGGGGACTGAGAGTCAGTGAGTGAGTGGGGGACTGAGTGTCAGTGAGTGAGGGGGGTTCTGAGAGTCATTGAGTGTGGGGAGGACTGAGGGTCGGTGACTGAGGGGCGGACGGAGAGTCTGTGAGCGAGGAGGGGGAATAAGAGTCGGTGAGTGACGGGGGACTTAAGATCGGTGAGTGAGGGGGGGACTGAGAGTCGATGAGTGAGGGGGTTACTGAGAGTCAGTGAATGAGGGGGGACTGAGGGTCGGAGACTGAGGTGGGACTGAGAGTCGGTGAGTGAGGGAGGGATTGAGAGTCGGTGAGTGAGGGGGGAACTGAGAGTCGGTGAGTGAGGGAGGGACTGAGGGTCGGTGACTGAGGTGGGGGACTGAGAGTCGGTGAGTGAGGGGGAGACTGAGAGTCGGTGAGTGAGGGGGGGAATGAGAGGCCGTGAGTGAGGGGCGGACTGAGAGACGGTGAGTGCAGGTGGGACTGCGTGTCGGTGAGTGAGGGGGGGACTGAGAGTCGATGAGTGAGGGGGTTACTGAGAGTCGGTGAATGAGGGGGGACTGAGGGTCGGAGACTGAGGTGGGACTGAGAGTCGGTGAGTGAGGGGGGGAATGAGAGGCCGTGAGTGAGGGGCGGACTGAGAGACGGTGAGTGAGGAGGGTATTGAGAGTCGGTGAATGAGGGGGGACTGAGGGTCGGAGACTGAGGTGGGACTGAGAGTCGGTGAGTGAGGAGGGTAACTGAGAGTCGGTGATTGAGGGGGGGACTGAGAGTCGGTGAGTGCGGGTGGTACAGAGAGTCGGTGAGTGAGGGGCAGACTGAGGGTCGGTGAGTGAGCGGGGGACTGAGAGTCGGTAAGTGATGGGGGGCAGTGAGAGTCGGTGACTGAGGGGGGGAGCGAGAGTCGGTGAGCGAGGAGAGGGAAAAAGAGTCGGTGAGTGAGGGGGGACTTAAGGTCGGTGAATGTGGGTGGGACTGAGAGTCGGTGAGTGCAGGTGGGACAGAGAGTCGGAGAGTGAGGGGAGGACAGAGAGTCGGTGAGTGAGGGGGGACTTAAGGTCAGTGAGTGTGGGTGGGACTGAGAGTCGGTGACTTAGGGGGGGACTGAGGGTCGGTGACTGAGGGGGGGGACTGAGAGTCGGTGAGTGAGGGGGGACTGAGAGTCGGTGAGTGAGGGGGGCGAGCGAGGAGGACAGAGATTCGGTGAGTGAGGGAGGGATTGAGAGTCGGTGAGTAAGGGGGGGACAGAGAGTCGGTGAGTGAGGGGGGGACGCAGATTCGGTGACGGAGGGGGGAACTGAGGGTCGGTGAGTGAGGGGGGTACTGAGAGTCAGTGAGTGAAGGGGGAACTGAGAGTCGTTGAATGTGTAGGGGACTGAGAGTCGGTGAGTGAGGTGGGGACTGAGAGTCGGTGAGTGAGGTGGGGACTGAGAGTCGGTGAGTGAGGGGGGTCTGAGCGTCAGTGAGTGAGTTGGGGCTGAGGGTCGGTGAGTGAGGGGGGGAGCGAGAGTCTGTGAGCAAGGAGGGGGAATAAGAGTCGGTGAGTGAGGGGGGACTTAGGGTCGGTGATTGTGGGGGAGACTGAGAGTCGGTGAGTGAGGGGGGGACAGACAGTTGGTGAGTGAGGGGGGGGACAGAGAGTCGGTGAGTGAGGGGCGGACTGAGAGTCGGTGAGTGCGGGTGGGACAGAGAGTCGGTGAGTGAGGGGGGGACTGAGAGTCGGTGACTGAGTGGGGGATTGAGGGTTGGTGACTGAGCAGGGGACTGAGAGTCAGTGAGTGAGGGGGGGACTGAGAGTCGGTGAGTGAATGGGGGACTGAATGTCAGTGAGCGAGGGGCGTTCTGAGAGTCATTGAGTGTGGAGGGGACTGAGCGTCGGTGACTGAGGGGCGGACGGAGAGTTTGTGAGTGAGGGGGGGCAGTGAGAGTCGGTGACTGAGGTGTGGAGCGACAGTCGGTGAGCGAGGAGGGGGAATATGAGTCGGTGAGTGAGGGGGGACTGTGACTCGATGAGTGAGGGGGGGACTGAGGGTCGGTGAGTAAGGGGGCTCTGAGCGTCAGTGAGTAAGGTGGGACTGAGAGTCGGTGAGTGAGGGAGGGATTGAGAGTCGGTGAGTGAGGGGGGAACTGAGAGTCGGTGAGTGAGGGAGGGACTGAGGGTCGGTGACTGAGGTGGGGGACTGAGAGTCGGTGAGTGAGGGGGAGACTGAGAGTCGGTGAGTGAGGGGGGGAATGAGAGGCCGTGAGTGAGGGGCGGACTGAGAGACGGTGAGTGCAGGTGGGACTGCGTGTCGGTGAGTGAGGGGGGACTGAGAGTCGGTGAGTGAGGGGGGCGAGCGAGGAGGACAGAGATTCGGTGAGTGAGGGAGGGATTGAGAGTCGGTGAGTGAGGGGGGGACAGAGAGTCGGTGAGTGAGGGGGGGACGCAGATTCGGTGACGGAGGGTGGAACTGAGTGTCGGTGAGTGAGGGGGGTACTGAGAGTCAGTGAGTGAAGGGGGAACTGAGAGTCATTGAATGTGTAGGGGACTGAGAGTCGGTGAGTGAGGTGGGGACTGAGAGTCGGTGAGTGAGGGGGGTCTGAGCGTCAGTGAGTGAGTTGGGGCTGAGGGTCGGTGAGTGAGGGGGGGAGCGAGAGTCGGTGAGCAAGGAGGGGGAATAAGAGTCGGTGAGTGAGGGGGGACTTAGGGTCGGTGATTGTGGGGGAGACTGAGAGTCGGTGAGTGAGGGGGGGACAGACAGTCGGTGAGTGAGGGGGGGACAGAGAGTCGGTGAGTGAGGGGCGGACTGAGAGTCGGTGAGTGCGGGTGGGACAGAGAGTCGGTGAGTGAGGGGGGCACAGAGGGTCGGTGAGTGAGGGGGGGACTGAGAGTCGGTGAGTGAATGGGGGACTGAATGTCAGTGAGCGAGGGGCGTTCTGAGAGTCATTGAGTGTGGAGGGGACTGAGGGTCGGTGACTGAGGGGCGGACGGAAGTTTGTGAGTGAGGGGGGGCAGTGAGAGTCGGTGACTGAGGTGTGGAGCGAGAGTCGGTGAGCGAGGAGGGGGAATATGAGTCGGTGAGTGAGGGGGGACTGAGACTCGATGAGTGAGGGGGGGACTGAGGGTCGGTGAGTAAGGGGGCACTGAGCGTCAGTGAGTAAGGTGGGGCTGAGGGTCGGTGAGTGATGGGGGGAGCGAGAGTCGGTGAGCGAGGAGGGGGAATAAGAGTCGGTGAGTGAGGGGGGTACTGAGAGTCGCTGAGTGAGGGGCGGCCTGAGAGTCGCTGAGTGCGGGTGGGACATAGAGTCGATGAGTGAGGGGCAGACTGAGAGTCGGTGAGTGAGGGGGGTCTGAGCGTCAGTGAGTGAGGTGGGGCTAAGGGTCGGTGAGTAAGTGGGGGAGCGAGAGTCGGTGAGCGAGGAGGGGGAATAAGTGTCGGTGAGTGAGGGGGCACTTAGGGTCGGTGAGTGTGCGTGGGACTGAGAGTCGGTGAGTGAGGGTGGGACAGAGAGGCGGTGAGTGAGGGGGGGACTGAGAGTCGGTGAGTGAGGGGGGAACTGAGAGTCGGCGAGTGAGGGAGGGACTGAGAGTCGGTGAGTGAGGGAGGGATTGAGAGTCGGTGAGTGAGGGGGGAACTGAGAGTCGGTGAGTGAGGGAGGGACTGAGGGTCGGTGACTGAGGTGGGGGACTGAGAGTCGGTTAGTGAGGGGAGTCTGAGCGTCAGTGAGTGAGGGGGGGCCGAGAGTCGGTGAGTGAGGGGAGGGTACGAGAGTCGGTGAGCGAGGTGGGGGAACAAGAGTCGGTGAGTGAGGGGGGACTTAGAGTCAGTGAGTGTGGGGGGGGGCTGAGTGTCGGTGACTGAGGGGGGTTCTGAGAGTCGGTGAGTGAGGGGGGACAGAGAGTCTGTGAGTGAGGGGGGACAGAGAGTCGGTGAGTGAGGGGGGGACTGAGATTCAGTGAGTGGGAGGGGGACTGAGTCGGTGACTGAGGGGGGGACTGAGAGTCGGTCAGTGAGGGGGGGCAGTGAGAGTCAGTGACTGAGGGGGGGAGCGAGAGTCGGTGAGCGAGGCGGGGGAATAAGAGTCAGTGACTGAGGGGGGTCAGAGAGTCGGTGAGTTAGGAGGGAACTGAGAGTCGATGAGTGAGGGGGGAACTGAGAGTCGGTGAGTGAGGGGGGGACTGAGAGTCGGTGACTGAGGTGTGGAGCGAGAGTCGGTGAGCGAGGAGGGGGAATACGAGTCGGTGAGTGAGGGGGGACTGAGACTCGGTGAGTGAGCGGGGAACTGAGGGTCGGTGAGTAAGGGGGCTCTGAGCGTCAGTGAGTGAGGTGGGGCTGAGGGTCGGTGAGTGATGGGGGGAGCGAGAGTCGGTGAGCGAGGAGGGGGAATAAGAGTCGGTGAGTGAGTTGGGGACTGATAGTCGGTGAGTGAGGGGCGGCCTGAGAGTCGCTGAGTGCGGGTGGGACAGAGAATCGGTGAGTGATGGGGGGACATAGAGTCGATGAGTGAGGGGCAGACTGAGAGTCGGTGAGTGAGGGGGGTCTGAGCGTCAGTGAGTGAGGTGGGGCTGAGGGTCGGTGAGTGAGGGGGGGAGCGAGAGTCGGTGAGCGAGGAGGGGGAATAAGTGTCGGTGAGTGAGGGGGCACTTAGGGTCGGTGAGTGTGCGGGGGACTGAGAGTCGGTGAGTGAGGGTGGGACTGAGAGGAGTTGAGTGAGGGGGAGACTGCGAGTCGGTGAGTGAGGAGGCTACTGAGAGTCGGTGAGTGAGGGGGGGACTGAGAGTCGGTGAGTGAGGGGGGAACTGAGAGTCGGTGACTGAGGGAGGGACTGAGAGTCGGTGAGTGAGGGAGGGATTGAGAGTTGGTGAGTGAGGGGGGAACTGAGAGTCGGTGAGTGAGGGAGGGACTGAGGGTCGGTGACTGAGGTGGGGGACTGAGATTCGGTGAGTGAGGGGGAGACTGAGAGTCGGTGAGTGAGGGGGGGACATAGAGTCGATGAGTGAGGGGAGGACTGAGAGTCGGTTAGTGAGGGGGGTCTGAGCGTCTGTGAGTGAGGGGGGGCTGAGGGTCAGTGAGTGATGGGGGAGCGAGAGTCGGTGAGCGAGGAGGGGGAATAAGAGTCGGTGAGTGAGGGGGGGACTGAGAGTCGGTGAGTGAGGGGCGGCCTGAGAGTCGCTGAGTGCGGGTGGGACGGAGAATCGGTGAGTGAGTGGGGGACATAGAGTCGATGAGTGCGGGGCAGACTGAGAGTCGGTGAGTGAGCGGGGTCTGAGCGTCAGTGAGTGAGGTGGGTCTGAGGGTTGGTGAGTGAGGGGGGAGCGAGAGTCGGTGAGCGAGGAGGGGGAATAAGTGTCGGTGAGTGAGGGGGCACTTAGGGTCGGTGAGTGTAGGGGGGAATGAGAGTCGGTGAGTGAGTGTGGGACTGAGACTCAGTGAGTGTGGGGGGGACTGAGAGTCGGTGTGTGAGGGGGGCACTGAGGGTCGGTGACTGACGGGGGTACTGAGAGTCGGTGAGTGAGGTAGGACTGAGAGTCGGTGAGTGAGAGGGGGACTGAGAGTCGGTGAGTGAGGGGGGCACTGAGAGTCGGTGATTGACGGGGGGACTGAGAGTCGATGAGTAAGGGCGGCACTGAGATTCGGTGAGTGAGGCGGGAAACTTAGGGTCAGTGAATGAGGGGGGCACTGAGAGTCGGTGAGTGAGGGGGGCACTGAGATTCGGTGAGTGAGGCGGGAAACTTAGGGTCAGTGAGTGAGGGGGGCACTGAGAGTCAGTGAGTGAGGGGGGCACTGAGAGTCTGTGAGTGAGGGGGGCACTGAGAATTGCTGAGTGATGGGGGGGCGGAGAGTCGGTGAGTGAGGAGGGACTGAGAATCGGTGAGTGAGGGGGGACTGAGAATCGGTGAGTGAGGGGGGACTGAGAGTCAGTGAGTGAGGGGATGGCGGAGAGTCGGTGAGTGAAGGGGGGACTTAGGGTCAGTGAGTGGGGAACTGAGTGTCGGTGAGTGAAAGGTGGACTGAGAGTCGGTGTGTGAGTGGGGTACTGAGAGTCAGTGAGTGAGGGGGCCGTGATCCTGAGAGTTGATGAGAGAGAGAGAGGACTGAGGCCTGGATTTTCATGCTCTTGAGTAGAGTGGGCGGGAGTGTGGACAATGTGAGTCGGGAAAATTCCTGGCTCGGCCTGCCCATGCCCATGTCAGATGAAGGTGCCCAGAAAGGTGGATCTTGGTTGCCAGGGGACCTGTGCAGGCCGGCCAACAGCGGAATAAGGAATTGGTGGCAGCCACAGAAGCTGCCGGGTGCAGAGGAGGGCTGTGTAAAAGGCTTATCTCGGTGCAGTGGGACTTCATTCCTGGTAAAATAAAAGCACAAAGGCTTTCACTCCTCACACCCTAATCCCCCAACACTCCCCATGCCTCATCTATGCAATCTCGTGTCTTCCCATGCCAAATTCTGCCCTTCCATCCACACCCACGGCCCCTCATGCCACCATATCAAGCGATGACACTTCCAGCCCATTGACCCACTATACACCATATAGAACCAATGAACCCTCTAGTGACAGAAAGGTGTGCTAAAAAAAGCTTTAAAAAAACAGTAATTGATTAATAACTTTGTACTACATTGGGGAAAAAAGTCATTTCACTATGAGCCAATAAAAGTGTAAATTGTCCAGATCCTTTAAGGTATGAATATCAAAAACCACAAACCCTTGAACCCACTTAATGTTGTGTAAAGAAACACTGTGAAATTGACAGCAGAAATCAGAGAGCCTGAGATGCCAATTAATATTTTCTCTGTGGCGGAGGTATTTCAACAAGCTTAATGGATGTCTGGGCTCTCAGTCAAGCATACTTAATGAGGCAATCATTCATCCATCCATTTTCACTTCTCCTGGCAGCAGTAAGCTGAGCAGGGCTGTCCAGGCTTCTCTTTCCTCAGCCACAGGTTGCAACTCCTCCTGGTGGATCCCCAGGGCAGCCGAGATGTGTAATCCTCCCAGCGTGTCCTGGGTTGGCCTCGAGGGCTCCACCCAGTGAGCCGTGCCTGGTACAGCTCCAGCGGGAGACTACCAGGGGGCATCCTTATCAGATGCCCAAACCACCTCAACTGGACCCTCTCGATCCGGCGGAGCAGCGACTCTACTCCGAGGCTCTCTCTGATTGCGGAACTCCTCACCCTGTCCCGGAGAGTACGCTCAGCAACCCTGTGGAGAAACCTCATTTCCACCGTTTGTACCCACAATCTTATCCTTTCGTTCGTTATCCACAGTTCATGACCATAGGTGAGGATGGGGACATCGATCAACCAGTAAACTGAAAGCTTCATCCCAAAACTCACCTCCCGCTTCACCACCACGGACCGGTAGAGCACCCACAGAACTGCAGCCGCGGCACTGGTCTGCTGGTCAATCTCACGCTCCCCCCCTGCCATTGCTCGCGAACAAGATCCCGAGATACTTGAACTCCTCCACTAAGGGAAGCCATTCGCCACTGCTCACCTAGAAAGAGTGACCCACTCTTTTCCAGGAGAGAACCATGACCACAGATTTGCATGATCCAATGAACCTTGGAGCTATGTCGCCTGGAAGCCAGCACTCCTGCTAGGGTCGCCCTCGGCGAACAAGTGCAAGGTGAGGTTCTAGACAAAAAGCGGTCCACCAAAGATCCCCCATGATGGTCCTAGAAATAACACAGAGAACCTTGCTCCGGGTCAGGGATACTGGGACCCACCCCTGGAACCAGGCCTGTGGGGAGGGGGCTTGTGTTTTCCATTCACGTGACCCGGCTGGACTCAGCCCGAAATGGTTCTGTGCACCTGCCTTGCAAGGCGAAGGATGGGGGTCAGCTGCGATGCAGCATGACAGTGAGCGAGAGCGGGTCAGATCGAGATGAATAATATGAATGAATTATATTTTTCTTTGAAAAAGGCTTTTTTTTTAACACATCCTGCTGTCACTATAGCATAAATACTGATCAGGTGGAACACTGAGTCACAAAAACTGCTATCAAATCCCGGTCCATATACAGCTGAAGAAACTATGCGTAGATCTAACACCAAAGGTTGGAATTCGCAATTGACAATGAGCACTAAAATTACGATATCTCTTACAATTTGAAATGATGGATGCTGCTAAATTTAAAGAAAACGTTGGACAACTTTAATTTAAAAAAGCAGCAGCTGCGGATATACCAACCACCTGAAGAAAAACTGACTCAGACACAAAAAAAAGCGATTCCACTTAGCATTATGACCACTTGCAGATCCAATTCTAACTAATGCCTGCTAGCTGATGCCAAAAGCTGCTTCTCTATTCTTTCGATGAGTTTTCCTACATCCAAAGCACAGCTTCACAAAAGTCACAATGGTCCAAGTTCTGACCACATCAAAAGGTGAAGAAAGATAATGAGGTAATGACTTGGCATTTAACTTGGTGACTTCATTCCAAGGTCTGTTCGCCCTTTCATGGTATGAAGTCCAATATGGCAGCTGTGCCGCCCTCCCCCTTCAACTAAATATGTCACGAAATGTAACTTTCACCATGAAGGTTTCACACAAAACTACTTGGTGTACGCCGTGAGCCCTCCCCACTTGTGCATTTTTCCACTCCAAGTCTGGCTGAGTGCAGCTTCATTACAACAGTTTCCTGTTGGCTCTCCACCTCATGGAGGGAAGCCTCGCTTTTCTCTCTTCATCTGACTCTGGTTTTGGAGCTTGCCTCCTAGGCTCCCAGAGGAGATGCAGCTGCATCTATGCTCCCTACACTGTGGAAAGCTCTCTCTCTTTCTCCCTCTCTGTCTCGCTCCTTCTCCCTCTCTCTCTCTGTCGGAGGGGAGCTGTGTTCTTAGATATCTGGGCCATATATATATGTTTGCGTTTGTGTCACTCTCTTGTATATCTTGGGCCTCTTAATCTGAGAAACAGCAATTACGTCCGCTATCACTTTGCCGTGAGAATATCCTTCCATGTATCATGAGGAATCCTTCGCATAATCTGCGGCTGCACAGCATTTATCAAGAAAATTGCGGAACAAAATGAATTTCCTGCTCCAGTGTAGAGTAATTTACACCAGCCTAAATTTATACCTTCCTTTTGTTATTTTGTGCACTGTAAACCACCCGTTAATAAATTCTGTTGGCACTGCTTTAAAAGACAAAAGATCAGCTAGTAGTGCATCGATGTTAGAATATTGCTGATAAGAGACATGTTCTCTTAGCTTTTCACCTTGCATGCATCAAGACACTTCTATCTTGATGAGTGCAACGTGAAAAACTTCAACAGTATGTCTCTTTTTTTCAGCAATACTCAAGGTTCTGTACTACCAAACGACTAGCTGTTAAAATGTAGTTTAACATTGAACTAAAACAGCGTTGCAGATATATGTGCTCTACTGATTAGCTTTTCACTTGTTCATTCTGTACTTGGTGGATACTGGAAGAGGATAAAGGATAAGCAGGTGTCAGAATATTAATTCAATGTGAAAATCCAACCA
Organism: Carcharodon carcharias; assembly: GCF_017639515.1. Lineage (NCBI taxonomy): Eukaryota > Metazoa > Chordata > Chondrichthyes > Lamniformes > Lamnidae > Carcharodon > Carcharodon carcharias. The sequence continues at coordinate 85,957,462 of NC_054485.1, forward strand.
AAGGTACCCATACATACATTAATATCACTGCTGAAAGCAGATTTGGACTTTATCCACTGGATAAAGTGCTCAAAAGCTTCAGGATCCTTATACACTACTGGTCAAGTAATGATCGCTTAACTTTTCAGGCCAAAGCCCTATTATTAATCGCTTCATTAATAATGTACTTAGTTGACTTAGGAAGGGGGTGGGGACTGGGAGTCAGTCAGTGAGGGGAGACTGAGAGTTGGTGAGTGAGAGAGAAACTGAGAATCAAAGAGTGAGGGGGGAACTGAGAGTCGGTGAGTGATGGGGGACTGGGAGTTGGTGCGTGATTGGGGACTATGAGTCAGGAAGTGAGGAGGACTAATTCATCGAGTGAGGTTGGACTGATAAACTGTAAGTGAGGAGGGAATAGAGTTACTGAGTAATGGGGGGAACTCAGAATCGTTGAGTGAGGGGTGAGTGAAAGTAGGTGAGTGAGGGAGGGACTGGGAATCAGTGAAGGGAGAGGTGCCTAGGACTCTCTATCTCAAGGCTCCTGTACTGACTCCTCTTTCTTTCTCTCTCAAATGCCCCCGTCGTGTTCTTTACCCGTCTGGGTAATTCTAACCGGCTGTCCTGTGTCGTTGCCGGGTTTTACCCTCAAGCTATCGAGGTGACTCTGTGGAGAGACGGAGTGTTGATCGATGAAACCCTGTCCACTGGGATCTTACCCAATCACGACAGGACCTTCCAGATTCGGAAATGGATGGAGTTTGATCCGGAGGATCAGGCTGAGTATTCCTCTCGGGTGGAACACAGCGGGCTGGAGGAGGAGAAGGTAGTGATTTACGGTAAGACTGTTTCTCACTGTTAGAGAGAACCCAGCCTCAGACCAGGATCACAGGAGGGAGGGTCGGTGCTGAGCTGGCAGCCCAGGACAGGCTGAGGACCAGAGAGAGGGAAATAAATATAAACTTTCAACATGTCAAAGACATCACAACATTTATAGAGAATAGGAATTGAGACTATGCTGAGATATTACAATGTGACGGGGCCCAGTGTATCCTAGGATATTACAGTACGACAGCACCTGGGGTATCTGGGATATTACAGTACAAGAGGACCTGGTGTATTCTATAATATTAGAACTCAAAAGGACGCAGTATGTCGTGGAAAATTACAGTATGACAGGTCCTGGGGTATCCTGGGATTTGGTGGCATAGTTGCATTGTCATTGGACTAGTAATCCAGGGACCCAGGGTAATGTTCTGGGGACATGGGTTCGAATCCCACCATGGCAGATGGTGGAATTTGAGATTTTTTAAAAATCTGGTGGGTTTGATGATGACCACGAAACCAATGTCGATTGTCATAAAAACCCATCTGGTTCACTAATGTCCGTTAAGAAAGGAAATCTGCTGGTCTGGTGTGACTCCAGACCCACAGCAATGTGGTTGCCTCTTAAGATGCCCTCTTAACAAGAGCATTAGAAATGGGCAATGAATGCTGGCCTAGCCAGCGATGACCACATCCCATGAATGAATAAAAAAAAAACCTGGGATATTACAATACGATGGGGCCTGGTGTATCCTGGGATATTACATATGGGTAGGAAGCGGAATATCCTGTAATTATAAAATAATCATAGGTATGATAATGGAATTCTTACTGAAAGAAAGAATAGAAGAACGTTTAGAAATGAGAACTATATTGATGAATAATCAGCATGGATTTCGATTGGTGAGCATTTTGCTTGACCAAACTTAATGAAATTTTGAGAAGACGATGGAGAGAATAGACAATGGTAATGCAGTAATTTATCAGGAGCTCCAAAAGACCTTCAAGAAGCTGCCCCATAATAGACTAATGAATAAGGTCAGAGAATGTGGAGTTAGAGGACAAGTGGCAGGCTGGATTGCTAGCTGGGTTCAAGAGAGAAAGCATAGAGTGAGAGTAAAGGATAGTTATTCAGAGTGCCAGAAGGAGGGAGATGGTGTTCCACATGGATCAGTGCTGGGACCGCTGCTGTTCACAACTTACATTGATGGCTTGGTGTTGAAAGCACAATCTCCAAATTTGTAGATGGCATTAATTGTGGGGGATTCATCGATATTGAGGAGGGCTGCAACAGATTAATAGGACAATAAAATTGCAGAACGGGCAAATAATTGGCAAGCGAAGTTCAACGCAGATGAATGTGCGGTAGCACGTTTTGGCAGGAGGAATTGGGAGGTCACTTGTTACTTGGAAAGTGTGTGTCTGGATGGGGTGGAGGGACAAGGGGGATTCGGAGTAAAAGCACATCAATCACTAAAAGCTGTGCCACAGGATCACAAGGCCAACCAAGCTCTAGGATTTATTTCCAGACTAGGGATAGAATTGAAAAGCAGGGAAGTTATGCTCAACCTGTATTGAGCTTTGGCGGGGGGTAGTGGGTGGGGTTTGGGGGGTGAGGGGCAGAAATCAAGAAAGGTCGATCTCAGCTGGAAGTGGGGGCGGGGCCCGGGGCGGGGGCGGGGCCGCCTCCATCAGAAGCCCCCTTCGGACTGGGGGCGCCCTCCCCTCCCTCTCCTCCCCCCCGGCCTATCCCCAAAGCCTCCTACCCAACCACAGCCCCCCCCCCCCCCCCAAGCCTTCCCTTCCCTTCCCTTCTTTGCCCTGCCGCCTTGGGGCCCCTGATGCTCACCTTGGTGTCCTGCTCCAGAGACTTCGGACCTGGCAGCTTCCTGCAGTGCCTCTCCCGGCCACTGCAGCGCTGTGGCTGGAGGTACTGGAGAGCTGGCGGCCAATCACGCTTCCTGCCGACCTGAGGGGCTGAATTCCCGCCTCATGCCAATCGATGCTCCTGCTGGAGCGTGAAAGGGGTCGGTGAGCCCTCGCCGTTCTAAACATTCAGCCCAGGGTAACTGTTTGGAGGCCAACCATTCAACGTCTGCAGCCTTCTGTCTAATCTAGTGACTGATGCCATTGCCATTGTCTCTTCACAAAGTAAACATGTTCAATTCTCTGGCCGACCAGCAAGGTCGATCAGCTCGTTAGCAACTGCCGGTGGAGTACCACTTCCCTCACTGAAACTGGCTGCGGAGTCTCCTGCCTCAGGTTGGCCCACTTTACACACCTGGCGCGAGACCTGGTCTCACTGTGACGTGACGTGACGCTTCCCCTGCGATGTCACCCAGTTAAACAGCCTCACCACCCCTACCCCTACCCCTTGCCAAAAAAGGTGTTGGGTAAATATGCTTGGGCCTCGTTTCCAACACAATGCCCAAATGATCTCGAGTACAAAAGCAGGTTACCTTGTGGTTACAAGCCACGTTTACAAGAATTGGGGGTGGGCAATGGTGATGGGGTTTTTTTTTTGGCCTTCTCCGCGCCCCCGTTTCTCGGTGGAAAATGATAACGATGTTCTCTGAGACGGGGCTCTTTTGTTTGTTGGGTTTGCCCCGCTGCTGAGGTGGGTAAGTCCCAGGTCGTCGCTGGCTCTGGATGCCGTCGATCAGGACCCACTGATGTGTCGGCTTGGGCGTCGGGGTCAGGGGATCGATCAGCGCTGTTGGAGGCCTCGGATAGGGATGAATCAGATTCCTGCCGGGCCGTATGTGTTGCTGGAGGTGTGGATTTTTAACAAGGTCTTGTCAAGAGATGAATCTGTTCCGCATAGCTCTATTCTGTGAATACAGGTGGCAGGGTGTTGTGTGGGGGGTGGGGGTGGGGGTGGTGGCGATGGGTTGGTCTGAGGACTACATGGGAATTTAAAGTGGATCTAGCAAACACTTTCCACTTTTGCACAACCTCTAGGATATTCCACGTAATGCCATGGGAAAGATAACAATGATGTCATATAGTTGAATATAGTTACAGAACAGGCATGCGCACCAAACTCACAGACAGGAAATGAGATGATCCGTCAAGAGGTGCCAGGGAGGACCTGACAGGCGGGGGAATGATTAACCATCGGAAATCATGCTCCAGTCATTTCTCTCTCTACACTGCCCCCACTGAACAGCCAACACTCACATTCACGCCCTCAGCTTATAGCCTCTCTCACACCCATGCCCCATGGTCACCCTCCACAAATGTTGTCTTTCCCTCTGCTGCACACAAGCTGTTACGAGCACTCACATCGCTCTGTTTTCTCGCCTTGCAGCTGATGAGAGAGCCCAACTTGGTGGGTTAACGTCTCATTCCTTCGCTGATCAAAACCTCTTTTCGCCATTTCAAGGCTGTTATTCCAATGCTTCTGAAGTTCACACAAAAGGTTTCATACTCCCGCTTGGTTTGATCTTTAAACTTTTTATCTTCTTGTTGCTTTTCACAATCTCATTTTGAACATGTATTTTCCCCTCCTCTTTGAGCAGCGCCAACTATGTTCTCCCTTTGTAGTTTCATAGTTGGTTCCAACCTTTCAACTCTTTTGCATAACCCACGAGCTATAAAATTCCACCCCTTTCCAGGGTTTGAATGGTCTTTTGCAAACTGCCCACCTGCCTGGATTCCAACTGCTGTATCTTCTGTATTAACACTGGCAAGCACTTGTAAATCAGTATCCCGGGTCATTAACCTGGAAGAGTTATTTTGCACTTTCAGTTCTTTTTGTTGACAGTTCCTAATTTCCAATTCTGCAGGCACTTTAGTTGTTTTCATATTGTCCATTACTGAAGTTGATACATTAGTATTGTTACTTGGAAGTTACAAGTAACTTTAATTCACAGGGACAACTTTGGAACTGTGACACTTCATACCTTACATCTTCCCCTTCATTTTCGCCAGTTTGCAATGAAGTTCGAGAATCTCTTTTCTCGAAGAAGTTCTAGCAGTTCATTAGTCTTGGTTTTTAATTCTGCATTCAAGCAACTATTCTCATTCACCAATAATGTGTTTTCTTACTCAAAGCATTTTCCACGATTCTTCATAACAACTTCTGTCACTTGAAGTTCAAGTTTTAACTGAAGATTTACCTTTGTTAAGTTTGCTTCTACAAGTTTATCATTTAGACATTTTCAAATCCTCAAGTCAAGTGTTCTACCTTCTGTGACTGTTTCTCAATTGTTCTCATGAGCATGTTTTTCATGAGCAAACTCTTCTTTTATACATGAGAATTGTTTATCTACTTTAAATCAGGTTTTCCTTCAATTGCTTGTTATCGGCAATAAGCATCTCATTTTTGGCCAGAGTAGTTTTCTGAAATGGTTAAGATCAACATGATCAGCTGCCTGCTGCAATACGATCATTGCCACGTTATTGTCACTACTCGCCCAATCATTATCCAGAATAAAATCTACCCCATCAATAGGTAATCTAGGAATAATTCTCACTGCAACAATTCCATTTACGAAGTGGCTCTGTAAGTTGAATTTACATAAAGAAGCAGGTTCATAAATTCCATGAATAACTCTCATTCATAGTTTTTCTTTCATAAAACTATCTGGAACACTAACTGTATCATCAGCCACCTTCAATGATTGAACTGCCCCTGTATGTCTCAAAATATTAATCTGCTTATTTTGTTGGAGGAGTAAGGGAACACTCCTCTCTTTAACACAAAACATCCAGACCCAATTATAGCCTGACTTCCTTGACCAGTAATCAAGAATTCTCTGGACTATCCAGAGTCTTTCCTATCTGTTCTGAGGGAACATGTTTTACCTGTGCCACTGCTACAGTTTTAACTTCCATTTCCTTTTCTGATGCAACCTTTTCTGAGGATTCCTTAGGCATTCCTACTACTGCAATAGGTTTACCATTTATTTTCCAGCAATCTGCCTGAACATGTCCCGCCTTGTTACAGTGGAACCACTTAGGCTTTTGAATCTCACTTACACCCTCAGTGCCTTCCTTTCTGGCCCTTCTTTTCCCTGACTACCTGCCTCCCTTTCATTTTCCCACTTCTGACCCTTCTCAGGTTTGTGGAGAGGTAAGCCTGATGTGGGATAAAGGGTTCTGTGGACCGGTTCATAATCATTTGCCATCTCTGCTGCCTGACCAGCAGTTTTAACCCTCTGTTCTTCCACTGGGTTCTAGCAACTGAAAGTAGAGAATCCTTAAATTCTTCCAAGAGAATTATTTCCTTAAGAGCTTCATACGTTGCCTCTACCCTTAATGCCGGTATCCAATGGTCAAAATTACTTTGCTTTAACCTCTCAAACTCAATATAGGTCCACCCAGGCTGTTTCCTTATGTTACAAGATTTCTGCCTGTATGCCTCAGGGAGTAACTGCTATGCACTCAGAATAGCTTTTTTCACTCCATCATAATCCACCAATACCTCTTTTGACAGCGATGCATAAACCTTATGAGCTTTACCCACCAACATACTTTGGAAGAGCAATGTCCAGGTTTCTTTTGGCCACTTCATTTAATTAGCCATTTATTTTCAAATAAGATAAAGATGCCTCTACATCCTTTTCCTCAAATTTTGAAAAAGCTTGCACAAACTTAAACATCTCACCACTAGGTTTTGGATTGAAGGTTTTTTCATCATCAGAACTGTCCTCAGTATCTGAAGCCTCTTTCTTAAAGTCCAGCCTCTTAAGCCAGTATTCCCTTTTTTGTTTCTTCTGTCTCTCCTTTGCCTCTTTCTTTATCCTTCTCCCTTGCCTGAAATTCCAGTTCCAGTTCTTTCTCTTTCCTCTTTTTTTTGCTCCAGTCTTTTCAATTCCAATTCTCTTTTTCTTTCTTCTTCCTCTGGCCTTTTCACTTCCAATTATTTTTCTTTCGCCTCCAATTCAAGTCTTTTCAGTTCCCTTTCATGTCCAAGTTGCTTCATTTGCAAACTGGATATGAGCTAATTCAATTGACTCACCCCCTGGAGAACATGGTCTCTCCATTATCCCTTCCGGTTTCAAATGCTGTGTTATTATCTCAACTGTGTCTGCTTTCCTTGCCCCTTCAGGTAACTCTACCTTCAGCTTATCCGCCAATTCCATGAGCTTACCCTTGGTTAGTTTTTGTAAACCAATCAGGGTTACCTCTTCCATCTGTAAAAAAGACTTAGCAACTTCCAAAGCCATTTCAAATTCCACCCTGTATCATGTACTCACAGCAACTCCAACCCTAAGTCCAGCACCTCTGTACCTCCATGTACTCGTTAAAGGAGTTCACAGGTCCCACCAATGTCAAGGATTTCCAAGTCCACAAGAGATCCCATTTTCTAAATGGTAATCCCAGACTAATTATTATTCCACATTTAATCACCCACTGCCTGCATTTCAAATCTGGCAATTTTGTTATGATCCCAGCTGATGTCACAACTGGGCAAGCCAGATCTCAGGGTGGAACTTGGCTTGATAGATCCTATCTTTATTTTTAGTTTAGATACCTGGAGAGTGGCTACTGAATAGAGTCACAGGAGTCAGTTGATGAACTTTTAACGAAAGAATAAAACATTTATTAAACACTAAAAGATGAACCATATTACAGTACTCCTTCACCCACAACTGTACTTTTGCAGATATATACAGATCCATAAGGATAACACAAGTTACAGAAGCTACATCAACACATAATTACAGGTCAGGAAATGGGTTTCATCACTGGGGAAATCTATGATTCAGCGTGGGAGGAGGTTTTGATTTATTGCTTAACTCCCTTAAACACTTCTTAATTACCCAACCGACAGATCCAAGAGGATTTCTGCTCAATATCAATCCAGGAAAACCGGAAGAAGTTTGGATTACTTCAGGAACCTGACCGAAATTTAACTTCAGGACCTTCCCATTCAGATTTCCAGTATCTGCAGTGTTTTGCTTTTGTTGAGATTCACACAGATGGAGAGATTGAGGGGGAAGAGCCACCACTTTCCAGAGAGCAGTTCATTACATTCTTTCATTTTTAACTATAAATGCATTCAAATATATCCGATTATCTGGAGCGTTATTAGTCAAAAATTTTACATGCACCAAACAGGTGGCAAACTATATATCATTGAAATATCAATCTGCATGGCCGAACTTAAAAAACTAACACTCCAGAAAATAGCCAAGTATTATCCACAAATAATTTCAGCTCTGGGTTGAGAAAGTGCGTTTTGGTTGATAATATATCAATTTTTTTCCACGATCAGGTCCCAGTATTTTTTTTCTTCTGGCTCATTCTCTTCGAAGTTTTCCATCATTTCAGGGGGTATCTAAGTATGCCTTTCTTTTTCACTCTTACTTGATAGCAATAATCCCAATGTCAAGGGTTTCTGTTCCCCACTGACTCACGCAGCAAAACGGAATTTTCTGGCCCCGCCGAAAGCCAATGGACCTTTTTTTTTTGCCGGGCCGCCGAGTCTTCCGCAGCGACAGGGCAGGAAAATCCCAGATTTAAGATTGAGACTAAGAACAGGCTCCATAGCTGGGAGCTGCGCTATAATTTCACAAGCATGCATTTCCGGTTTGGCGGTTGAGTTTACCTAATTCTTTACTTCCCATTACACGAGGCTCTGTGCCACAAGTGCACCCCTGACAAGACTCTACAGATTCTAATTAAACTCAATTTACACAAAGGCAGTGGGTTAGTAGGCTATTGTCGCTCAGTGCGCTCTGAAATGAATGCTGTTATGTTCCTATTTATTGGAGGGCATAGTTTAAGGCAGATAAAACTCAGAACTTCATTAGAGGCATCTACTTGGTGCATCGAGATAAGCCTGGGCCACAGGGCTATAAATTATTGGAAGATCCGGCGAACCGTCTGCAGTTTAAAATGGAAATTGTTCTCTGCCTTCAAATGTGTTTTTCAAAACAATGAACGATCTAGCATCGAAACAACTCAGGTAGACTAACAATTGAAAATTGTTCTACAGACAGTGAACAGACCAGGAGCGCTGCGTTCATGTTCATGTTTGTGACTTGAAGAAACTGGATAATTTACATCACACAGCAGGGGCTCATTAATAGTTTTTATGCTGACTGATGTTGTGGAAGTGAACATTGCTCACTGAACAAGCACATGCTATATCTTACGATGATTAAACTCTGGGCAAATTCATCTTCCAGTTCGCTTATGAAGACATTCTAATAATCAGCAGAGCCTTTATTTATAACAGACATTCATTGAATATAATTCAAAAGTGCTACCAATTTAATATATGCGAGCTTGACCCATAATGTGGCACAACGAAGATATTACTTATGATTTTCTAATGCACATTATGAAAGTCATCATCAGAAATAGGTATGACGTTCATGAAGTTGTGCTTGCAGCTGCTTTTATCTTGTTGCACAAATGTTCTTGTACTGACACAGGAGAAGATGCTTGAAGGTCTTCTTGAAGTTATTATTACACAGTGCATAGCAGGCTGGGTTGACGGTACTGTTGATGTAAGCAAGCCAGAATCCAATAGTCCAAGCTGTGTTGGGGACGCAGGTTGAACAGAACGTGTTAATGAGCACCATGATAAAGTATGGGCTCCAAGTGATGATAACCGCCAGGAGAATAGCCAGGATGGTTCTAGTCACTTTGTCCTCTCGGGATACAGCTCCCTTCTTCTTCTTAGCAGGGATATTGGTCATTGTAATGATCTTATTGTCTGCTCTAATCTCTCTGTCATTCCCATTCTTGCTGATGACACCTGGCACTATTACTGCCGTAGTGCAAATGTCATCATCTTTTTGAGATTTGCTAACTATCGTTATGCATGAGAGTTTGGGGTTGTCCACCCTGAAACAGCTTTCAGCATTACAAACATTTGTGCTCTCTTGCATTGCCCCTTCCTTCTGGTTTGATGGGTCCACACTGATGGACATTGACTCATTGGAGAGCTTCTTCTCTCCTTGGCCACAATTATCAGCGATTATTTCACCAGTTATTTTGACATGTGGTAAATCATCAGGAACATTCAATATGTTGTTATTATTCTGTTTCATTATTTTGCCCTTCACTAGACTGGGTAAAAAGGTGTACTTGCTTGATTCAGTTTCCTTTTTATCCTCCTTTACACGACTCTTGCTGGCACGAGATATTTGCACATACAAAATCGTCATGATAATAACAGGGAGATAGAAGCCAGCTATAGCAGTACCAAAAGTGACAGCTGGATTTGAGAAGAACGGTGCATAACACTCAACCTCACTAACTGTCCGCTCCCCTACGATGTACTGCCAGAACAAAATGACAGGAGCCAACAGGATAAACGACAACACCCAAGCAGCTGCGATCATCATCCCTGCCATCTTCGCTGTTCTCTTCACGGGGTATCTAAGGGGCTTTGTCACACAGAAGTAGCGGTCAAAGCTGATGATCAGGAGGTTCATAGAAGAGGCGTTACTGACGACATAATCTAGAGCAAGCCATAAATCACAAACCACTGGGCCCAACGGCCAGTAGCCAATTATAGTGTAGGTGGTGTATAGATTCATAGAGAATACACCAATAATCAAATCAGAACAGGCCAAGCTGAAAATAAAGTAGTTGTTGATAGTTTGTAATTGTCTGTTTACTTTGATAGAGACAATAACCAGAATGTTTCCAATAATGGTCACCAGACTTAAAGATCCTGTCACAATCACAATGAAGACCACTTCGACCATTTTGTAGGGACTCCCCCTTTCAGTATCAATCAAGCCTGTTAGGTTGCTGAGAGATTTATTTGTCTCTATTGAGTTTGCCATCATTCCCCTCTGATGTGTAGTTAACACTGACAAGGCCTAAATGTAGAAAATAAAATAAAAAAAAAATAAGATTTCAGATGTGTTGAAGTTAAAGTACAACTGGTCGCTAATTGAAGTTCTATCAGTGAGAACATGAAAAGCTATCTGCTCTTATAAACTGCAATATCTTTGCCAGGAGGGACTCTGTTTTAATGAGGAATCATCTCATGGGTCACTAAATGCACAATTTATTAATATTTAATTACGTGTGTCAAGCTGAATGAAGGTGTTGATGAGTGACATTACTAACGTCACTCAGGGTTTTAGTTTCAATGATCCAATGTGACTAGGTGAAACACCTTTGTGCTCTGCAAATACTCAACTGCTAAAGGGAGAATACTTTTACTCCTTTGATCTCTTTAAGTTCCTGTATCAAGACCACAAACTCATGTAAACACTGAAAATCCCTATCACCTAGGGAAGCGTTGGCAGAAGAGCAGATGTCCCAGTGTCCTCCCTCTCTCACAGAAGGAGCAAGCATCCTATCCAATTAGCTTTCAGTCAGAGGCAGACGGGAAACAAAGGCTCGGAGCTTCACCTCTGGGAGGGAGAGAACTGTCTGAGATTGAGCCACTTTATGTCGATGCTATGCACTTCAAAGCAGTTGGCTGTGGGGTTATATTAATGGAAGCCTGACACCGGTTTTAATCCTCTCATTTCTATAATTATATAGCTTGCATGTTTTATGAACACTGTGCTGAGTACTAGAATAGTTTTCCTGATGCTGGTATTAAAAAGCAAATGTAGTCAACAAATCAGGGGATTTAAAATGGCAACAATCTTTACCAGAGCTGGTGCTGTAACTAAAAACATGCTCCACACCGCGTAATGTCGAATGCTTAAAAATCTGCTTTTATACCTATTAACCATCTCAGGGCGAACACACACGCTGGTCAAAGCTGTGCGACTGACAGATGGTCTGCTCGATTCAAGGCGTTGGAAAGGAAAGGTGCAGAAAGGAAAAGTTAAGAAAGTAATGATAGATGATGGGCAGAGGCCCATGAAAGGGGAAGACGGCAAGTTCAGGTCAAGGCAAGATACAAGTGAGGCGCAAATAACCATAACTTGCTGATCAATTCATACCACTCTTCAGTTTGCCTTGCCAAAGAAAATCTCGCCCTGAACACCTCCCCACCCCTGCCCTCCCCTGAATTACTTGTGCTTGCTGTGCACTTTAAACCTGAATTAGACTCACCGCAGAAAGTTAGAGCTGATAATAAGCGCCCTTCAAGCAACGTGACCATTGTAAACGCAATGCCAAGCAACCTCGCTGGCCCATAAGGGCTCAACTTGAAATGCTGAGTCTCATCCCTGCAGGTGTAAATTCTTACTGGAGACCGGTGTTGTGCAGCAGTGGCTGCCTCTCTGTCTATGCTGCCTTCCTTAATTAATCAGCCACCTGTACACCCACCTGCTCTTCACTGCCTCCTCCTGGCAATGTTGAGTGGGGGGGTGGTGGTGGTGGGGCGGGCAATCCACCTTGAGTATATTGAGTTGTAGGGTGGCTGGGTTGTGCTGTTAATGATAGAGTTGATCTGGAGACACTTCGTCGGTGGAAACTTTAAGTTTATTTATGTCATATTCAGCAGCCACTATACATGTGCTCTCAACTCTAACTCTATCTCTGCACTGACTGCGAAGGTAGCCCGCGCTACTCTCCTATTGGTTACTACAGATCATGTGATCTTCCACGACAAGTAATATTCTTAAAGGTACATTACACACTAAATAAAACCATTGGTACTACACCTAGCCACCCGAACAATTCCTCCTCACGGGAGGTAGGATTTTTCTGACGGTGGCGTTTCCTGCCCTGCTACCCAAAAAAATCAGGATCCCCACCACTACTACTATCTGCACCACCACCACCCCCAGCCTCCTCACCACAGCCAACCAAGGAGAGTTAATTAGCTCAAGAGAGAGAACTTCGGTCCATCGCTTTGGAGGCTGCCCCACGTTAGAGAGCTGCCAGTCAATTTGATTGGCTAGCAGCTCTGTAGACACAGCTGCGCCAGTAGCAGCAGTGGGCAGTACTGGGAGCGGAACAAGCCCTCAAACGCAAAATGGATATATCCAGGACCAGATAGATATTCCCGGGGAGGGGAGGCCTGAGTGGTGCGGTGGAGGGGGGCAGGGGCGATGGGGAGAGGGTGGTGCGGCTCTTGATGGTGAGGCCGGAGGGGAGGGTACCCATGGGGAGCGGACATTGTGCAGATGTGATTGGGGGGGGGGGGGGGGGGGGGGGGGGTGGTGTGGTGCCCGATATGGAAAGGGGGTCATTGAAGGAGGCGCTTGGCCTGATCAGGTGACTTTCCGGGCTTCTGCTCCTGAACCCCTTTTGCCAGCCTTAAAACTGAGACCCAGCAGGAAGCGACCTTCGGATGGTCATTAATTTCCCACTGAAGGGCCTCAATTGTAGCTGGAGCAGATGGGCCGGCCCAGGATAAAACTGTGGGTAGGTCGGTGTGGGCAGTGGGAAGGCAATCCAGGGAATGTTACGCACCTCAGCCCAACCACCCCCGCACTTCCCTCCCCCACCCCCACCAACCCAGACTGTCAATCTGCTGGCAAAGGAGTGTAAAACGTGGCCCTGGGCCTTCCTCCCTCCTGCGAAGATCTCGCCCATATTATTTGCAGCACAAGAACAGGTCACAGGAGCCTCCCCCGATCTTTCTTCATCTAATCCCTTCAGTATTCCCTTCTATCCCTTTCTCCCTCGTGTATGCCTCTCAGTTCCCTGTTAAATGTCGTTCACCCCAATGGCCCCGTGCGATAGCATTGTAACTATTCTATGGGCAAACGTATTTGTCCTGAATTCCCTCTTGGATTCTTCAGTCATTGCCTTATATTTCTGACTCACATATGTTCTCTCCCTTGCAAGTTTGTCAATCGAAATCTTTCATGCTCTTAAAGACCTATATCAGTTCCTTCCACCGTTTTACCTTTTATTGATTTTTACTTTAAAAATTTCAACATTTCTTCTATCCCCTTCTGTCTTTTTCCTCTTCTAATCCAATCTATCTTTCCCTCGCTTTATTTCACTTTCTGTACCTGGTTCGAACATTCATCCTTCTTCTCCTTTGTCCCTCTGTTTCATTTTCTATCTTTCCTTCTCCTTAAGGTTCAGTGGTTAAGAAGGTAGACTGTGGCTCTCGTTTTCCACAAATGTTCCATTGCTCTCACAGTGCCATTGTTCAATTATACTTCCAGAAACTTGCAGTGTGATAGAACTTTTAAGATGAATGAGGCAGAAAAAAGGCCATAATAAGAATGCATTTCTCCCATAGTTTGCAAATCAATTGCTAAGAATGTCGATTAGCTCAATCCAACTTTGAAGGGAGGCATGTGGGCAGAGCAGATGAGGAAGGTTTTGATATCTGTGCCATAATTTTGTCATGGCATGCACACATGTTGCAACATTAAGGAGTTTAGAAGAGTCAGTGCGAACTGCAAAGTTATCAGCAAAATCTTCCAGTGGCTTTGTGTAAAGACAATACAAGCCTTGCCATCCAAACGCTGACTGGGCCTCTGTAAGAAAGTTCACAGGTGCAATGGTGACATATTTGCTGCAGCAGCTAACATGGCCAGCAGCCAGTTACAGGAATGAATGAAGCTGAAATGGTTGTTCAGAAACTAAGAAAATATGAGAGAGGCACAAATATATGAGGGCAAAGGATAACAAAGAAACAGCAGCTGAGAAAGCGGAGAATTGGAAATAAGAGCATGAGATGGCACACATCACGAAAGAGGTCAGAGAAAAGCATGTATATTTGTATAGCGCCCATAGTCAATGGGTTTCCAAAAGCGTTTCAGAGTCAATGATTTACTTTTGGAATTGTTGCTTTGTGACGTATGAAGTGCAGCAGCCAATTTGCACACAGCAAACTCCCACAAACAGCAATGTGGTAATGATCAGGTAATCGGTATTGTGGATTCATGGAGACGTTAATGTTGGCCAGGACATTAGGAAAACTCCCATGCTCTTTCTTGAAACTGTTCCATCATCCTGAGAGGGGAGGCAGGGCCTCAGTTTAAAATTCCATTCAAGAGAGATCACCTTCAACAGTACACACCACCTCAGTACTGATCCCCTGAAAGTGCAGCACTCCTTCAGTGCTGCCCCTCCGACATTGCAGCATTCCCTCAGCACTGATGCAGCAGTGCAGCACTCTCTTGGTACTGACCCTCTGACAGTGCAGCACTCACTCAGTACTATCCCTCTCACAGTGCAGCACTCCGTCAATGTTCACCCTCTAACAGTGCAGTAGTCCCTCAGTACTGACCCTTTTAGAGTGTAGCACTCCCTAAGTACTGACCCTCTGAAAGTGCAGTACTCCCTCAATACTTACTCTCTGACAAGGCAGCAATCCCTCAGTACTGTTCCTCTGATAGTGCAGCACTCGGTCAGTACTGTTCCTCTGACAGTGCAGCACTCCCTCAGTACTGAACCTCTGACAGTGCAGCACAAATGATTATATATTTGCTGGTGGCAATGATTTCATGTTATTTTCACTATGGCCATTTTAATCACAGGTTCATAGAATTGTTACAGCGCAGAATGAGGCTACATGGCCCATCATATCTGCACTGGCTCTACAAATGAGCAATTCACCTCATGCCATCCCCCACCAGGTTTAGCATAACTTCCCTAATTTTCAGGTCAATCCCTCTAGAAATAGAGCCTGGTGCCTGGTTTGCCCTTTTCATGGCCTTACTAACCTATGGTGCAATTTTTAATGATTGGCGTATTTGTATTCTTAGATCCCTTTTTTTCCTCTTGCCCTCTTGGACATGCTAACTTCCAAGTAAAAAGTGAGCTGCCTGTGAGCTCTGTGGAGGTGGTGGTATTATTGCTGGACTGGTGATCCAGCAAGCCAAGGTAATGCATTGGGGACCTGTGTTCAAATCCCACCACAGCAGATGGTGAAATTTGAGCTCAATGAAAATCTGGAATTAAAAAGTCTTAATGCTGACCATGAAACCATTGTCAGGTTCACTAAAGCTGCTTATAGGGAAGGAAACCTGCCATCCTTATCTGGTCAGGCCTCCATGTGACTCCAGGCCCACAGCAATGTGGTTGACTCTTAAATGCCCTCTGAACAAGGACAATTTGGGATGAGCAATAAATGCTGGCCTAGCCAGCAATGCACAAGAACAAATTAATAAAAAAAACCCTATTATGCATTTTATTAAGTAAACATCAGTTTTCACCCCCTCAGTATTGACTATTTCCACCTCTTTCTCAGTTGCCCCCTGCCTCCCACTTCCTCCCCCCGCACCTGACGCGGTGGAGGAGAGCTGGTTGAATGTAAAATTAGGTGAAATTCTAGTGTTGATGCTGGAAATTCTTCTGCCTTTTCATTGTTTAAGGAATTTAACAATTATAGTGAAGGGATATTTGACCACTTTCATCAACTACCCTCTGAACTCCGTCTGAGTCACAGCAGTTTGTGCAGCAACTCAGGAGCTGCAACATGAATCCTACTTCTCATACAAAATCAGGCATCAATACAGATTCATGTCCTAAGAACTACATTCAAACCCACATAGAATACACCCCATGTATTGACTATAAGACGATGAAATTCCCTGAGGCACCAAATAGTAAAATGATGGGCTCCCTTTGACTCTTCACCTCTGGGTCACGCGGACTGTCCCCACTGCTGTGACCCCGGAGTTTCATGCGGCTCTGCTGCTTAATAAAATATGTCTAATGCTGAAAGCATTGAGCAACAGAATCAGAACAAGCGGGACCCCTGGAGTGAGAATGTAGTGAAGGAGCACGGCTTTTAACTAGACTCGTGATTCTGTAACATTCCTTGGTACAGAACAAAACCAAGGGGCATTCCACAGCCAATATTGATCCGTTAACATAAAATACCACATGATATCCTTTAAACAGCTCAAGACAGTCACTGTTCCCAGAGCCATAGCCACAGTTTCCTCTGTGCAATATTTACTTCTCAGCTTCTGGCAACAAATGGCCACAAATCTATCAAAGGTGAAAGTGGTGGTGAATCAGACAGAACAATCTCTGGGTGCAGAAAGCAGAACAGCATGTATATTACACGTGGGGATTGAGTACACAAAAAGAAAATGTTTCCGATAAATAATTGGAATGTGCCTCATTATCAGATCAATAGCAATAACCAGCAGTGCTATGGCCACCAGGTAGCATGAAACACATTTGGAGAGACTACATTTTCCCCAAGACAGTTTCACAATTATCATTACATTAACTGTGAGGAAGAGGTATAAACAGGAAAATTATATATCAGGCTGGGAGCAATGTTAATAAGTGCTTATTGAGATGTGAATATATTTTACAATATCCAGTGATGCATTAAATTGTTTCTATTCTTTTTCATGGTCCTACTGATCTATGCTTTCTTTGTCAACTTGGAAGGAGAAGACTTCCACAGACTGTCAGCGTGGAAACCCCTCAACCTATCATAATTGAAAGCCAAGACAAAAATGTGGCAAGTCCTGATCAGGGGCCTCCTGTGTGCTGATGATGCTGCACTAGATGTGCAGGCAGAAGACCAGATCCAAAGGCTCATGGGTTGTCTGTCAAATGCTTGTGTCATGTTTTCCCTCACCATTAGATCCAATAAAACTATAGTTATTGGGCAGGGTGTTGTGTCTCTGCCTGTGATCAGACCAGAAGTACCCAAATTCTGCTACTTGGGGCGGAGGGTGACAAACAACTTGCTTCTTGATGACAAGCTCAGCACCTGCATTAAAAAGGCAGCCTCCAACTTTGGCCAACTAAAGAAATGGATATGGGAAAACAACAAACTTGCCCGCAGGTCAGGATTCTTATTTACAAAGCCCGTATTCTCAGTGCATTTCTGTATGGCAATGAAACCTGGAAACCTCACACCTACCAAGAACAAATTCTCAATAACTTCCATCCCCAAAGTCTACGACACATCCTTGGCATCACGTGGGAAGACAAAATCATCGACGGTGCAGTCTATTCTAGGGCAAACGTCCCAAGACAGCCAGCTCTAATCAAGCTAAGAAGGCTTAGCTGGCATTGGCGAGTGCACATAATGGAAGATAGCCGCATCCCCAAGGATATGCTATACAGGGAGGCAGCCCATCCAAGAGGACAGAGGGTGCACAAAGCTCCAATTCAAGGATACTGTCAAGAGAGGCATGAAGTCCTCGACATGAATCACGACAAGTGAGAATCAAGAGCTGATGATTGGATGAAAATGGAGAAACGAGCTGAGGGCAGGAGTATTCCACCACGATGGAAGGTTTCATAAACCCCCAAAGCAGACACAAGCCCTGCAAACAAGGCATCAGCACAGATCGTCCTACGCGAATAGCAAGCAGCAACCTCAGGAGTGGCATTTGAGGCAGACTGCCCCTTTCCAGGATCAGCGTGTTCACCTTCAAAAGAAGTACGGCCGATGATCTCACCTGACCTCATCAAAGTTCAAAGGTTGCATTCCCATCATTCCTCACAGATGGAAGGATGCCAACCTGAAACCAATATTGAATTCTACCTGTGACTATGTTATTTACTGGAGACAGTGATGACTGTTCAATAAAAGCTACCATTAAATGGAACATAATATTTCAATACAGTGACATATGAGGAAGTCAAAGGTGGCAGAAAGTGAACGATTAGACAGAAGTTTGATTATGAGTCATTCCAGCAAAGACTTTCAAGAGGCATCTCTGTCCCAACAGGTGAGTTTCTAAAACTCGGCATCATTAACTGTATTTATCAGAATCAGATTTCTGATTTCTAATCTATATTGGAGACTCAAAATTTATTTTAATCTTAAGAAAAACACAACAGGTGGTAGAAATGGTGAAAGTGGAGGATGTGCCATTCATTGAGCTCAGAATGAATGGTCTACTGCGTAATAAGCATTCAAACATATGAATTAGGAGCAGGAGTAGGCCACTCAGCCCCTCGAGCCTGCTCTGCCATTCAATAAGATCATGGCTGAACTGACTGTAACCTTAACTCCACATTCCAGCCTACCCTTGAAAATCTTTCACCCCCTTGCTGCTTATGAAGAATCTATCCACCTCTGTCTTAAAGATATTCAAAAACCCTGCTTCCACTGCCTTTTGAGGAAGAGAGTAACAAAGGCTCACCACCCTCTGAGAGAAAAAAATTCTCCTCAACTCTTGTCTTAAAAGGGCGACCCCTTATTTTTAAACAGCGACTCCTTGGTTCTAGATTCTCCCACAAGAGGAAACATCCTCTCCACATCCACCCTATCAAGGCCTCTCAGGACAGGGGGTCACATATACTTCAATCAAGTCACCTCTTACTCTTCTAAACACCAGCAGATACAAGCCTAGCCTTTCCTCATAAGCCAACCTACCTTTCCAGGTATTAATCAAATCCAGTCAAATTAATACAGCATCCCAGAATGAAAGGAGTTAATTGAATAGATGTAACAGTTGAACCTACTGACCTAGAAATGACGAGAAGAGTAATGGAGTTGAATAAAGTTTATGGAATTAATAACTGGATGTAGAGACTTACCAGGAATACCAATAGCAGCGAGGAGAGGATAATAAAACTTTCCTAAGACAACGACGTAATAACTTATCTTCCATTGGTCCATTCCTGTGGCCACTTATCCTTGTTTGTGCCAGAGGTAGTGCTTCCACTGGCATTAACATGTAACACATTGAAACAATCCCCTTATTTATAGATGAGTGGAGTCCTCCAGAGACATCATTTGCATCTGTGGAACCTGATATTAATCATAGTTACTGAACAAACAGGTTCAGTTAACCCCTGTCAATCCGACACTTATATTGTCACAGCATACAATTCAACATGTGTGAAATGTGTGCCGTGTCCTCCATACTCCCAGGTTAAACACATCCCATACCCAAATGCTGCCCTCTTTTTCAGCCATCTGTTTCGTGAGATGATGCTTTGACCCTCAGTTCTCAACTCTCTGTTAAACATCGCCTGGATTTGTTCAGGAGCCTCATTCTGATCCATGTCACATTAGATGCAGAGGTCGACAGAGGTTGAGGGGGTGCAGGATTTTCTGCCTCTGTTTTCCCTTGGCCCTCTTCTTAGTCAACTGAGCCTTCCATTTCTCACCGCATGCCCCAGTGCCCCTCCAACTAGACATCCTCCAGAGGTCATGGCAGTCTTTCACTGTCTCCCAGTTGTCTGTCAATGTCCACAAACCTCATATCTCACTTGCAGGTGACCTTGTAATAGAGGTTTGGATGTTCAATGGGTCGTGACATAGTGAACAATTCACTGTCCGGTCTTTCGGGTATACAGTTGTGCCCTTTGCCTTTGGAAGTTCTCTTGCAGCTGACAGACTGAGTAGATCATGTCAGTCATCTTCCAATTCTGAAATCATCCCGAGATTCGGGGTAGGTGCATTCGGCCAATTTCTGCAGTCCGGCAAGGGCAACACGGGCCCACGACTTTTCCCAAGATGTTCTGCAGTGGAGATGTATTGATCGTTGTTGCAATCACTGCGATTGTTCTTGTTCTTGGATAGGGTCATAACCTTTGCTTCGCACATCTCCCGAGGCACTGCCTCGTCCCTCCAGCAAAGACAGGCGTTTCTGTATATGTGTCAGGAGTGCCACCTGTCTGTGCTTGATGCAGTCAGGCCGTATGGCATCATCGCCTGGAGCCTTGGCAATGGTAAGCTTTGCTCAGCTTCTCTACTGTGGGATCAGTATCCAGTTGTGCTAAGAGAGGCAGGCTCTTCATAGTGTGCAGAGTTTCTTTGTTACAGTGTTCTCCCTAGAGCACAAATCAAGGTTGTTTCCCATTCCTCTCACCAACTGTTTATTGCAGTCAGTGGCGACCTTCCCTGGCTTTGTTTTCAGTGGAGCCGTTTTCTTTGCTGATGGACCTGTCACCTTTTTGATCAAGTCGTACATTCCCGAGTGTTCCCAGTGCCAAAGGGTATCTGGATATTCTGGCAAAGTTGTCACCGTAGTCATTGGCTATTGTGTCTGACAGTCTTTTGGATTTTACTCGGAGCAGCTCTTAGAGCCTTCTCGCACGGACCTTTGAATGAGTGCAGGTCACTTGGCTGTAAAGGGACCCCAAAGTTCAGTGCTTATCCCCTGGTTAAACCACACCTCAAACCAAACTGTCCATCATCTTCGGCTATCAGCCTAGAGCCAGAGGACTATAGGACTGCTAATGTTGTACTGTGGTTTAAAAGGGAGGAAGGGGTATCTCGAGTCCTCACAGGTCTGAGAGCATGATCTCAATGGTGGGTCAATTATTGGAACTAGTTCCAAGAGATTGTGTAAGTCATCATTTAGAGAGACATAGATTAATCAAGGGCGGCCAGAGTGGATTTGTCCAGAGGAAGTTGTGCTGAGAAACATAGGAATCGGAGTAGGCCATTTAGCCTTCTGCCTGACTAACTCAATTGAAGATTTGAGGAGACAATGGAAAGGGTCGTGTGCGTTCTACCTTGTTTGTGGTGCAGCTTATGACAAAGTCCCACATGACACACTAATCAGCGATAGCTCCTGGGATCCAAGAGAAAGTGGGAAGTTGGATCCAAATCTGGCTCAGCATCAGAAAGCAAGGAGAAATGCTTGGTCGGTGGGTTTTTTTGCAACTGGAAGGCTGTTTCCAATGGGGCTACACTGGGCTCAGTAATGTGTCCTTGCCATTGTGGTATTTATCAATGGCTTAGGCTTGAATGTAGAGGGCTAAATTACAGAGTTTGTGGGTGACGTCAAAATTGGCCATGTGGTTGATCATGACAAGGAAAACTGTAAACTGGGGGAAGAAATCAGCGGACTTGTCCAGCTGACAGTAAATTGGCAAATGGATTTCAATCTGGAGAAGTTTGAGGTAATGCATTCTGGGGAGAGCAAACAAAGCAAGGGACCATACAATAAATAATGGGTTATTGAGAAACATAGAGAAACCTTGGAATGTATGTTCATAGATCCCTGAATGTAGCAGAACAAGTGGATAAGGTGGTTAAGGAGACATGAGGGATACATTCCTTTGTGAACTGAGGCTGGAATATAAGAGCAGGGATTTTATGCCAGAACTGTACAAGACACTTGCTAGGACACAGCTCGAGTACTGCACACTGTTCAGTTCACCACATTACAAGATGGATGTGATCATGCTCGAGAGTACAGAGATTACTGATTGAGGAAAGATCTTTACCCTATTGGATTGGAGAGGCTTGCGTTCTTTTCTTTGGAACAGATGAGGCTGAGTGGAGATTTAATTGAAGTGTATAAAAAATATGAGGGTCTGAAATAAACAGGACAGGAAGGGTCAATTTTCCTTAGCAGATAGATCAATAACCAGGACCATAAATTTAAAGTAATTGTTAGAAGATTTAGAGGGTAATTGGGGGGCATTTATTTTCCCCCAGAGGGTGTGGGTGGGGTGGGGGAGCTTTTGAACTCACTGTCTGAAATAGTGATAGAGGCAGAAAACACTTAGATATGCACTTGATGTTTCGTAACCTGCAGCGATACAGGTCAACAGCCAGGATTAAACTGGCTAAGCCTTTCCACGTTATGTTCCTAACTGCAGGAGGTGATTCTGTCCGTCTCCCCCTTCTTCCTGTACAAGGCCCGAAACATTTTTTCCAGGTGAAACAACAATTTACACAGACTTCTTCCAATTTAGTGCGTACACTGTATTCGCTGCTCACAATGTGGCGAGTCGACATCCGGGAGGCCAAGTGGAGGCCGGGTGACTGTTTGGTGGAATGCCTCTGTTCGGTCCGCAAGCATGGCCCTGAGCTTTCCATAGCCTGACATTGCAATTCTCCACCTTGCTCTCGCACTGACCTCTATGTCCTCGGAGGAGCTCAACCCAAGAGAGGGAGCGGGAGAAGGCGGGGCCTGAGAGCTGAAGGTCAGCAGCAGTAATTAGGTAAGCAGGCATGCGATTGGTTTGTGAGTTTTAAGGTTACCTTTTTTTCTCTCTGTGAACTAGGGCACCAATTGAAACTGGGACCAGGAAAGAGTAAGTGTTGTATTGCATTTAGAACTAAAGTAGTGAAACTACTTGATACAACTAGAAATAAGTATTGAATAAAGATGTTAATTTTTTTTCCCGATTATTATTTCAATGGTTTGAGCATCGCTGGCAACGCCAGCATTTGCTGGGCACCCATCATTGCCCTGGAGAAGGTGGTAGTGAGCTGCCCCTCCTGAACTGCTGCTGTCCAACTGGTGAAAGTAAACTAGTAACTCAAGGCTAGCCTAAGATACAGCATGTATGAATGAAGATGTAAGGGAACAACTGAGGGGTAGAAAAGAAGCATACATTAATTACATAGAGGAGTGCATGTTAAGAGAAATTCCAAAGAGATTAGAAGTCCAAAAATATTACAGTTAGGAAATCAAAAACTAACTGTGGATTTAAATTACTAAAGAGCATAAATCAAAATAGTAAAGTATATCACAGAAAAACAATAAAAAAGGAAGGCTGTGATGGTTTGGACTATTCAGGGATAGGCAGGATAATACCACAGAGAAATAGAGAAATATCTAATACAATAAGAGAAATGACAGAAATGTTAAATGCTCCTTTCCCCTTTGTATTTCCCCAGTGAGGTAGAAGAGGTAGACATGACATTGAATGATGAGCAGTGAGATGAGTGCATTTCAAATAAAAAAAGGTTGTATTGAATTTAATAACTGAGGTCAAGGAGAATAAAGCCCCTGGCCCAGATAGGTTAAATCCATGTCTTTTAAAAGAATCACAATGAGTGTTAGCAGAAGCATTACTACTCATATTTATTTAATAACTCATTAGAAATCAGGTGCAGTGCCAAAGGACTGGCAGAAAGCTCGTTATTCCTATATTTAAGAAGGGGGACAGGGCAAATCCAGAGAATTATAAACCAGTCAGTTTAACATCAGGAAAAACAATAGAATCCTTGCTAAAGAAAGAATTAGAAGGGCATCGGGAAATGAGAAATAATGAATAACCAGCATGGATTTCAAAAGGGAAAATCTTGCTTAACCAACCTTATTAAATTTCGAGGAGGGAACAGAGAGAGTAGACAATGATAATTTACAGGACCTGTAATTTATCTGGATTTTCGATAAGGTGTCCCATCATAGACTAATGAATAGGGTCACAAAATGTGGAGCCTGGGGACAAGTGGCAGAATGGATTGCTAGTTGGGTTCAAGACAGAAAGCAGAGAGGGGGAGTAAAGGATAGTTATTCCGTGTGGTGTGAAGTTCACTTCCGCACGGATCAGCACTGAGGACACTCTTGTTCATGATTTAAACTTTGGAATCGAAAAACACAATTTATAAATTTCCGGATGACACCAAATATCGGGGGGTGAGGGTAGAGGGTGAGGGGATGGTGGGGGGATGGTGTGACAAAGTATTCAGTAGAAAATATTGTGCACTTGTGATAAAGGGATGGCAATAATCATGGGTGATTTTAATCTAAACATAAACAAGGAAAATCAGGTTGGCTGTCGTAGCCTGGATGAAGAGTTCTTAGAATGCTTTTGAGATAGTTTCTTAGATAGTTCTGGAACCAACCAGAGAGCAGTTTATATTTGATCCTGGTACGTGACAGGATACCTCAGCGTAAAGGCATCCCTAGGTAGCAGCGACCGCGGTATGATTGAGTTTTACATCCAGTTTGAAAGGGAGAAGAGCGGGTCTAAGACTAGTATCTTAAACATTTCTTTTTTATACATCCATGGCATGTGGGCTTCACTAGCTGGCCCAGTATTTATTGCCCATCCCTAGTTGTCCTTAAGGAAGGTGGTAGTGAGCTGATTTCTTGAACCGTTGCAGTTCATGTGGTGTGGGTACACCCACAGTGCTGCTAGAGAGGGAGTTCCAGGATTTTGACCCAGTGACATTGAAGGAACAGCAATATATTTCAAAGTAAGGATGCTTATTGACTTTGAGGGGAACTTCCAGGTGGTGGCATTCCCATCTATCTGCTGTTCTTGCCATTCTAGATGGTAGTGGTTGTGGGTTTGGGTGGTACTGTCGAAGAAGCCTTGTTGAATTCCTGCAATGCGTCTTGCAGATGGTACACACTGCTGCCACTGTGCGTCTGTGGTAGAGGGAGTGAATGTTTGTGGATGTGGTGTCAATCAAGCGGGTTGCTTTGCCCTGGATGGTGTCAAGTTTCTTGAGTGCTGTGGGGGCTGCACTCATCCAGGCAAGTGGGGAGTATTACATCACGCTCCTGACTTGTGCCTTGTAAGTGGTGAACAGGCTTTGGGGAGTCAAGAAGTGAGTTACTCACTGCAGGATTCCTAGCCTTTGACATGCTTTTGTAGCCACCGTATTTATATGGCTAGACCAGTTCAGTTTCTGGTTAATGATAATACCCAGGGTGTAGGTAGTGGGGATTCAGTGATGGTAACACCATTGAACATCAAGTGGCAAGGGTTGGATTCCCCTTTGTTGTAGATGGTCATTACCTGGCACTTGTGTGGCGCAAATGTTACTTACCAGTTGCCAGCTTGCTGCAGTTGGACATGCTTCAGTATCTGAGGAGTCGCTAATGGTGCTGACCATTGTGCAAACATCAGCAAACATCCCCACTTCTGACTTTATGATGGAAGGAAGGTCATTGATGAAGCAGCTGATGGTTGGGCTGAGGACACTACCCTGAGGAACTCTGCAGTGATGTCCTGGAGCTGAGATGACTGACCTCCAACAAACACAACCATCTTCCTTTGTGCTAGGTATGACTCCAACTAGTGGAGCGATTTCCTCTGATTTCCATTGACTCCAGTTTTGCTAGGGCTGCTTGGCCAAATGCTGCCTTGGTGTCAAGGGCAGTCACTCTCACCTCACCTCGGGAGTTCAGCTGTTTTGTCCATGTTTGAACCAAGGCTACAATGAGGTCAGGAGCTGAGTGGCCCTGGTGGAACCCAAACTGGGTGTCAGTGAGCAGGTTATTGCTAAGTAATTGCCACTTGATAACATTGTTGATGATCCCTTCAATTCCTTTGCTGATGTTGGAGAGTAGACTGATGGGGCTGTAATTGACCGGGTTGGATTTATCCTGCAATTTTCCACATAGCCGGGTAGATGCCAGTGTTGTAGCTGTACTGGAACAGGTTGGCGAAGGGTGCGGCAAGGTCTGGAGCTTAAGCCTTCAGTACTATTGCTGGAATATTGTCAGGGCCCATGGCCTTTGCAGTATCCAGTGCCTTCAGCTGTTTCTTGATATCACATGGAGTGAACCAAATTGGCTGAAGGCTGGCACATGGTGATGTGGGGGACCTCCAGGGGTGGCCAAGATGGATCATCCACTTGGCACTTCTGGCTAAAGATTGTAGCAAATACTTCAGCCTTATCTTTTGCACTGATGTGCTGGCTCCCCCATCATTGAGGATGGGGATATTTGTGTAGCCTCCTCCTCCAGTGAATTGTTTTATTGTCCACCAGCATTCACAGCTGGATGTAGCAGGACTGCAGAGCTTAGGTCTGATCCTTTGGTGGTGGGGTCGCTTCACCCAGTCTATCACTTGCTGCTTATGCTGTTTGATGCGCAAGTAGTCTGTGTTGTAACCTCATCAGGTTGACACCTCATTTTTAGGTATTCCTGGTACTACTCCTGGCTTGCCCTCCTGCACTCTTCATTGAACCAGGGTTGATACCCTGGCTTGATGGTAATGGTAAAGTGGGGAATATGCCAGGCCATGAGGTTACAGATTGTGTTTGAATACAATTCTGCTGCTGCTGATGGCGCACAGCGCCTCATGGATGCCCAGGCTTGAGCTGCTAGATCTGCTCAAAATCTATCTCATTTAGCATGGTGGTAGTGCCACACAATGCAATGGATGGTATCCTTGATGTGAAGGTGGGACTTTGTCTCCACAATGACTCTGCAGTGGTCAATCCTACCAGTACTATCATGGACAGATGCATCTGCAGCAGGTAGGTTGGTGAGAATCGGGTCAAGTAAGTTTTTCCCTCGTTGGTTCCCTCACCACCTGCCGCACGCCCAGTCTAGCAGCTATGTCATTTAGGACTCGGCCAGCTCGGTCAGTAGTGGTGCTACCGAGCCACTCTTGGTGATAGACATTGAAGTCCCCCATCCAGAGTACATTCTGCACCCTTGCCACCCTCAGTGATTTTTCCAAGTGGTGTTCAACATGGAGGAGCACTGATTCATCAGCTGAGAGAGGGCGGTACATGGTAATCAGCAGGAGGTTCCCTTGCCCAAGTTTGACATGATGCCATGAGACTTCATTGGTCCAGAGTCGATGTTGAGGACTCCCAGGGCAGCTCCCTCCCAACTGTATACCGCTGGCTTGCCACCTCTGCTGGGCCTGTCCTGCCGATGGGACAGGACATACCCAGGGATGGTGACAGTGGTGTCCAAGGCATTATCTGTAAGGTATGATTCCATGAGGATGACAATGTCAGGCTGTTGCTTGACTAGTCTGTGAGACAGCTCTCCCAATTTCTGCATGAGCCCCCAGATGTAAGTAAGGAGGACTTTGCAGGGTCGACAGGGATGAGATTGCCGTTGTTGTTTCTGGTGCCTAGGTCGACGCCAGGTAATCTGTCTGGTTTCATTCCTTTTCTGTGACTTTGCAGCGGTTTGTTACAACTGAGTGGCTTGCTAGGCCATTTCAGAAGACATTTAGGAGTCAAATATATTGCTGTAGGTCCAGGTAAGGACAACAGGCTTCTTTCCCTAAAGAACATTAGTGAAACAGATGGGTTTTTACAACAATCAATAATGATTTCATGGTCAGCATTAGACTTTTAATTGCAGATTTTTATTGAATTCAAATTCCACCATCTGCCATGACGGGATTCGAACCCGGGTCCCTGAGCATTACCCTGGGTCTCTGGATTAGTCGCCCAGCAACAAAGGAACAATGCCATCACCTCTTCTATAATAAAGAGCAATTATGTGGGGATGAAAGCTGAGCTAGCTGAAGTGAACTGAGAAACTAGGCTAGAGGATAGATCAATAGAGATAAGGGGATACCTGGACCTACAGCAATATATTTGACTCCTAAATGTCTTCTGAAATGGCCTAGCAAGCCACTCAGTTGTAACAAACCGCTGCAAAGTCACAGAAAAGGAATGAAACCAGACAGTGTTCAGAATAAGTACATTCCTACTATAAAGAAAAATTCTAAGGTGGGGACACACCACCCGTGGTTAATTAAAGAAGTTAAGGAAAGCATCAAACTTAAGGAAAAAGCATCCAAACTCCACAAACATGAGTGGCAAGGCAGATGATTGGACAGAATATAAAGAACGGCAGAGAATGACTAAAAGGTTAATCAGGAGAAAGAAATTAGAATATGAGATGCAGCTAGCTAGAAATGTAAAAACAGATAGCAAGAGTTTCTACAGGCATTTAAAAAGGAAAAGAGTAAGTAAAGTGAGTGTTGGTCCTCTAGAGAGTGACAGTGACCATAAGACTTAGGAGCAGAAGTAGGCCATTCAGCCCATTGAATCTGCTCTGCCATTCAATGAGATCATGGCTGATCTGCTAATCCTCAACTCCGCTTTCCTGCTTTTTCCCCATAGCCCTTGATTCCCTTAATGATTAAAAATCTGTCTATCTCAACCTTGAATATAATTAACAACCCAGCCTTCAGCCCTCTGCGGTAAAGAATTCCACAGATTGACTACCCTCTGAGAGAAGAAATTCCTCCTCATCTCTGTCTTAAGTGGGTGATCCTTACTCTGTGATTATGCCCTCTGGTCCTAGACTCTCCCAGAAGGGGAAACAGCCTCTCAGCATCCACCCTGTCAAGCCCTCTAAGAATCTTAAATGTTTCCATAAGGTTGCCTCTCATTCTTCTAAATTCCAATGAGTACGGGCCCAACCTATTCTACTTCTCATAAGAAAATCCCTCCATACCCAGGATCAACCTAGTGAGCCTTCTCTGGACTGCCTCCAATGATAAGGGGACCAAAACTGTTCACAGTATTCTAGGCTTTGTCTAACTAGTCCCATGTATAGTTTTAGCAAGACTTCCCTCTTTTTATACTCCATTCCCTTTGAAATAAAGGCCAAAATTCTATTTGCCTTCCCTGTTACCTGCTGAACTTGTATGCTAGCTTTTTGTGATTCATGCACAAGGATACTCAAATCCCTCTGTATTGCAGCTTTCTGCAGTCTTTCTCCATTTAAATAATATTCAGCTCCTCTATTCTTCCTGCTGAAGTGCAGAACCTCACATTTTCGCACACTATATTCCATTTGCCAAGGTTTTGCCCACTCAATTAACCTGTCTATATTCCTCTGTAGACTCTTTGTGTCATCCTAATCACTTGCCTTCCCACCTATTTTTACGAAGTTCACAAACTTGGCAATAGTGCATTCACTTCCCTCATCCAAATCATTAATATATATTGTAAATAATTGTGGCCCCAGCACTGATCCCTGTGGCCTCCACTTGTTACAGGTTGCCATCCTGAAAATGCCCCGCTTATCCCAACTCTCTGTCTCCTATTAGTGAGCCAATCCCCTATCCCTGCTAATATACAACCCCAACACCATGGGCTCTTATCTTTTTAAGTAGCCTTATGTGCGGTACCTTATCCTTTTGGAAATCTAAATATATTACATCAACTGATTCCCCTTTATCTATCCTGCTTGTGACCTCCTCAAAGAATTCTAATAAATTTGTAAGGCATGATTTCCCATTCATGAAGCCATGCTGACTTTGCTTGATTTCTAAATGCTCTGCTACTACATCCTTTATTATAGACTCTAACATTTTCCCAATGACCGATGTTAAGCTAACTGGTTTATATTTACCTGTTTTTTTTTGTCTCCCTCCCTTTTTGAATAAGGGTGTTACATTGGTAGATTTCCAATCCTCTGGGACATATCCAGAATCTAATGATTCTTGAAAGATTACCATCAGTGCATCCAATATCTCCCTAGCTACTTCCTTTAATATCCGAAGATGCAACCCATCAGGTCCAGGGGACTTATCAGACCTTAGCCCCATTAGTTTCCCTAATACTTTTCTCCAGTGGTAGCTATTGTATTTATTTCCTCCCTGCCTTTTGCCCCTTGATTATTTAGTCTATTTGGAATGCTATTGGTGTCTTTTACTATAAATACTGATGCAAAGTATTTATTCAACTCCTTTGCCATTTCTTGGTTCCCCATTATTATTCCCCCAGCCTCATTCTCTAAGGGGCCTATGTTCACTTTGACCTCTCTTCCTTTTTATATATTTAAAAGAGGCTCTTACAGTCAATTTTTATACAACTTGTTAATTTACCCTCAAAGTTTATTTTCTCCCTCTTTATTTTATTTTGGTAATCTTTTGTTGGTTTCTAAAACTTTCCCAATCCTCTGGCATGCCGCTGATCTTTGCCACATTGTACGTTTTTTCTTTCAATTTGATACTATCCATAACTTCCTTGGTTAACCCATGGTTGGTTTACCTCCTTTCTAGTATCCTCCTTCTTATAAATTTGTTGTATAGTTATAGAACAAAAAACCCCTTCTAGAACAGCTCAGGACATAATCCTGAAGAGCAATTAGGAATGGGCCATAAATGTGGGCTTTGTCAGCAACACTCATGAATAAAAGGAAATAAGTGGGGAGCTAGTAGTAGGTAATAAGGAAATGGCGGAAGAAGTGAACAAATATTTTGCTTCTGTGTTCACTATAGAGGATACATAAAACATTCCAGTAATAGCTGCAAATCAGGAGGTGAACAGGAGAAAGGAACTTGGTGAAATCAAAATGACTAGGGAAACGGTGCTGAGCAAACTGATGGAGCTGCAGGCTCTGGGTCCTGATGGCCTACATCCTAGGGTCTTAAAAGAGGTTGGTTAATGAAGTAGTCAATGTGCTGGTGTTAATTTTCCAAAATTCACTAGATTCTGGAAAGGGTTCCATCAGATTGGAAAGCAGCAAATATAACCCCTCTATTCAAGAAGGGAGGGAGGCAGAAAACAGGAAGCTATAGGCCAGTTAGCTTGACATCTGTCATGGGGAAGTTATTAGATTCGATCATTAAGGAGGTTATAGCTGGGCACTTAGAAGAGCTCAAGGCAATAGGGAAGAGTCAGTGTGGTTTTGTGAAAGAAAAATCATGTTTAACCAATTTATTGGAGTTTTTTGAAGGAGTAACATGCACAGTGGATAAAGGGGAGTCTGTAGATGTACTGCACATGGATTTCCAGAAGGCATTTGATAAGGTGCCACATCAAAGATTTTTACAGAAAATAAAAGCACATAGTGTAGTGGGTAACATATTAGCTTGGATAGAAGATTGGCTGGCTGGCAGAAAATAGAGAATATGAATAAATGGGTATTTTTCTGATTGGCAGGATGTGACGAGTGGAGTCCCACAGGGGTCTGTCCTGGGGCCTCAATTTTTTATGACTTACATCAATGAATTAGATGAGGGGAGTGAAGATATGGTAGCTAAACTTGCAAATGACACAAAGATAGGTAGGAAAGTATGTTGTGAAGAGGACATGAGGAGGTTGCAGATGGATATAGCTGGGTTGGGTGAGTGGGCAAAGATCTGGCAAATGAAGTTTAATATGGGAAAATGTGAAGTTGTTCAATATGGCAGGAAGATCAAAAAAGCAGAGTATTACTTAAATGGAAAACAACTGCATAATTGTGGTGCAGAGGGATCTAGGTGTTCTAGTATAAAAACAGAATTACCTGGAAAAACTCAGCAGGTCTGGCAGCATCGGCGGAGAAGAAAAGAGTTGACGTTTCAAGTCCTCATGACCCTTCGACAGTACACAAGCCACAAGAAGTTAGTATGCAGGTACAACAAGTAATTAAGAAGTCTAATAGAATGCTATCCTTTATTACAAGAGAGGTTGAACACAAAACTAAGGATGTTATGCAGCTATACAGGGCATTGGTAAGATCGCATCTCGAATAGTGTATGCAGTTTTGGTTTTCTTACTTAAAGAAGGATGTAAATGCATTGGAGGTGTTTCAAAGGAGGTTTAATGGATTGATACCTGGAATGAGTGACTTGTCTTATGAGAAAAGGTTGGACAGACTGGACTTGTTTCCACTGGAGTTTGGAAGAGTGAGGGGCGATTTGGTTGAAACATTGAAGATCCTGAACGGCCTTGCCAAGGTGGATGCTGAAAGGATGCTTCCTCTTGTGGGTGAATCCAGAACTAGGGGGCACTGTTTCAAAATTAGGGGTCTAACTTTTAGGACAGAGATGAGGAGAATTGTTTTTCTCTTAGAAGGTTGTGCGACTTTGGAATTCTCTGCCTCTGAAGCATGTGGAGCTGGGGTCATTGAATATTTTTAAGGCAGATGTAGATAGATTCTTGTTAGGCAAGGAAATCAAAGGTTATCGGGGAAAGATCGGAATGTGGAAATCGATACACAAGATGATCAGCCTTGATCTTATTGAATGGCGGAGCAGGCTCAAGAGGCCGAATGGCCTACTCCTGTTCCTATTTCTTATGTTCTTAAGTCCTTCTAGATGATAGTGGTCAGGGGTTTGGAAGGTGCTGTCTAAGGAGCCTTGGTGAGTTTCTGTAGTGCATCTTGTAGATGGTACACACACTATTTCAAATGTCCAATATCTGCTGTACTTTGCTTTTGGTGAGATTCATACTTTGTTAGGAAATAGAGATAGTTTAAGTACGTTACATTGATATTTGTAGGTGTTAGGAATGAGTTTTAGCTTTAAAGTTTAATTTTGATTTGTATTTCTGTCTGTTAAGAAAGAGCAAATGGAGTTTTAGTTCCGCTTTAAAAAGGTGCCCGCATTTCTAATGAGGTTTTTTTTTACAGCGGTTGCAGCTGGATTAAACAAACAAGAGTAGATGGATTAGGCTGTTGCCGAGCAATGGGGTCAGAGAATCAGGTCCCTGCCACAGACACACACAGAAAAACTAAGGAAACAGCAGTTTTAAGTTCAGTTTTGAAGCCAAGACTCTAGAGAGACTAGACACTGGGAAAAGGAGCTGCAGATTTTCCAAAAGAAACAAAAGGTCCCAAAGCCAAAGGAGTGAGACAGAAACAGGGGAAAGTCCCAAGCCAACCTTCTAGTCAAAGGAAGGACAGGAATCTGGAAAAGGTCCTGTTCAGTGAAATTAAGAGTAAGGGGCAGACAGAAAGGCTCTAAGCTTCAGATTTAAGGAGGCAAAAGCTGCAGAAAGCAGATTTAAAGTGAGAACAGCTTGTGAGAGGCCAGAAGGTCAAAGGTGACAACTGAAAGTCTGTAACTATTTGCTATGGGCACGTGAAGCAGTGATAGTGTTGACAGCTGAATCAGTGTGTGTGGAAGACAGTTTGAATGGATGCGGTGACCCAGGGAAGAGGAACATATGAAGGAGAGTTCAAAACCCTGGAGGTGAACCCTTGCGGAAGGCATCTGAGGGAAAACATCAATTTGGGAGAAGATTCCAAGGCAAGTTCTTGGAGAATGGAGATTGGAAACCCTCCTGAATGCCTCAGAGCTCAATGAGACTTGTTGGCTCATGGTGTGACAAGCATCTGGGGCAAATGGAGCAGAGATCTATAGCATCTGGCTGAGGCAGGATCTGTCACTTGGTCTCAGATGTTATGACCCAACAGTTGGTAAATCGGAGTTATTTAAAAATCCCAGAGGGAAATTTTAAACAACTGTCGTAGCCTATATTTTTAAGTGGAATGTTTGAGATGCAAAATTCAGGAATCAGACCACCAGTCTCGAGAGGTTTTTATATTAAACTAAATGAAACATTTTATTAAGTTACACTACATTAAACACATACACACAGCTGCAAATTACTAACATAACTTTTAACAAATTCCCAGACTATTCTCCACTAAGGCAACAGCAACCCTTAAATTTTTAAGCAGACACTTGGCAAAGCATTTTCACCTTACAAATTCAAAATGAGGTTCCTTTCACTTTGGTTCCTTGCAGACACAATGGTGGGCTTACAACTGTTTTGATCTTGCCTCTGCCCCGCACACACGAAAACTGTTATCGGTTATATCCAGTACATCTCATTGAATGCAAGTTCTCATTGTATCGCCAGCCTCTTTGAACTCCACCTCTAGCAATAAAACCCCTTTTGTAGTACCAATTTTATTAATGATATAAACATATTGTTTGGTCTCTGCTAGGTGCCAGATTTTATCCCACTTCTTGAATGCTGTATTCAAAAGATGCAAATGCAAATGCACTCTACCTCTCTTACATCTCAAAAGCACTCAGACTAGCTGGCTTTAATCCAATTAAGATATATCCACATGCTAAACCTCTATTTTAAAAGAAAAATAGTTTCCAATAATATTATATACTTTAATATCTTCATGACACAGTATGGTGTGTTTGGCTGTTGGTTTCTATGGACTGTGTATTTGCAGTGAACATTAAAGTATAAGATAGCTTTTGTGACTTATGTTATCCTTACAAATCTGTATATAAGTGTAAAGGTATATGTTGGTGAAGGAGTATTGTAATATAGTTCATCTTTTCTTGTTGAATAAATGTTTTATTATTTTGTTAAATGTTCACCAGCTGACTCCTGTGACTCTGTCCAGTAGCCGCTCTCCACGGCTAACAAATAAAAGTTAGGATCTATCAAGCTGGGTTCCACTCTGGGATCAGACTTGTCCACGGGTAACCTCAGCCAGGATCATAACAGCTTGGACAGAGAGATTGAGGGAAAGGGTCCACTGACCCCTGGAGAGTAATTCATTACACTTTTCTGTTTCTAGCTATAAATATATTAAAATGTATTCATTTATTGGATTAGTTGTTAGTCAAATATTTCACCTGCACTAAGCATGAGCCAAACTACACATCATTGGAATATCAATAGGCATTCTGGAAACTAAAAATACAACACCCCAAAAATGGCCAAATATTATACACACATATCTTCAAATCAGAGTTGAGTAAGTGGGTTTTGTTTGATTTGTTTGGGAGGATCAGGTCCTGGCAGGTTATTTTTGCTCCTGGTTACTCCCTTGTGGGGTTTGGTACATTTTAGGTGCCGCATGACTATGCTTTGTTGTTTTAAATCTCACTTTATAATAAGCATGTCTCCTAACCCATGATCAGGGAGCAACCCTAATGTAAAGGGGTGAGATTCCCTGTTCTCTACTGACTCTCTCAGCTAAGAACTAAGACATTAAGAACTGACTCAATAGCTTGAGAGACACAATAAAAACTCACAGATGTGCATTTTGGATTTTGTGACAGAGTTTACCAAATTGCTTACTTTCCATCACATGAGATTGTATGCCAACAGTGAAGGCCGGCCAAGATTTTACGGATTCCAATTAACTTTAGTTTGCGTACAGGCAGTGCATTGCTGTTGCTCACTGAATACTGAGCTCAAGGCTGTTATGGTCTTATTAAGTCGAAGGCACTGTTTAAGGCTGATATAGTTTAGAAATTTCACAGAATCACAGAATTAGAATTACAGAATCACAGTGCAGAAGAGGCCTTTTGGCCCATCGAGTCTGCACTGACACATGAGAAGTACCTGACATACCTACCTAATCCCATTTACTAGCACTTGGCCCATAGCCTTGAATGTTATGACGTGCCAAGTGCCTATCCAGGTACTTTTTAAAGGATGTGAGGCAACCCGCCTCCATCACTCTCCCAGGAAGCGCATTCCAGACCGTCACCACCCTCTGGATAAAGAAGTTTTTCCTCACATCTCCCCTAAATCTCCTGTCCCTCACCTTCAACTTATGCCCCCTTGTGACTGACCCTTCAACTAAGGGGAACAGCTGCTCCCTACCAACCTTGTCCATGCCCCTCATAATCTTGTACACCTTGATCAGGTCACCCCTCAATCTTCTCTAGTCCAATGAAAATAACCCAAGTCTATCCAACCTCTCTTCATAACTTAAATGTTTAATCTCAGGCAACATCCTGGTGAATCTACCTCCAATGCAATCACATCCTTCCTATAATGTGGCGACCAGATCTGCACACAGTACTCCAGCTGTGGCCTCACCAAAGTTCTGTACAATGCCAACATGACCTCCCTACTTTTGTAATCTATGCCTTGATTGATATAGGCAAGTATCCCATATGCCTTTTTCACCAACCCACTAACACACCCCTCCGCCTTCAGAGATCTATGGACACACACGTCAAGGTCCCTTTGTTCCTCCCAACTTCCTAGTGCCATGCCGTTCATTGAATACTTCCTTGTCAAATTACTCCTTCCAAAGTGTATCATTTCACACTTTTCGGGGTTAAATTCCATCTGCCACTTATCTGCCCATTTGACCATCCCATCTATATCTTCCTGTAGCTCAAGACACTCAACCTCACTGTTAACCACCCGGCCAATCGTTGTGTCATCCGCAAACTTACTAATCCTACCCCCCACATTGTCATCTATGTCGCTTATATATATGACAAATAATAGGGTACGGAGCACAGATCCCTGTGGTACACCACCGGACACTGGCTTCCAGTCACTAAAGCATTCTTTATTCGAGGAACCGATGTGGTGCATTAGCATCAGCCTGGGCCACCTGGTTATTAATTGTTAGACGATCAGGAGCACCATCTGCAGTTTAAAATGGAAATTGTTCTCTGTTTTCAGCATCTAAACAACTTAAAAAGAATTATTAAAATGGTAACCAGAGCTTATCTGCATGAGAAGCATTATGTGCGTCGTACGATTTGAAGAATCTGGATAAGTTATAAAATACCACGCTTCCTCAGTTCTCTGCCTGAACAGGGTTTCTTGGCTATAATTCGGCAATCCATGATTTTTTTTTTACTACAGGTAGGGGGCAGAGTTTGCCTCAACTGGAATGAAAATTGAACCACAAGCTATCAGTGTTAACCCAATCCACGTACTAGTCATGTAGCCAATTGAGTTCATCTGCCGCCTTCAGTTATACTCTAGGGGCTCAATAATATATTTCATTTTGAGTAATATTGTAAAAATGCAGACATCCCTCACTAAACATGTTTATGCTATATTTTATGAAGCTTAAATTTTGGGCAACTTCATCTTCCAGTTCATTCATAAATATATTCTAATAATCAGCACACCCTTTATCTATAAGATATTACAGATTCATTGGATATAGTTCAAATGTGCTTCCAATAGTACTTATAATAGATGTCTACCTGACCCATTATCTGGCAGAATGAACATATACTTTTAAATGTACATTATGAAAGTCACCAACAGAAATATGTATAATGTATTTGTATAATGAAGTTGTGCTTGTAGCTGTTTTTATCTTGTTGTACCAATGTTCTTGTACTGACACAGCAGAAGATGCTTGAAGGTTTTCTTGAAATTATTATTACACAGTGTGTAGCAGGCTGGGTTGACAGTACTGTTGATGTAACAGAGCCAGTATCCAATAGTCCAGAATGTGTTGGGGACGCAGGTTGAACAGAACGTGTCAATGAGAACCATGACATTGTATGGGGTCCACGTGATGATAAATGCCAGGAGAATAGCCAGGATGGTCTTAGTCACCTTCGTCTCTCGGGATATAGCTCCCTTCCTCTTCTTAGCAGGGGTATTGGTCATTGTAATGATCCTATTGCCCACTCTGATCTCTTGGTCACTCCCATCCTTGCTGCTGGCACCTGGCACTATTCCTGTCTCAGTGCCACAGTCGTCACTTTTATGAGATTTGCTGACTACCTTTATACACCAGAGTTTGGGGTTGTCCATCCTGAAACTGCTTTGTGTAGTAGAGACGTTTGTGCTCTCTTGTCTCATCCCTTCCTCGTTCTGGTTTGATGGGACCACGTTGGGGGAAGTTGATTTATTGGAGAGTTCCTTCTCCTCCCCTTGGCCACAGTTGTCAGTCATTATTTCACCAGTTATTTTGATAGTTTCCATTTTGACATGTGGTAAACCATCAGGGGCATTTGGAATGTTGTTGTTATTCTGATTCATTCTGTTGTCCTTCACTAGTGAGGGTGAAATGATTCCCTTGCTTGATTTAGGCTCTATTTTAATCTCCTTTATACGACTCTTGCTGGCACGAGATATGTGCATATACAAAATCACCATGATAGTAACAGGGAGATAGAAGGCAGCTATAGCAGTGCCAGAAGTGACAGCTGGATTTGAGAAGAACTGTACGTAACACTCACCCTCACTAACTGTCCGCTCCCCTACGATGAACTGCCAGAACAGAATGGCAGGAGCCCACAGAATAAAGGACATCACCCAAACAGCTGCGATCATCATCCCTGCCACCTTCGCTGTTCTCTTCACAGAGTAGCTAAGGGGCTTTGTCACACAGAAGTAGCGGTCAAAGCTGATGATCAGGAGATTCATGACAGAGGCGTTACTGACAACATAATCTAGAGCAAGCCATAAATCACAAAACACTGGGCCCAATGGCCAATGTCCAATTACGATGTAGATGGTGTATAGATTCATAGAGAATACACCAATAATCAAATCAGAACAGGCCAAGCTGAAAATAAAGTAGTTATTGATAGTTTGTAATTGTCTGTTTATTGTGATAGAAACAATAACCAGAATGTTTCCAGTAATGGTCACCAAACTTAAAGATCCTGTCACAATCACAATGAAGACCACTTCGACCGTTTTGTAGGGACTCCCTCTTTCAGTATCAATCAAGCCTGTTAGGTTGTTGAGAGATTTATTTGTCTCTATTGAGTTTGCTTTCTGATGTTTAGTTAACACTGATGAAGCAGAAATGTAGCACAGGAAAGAAAAACAATTAAACAGATTTCAGTTGTCTTCAAGTTAAAGGACAACAGGTCTCTGATTGAAGTTCTACCAGCAAGAACATTGAAAGCTATCTGCTCTTATAAACTTCAAAATCCTTGCCAGGGAGAATTTTGTTCTAGTTAGGAATCACCTCATAGACCAATGTCTATACAAATAATTATGAATTCATAGTTAGTTACTTGAAGATGTTGGTGAGTGACATGACAAACATGTCTCTCAGGATTTTAGTTTCGCTGACCCAATATATCTAGGTGAATCTCCTTTGTGCTCTCCACATATTCAATTGTCAAGGGTAGTCAATCCTTTAAGTTCATGTATCAAGACCACAAGCTCAGGTAAATCCCTATCACTCAGGGAAGTGCTGTAAGAACAACAGATGCACCAGTGTTACCGCTCCCTCACTGACAGGACAACCAGCCTCTCAAAAAAACTGTCAGAGACGGAGTGGGGGAGGGGGTGCGTGGGGGCACATAGGGCCGTAGCTTCATGTCTGAGAGAGATAAATCTGAGGTGGAGTTATTTTATGTCAGTCATGCACACCAAAACAGATAGTGATGGGGGTCATATTAATAGAGGTCTAACAACAGTCTGAATTCTCTCACATTTCTATAATAGTATAGCTTGCATGTTTTATGAGAATGTGCTACATACAAATATGGGGATATTTTCTCTTATGCCAGTATTTCAAATTAAATGTAGGAAGTGCATCACAAAATTAACAATGACAATAGTCTTCAGTGACATTGGTTCTGTAAAATCATGTGCTCCGTGTCGTGTATTTTTGAATATTTATATAGCTTATGTTATGCCTATTAAATGTCCCAGAGAGAATGCACAATATTGACCAATCCTGTAACTGAAGTTTGTCCGACTCGAGAGATTTAGAAAGGAAAATCGCAGGAATGAAATGCTGAGGAAGGAATGATAGATGGAGAGAGGAATATGACAGAATAAGAGAAAAAAATAAGGAGACAAAGAGTGAAAGGACAAGGGACAGAGGGTGAGAAGATAGGGGCATGTCGAACGAGATGGAGACTGAGAAAGGCGGTAAAAGGCAAAGCAAAGAAGCATTCCATGGTGTAAAAAGGTTTAACCAGTATTTTTATACGTGCACCACAGTAGGACACAGCAGGGGGAGAAAGCAATGTAATTGATTGTACATATTTTTAGTGTATTTGGAGTTAAGTGCATACAGGAAAGTGAATTGGAAAATAAAATGAACAAAACCATTCAGAAAAAAGTCCACTTCATGGTTTGTGGAACAGGTGCATCAAATTGGGGAGAAAATATCAACAATTTTGCCCTGGTTTACAGAAGGGCTAACCCTGCATTACGTAAATGAATTAGTGTCACAGCTTCACCAGCAACCTCAGCAGTTTGCACATCTCTGGGACAGGCAGGACCGGTCTTCACGCCACCTTAAGTCGAAGCTGAGGGGTGGAAATTGGTTACTGGCATGGGGTGAACTGACGGCGCCTCGTCCAGTGGGGGGACTTAAGGACCCGCTAACAGCAGCTGGAAGCTGTCACACTTCCACAGGCAGCTCATTGATTTTACTTTTGAAGGAGGTCAGTCCGGCGGCCTGACATTAAGCTGGCCCTGCGAGGGGGCACGGCCAGTAGGTTTGTAACTCGTTCGAGTACAAACCCATTTCCATCTGTTTCAGATGAAGTTACATTGTTTCCCATTGTGAGATTTGAACTCTTGATAATCTTTTAAATGAAACCAATTAAACAAAATTGGGATAAATCAGGCACAGCCCCTAATTCAGGTCAGCTGTATTGTGAGATTTGAACTCTTGCTCTTGGGGTTACAAACCCAGTACCATAACCACTTGGCTATTTAGGCCAAGCTAGATGTAACTCTTTCGAGTACAAACACGTTTCCATCTGTTTCAGATGAAGTTACATTGTTTCATAGTTTGCCATTGTAAGATTTGAACTCTTGATCTTGGGGTTACAAACCCAGTACCATAACCATTTGGCTATTTAGGCCAAGCACCCAGTAGGTTTGTAGAGGTAGGGAAACTATCTCAACACAAATTAGGGAAACAGCACAACAATGAGTTAGCTCCATCTCCAAACTGCGCTCCGGTCCAGGGAGGTGGCATGTAGGGGAATAAGGCATTTCTAAAATGTTCCCCTTATAAATCTTACTGTTTATTTTATTTCGCTAAACAATGTCTCTGACGTTTACATGTGCTGTGACATCACCAGCTCATCCTTTGTTGATCTCAATTACGTTTATTCCAAATTCAGAATAATGTGCATCGAGCTTTATCCTCCTTTATCTCCCTGCACTTGCCCCCTCCCTTACAGGTCCCACTGCTGGAGCTGAGGTCCAAGGCTTACCTGCTTAGTGCAGACAGGTTAAGATAGGGCTAGCATGTTGTACAGCAAGATTTGGGTAAACGGAGTAAAATTCGGCAGATCATCACGCGATACGTGTGACATGAAAGAAGACCTCTTCATGAAACATCAACCTATTGTTTCTTTCTACACAGTCCGGTCTGCTTTGCATTTCCAGCATCTTTTGCCGATTCTTTCCCAGCATCTAATCTGGCTGGGGATGAGGTAGCATAAATTGCGCTGAAAGTTTGCCTGGATTCAGCATTTCAAATCGGTCTTTTGACACCTTAGCGAAATGAGGCCTTTGTCATCGGTTCTGAATAACGAATAACTCACCGGAACGATTAGCCTGTCAATCACTGCACTGACCAGTAAATCTCCAATCTATTGGCACTTCAGTATCGATGGCCGGGATTTTCAGTGCCTGCCGGCGTCGGGCATGTCCCGTGGCCTGTGCGGACAGTATGGCGCAAAGCAGTTTCACAACAGCGTGGAGCTAGTTTGCGGTGGACTACTCGTCCCACCAAAGGCAGGCCGCGTTTCCCCTCTTCGGACCTCAGTAACCTCATTGTAATACATCTGCGTATCATTATTAGGCATGCCCATTGGATTCGTGTCCCCACCCCATCTCGCTGGATCGTCCGCACACATCGGCGGGAAAGCATGCCCAAGTATTTCACCACAGCACACAAAAGGTGCACACTTGGCGGGCTGCGCTTGAGGGGAACTCAGAGGTGAGTACACAGTAATGATGTGCAGCGCTCGCCAGGATCGCCTGTTGGACTTCACTTTTGAAGTGCACTGGGGAGGGGGGAGCAGCAAGGGAAACCCTGCTGTTGAGGTGGCTTGTGAGGTTGTGGGAACAGGCCACTGGGATTCTGAAGATGAGGTTCCGGTGCCTGGACTGGTCTGGTGGAGCCCTGCAACGTAGTCCACAGGGGTTGTCATGCATCATTGTTGTCTGCTGCTCCCATTACAACCCGGCACTGCAATGGGGAGAGGAGTTGACTGAGGAGATGGAGGAGCTGGAGGTCTCCTCCGATGAGGAGAACGCCGATGGTGATGAGGGTGAGGAGGTCCTCGGAGGTGGTGATAATGGGAATGAGGCCCTCACACTGGCTAGATAAGGCAGGCACACTCAGGAGGCCCTCATAGCTGCCAGATTTGTTGAAGATGATGATGGTATGCAGTGAGGAGACACCTTATAGATCCTCACATTGCATCTGTGACTCCAGTCTGGCTTATGGCAATGCACATACACTCTGTTACAGTGGAAGCCTTAATAGTCTCTCCATTGGAGGAGGATGATGACGAAATGCAGTGGGGACACTCCGTAGATCTTCACATAGCCTCTGAGAATGTCTGACTCCTGTCTGGCTGAGGGCAGCTCGCTTGCGCTCTGTGATCAGGGTCATATCATAGAGACACAGCCGTGAAACTTTAAAAGTATCTGATCCTCTAAGCCCTCCGCACCTGAGCCCTTCAGGAGCACAGCATCACTGGTTGCAGATGTTGGTGTGATGGGGGCCAGCCCCACCTTAAAGATGCTGAGAGCACACAGAGCATGACAGCTCTGACTCCTGCCCATAAAATTCTAGCGGCAGTGACAAACACCATCAAGGTGCAGTCATCAGTAACGTGTCCAGGGAGTGTGAGGCCAGACCATCATTTTGGTCTAAAGGCTGCACAAAGCACAGGGAAGAGGCAGAAAGGTTTCACACCTGAGTGACATGAACACTGCTCATCAGAACAAGGAGCCATAGGCAGGGAGGCATTCTTGGGAGTTTATTGATAATAGTGAACATTATGTACAAGTGATTAACACCCGTGCCCAGGCTGTGCAACTAATTCTCCTCTACCCTCATTTTGTTAATTTAGTCTAATTGCTTGACTCCCAAAAGAGTTAATTCTCCTTCGCTTTCTTAACCCTGCCGCTATGTCTTGGGGCTCCCCAGCCATCCACAGTGGAGGTGGAGGCAGCCTGCTGACTGTGACGCCCTGTGTATGATCTTGGCAGGCGTTCTCTGGCCTGCTTTTGGGGTCCTGCTGTGTGGCAGTGGCACTGTCCTCAGCCTGCGGAGCTGGATCTGCTCAGATCACAGGAGGTGGGGTGGATTCGGATGAGCCAGACACTCCGAGTCACCTGGGTGGATGGGCTCAGAGTGTGCACCTGTTGATCCTCCTCCCTCTGGGTGCCCGAGGGCCCCAGGCTGACTCCTTTACAGTGGGTAGCTGGAGTGAGATCAGGCTGCCCCACACCCCTCTCACTTTCACACTGTTAGAGACCAACTATGGCATCAGTGATGGAGTTGAGCCCATGCAGCAGTGAACGCTACCCTACCAGTGTTGGCCTTGGTGCATTGGCATGCTGGCACTATCACCTCAGAGTGAAGGCAGATGGACTCCTCCATCATGCCTTGCAATTTGAGCAGTGCAGTGGACATCCCTTCCTGTTGTTCCCGAGCTGGCCTTTGCAGCTCCAGCAACTGTAGCATGACCAAGTCCAGAGGCTCGTCATCTGACTCAGACTCAACAAATTTCTGGCCTCTAGCAGTCCTCTGAGTGCCAGACACCTGGGAAGTCCTTGCCTCCACCTGCTGTGGATTGGACAGTGTGATGTGCTCATCAGATTCTGATCCCATGGCTACTCTAAAGCTAGGTCCCACCGAAAAGCATGTCTCTGCACCGGTGGAGGGGTGGGTGAGCGCTGTGATGGGACTTCAAGGAGGGTGCCTTCAAATTCCCCTTCAGTGGTTTCTTTGGGGCCTGATTGAAGGCCCTGGGTCATGGACTCTGTCGGCTGCTCCCCAGATGTGCCTGCAGAAGCAAGGGGAGATAATTAGTGCATGGCAGTGGCCTGTGAAAGGGGACACATCACTCACGGCATGGTTGTCTGATGGATGTTGCACTGATGGTCCCTCACTTGGTAGAGCACCATCGACCTCACCATCAGCACAGGACAGGTCCCAGTCATCGCTGGCCAGCTAGGTGGCTCTGTTTACAAAGTCCGTGAGGGCCTTGATTTCAGGCATTACTCCACCGGTCTGCAACCTCTCCCTGTTGTTGTGTGCCAGCTTGTCCTGCATGAATAGAGATGGAGAAAGTGTAAGCAGGACACCTGCTAGGCCAGATGATAATGTGCCTGACCTATGGCTGGTCCCATGGGAGGGATGAGGACAATGATGGTGTGTGAGAGTGTGTGAATGGTGATGTCCCTTGAACTGGTAGTGAGTGAGGGTCCTGTGGATGTGTGATGGGTTTGTGAGTGAGAGTTGAGGGTGATGAGAAGAGTGACTTACCCTGGCAGAATGGAGATTATCATTCATCCTCTTGTGGTACTGGGTGGCTGTCCTCTTTTGAAGGGCATTGGCACTGACCACCATTGCCACTGCCTCCCAAGCCTGGTTGGTCACATAGTTGCCCATCCTGTGGCCAGAGCAGGTGTAGAGGACACCATGTTGGGCCTCCACGGCATCCAAAAGGTGCATGTCACTGAACCTGGGGGCTGCAGTCTTTTTGCCTTTTGTGGATATCTTCTCTGCAGCAGCCATGGGCTGGAAGCACTGAGACATGTGCATGTGGCTGCACTTTAAGTATGGCACCCGGCGTGATGATGGTGTGGCGGGCGAATGAGAGCTTAGCCACCATGGAAATGGCGTGTTTCCCAGGAAAGCATAAATAATGTGACAGGTTTGGGATGATACGATGTGAAAATCCACCATCGCTGCTCATGGGTAAAACATTGTTTTACCAGCCCGCTACTGCACTTGTGCGAATCTGGGATGATTCTGCCCAATATTTCACACACAATTTTAGCTTCTATCTCTTTGTGCTTGCTTTAACCAATACAACTGTCTTTTGTTCATTATTTATTAGATTATTTTTAAATGTTT
The DNA here is from genome assembly GCF_017639515.1 of Carcharodon carcharias. Classification (NCBI taxonomy): domain Eukaryota; kingdom Metazoa; phylum Chordata; class Chondrichthyes; order Lamniformes; family Lamnidae; genus Carcharodon; species Carcharodon carcharias. The sequence goes on from NC_054485.1 coordinate 86,001,948, forward strand.
AAAAAATTATTTCCTGTAGCTGTCATGTGCCCTTCCTTCTCTCTGCTCCTCTCCCACCCCCTGTTATACGCACCATTCCCTGACAGATCTGGGAAGAACAGGAGAAGGCCATTCAGCCTCTCAAGCTGTTTCCACCATTCATTTCGATCATGGCTGATCTGCTCCTCAACACCATTTGCTTGCTTTACCTCCATAGTCTGTGATGCTTTTCACTACCAGAAATAAATCGACGTCAGTCCTGAAAATTTTGACTCATCCAGCATCCATTGCCTTTTGGGGAGAGGCTTCCAGGAGTGTGGAAGTATTATGCAAAATCTTTCAACTTTAGAGCTCAGGTTGAATTCCAGGCTGATTGGGGTCAGTGGAATGGGATAAATGGGATAGGCTCATTCAAGGAGCGGGCACAGACATGGGCCAAACGTCATCATTCTGCATGGCTGCATTCTATGATTTCCCCCACCCTAATGTAAAGCATATGCTTCTGGGTTTCAGTATTAAGTGGTCACGCTGTACCCCTTGCTCAAGATAACCCCACCATGCCCAAATACAGCACGATCTGGATAATATCCAGGCTTGGGCTGACAAGTGGCAAGTAACGTTCACACCACACTAGTGCCAGGCAATGACCATCACCAACAAGAGAGAATCCAACCATCAGCCCCTTGCCATCCAATAACATCACCATCACTGAATCCCCCATGATCAACATCCTGGGAGTTACCATTGACCAGAAACTGAACTGGTCTAGCCATATAAATACTGTGGCTACAAGAGCAGGTCAGACTGACCTTGTTGAATGGGGTACCAAGATCATAATCACTGATAAGTAATCTTCCAGGGCCAGTGAGGCTACTTCAGTTCTTGAAGAATGACAAATTTCTCCATTATGATTTCAAAAATCAGCCTATTTTTATTTTTGTGTGGTTATGATATTTTAGCACCTCTCCATGGGTTGCTCTGTGATCTACTTTTCTGTTTTCTAAAATTTAATTTGAGAAATGAAGGGTTTGGTTGATTTGTTTTCTGTGAAGAATGCTTCAATGTGATTGGCTGCCTATTCTGCTTGAGGAAACCTGGGGATCCCTTTGCTTTGGGGCCAAATCAAACTGGCGCTGAGAGAGGGGAAACTCATGCCACATTGGTCACTGGCTCTTTGGGAGCAGCTTTCTTCGAGGTCATTCCTTCCCTTAGTCAGAATTAAAACATACCAGTCCTCTAAATATCGAGCGACAATGTGGGTTTGGGGGTGGCTATCGGGGGTAATGTAGCATCTGAGGAGCATCCCTGCTCCTGCTGGCTCCACAGGATTGAATTTTAAAATGTTAGAGATCACTTGTGTTAGCAGCCTCTGCTTATTTCTCAGCAGCCTGATTCTTGCCTTTACATGTGAAATTTGCCTCGTGTCTAAAGTGTGAGGCTACCAGAGGCACCTGCAAAATAGCCAGATCCAATATTGATATGGGAGGTCCTACAGGCTTATGTGGAGCGTTGCTTCCTGAAATTAGCCCTCATTACATCTGTTTTACACCAATAAAATCACTGCATTGTGGTCCAATTTCCACCCAAAATATATTTTGTGCTTTGCTTCTGCGTTATGTCTACTTGAAAGTCACATTCCCCATGCTCAATTGCAAGTCTCAGTCTGTGAGCTTCATCTAAATTTCTGTTTCCCAAGCTCCGTTTGAAGTCCCCCTTGCTGCTAACTTGAGAACTAGCCAGCTCCTCCTCCTTCATCACCCTCCTCATGTGATGGTCACAATTGTGCAACATGTGGAGTAAAAATAAAATTGTTGAAAAGGCTAAAGGAGAGAACGAGATAAGAAATCAAGGGACAGAATGCAGGGGGTGTCAGAGGTGAAAGTGAGGGGATGGTGGTGGGTACAAAAATGAGGGAAAAAACAGGAGAAGCAGAAGCGAAGCCAGAGAGAGTGAAGGAAGAAAAGGAAAGAGGCAGAAATCAAGGAGGAGACAGAGAGAGAGTAAATGAAGAGATTGAAATAGGCTAAGGTGAACAAGTGAACAAGCTGGGCCAGGGAAATAAAAGTAAATGTGGGTAAAGAGGACAATGATAAAGACAAAAGTGGAGCAATTTCTGTTTTGCGGCCACCCCAATTCCAATGCCGTTAGCTGAGAATTGTGGCAGGAATCAACCAAAATGTTTGTTGACCAATTAATTACTTAGGTTCAAATCTTGTGTCAGAGCAGGCAGCCTGGTCCAACAGGTTGATGTATGTATGCGCCACAAGAGCCTCCCCACCACACTTCATCTAACCCCATCAGCATATCTTTAGATTCCTTTCTCCCTTATGCATTCATCTCGTTCCCTGTTAAATGTTAGTCACCTCAATGATAGCGTGAGATAGTGAGTTCCACTCTGCCCACTGTATGGGGAAAGAAGCTTATCTCAAATTCCCTCTTGGATTCTTCAGCCATTGCTTTATATTTCCGACCCACAGTTGTGATTTCCCTTGCAAGTGGAAACATTTTGTCAATGAAAATCGTTCTTGACCTTAAAGACCAATATCAGGTCACTCCTGTTCTTTTATAGATTTTTAATTTAAAATTAACATTTTTTTCCCTGTTCCCTTGCCACTTTTCTTTCATCCAATCTCTTTCCCCTGCTTTATTTCTCTTTCTGTACCTGATTCAACCCTTAACCCTTCCTTCCCATTGTCCCTTTGTTTTGTTTTCTATTTTTTCCTCTCCTTAAATCTCATTGGTTAAGTTACTGTTGCTCATTTTTCACAAATGCCCCATTGCCCCATCAGTGCCATTGTCAATTGCATTTCAAGACTTGCAGGGCAAACGCATGTTCAGGTGAATGGGACGGGAAAGATCTACAGAGAAAGCATTTCTGCCATGGTTTTAAAATCAACTACTATGAATGTTGATTAGCTTGGTGCAAACTTCAATGAAGTCCTGTGGACAGGGCAGGTGTAGAGTGTTCTGGTATCCTTAGATAAAAGCAAAAAACTGTGGATGCTAGAAATCTAAAACAAAAATAAAATACCTGGAAAAACTCAGGTCTGACAGGATCTGCGGATCTTCAACCCCATCTGTTGAAGAGTCATAAGGACTCGAAACGTTAACTGTGCTCCTCTCAGCAGATGCTGTCAGATCAGCTGAGTTTTTCCAGGCATTTTTATTTTTTGTTTTTGTTCTGGTATCCTCGCCGTTCCTTTCTCAAGGGTTGTACGCATGTTATAACATCAAAGATTTAGAAGGATCAATGGTTGCAAAACTGTCAGTGGCGTTCGTATAAAGCCAATACTAATTATGCCATCTAAATGCTGACTGGGTCAATGCAAGGAAAAACCAAAACAATGTTCACATTGCATGTGTCTAACATTTGAGGCAAATCAAATACTACCAGCAGCTGGTTTTGAAGTAAAAAAGCAATGAGGGGGAATCGGAAATACAGAAAAACAAGGAGCAAACAGATAAGGGAGTGAAATTCATGTTGAGGATCTAAGGAAACATGAAACAGGTACAAAAATATGTGGACAAGGGACAACAAAGAACAGATGAAATAAGGACAGGAGATAGCATAGATCAAGAACTAGGTCATCGAATAGAAATAAAAATGTATCAATACAGCACCTTTCATGACCACAGGGCATTCTAAAGTGCGTTACAGCTAATGAAGTACTTTTGAAATGTAGTCATTGTTGTAGTGCAGGAAACATAGCAGCCAATTTGCAAACAGCAAACTCCTCCAAACAATATGACAATGGCCCGATAAATTTTTTACCATGTTGGAGAGATAAATATTGGCTAGCACACCAATGTATAATCCCCTGCACGCTCTCGAAATAGTGAGATGACATCTTTTGCATCATGCTGAGGGCGAAGAGGGGTCTAAGTTTAACATCGTATCTGACAAAGGGCAGCTTCCAGCCCTGCAACATTGTGCTCCCCCCACCCCAATCCGAGTGCAACTCTCCCTCAGTGCTGATTTTCCTAAATGACTTCCTCAGTACTGACCCTCTGATAGTGCAGAATTCCAACAGTGCTGAGCATCCAACTCTGGAGTGTTCCCTCAGCATTTAAGGAAATGGGCTATCCCACACTCTTCTCCACTAAGTTGATCACTAATATTGAGGCCAAACTGGTCGGAGGTGACGACCTCTAAGGTATACACTCTACTCTTTTCCTCTTCCTCCTCCCCCCCCACCTACCCTCGCTGGATTCTTGGTAAAGGGACCTATCCCTTCTCAGTGACTCTTTCCCTTGGTGATGTAGGACATTTGTAATTTGGTTTCCATGCTGCCCAGTAACATCCGTGTTAAATTTATCAGCCTTGTGGCTGCCCATTTTGACAACCTGTGTCCTGTTACTCTTCATCTCACTGTTTACTGTGTTTGAATTTCATGTCCTCTTTTTAACTTGATGATGGTCTGTAGACCCAACTCCAGATCGTTAAAGTATCAAAAAGAACAGGGAATTAGTGTTGATGCTGGAAATCCTGCAGTTCTTATCATTTAATGAATTTAACAACTAGAGTGAAGGGATATTTGACCACATTCTTCAAACGCCTTCTGAGCTTATTCTGAGTCACGGCAAAAATGCAAGGGTTTGTGCAGCAACTCAGGAGCTGCAACATGAATCCTATTTCTCGTACAAAATAAGACATCAGCGCAAATTCCTCCTCCAAGAACCAAATCCCAGCCCATATAGAATACACCCCAAATATTGACCATAACAGGATGAAATTCCCCAAAACCACAAACAATAAAATGATAAACTTCCTTCAACTCTTCACCTAAGTCTCGCAGACTGTCCCCACTGCTGTGACCCTGGAGTCACCTGTGGGCTCTGCTGCTCAATAAAATGTCTAATGGTGAAAGCATTGAGCAACAGACTCAGAACAAACGGGACCCCCCGGTGTAAGAATGTAGTGAAGGAGCACGTCTGTTAACCAGACTCGCGATTCTGTAACATTCCTTGGTGCGGAACAAAACCGGGGGGCATTCCACAGCCAATACTGATCTGTTAACATAAACCTGGGATATTCTTTAAACAGCTCAGGACAGTCACTGTTCCCAGAGCCACAACCGCAGTTTTCTCTGTGCAATAGTTACTTTTCAGCTTTTGGCAACAAATAGCCACAAATCTATCTAAGGTGAAAAGTAGTGAACCAGAGAGCATCCTGTGGCTACATAAAAGCAGAATGACATGGATCTCACAGGTGAGGATAGAGCACACAATAACATTTTTCCAATAAACAAACAGTCAGAATAGGCCTCATTATCGGGTTGATAACAACCAGATCCGCCGCTGCCATGGCCACCAGGTAGCGAGTAACGCATTTGGAGACACTACACTTTCTTCAAGACAGGATCACAATTCTCACTACATTAACTGCAAGGAAGATATAAACAGAAATTATATATTAGGCTGAGAGCAAAGTTACCAGTTTCACTTTTCTTACTGATATATGAAAATATTTTACAATATCCAGTGATAAATTGAATTGTTTCTATTCTGGTGTCTTTCTCAGTCCTACTGACCTGTGCTTTCCTTCTCATAATGGAATGAGAGCACCTCCACATGTGATCAGATGGGAAACTCTTCAACCCATCAAGGCTAAAAGCCAATACAAAAGTGTTGCATGTCCTGATCAGAGAACCTCTGTGCTGAAGGTGCTGCTCTAGTTGCACACAGAGACCAGCTCCAAAGGCGCATGGATCTGTGCCATCCTCATGCTATGTTGACCCTCACCATCAGTGTCAAGAAATCTGTACCTATGGGACAGAGTGCTGTGTCTTTGCCTGTGATCAGACTCAACGCCACCACTGGAAGCAGTCAGCAAATTCTGCTACCTTGAGTCTATGGTGACAGAAAGCCTTTCTCTTGATGACGAGCTCAGCGCACACATTGAAATGACAGCCACCAACTTTGACTGACTAACAGAATGGACATAAAAACAAGCAACTGACCCACTGGCCCAATATGTTTTATTTACGAGGCCTGTATGCTCAAATTGCTGTGAAACCTGGACAAATTACACCTACCAAGGACAAAGACTCAATATTTTCCATCTCTGACATCTATGGCACATCCTCAACATCACAGGCAAGAGGCAGACCGCTCTTTAGGGCAAACGTGCCGAGAATACTAGTGCTAATCAAACAAAAAGTTGTCTTTCTGGCTTGGGCAAATGCCCAGGATGGATGATGGCTGTATCCTGAAGGATGCGCTATGGGAAGGCACCATGCCAAGAGAATAGAGGGCACCCAAAGGATATGGTCAAGCGGGTCATGAATGCCCTCAACACCCACCACAATAAAAGAATCTCTAGTTTATGATTGATGCAAATGGTGTCACCAGCTGTGGGCAGTTTTCCCACCACCACAACATGTGGTTTCAGAAACTCCTAAGCAGACGCCAGCCCTGCAAACAGGGCATGTGCAGAGTCCACCCCGCACAAAGGGATGAGGGGGTACTAGAGGTAGAGTTTGCCTTTGCAGAACCAGCTTGCTCGGTATGAAGCAGATGGTCTCACCTGACCAAAGTTTGGAGGTTGCATTCCCATCATCCCCTCACGGGTGGAAGGGTGTGAGAACCCGAAATCAATATTGAACATATCTGTGACATCGTTATCTGTTGGATGCAGTGGCTACTTGACAAAAAAAAAACAAATCAGCAAATGGAAAGGAATATGTGGGATGCAGTAACACATGAGGAAAAGCAGTTTGTAAGAGATCAGATCAAGGCTGCTGCAGGTCCAACAATTTCTCTCAGGTTCTGGTGAAAAGGAGGAGCGATGGAGCAAACATTAAAAAGGAGACAAGAAGCATTCACGTCAAAGGAGAGCGTGAGCTGATAGAAAGTTACCTGTGGGACTGGCAGATCCCCTTACCTCTGACAGGCAGCATAGAATTCCATCATTTCACAAACATGGTTGGAAGGGAAGTCAATGGGATGCATCACCTTATATTTCATGCTTAATCTAAAGTCAAACCATCTAGAAAATGTAACGTTGGCATGAATTCATCTGTGATCCATCTGCCTGGACTGGTTTCTAAAACTCTACATTATCCGTACCCAGGAGAATTGGGTTTGATTCCCAATGTGTGTTGGGGGCACCAGACGTCTTTTAAGGAGAAAACATCAGCTGGCCGGAATGTTGAAAAATTGAGGATGTGCCATTCGTTGAACTCAGTGAATGGGCTACCGTGTAATCATCAAATCAATGAAATTAAAACGGCACACCCAGAATTAAAAAGGAGCTCACTGAATAAAATATCTGAATTAATGGATTTAAAAGGACGCTGTTCCGCAAAGTTCATAGAATGAATAAATAACTGGATATAGAGACTTACCAGGAACACCAATCACAGCGAGGAGAGGATAGTAAATCTTTAAGTCAAAGACAAAATAGTGTATCTTCCAAAGGCCCATTTTTGTGGATTTGCTGATCCCTCCTAATGCCAGAAGTGATGCAGCCGCTGACACGAAGATATAAAACACATTGAAAAGAGTCCCTTATTAATAGAATAGGGATAATCTCCAGTGACAACCTTCAGTGGAGATTGATATTAATTACAGTTACTGAACAAACAGGTTCAGTTAACCTCTTCCAGCATTTATTCTTTCACAGGGTGTAGGCTTCGCTGGTTAGGCCAAGATTTATTTCCCAACACTAGTTGCCCTTGAGGTGGTGGTGAGCTGCCTTCTTGAACCACTGCAGTCCCTGTGGTGCGGTTCACCCACAGTGCTGTTAGGAAGGGAGTTCCAGGAGTTTGACCCAGTGACAGTGAAGGAACATGGATATATTTCCAAGTCAGAATGGTGAGCAACTTGGTGGGGAATTTCTAGACGGTGGTGTTCCCATATAGTGCTCCCTTGATGGTAGTGGTCATGGGTTTGGAAGGTGCTGTCTAAGGAACCTTGGTGAGATTCTGCAGTGCATCTTGTAGATGGTACGCACTGGTGCTAATGTGTGCAGTGGAGGAGGGAGTGAATGTTTGTGGGTGTGGTGTCAATCAAGTGGGCTTTGTCCTGGACAGTGTCAACCTTCTTGAGTGTTGAGTATTTTGGCCATGTGTGAAATGCACACTATGTGTATGCCTTAATCTCTGTCACAATCCCAGGTTAAGCACACCACAAACCCAACTGTGGTCCTCTTTTTCAGCCATCTGCCCGTCAAAATAGTAGCTTGCACCTTGGTGCTCCCTGTGTTAAACATGGCCTGGTGTGGACCAGGAGACCCACTCTTTCTCTGTCATATTTGCTGCAGAGGAAGGCAGTGGATTGATAAGGTGAAAGATTTGCTGGCCCCTATTTTCTCTGGGTCTGCAGCCAGCTGATCTTGCCCTTTCTGCTGGTCTCCTCCAACACCCCTCCAAACAGTCAGCCTCAGGAGGTCCCTCCCTACTTCTCTCCTTTGGCTAAACAATTGAGGGGCAGTTGCCAATGTTCATCATCTTCATATCTCGCTTGCAGGTATCCATGTAGTGGGGGTGTGGACGTGCATCAGTTCATGACCCAGTGGGCAATTCAATGTTCGGAAGGTCTTTGGTGTTATGTGTTCTCTTGTTCATGACATTACTCTTCCAGCTATCAGACTGACCAAATGATGTCAACTGGGAACCTTCCAGTTCAGAAACCCCACTGAAATTCGGGGTAGATGCGTTTAGCCAATATGAATGATCCAACAAGGGCAAATACATTGACCCATGATGCTCAGCTGGGCGATGTTTCACTACTTGTTTCAATCATTGCAATCACTCTTGTGCCTGAACAGGGTTAAAATCTTTGCATTATGTACAAGCTGAGCAATCGCCCCCTCCCTTTCTGCAGAAGCCGCAGCAATGCCTTTCTCTGTGCTTCATGAGGTCAGGCAGCAGAGCATCATCACATGGAGATTTGGCAATTGTTAGTGTAGCAATAGCTTCACTAATTCCCTCCACTGCAGGTTCAATATCCAGCTCTCCCATGACAAGCATGTTCCTTATGGTGTACAAATGTTCTCTGGTGACAATGTTTTCTCCAGATTATAACTGAACGTAGTGCTCCAATCATAGTTCCAACTATGTTGCAATAGATGACGACCTTGGTTGTCTTGTTTCGATCGGAGCTGTTTTCTTTGTTGACGGACATATCGCTTCTTTGAACCAAGATATATTCTGTCGCTATACCTGGGTCAAAGGCATCTGCATATTCAGTCAAAGTTGGACAGCAGTCATTGGCACAGTGCCAAGCAGTCTCTTGGACTTTATGCTGTTGTAATCCAAGACAACAAATAAATTGGCATCAAAGACCGAAATACAAACAGAAATGCAGCAAGGTCCCCTTGTCAAACACACCCCAAATCAAACTATAGTCCCTGTCCCTGATTAAACACATCCCAAATCAAACTGCAGCCCATGACCCATGTTAAACACACCCAAATCAAACTGCAGCCCCTGTCACTCATTAAACACACCCCAAATCAAACTGCAGTCCCTATCCCCTCGTTATACACAATCAAAATCAAACTGCAGCCGGTCCCATTAAACACACACCAAGTCAAACTGCAGTCCTTATCCCTTTGTTAAACACACACAAAATCAAACTGCAGTTCCTGTCCCCCATGTTAAACACACCCCAAATCAAACTGCAGTCCCTGTTCCCTTGTTAAACACATCCCAAATCAAACTGCAGCCCCTATCCCTCAATAAACACACCGCAAATCAAACTTCAGTTCCTGTCCACTTGTTAATCACACCCCAAATCAAACTACAGTCCCTGTCCCCATGTTAAACACACCCCAAATCAAACTGCAGTCCCTGTCTCCTTATTAAACACACTCCAAATCAAACTGCGGTACCTGTCCCCTTGTTAAACACAGCCCAAATCAAACTGCAGTCCCTGTCCCCTTATTAAACACACTCCAAATCAAACTTCTTTACCTGTCCCCTTGTTAAACACAGCCCAAATCAAACTGCAGTCCCTGTCCCCTTATTAAACACAGCCCAAATCAAACTGCAGTCCCTGTCCCATTGTTATACACACTCAAAATCAAACTGCAGTCGGTCCCATTAAACACACACCAAATCAAATTGCAGTCACTATCCCTTTGTTAAACACACCCATAATCAAACTGCAGTTCCTGTCCCCTGTGTTAAACACACCCCAAGTCAAACTGCAGTCCCTGTCCCCTTGTTAAACACACCCAAAATCAAACTGCAGTCCCTGTCCCCTTGTTAAACACACCCCAAATCAAATTGCAGTCCCTGTCCCCTTGTTAAACACACCCAAAATCAAACTGCAGTCCCTGTCCCCTTGTTAAACACACCCAAAATCAAACTGCAGTCCCTGTCCCCTTGTTAAACACATCCCAAATCAAATTGCAGTCCCTGTCCCCATGTTAAACACACCCCAAATCAAACTGCAGTCTGTGTCCCTCATTAAACACACCCCAAGTCAAACTGCAGTCCCTATCCCCTTGTTAAACACACCGCAAATCAAACTACAATCCCTGTCCCCATGTTAAACACAGCCCAAATCAAACTGCAGTCCCTGCCCCCTTGTTAAACACACCCCAAATCAAACTGAAGTCCCTGCCCCCTTGTTAAACACAACCCAAATCAAACTACAGTTCCTGTCCCCATGTTAAACACATCCCAAATCAAACTGCAGTACCTGTCCCCATGTTAAACACACCCGAAATCAAACTGCAGTCCCTGTCCCCATGTTAACCACACCCCAAATCAAACTGCAGTCCCTGTCCCCTTGTTAAACAGACTCCAAATCAAACTGCAGTACCTGTCCCCTTATTAAACACACCCCAAATCAAACTGCAGTCCCTGCCCCCTTGTTAAACACAACCCAAATCAAACTACAGTTCCTGTCCCCATGTTAAACACATCCCAAATCAAACTGCAGTCCCTGTCCCCATGTTAAACACACCCGAAATCAAACTGCAGTCCCTGTCCCCATGTTAACCACACCCCAAATCAAACTGCAGTCCCTGTCCCCTTGTTAAACAGACCCCAAATCAAACTGCAGTACCTGTCCCCTTATTAAACACACCCCAAATCAAACTGCAGTCCCTGTCCCCTTGTTAAACACACCCAAATCAAACTGCAATCCCTGTACCCATGTTAAACATACACAAAATCAAACTTCAGTCCCTGTCCCCTTGTTAAACACACCCCAAATCAAACTGCAGTTCCTGTCCCCATGTTAAACACATCCCAAATCAAACTGCAGTACCTGTCCCCTTGTTAAACACAGCCCAAATCAAACTGCAGCCCCTGTCCCCTTGTTAAACACACTCCAAATCAAACTGCATCCCCTGTCCCTGATTAAACATGCCCCAAATCAAACTGCAATACCTGTCCCCTTGTTAAACACACCCCAAATCAAACCGAAGTCCCTGTCCCCTTGTTAAACACACCCCAAATCAAACTGCAGTGCCTGTCCCTGATTAAACATACCCCAAATATAATTGCAGTACCTGTCCTTGTTATACACACCCTAAATCAAATGCAGCCCCTGTCTCCTTGTTAAACCCCAAATATACATATTCATGATGTATTGGAATTCACCTTGAGGGCTTGGGGACTGTTCGAATTATACCAATATTTAAAACGGGATTGTCCAAGCACTTACAGGTATGTTAGCAGAATCTCAGTTGGCAATTTATTGGAACAAATTAGAAGTTACTGGCTAAATAATAACATAGAGAGTTGCGTATTAATTGAGGAAATTCAGCATAGATTTGTTAAGCGGTGGTTTTGAATAGGAACATTGGGACTGGAGTAATCCATTTATCCTACTGTTGGACTAATTTAAATAATTGTGGTGAAGATCATAAAAATAGGGATCATGGTTAATGTAGCCTATGTGGATTGTAACATGCTGATGATATGTATCACATGGCAAAAAAATCAGAAACTTATAAACTCCTGGGATTCGATAGAAAGTGGCAACTGGGTCCAAAACTGCCTCAATGGCCGAAAGTAACGGATAATTCTTGATGGGTGTTTTTCTGACTGGACGGCTGTTTCCAGTGGGTCCTATAGGGCTTAGTGCAGGTTTCTTGCTGTTTGTGGCATTTATCAATGATTTAGACTTGATTATAAATTAAGAAGTTTGCAGATGATACAAAAATTGGTCCTGTGATTGATAATGATGAGGAAAGCTGCAGACTGTAGGAAGAGATCAGCAGACTCGACTGGTTGGCAGGTGTTTAGAAAATGGATATCAATCTGGTGAAGAGGGGAGGCAGTGGCAGTGATGTAGTGGTATTGTCAATGGACTAGTGATCCAGAGAGCCAGGGTAATGCTCTGGGACCTGGGTTCAAATCCCACCGCAGCAAATGGTGGAATTTGAATTCAGTAAACATCTGAAATGGAATTAAAAGTCTGATGAAGACCATTTGACCCATCTTGTTCACTAATGTCCTTTAGGGAAGGAAATCTACCATTCTCATACATCTGGTCTGGCCTACATTTGACTCCAGATCCACAGCAATGGTGCCCTCTGAAATGCCAGTGAATGGTGCCACTCAGTTGTATCAAACTGGTAAAAAAATCCAAAAGGAATTGGACTGGCTGGACCACCCAGCATCAACCTCAGCACGGGAAGTGACAACGTTCTCCTTACCAACAGCTAGGGGGCTTGTGTCCAAAATTTGGAAAACTGTCTCATAGACTAGTCAAGCAACAGCCTGACATAGTAATCCTCTTGGAATCATACCTTACAGGAAATGTCCCAGTCACCACCATCACCATCCCTGGGTATGTTCTGCCTCCCAGGAGAGCTGGTGGCACTGTGGTATAAAGGTGGGAGACAGTTGACCCAGGAGTTCTCAACATTGACTCTGGACCCCAGGAAATCTCATGGCTTTAGGTCAAACATGAGCAATGAAACCTCCTGCTGGTTACCATGTACTGCCTGGCTTCAGCTGATGAATCAATGCTCCTCCATGTTGAACACCACTTGGAGGAAGCACTGAGGGTGGCAAGGATGCAGAATGTACTCTGGGTGGAAGACTTCAATGTCCATCACTGGAGTGGCTCAACTGCAGAACTACTGACCGAGTTGGCTAAGTCCTAAAGGACATAGCCACTCGACTCGGTCTGCGGCAGGTGGTGAGGGAACCAACAAGAGAGAAAAACATACTTGAGCTCATCCTCACCAACCTGCCTGCTGTAGATGCATCTGTCCATGACAGTATCGGCAGGAGTGACCAGCACACAGTCATTGTGGAGACGAAGTTACGTCTTCATATTGAGGATATCCTCCATCATGTTGTGTGGAATGATCAGTGTGCTAAATGGGATAGATTTTGAACAGGTCTAGAACTCAAGACTGGGCATTCATGAGGAGCTGTGGGCCATCAGCAGCAGCAGATTGTACTCAACCATAACCTGTAACCTCATGGTCCGGTATATCCCCCACTCTATCACACCAAGCCAGAGGATCAACCCTGGTTCAATGAAGAGTGCAGCAGGGCATGCCAGGAGCAGCACCAGCCTTACCTAAAAATGAGGTGTCAACCTGGTGAAGCTATAACACAGGACTACTTGCATGCTAAACAGCATAAGCAGCAAGTGATAGACAGAGCTAAGCACTATCGCAACCAACGGATCAGAGCTAAGCTCTGCAGTCCTACCACATCCAGTTGTGGAATGGTGGTGGACCATTAACAATTCACTGGATGAGGAGTCTCCACAAATATCCCCATCCTCAATGATGGAGGAGCCCAGCACATCAGTGCAAAAGATAAGGCTGAAGCACTTGCAATCTTCAGCCAGAAATGTTGAGTAGATGATCCATCTTGGCCTCCTCTAGAGGTCCCCAGCATCACAGATGCCAGTCTTCAACCAAGTCGATTCACTCCATGTGATATCAAGAAATGGCTGAAGGCATTGGATACTGCAAAGGCTTTGGACCCTGACAATATTCCAGCAATAGTACTGAAGACCTGTGGTCCAGAACTTGCTGCCCCCTAGCCAAGCTGTTCCAGTACAGCTATAACACTGGCATTTACCCAGCTATGTGGAAAATTGCCCAGGTTTGTCCTGTACACAAAAAGCAGGACAAATCCAACCTGGCCAACTACCGCCCCATCAGTCTATATTCCATCATGAGTAAAGTAATGGAAGGGGTCATCAACAATGCTATCAGCGTCACTTGCCTAACAATAACCTGCTCACTGATGCCCAGTTTGGGTTCAACTGCACCCTCCTCAGCCTGTGGGGCTGGAGTTGCAAGGGTCACAGGAAGAGGGGATTTGGATCAGCCGGGCATTCCCGGAGTCACCTAGGTGGATGGCCCTGGGGTGTCCAGCTGCTGGTCCTCCTATGGATGCCTGAGGGCCCCTGGCTGACTCCGTGAGGAAAAGAGGAACCTGGAGTGAGATCGAATTGCCCCACACCCCTCACGTTGACATTGTTGGAGGCCAACCAAGGCATCGGTGATGGAGTTCAGCCCGCGCAGCAGTGCAGGACCGATATCCTGGATCAAGGGCTCCATGGTGTCTGTCATCTTGCTAGTGTTGACCTCGGTGTGTTGGCATGCCGGCGCTATCACCTCAACCTGAAGGCAGAGAGACTTCTTCATCGCCCCTTGCAATCTGAGGAGTGCAGCAGACATCCCTTCCTGATGTTCCCGTGATTGTCTTTGCAGCTTCAGCAACTGATTGGGGACCGAGTCCAGAGGCTCATCATCTGATTGGGATGTAGCACATTCCTTGCTTCCAGCAGCCCTCCCAGTGCCAGCGACCTCGGGTATCCCTGTCTCCGTCTGCTGTGGAACAGATTGTGTGCTGTGCTCACCAGATTGTGATTCCGGGGCTGCTCTACATCCAGGTCTCACCGAGGTGTGTGTTGCTGCACTGGTGGAGGGTGTGGGTGAGCGCTGGGATGGGTCTTCAACTGTGCAGCCCGCAGGGTCCTCATTCGAGGCGCTCTCAGCTTTGGGGTCGGGGTCAAGGTTGCCTGAGGGCAACGTGGCAGATGTACCTTGGACAGAAAGTGGAGGTTAATATTACTTGGAAGCCATGTTTACACAGGACAGTGGACTCAGAGTAGCATTGAGAGAGGGATAATGTGGTACATGATCCTCACATGGGTGTTCGCCCTGACCTCACCATCACTGCAGGAACGGTCCACGTCCTCTCTGGCCAGCTCCAATGCATGACTCTCGAACAGAGTGAGGACCTTGATGTCCGGCAACCCATCCCTGGTCTGGGATGTCTCCCATTGATTGTGCGGGGTCATGCCCTGCAAAAAGACAGATGGAGAGAGTGTGAGCAAGGTGCATGCTAGGCCAAATGAGAAAGGTGCCAGCCGTGCATGTGTGCTGAGTGGATGGGTTGAGGAGGCAATATCCAGAGGAGTTGAGACCAGATGGAGATGTGAGGGTGTGTGTGTGAGAGAGTGAGTGGTGATGTCCCTTGAGCTGGCAGTGAGTGAGATGCCAGTGAATGTGTGATGGGCTTGTGAGTGTGTGAGTTTAGAGTGATGAGGTGGTTGACTTACCCTGGCGGCACTGATGAGATCTTTCATCCTCTTTCTGCACTGGATGGCCAACCTCTTCTGTGCCGTGTTGGCACCGCCTCCCAAGCCAGACTGGTGAGACTGATGGGCCTCCTGCAGCAGGAGCGAGGGTAGAGGACAACGTCGGGGGGGCCACCTCAGTGTCCAGAAGAAGACCCAGGGATGCATCACTGAATCGGGGGAGGCTGCACTCTCCTTGGCTTTTGGGGCCATGTCTTCACTGGAGCAGCACGCAACTGCATTTTAAACATGGTGCACGGCATGAGGAAGCAGCGAGGTAACGGCATGGCAGGCAAACCAGCAGCCGCCCGGCAGCGATCTGATGTGTTTCCCGTGACTGCGTAATTTATGAGGCAGGAAGGATGCAAAAACTCACCATTGCAACCGGCAGGTTAAAACATCTTTTTTCACGTCAGCTACCACACTTAGTGTAAATCTGGGACAATTCCACCCTGAATGTCTGTCTTCACAGAGGAAGATACAAAAAACCCCAGAAATACGAGAGAACCAAGGCACTGGTGCGAATGAGAAACTGAAAGAGGTCATTAACAAAAACAGAAAATGCTGGAAAAA
Source organism: Carcharodon carcharias (assembly GCF_017639515.1). Classification (NCBI taxonomy): domain Eukaryota; kingdom Metazoa; phylum Chordata; class Chondrichthyes; order Lamniformes; family Lamnidae; genus Carcharodon; species Carcharodon carcharias. The sequence continues at coordinate 86,018,019 of NC_054485.1, forward strand.
CCCAGCAGGTCTGACAGCATCTGTGGAGAGAGAAACAGAGTTAACGTTTCAAGTCTACATGGCCTCTCTTCAGAGCTTTATTACAAAGGATGTGATAACAGGACACTTAGAAAATAATGGTGCAGTTGGGCAGAATCAACATTGATTGATGAAATAGAAACCATGTTTGACAAACATGGAGTTTTTTGAGGATGTAACTAGCAGAGTAGATAAGGGGGAACCAGTGGATGTGATGTATTTGGATTTTCAGAAGGCTTTTGATAAAGTCCCACACAGGAGGTTATTGGAGCACATGGGGTTGTGGGGAATATATTGACATGGATTGAGAACTGGCCAACAGGCAGAAAACAGAGTAGGAATAAACGGGTCATTCTCGCGTTGGCAGGCTGTGACTAGTGGGGTACTGCAAGGGTCAGTGCTTGGGCCCCAGCTATTCACAATCTATATCAATGATTTGGATTTGGGGACAAAATATAATATTTCCAAGTTTGCAGATGATACAAAAGTAAGTGGGAATGTAACTTGTGAGGAGGATGCAAAGAGGCTTCAAAAAATTTAGACAGACAATGTGGGTAGGCAAGAATATGCCAGATGGAATAAAATATGGAAAAATGTGAAGTTCTCAACTTTGGTTGGGAAAACAGAAATTCAGCGTATTTCTCAATGGAGAGAAATTGGGAAGTGTTGATGTTCGAAGGGACCTGGGTGTCCTCGTTCATATATCACTGCAACCTAACATGCAGATGCAGCAAGCAATTGGGAAGGCAAATGGTATGTTGGCCTTTATCACAAGAGGATTTGAGGATAGGAGTAAAGAAGTCTTGCTGCAATTGTATGAAACTTTGGTGAGACTGCAGCGAAGAAAGTAAGAACAGGAGTAGGCCATTCGGCCCTTCAAGCCTGCTCTGCCATTCAATTAGATCATGGCTGATCATCTACCTCAATGCCACTTTCCCACGCTATCTCCATTCCCTTGATGTAATTAGTATCCAGATATCTATCAGTTTCTATTTTGAACATGCTCAATGATTGAGCTTCCACAGCCCTCTGGGGTAGAAAATTCCAAAGATTCCCCACTCTCTGAGTAAAGAAATTCTTCCTCACCTCGGTCTTAAATGGCCTACTCATTCTCCTGAGGTTACGTCCCCTAGTTTTAGACTCACCAACCAGGGGAAACAAGGGGAAACATTTTACCTATGCACCCACCCTGACACGCCAAGTAAGAACTTTGTAAGTTTCAACGAGGCCAGCCCTCATTCTTCGACACTTAAGGGAATACAGACCAAGCCTCCTCAATCCATCCCACCATCTCAGGGATTAACCTGGTGAACCTCTGTTGCACTCCCTCTATGGCAAATATATCCTTCCTTAGGTAAGGAGACCAAAACTGCACACAACACTCCTGGTGAGGTCTCACCGAAGTTTCATACAACTGCAGCAAGACATCTTTACACCTGCACTCAAATCCTTTCGTGATGAAGGCCAACATACCATTTGCCTTCCTAATTGCTTGCTGCACCTGCATGCTAACTTTTAGTGACTCATGAGCAAGGACACCCAGGTCCCTTTGGACACCAGCACTTCCCAACCTCTCACCATTTAAGAAATATTCTGCCTTTCTGTTTTTTTTTTAAGCAAAGCAAATGGCTTCACACTTATTCACATTGTGTTCCATCTGCCATGCTTTAGCCCATTCATTTAACCTGTCCAAGTCCTCTTGAAGACCCCTTGCATCCTCGTCACAATTTATGTTCCCACCCAGTTTGATGTCACCTGCAAATTTGGAAATATTACAATTGGTCCCCACATCCAAATCATTGATATAAATTGTGAACATCTGTGGCCCTAGTACTGTTCCTTGTGAACCTCTCTAGCAACAGCCTGCCATCCTGAGAATGATCCGTTTCTCTCTAGTCTCTGCTTTCTGTCTGTTGACCAATTCTCAATCCATACTAGTATATTTCCCCCAATCCCATGCACTTTAATTTTATTTACTAGCCTCCTGAGTGGGACCTCATCCAAAGCCTTCTGAAATTCCAAAAGCACCTCATCCACTGGCTCTCCTTTATCCATTTTACAAGTAACATCCTCAAAAAACTCTAACAAATTTGTCAAACATGATTTCCCTGTCACAAACCCATGTTTACCCTGCCCAATTTTACCATTCTTTTCTAAATGCCCAGTCATCACATACTCTATAATAGATTCCAACATTTTCCCTCCTACTGACGCCAAACATACAGGTCTGTATTTCTCCCTCTTCTTCCCTTCTTAAACAGTGGGGTTACATTTGCTACTTTCCAATCCAAAGGAATCTTTCCAGAATCGAAAGAATTTTGAAAGATAGCCACCAATGCATCTACCTGGAGTATTGTATACAGTTTTGGTTTCCTTACTTAAGGACGGAGAAACTTGCCGTGGAGCGAGTGCAACAAAGGTTCACCAGACTGATTCCTGGGATGGTGGGCTTGTCCTATAAGGAGAGATTGAGGAAACTAGGCCTGTATTCACTTGAGTTTAGAAGAATGAGAGGAGACTTCATTGTAGCATAAAAATTCTTATTTATGCTCGATCGGGTTCGACAAGGGAGATGCAGGACGGATGTTCCTAATGGCTCAGGGGGGGTCTAGAACCAGAGGACACAGTCTCAGGATAAGGGCTAGGCCAATTAGGACTGGGGTGAGGAGGAATTTCTCCACTCAGAGGATGGTGAATCTTTGGAATTCTCTCCCCAGAGAGCTGTGCAGGCTCAATCATTGAGAATGTTCAAGACAGATGTCGATAGATTTCTAGACATTAAAATATGTCAAGTGATATGGGGGGAAAGTGTGGCAAAATGGTGTTGAAATGGATCAGCCATGATCCAATTGAATGTCAGAGCAGGTGTGAGGGGCCGAGTGGCCCACTCCTGTTCCTATGTTCCTATGAATAGGCAGCATGGATTTCAACAGGGAAAATTTTGCTTGACCTACCTGTGGGCGGAATCATCCCAGATTTGAACTGTGTGCGGTAGCGGGCGTGAACAAAATGTTTTACCCACTGGCTGTAAAGGTGGGTTTTCACGCCGTATTATCTGTTTCCCAACTCATTAATTATGCAGCCACCAGGGTAAGGCAACCATCTCATCACTCTAAGCTCACACACTCACAAGCCCATCACACATTCAATGGCACCTCACTCACTGCCAGCTCAAGGGACATCACACTCACTCTCTCACACACACCCTCACATCTCCATCTGGCCTCATCCCCACTGGAGACTGCCTCCTCAGCCCTCACCATCTTGAGGTCACTTGCACAGATCAACATGTGTCCCCACACACACCCTGGGATACCCTCCTTCCCCAGTATTACCCTCGCCCTGCCTGAGGTCACTTCTCCCCCTTCCCCAAGCAAGTCCTGGCCCTGCAGCCATTGAAAGGCCACCCTCGCCTTATGGCCGGCCTTAATCCCCCCTAATAGTGATGTGGTGCTGTCCGTGAAGCCTGGCGCTTATGACTGCGAGTGCTGCCCGAAGCTAGGTAGGCAAACAAACCTCGAAGTCCCGAGTGAAGTGCAGCTCATCAGGTGCATGGTGCTAATTTATCATCGCGAAATAAACTGGCGTGCTCACATGATCCAGTGTGGTGGGGGGGGGGGGGTGGTTTGGGGGGAGGGCGGTGTTGACTCTGGCGAGCAGGGCTTATAATGAGATGCTAAAGTATTGAAATTAGGTTCCTGATGTCTGGTGGTGGGAAACATGGCCCAAGTGGAGTGGACAATCGCAAAATGGTTTCATGATGGCGTAGAACCGATTTTTGGCCTTCTCCCCATATTGTCCGCTCACGTCCACCACCACCAACGGGAGCGGAAAATCCCTGCCTTAGTGTTTTGTTTCAATAAAGTAACAGGGAGATTAGACAATGGTAATATAGTAGATGTAATATATTTGGATTTTCAAAAGACCTCCGATACAGCGTCCATATATACTAATGAATTGATTCAGATAATGTGGCATTAAGGGGCAAGTAGCAGGATGGACTGCTGGCTGGCTTCAAGACAGAAGGAAGAGGGTGAGAGTAAAAAGTCATCACGCAAACTATCAGAAGGTGGGAAGTGGTGTCCACAAGGATCAGTGCTGGGACACCTGCTGTTCAACATTTCTATTAATGATTTGGACTTTGAAATCAAGCACAATTTCTAAATTTGTGCATGATACCAAATTGGCAGGGATAGTCAAGATGTAGGAGGACTGCAACAAATTACAGGAGCGTATTAATAAACTTGCAGAATGGGAAAATAATTGGCAAATAAGGTTGAACACAATTAAATGTGAGGTCGTACATTTTGGGATGAAGAATAGGAAGGTCACTTATTACTTGATAGTTGCAAGTCTAGTTCGGGTAGAGTAACAAAGAGATCTGGGAGTATTCATAGACTGATCCTTAAAGGTTGTGCTGCATGCTGCATGTTAACAAGGCCATAAATACAATAGAACTAGATATAAAAGGTTTTATATCTAATAGGTTAGAATTGGAATGTAGGGAATTGTGCTGAACCTGCATTGAAACTTGATCAGACCACACTTTGAGTACTGCATGCAGTTTTGGTCACTATGCTATATAAATGATATGGAGTACAAGATTATGAGGGGCATAGACAGGGTATCCACCCACAGAGGGGAATGTGAGGAAAATCTTTTTTACCCAGAGGGTCGTGACGGTCTGGAATGCGCTGCCTGGGAGGGTGGTGGAGGCGGGTTGCCTCACATCCTTTAAAAAGTACCTGGATGAGCACTTGGCACATCGTAACATTCAAGGCTATGGGCCAAGTGCTGGTAAATGGGGTTAGGTAGGTAGGTCAGGTGTTTCTCACATGTCGGCACAGACACGATGGGCCTCTCCTGCTCTGTGATTCTGTGAGGCATTGGAGAAGCTGCAAAGGGAGATTTACATGGATGTTGCCAGCAAGGCGTGGTTATATATATTGTTATGATGGTGTATTTTATATGGTTATTTTGTCTTAGGAGTGCATCATTTGATTTGAGAGGTTTATAGTTTGGGACTGCATCTTTAAGTTTGGGGGAAACAAGAGAACAAGTGATTTGTGCTAGCGCCTTTATTTTTTTGGAAAAATATACTTTATTCATAAAATATCTGGAAGAACATTACAAAATATTTCAAAATGGCCATCACCAGAAGTGCAATCATATTCAAGTTTTCCGCAGAGGTCATGTTGCACCCTGAGGTGCTTCAACACAATCAAGGAACATTACAGACAATATGGTCATAACAGACAGTCAGACAGTGCAATGGTATTTATGTTATCTACATAGATCACGTTGCGCTCTGAGGTGCTTCAATATAATTATATACATTTAGTATTCACTGCATACATTCCTTCTGAGTCATACAGCCAAGGGATCTATACAATTCCCAGTCCCTTGGTGCACTATGGCTGAAATGTCTTAGACAGTGACCCTTCCCCATTGTGCCATTGCGGCGGCTGCCCCAAGCTTTAGTGCGTCCCTCAGCACGTAGTCCTGGACTTTGGAATGTGCCAATCTACAACACTCAATGGGGGCAACACTTTGCACTGGAAGACCAACAAGTTTCAGGCAGACCAAAAAGCGTCTTCCACCGAGTTGATGGCCTTGCAGCTGCAGTTGATGTTTGTCTCAGTGTGTGCCCCTGGGAACAGCCCGTACAGCACAGAGTCCTGTGTCACAGAACTGCTCAGGATGAACCTTGACAGAAGCCACTGCATCCCTCTCCAGACCTTCTTTGCAAAGGCACATTCCACAGGGATTTGAACAACGGTCTCTTCCCCACCACAGCCACCTCAAGGGCAACGTGCAGAGGGGGTAAGACTCCTGGCGTGTAGGAAGAATCTGACTGGGAAGGTCTTTCTCACCACCAGCCAAGCTATATTTTGGTTCATTTTGGAAAGTTCTGGCGATGAGGCATTCTGCCAAATGACTTTGACAGTCTGCTCGGGGAATCATCCCACAGGATCCACCCTCTCCTTTTCCCGCAGGGCCTCTAAGACATTATGTGCCGACCACTGCCTGATGGACTTGTGGTCAAAGGTACTTCTCTGCATAAATTTTCCCACGAGGGACAGGTGATAAGGCACAGTCCAACTACTTGGAGCGTTCCGCGGCAGCGTGGCCAGACCCATCCTTCGCAACACCGGGGACAGGTAGAACCTCAGCACGTAGTGACACTTGGTGTTTGCGTACCGAGGGTCTACGCACAGCTTGATGCAGCTGCACACAAAGGTGGCCATCAGTATGAGGGCGATGTTGGGCACGTTTTTTCCCCCTTTATCTAGAGGCTTGTACATCGCATCCTTGCGGACACGATCCATTTTCAACCTCCAGATAAAGTGAAAGATGGCTTGGGTGATCACCATCGCTCAGGAGTCTGGATTGGGCCAGACCTGCACCACATACGGCAACAGTGAGAGTGCCTCGGTGACTAGGTCTTACCCGCAATGGAGAGGGAGCGTCGCTCCCACATGCCCAGTTTTCTTTTCACCATAGACACTCGTCCTTCCAGTTTCTAACGCATCCCTGGTCCTTCGGAACCATATCCCCAGCATCTTCAGGCCATCAACCCTGACGGTGAAGGGGATAAGGGATCGGTCAGCCCAGTTCCCAAAGAACATGGCCTCTCTCTTCCCACGATTTACCTTGGCTCCCAAGGCCAGTTCGAACTGGTCGGAGATGTGGATCAGTCTGCACACCGACAGCGGATCCGAGCAGAAGACGGCGACATCGTCCATGTACAGTGAGGCGTTGACCTGAGTGCCTTCACTGCCTGGGATCGTCACTCCTCTTATGCCCGGATCCTTCCTGATGGACTCAGCAAAGCGTTCTATGCAACACACAAAAAGGACAGCGGAGAGAGGGCATCCTGCCTGACTCCAGATTTAAATGGAAAGCTTTCTGATTCTCAGCCATTGATTGAGACTGCGCTACTGATGTTAGGGTAGAATAGCTGGATCCAGTTGCGGATTCCCTCTCCTAACCCATCTTGAAGTGTATATTCACCATGTTGGTGTGCGATATTCTGTCAAAGGCTTTCTCCTGATCCAGGCTGATGAGGCAGGTATCCACACCCCTGTCCTGTACATAGGCAATCGTATCCCTGAGCAGCGCAAGGCTGTCAGAGATCTTCCTGCCTAGCACAGTGCAGGTCTGGTCAGGGTGGATCACCAATTCCAGAGCAGACTTGACCCGATTGGTGATGACCTTGGACAAAATCTTATAGTCCACTTTCAACAGTGAAATGGGTCGCCAATTTCTAATTTCCTCCCTTTCCCCCTTGTGCTTGTAGATGAGGGTGATGATGCCTTTTCACATGGATTCTGATATACTGCCGGCCAGGCGGATACTCTCATGCACTTCCAGCAGGTCTGGACAAATCCAGTTCCACAGAGCCGAATACAACTCAGCCGGCAAGCCGTCACTTCCGGGAGTTTTACTCTTCTTGAAGGACTCAAGGGCCTTAGTCACTTCATCAGGAGTTAGCGGTTTGTCCAGACTCTCCTGTGTACTGTCGTCTAAGACCTCCATGATAGAGGACAGGAAGGACAGGGAGGCTGTGCTGTCTGTGGGCTTCACGTCATATAATCCGGCATAAAAGGATTTGCTGATCCTCAAAATATCAGACTGCGGTGACTTTACTGAGTCGTCTTCTTCTTCAGGCTGCTGATCACAGTGCTCTCTCTGTGTACCTTTTGGAAGAAGAAACGTGAGCATGTCTCGTCCTGCTCCACGGAGCGGACTCTGGACTGGAAGATGATCTTGGAGGCCTCCGAGGCAAAGAGTGAGGCTTGCTGGCTCTTCACCTCTTGGAGTTCCTCCTTGACATCGACCCCCATCGACTGCATCCGGAGCATGTTCTGCATGTTTTTCTGGAGTCGGGACATTTCCCTCTGTTCCTTTCCAGCTTTCTGGGTGCCTTTGAGGATGAAAAATGTCTTGAGGTTCTCCTTGGTCACTTCCCATGAGTGTGTCAGGGACTCAAAGAGGGCTTTCACGGTTCTTTGTAATCCCTTTTGAGTTCCTCAATATTCTCTGGGGTCAGCAGTTGCACGTTCAGATTCCATGACCCCCTGCCAACCCTCTGGTCTTCCTATAAGTGACAGTCGGCCAGTAGGAGGCAGTGGTCAGAGAAGAACACCGGGGACGTCGGTGGATCTGACTGTGAATGCCCGGGACACAAACAGGAAGCCTATCCTGGAATGGATGGACCCGTCTGGCCGTGACCAGGTGTATCTACGCTGCGGTCCATCTGCAGGGTTGCTGAAGACGTCTTGCAGCTTGGCATCCTTAACTTTTCCATCAGGGATCTAGATGTGGCGTCCAGCCTGCTGTTAGCCCTGCCGGATCGTCCAGTTGCATTGATGATGCAGTTAAAGTCACAGCCCAGAATGACCGGCCTGGAGGTCGCCTGCAGTAGTGGGAGATGCTGAAAGATCACCAGCTGCTCGCTGTTTTGAGCCGGAGCGAACACATTAATTACCCGGAGTGGAACATTCTTGTACATTACATCTGCTACGAGGAGGTGCCCGCCCACCACCTCCTTAACCACGGAGATGGTGAAGTTGCCTCCCCACAGCAGAATACCCAGGCCTGAGGAACGTGAGTCATTTCCTCCCGACCAGATCGATGGCCCATGGGGCCACCATCGTGACAATTGCCTGTAGGAGCTGAGGTGCGGTATTGCACACTCCTGCAGAAACAACAGGTCAGCTTTGACCCTGGCAAGGTAGTCCAAGGTCGCAACATATCACGTAGTAGATTTTACACTAAGCACGTTAATGGACACAATCTTTATCTCTATTTTAAAGCATGTTGTTTCTTACCAGACCTGTTGTCTTTGACAGTTCCAGTGCTTTGATCTGTCCCTGCATATCGATAGTGTTTGCAAGTTGTCTCACTTTGGATGGGCTGAGGAAACTGGCATCTACCTGACTAAAGGCTGGACGGTAATGGGTTAGGATTGAAGGGAAGAATCACATTCTGTTACTGAGAGGGAAGTAACCGATATTTGCGTTTGAATACAACCATAATTGTTGCTATGTCCGCAATCAAAAGGAATTTAAGTCCTCTGAAACCATTCAAAATGTTACTGGTATTAAGATTGTAAATACTTGTCCTGAAATCTGCTCCTTTGTTTCTAAGATGAAAGGTTGTGTGGTCAGATATAGCCAGTTAACGGTTCTACTTGGACAAATGGCTGACGTGTGAGCAGTTGCCATGGAGAAGGGGATAGGGGAAACTATTTCAAGGTCATGTTACAGGCTTCCCTTTCAGTCTAGGAATATCACAGACATAGGGAGTTGCAACCTTGGTCCTGTTTGCAGCCAACTGAGACCTGAGGGACCAAAAGAGATAAATGTTAGCCAGGTCTGCACCTTAAGTGGAGAAAATACTAACTTTATCATTCGCCATGAAGAATGCGGGTGGGAGCTCACACTCAGTTTGGAGACAGAGTTCACGAGGGGAAAAAAGGCTGGAATATTTACTGTGCTTCAAGCTAGGAAAATCCCTCTTTCTCTCTCTCTCTCTCTATGGAGATTCTAACAATATCATGAAATGATTGACAAATTGGAATAAAGAAGGGTGAGTGGTGAGGTCTTTAAAATTATGGTAGAGTGAATGAAGAGAGAATGTTTCCTCTGTGGAAAAGCGCATAACTAAAGGCCATAACAAAAACAGAATTACCTGGAAAAACTCAGCAGGTCTGGCAGCATCGGCGGAGAAGAAAAGAGTTGACGTTTCGAGTTGGTGACATCTTTTGATGATCTGCTTCTATCACTGCTTGTTTGTCCCTACAACCACACCCCCCCTCCACTTCTCTCTCTCTCTCTCTCTGCCCCCCCCCACACACCTTAAACCAGCTTATATTTCAACTCTTTCTTGGACTCGAACTCAAGTTCTGTCGAAGGGTCATGAGGACTCGAAACGTCAACTCTTTTCTTCTCCGCCGATGCTGCCAGACCTGCTGAGTTTTTCCAGGTAATTCTGTTTTTGTTTTGGATTTCCAGCATCTGCAGTTTTTTTGTTTTTATAACTAGAGGCCATGATAGTCAACACAATACGTAAGAAGGAATTCAGAAGAAGCTTTTTCATCCAAAGAATGCTGAAAGTGTGGAACTCTTTACCACAGGGAGTTATTGGAGAGAAGAATATAGAGGCAATTAAGATGAAGCTGGACATGCATATTTGTGAGGATGGAATAGTTTTTTTTTATTCATCAAGGGATATGGGCTACACTGGCTGGGGCAGCATTTTTTGCTCATCTCTAATTACCCTCGAGAAGGTGGTGGGCCGCCTTCTTGAACTGCTGCAGTCCATGTGGTGTAGGTACACCCATGGTGCTGTTAGGGAGGGAGTTCCAGGATATTGACCCAGTTACAGTGAAGGAGCAGTGATATATTTCCAAGTCAGGATGGTGAGTGACATGGAGGGGAACTTCCAGGTGGTGATGTTCCCATGTGTCTGCTGCCCTTGTCCTTCTAGGTGGTAGCGATCATAGACTTGGAAGGTGCTGTCGAAGGAGCCTTGGTGAGTTCCTGCAGTGCATCTTGTAGTTGGTACACACTGCTGCTACTGTGCGTCGGTGGTGGAGGAAGTTTTCAAAAAGTAGGGATCAGTCTGGGTACAGTAAATTCTGACATTATTAAACTGTTGATAATGAAGTAAATAGTGTACTGCTTCAATAAACAAACCATTTCAATATCTGTAGTGCTTTGAAAGAACTGATAACTGTGATTAATTCATATTCAAGTTGCATACACTAAACTACACTGAATTTAGAGCACAGAAACAGACCATTCTTCCCCATGGTCATTATTTATGCTCCACATGAAATCATCTGACTTGGTCAACATAACCCTCTGCTGCTTTTACCTCATGTCCGTACCTAGATTCCCCTTAAAGAAATCTATGCCACTTACCTTAATTGCCCCAAGCTGTTTCGAGTTCCACATTCTAACCATTCTCTGAGTAAAGTCATTTATCTTGGATGCCTTCTTAGATTTAAATAGCGACAATCTTATATAGATTATGCCTAATTTGCAACCCCACCAAATGGAAATGTGTTCTCTATGTCAACTCAATAAAACCCATTCATAATTTTATTAGGCTATTAGATCTGCCCTCAGCCTCCTCGTTTTCTCTTTCCAGATACCGTAATTATAATCTCTCAGTTCTGATATAATCCTCGTAGAAGATGTACCATCTTCCTCTGTTCCTCAAAATCCTTTTCTTTGTAATATGAAGACTGGAACTTCAACAATGCGTTAATTGTGGTATAATCAATGTTCTATTCAGGTTTAATATGTTCTTTGTTATTCTCAATTCTACTCCTCTGTTGCTCTGTTGGAATATTTTTGACTTTGTTAACCTATATTGTGGCTTTAAATTATTTGTGAATCTGTACCTCTGGAACAGTTTACTCCTTTAATTACATTATTAATTATCTCCACCTTTTTTACCTTAAATCTTTGGAAGTTGCTTGATTACTTATTCCATAATTATTTGACAGTTTAGTTCTGCCACTCAAACCATCTCTCTCTCTCTCTCCCTCTGTCTCATTTCTTCAGGCTCTGATTCCACCTCCACTGCTTCATGCTGCTCCTACTATCCCACGACACATATCATTTTCTTCCCCTGAGGTCAGTGCTGCACTTCAGGCGTCCATTTATATTTCTGCCTATGTCTGTCCTCAGCAATGAGGTTCCAAAGTCCATTAAACCCGAACTGCCCTCAAATTGTTGCGGACAGTTTCTTTTTTAAAACCTTTATAGGATATAGGGATCGCTGTCAAGGCTGGCATTTATTGTAGATTCCCTTGAGCAGGTTGTGGTGAGCTACCTTCTTGAGCCACTGCAATCTATCTGGTGCAGGTACACCCACAATGTTATTAGGAAGGAAGTTCCATAATTTTCTTTCTGTGACAGTCAAGGAACAGTGATGTAGTTCCAAGTCAGGATGGTGTGTGTCTTGGAGGGGAACTTGCAGGTGGTGGTGTTCCCATGCCTCTGCTGCCCTTGTCTTGTAGATGGTAGTGGTCGTGGGTTTGGAAGGTACTGTCAAAGGAGCCATAGTGAATTCCTGCAGTGCACCTTGTAGAAGGTACACACTGCTGCTACTGTGTGTCGGTTGTGGAGGGAGTGAATATTTGTGGATGGGGTGCCAATCAAGTGGGCTGCTTTGTCCTGAATGGTGTCAAGCTTTGTGAGTATTGTTGGAGCTGCACTCATCCAGGCAAGTGGGGAGTATTCCATCACACTTGACTTGTGCCTTGTAGATGGTGGATAGGCTTTGGGGAGTCAGGAAGTGAGATACTCGCTGCAAGATTGCTAGCCTCTGATCTGCACTTGTAGCCAAAGTATTTATATGGCTAAAAACAAAAAACTGCAGATGCTGGAAACCCAATACAAAAACAGAATTACCTGGAAAAACTCAGCAGGTCTGGCAGCATCGGCAGAGAAGAAAAGAGTTGATGTTTTGAGTCCTCATGACCCTTCAGCAGAACAGAGTGAATCTTAGGAAAGGGGTAAAATATAAGCTGGTTTAAGGTGGGGGGTGGGGGGGAGTGGGGAGAGAAGTTGGGGGGCTGGGGTGGTTGTAGGGACAAGCAAGCAGTGATAGGAGCAGATAATCAAATTATGTCACAGACAAAAGAACAAAAGAACACAGAGGTGTTGAAGGTGGTGATATTATCTAAATGAATGTGCTAATTAAGAATAGATGGTAGGGCACTCAAGGTACAGCTCTAGTGGGGTTGGGGTGGAAAGGCTAGCAGGGCATAAAAGATTTAAAAATAATGGAAATAGGTGGGAATAGAAAAATCTATATAAATTATTGGAAAAAACAAAAGGAAGGGGGAAGAAACAGAAAGAGGGTGGGGATGGAGGAGAGAGTTCAAGATCTAAAGTTGTTGAATTCAATATTCAGTCCGGAAGGCTGTAAAGTGCCTAGTTGGAAGATGAGGTGCTGTTCCTCCAGTTTGCGTTAGGCTTCACTGGAACAATGCAGCAAGACATGTGGTCAAGAGAGCAGGGTGGAGTGTTAAAATGGCAAGCTACAAGGAGGTTTGGGTCTTTCTTGTGGACAGACCGCAGGTGTTCTGCAAAGTGGTCACCCAGTTTACGTTTGGTCTCTCCAATGTAGAGGAGACCGCATTGGGAGCAACGAATGCAGTAGACTAAGTTGGGGGAAATGCAAGTGAAATGCTGCTTTACTTGAAAGGAGTGTTTGGGCCCTTGTACGGTGAGGAGAGAGGAAGTGAAGGGGCAGGTGTTGCATCTTTTGCGTGGGCATGGGGAGGTGCCATAGGTGGGGGTTGAGGAGTAGAGGGTGATGGAGGAGTGGACCAGGGTGTCCCGGAGGGAACGATCCCTACGGAATGCTGCCATGGGGGGTGAAGGGAAGATGTGTTTGGTGGTGGCATCATGCTGGAGTTGGCGGAAATGGCAGAGGATGATCCTTTGAATGCGGAGGCTGGTGGAGTGATAAGTGAGGACAAGGGGGAACCTATCATGTTTCTGGGAGGGAGGAGAAGGCGTGAAGGCCCGTCCAAGGGCCCAAACACTCCTTTCAATTGAAGCAGCATTTCACTTGCATTTCCCCCAACTTAGTCTACTGCATTCTTTGCTCCCAATGCGGTCTCCTCTACATTGGAGAGACCAAACGTAAACTGGGCGACCGCTTTGCAGAACACCTGCGGTCTGTCCGCAAGAAAGACCCAAACCTCCCTGTCGCTTGCCATTTTAACACTCCACCCTGCTCTCTTGACCACATGTCTGTCCTTGGCTTGCTGCATTGTTCCAGTGAAGCCTAACGCAAACTGAAGGAACAACACCTCATCTTCCGACTAGGCACTTTACAGCCTTCTGGACTGAATATTGAATTCAACAACTTTAGATCTTGAACTCCCTCCTCCATCCCCACCCCCTTTCTGTTTCTTCCCCCTTCCTTTTGTTTTTTCCAATAATTTATATAGATTTTTCTTTTCCCACCTATTTCCATTATTTTTAAATCTTTTATGCCCTGCTAGCCTTTCCACCCCACCCCCACTAGAGCTATACCATCCATTCTTAATTAGCACATTCATTTAGATAATATCACCAAAATCAACACCTCTGTGTTCTTTTGTTCTTTTGTCTGTGACATCTTTTGATGACCTGCTTCTATCACTGCTTGCTTGTCCCTACAACCACCCCAGCCCCCCCCAACTTCTCTCCCCCCACCCCCAACCTTAAACCAGCTTATATTTCACCCCTTTCCTAAGATTCACTCAGTTCTGCTGAAGGGTCATGAGGACTCGAAACATCAACACTTTTCTTCTCCGCTGATGCTGCCAGACCTGCTGAGTTTTTCCAGGTAATTCTGTTTTTATTTATATGGCTAGTCCAGTTCATTTTCTGGTCAATGGTAACCCCCAGGATGTTGATAGTGGGGGATTCAGTGATGGTAATGCCATTGAACGTCAAGTGGCGATGGTTAGATTTTCTCTTATTGGAGATGGTGATTGCCTGGCACTTGTGTGGTGCAAATGTTACTTGCCACTTGCCAGCCCAGCCTGAATGTTGTCCAGGTCTTGCTGCATTTGAACATGGACTGCTTCAGTATCTGAGGAATCGTGAATGGTGTTGAACATAGTGCAATCATCAGCCAACATCCCTACTTCTGACCTTGTGATGGAAGGGAGGTCATTGATGAAGCAACTGAAGGTGGTTGGGCTGAGGGCACTACCCTGAGGAGCTCCTGTAGTGAGGTCCCAGGGCTGAGATCATTGGCCTCCAACAGCCACAACCACCTTACCTTCAGCTATATGACTCCCATCACTGAAGATTTTGCCTCCTGATTATCACTGACTCAATTTTACTGTGGCTCTTTGGAGCCACACATGGTGAAGTGCTGCCTTTATGTCAAGATCAGTTAGTCCCACCTCACATTTTAAGATCCCTGGTTTGTCCGTGTGTGCATGAAGGCTGTAAGGAGTTCAGTAGCTTAGTGCCCTGAACAGCCCAAACTGAGCCTTGGTGGGCAGGTTATTGCTGTGTAAGTGTCGCTTGATAACCCTGTTGATGGCACCTACAATCACTCTGCTGATATGGGGCATTATTCAGCCAGATTTGAGTTGTTCTGCTTTTGGTGGACAGGACATACCTGGGCAGTTTTCCACATTATTTGCATAGATGTTAGGCTTGTAGCTGTGCTGGAACATCTTAACCATGTGCGCGGCTTGTTCTGGAGCATAAGTCTTCAGTGTTACTGCAGATGATGTCAGGGCCCAAAACCTTTGCCGTATCCAGTGCCTTCAGACATTCATTGCTGGAACATGGAGTGAATCGCATTGTATGAAGACTGGCATCCACGAAGCTGGTCCTCCGTCGGTGGAGGCTGAGTTGAATCATCCACTCGCCACATCTAACTGAAAATGGTTGCAAATGCTTCAGCCTTGTCTTTTGCAGTGACGCACTGGGCTCTCCAATCATTAAGGCTGGGGATATTTATGAAGTCTCCTCCTCCAGTTAGTTTTTTAAAAATTGTCCGTACCATTCGCAACTGAATCTGACAGGACAGGCAGAGCTTTGATTTGATCTGTTGGTTGTGCGATTGCTTGGTTCTGTCTGACTTGATTGTTACTGCAAGGTGGATGCCTGACCAGGTTTATTTATTGTCGGCCCATTAGTAAGCTTCCCGGGGCCTATCTGGAATTGAGTAGTTTAGTTCCACATGTTAGCAAATTCCCATTGGAATTCCTTTCTCCCTTGCTGGCTCTGAGTCGGGAATGTAAATCCTCACTTGATCCTGCTCTGGACTCCTGCACGCTGTTACTGCCGCTAAGTGCAGACTGTAAAGGCTGGGATACTTCTGCATGGAAATTCTACCCATGTGGGAGCCCAAGGAGTCCCAGCTCTGCTGCCTCTCTGTGGGATACATGGAACATTCTTTGTTTCAGTTCTACTTCAATCCCCTAAAGTAAGATCACAAGAAACAGGATGAGAGCAGGCCTTTAGCTGCTCGGGTCTGCTGTCTCATTCAACCTTAACTCCACTTGCCTGTCACCAACTCCCCCCACCCCACCCCGACACCCGTTCCCTCCATGCAACCCCCCCCCCCCCCCCGTCAATGATGCCTGACTCCCTTGTAGACCAAAAATCTTTCAAACTCAGCCTTGAACACATTCAATGACCCAGCCACCCCCTTCTCTGGTGTAGATTTCCACTGATTGACAACTCTCTGAGAGGACAAATCCCTGCTCACCACCTTCTGAAATTTGAGACCTCTTATCTTGAAACTGTGCCCCCCCCCAGTCCTAGATTCTCTGAGGAGAGACACCCTCTCAACATTCGTCCTGTTGATCCCCCTCAGAACCTTATATGTTTCAACACGAACGCCTCTTGCTCTTCTGAGCTCCAATGAGTTTAGGCCCACCCTGCTCAACCCTTCCTCATAGCACAACCCCTTCATCTCAGAAATCAGCATAGTGGGCCTTCTCTAAACTGCCTTCATTGCAAATGTATCCCTCCTCCGGTAAGGAGATCAAACCTGTTTGTAGTACAAGCTTTGGTGTCACCAATGCCTTGAACGGTTGTAGCAAGACTTTACTATTTTTATACTCCAACCGCCCGCCTCCCCCTGCCTGCTTTGTAATAAAGACCAACATTCCATTCACCTTCCTAGTTACTTGCTGTACCTGCAACTTTTTGTGATTCATGTGCAAGGACACCCAGATCCCTCTCTACTGCAGCTTTCTGTAATCTTTCTCCATTTAAATAATATTCTGCATTTCTATTCCTCCCGCCAAAGTGGACAGCCTCACTTTTTTCCCACATTATAGACCATCTGCAACATTTTGACCCATTCACTTAGCCTACCTATATCCCCTTGCAGACTCTCCACACCCTCTTCACAATTTGCTTTCTGACTTGTATTGTTAGCAAATTTGTTGACAAAAAGCTCAGCCCCTTCATCCAAGTCATTAATATATTTTTTTTTCTGGTGTATTAATGTCTAAGTTGGTTACATTTCCTTCTTTCATGCTGAACTGAATTTAATCACTTTGCCTCTAGTTTCTCCTCCTCCCTCACCTTCATATAGTTCAGCACTTGGCACTCTCCGTCATTTCCTCGACTTCTCTATCTCCATTTCAGGGAAAAGGCTGTTCACCAATCTCGACTATGAACACAATAGCTCCCACAGGTCTCTCAATTAGGCTTCTTCCTGCCCAGCCTTTTGGAAGGCATCCGCTCCATTCTCCCAGTTCCTCAATCTCTGCAGCAATTGTTTAAACAATGCTACCTTCCACATCAGAGCTTCCAAAATGGCTGGTTTCCCCTCAGATTCCATGTGTGCTTGACAGAACCCTCAATCGTGCCAATCCCATTCCCTGTGTTACTGCCGTCACCTCTTCCCCTCGCTGCCAGAACCAAGATAGGGTTTCCCTTGTCTACATGTTGCACATTTAACAGAACTTACACTACCATTTCTGCCAATCCTAGTGCAATTCCACTGACGAACACACCTTCCTCTCCACTTCTGCCCCCTGTTCCTTGAAACACCCTGGTCCCCTCTTGCATTTCACCTAACATCTGCTCCTCTTCCACTGACAACTCTCGAGACAAGTACATGACCTGCAACAGCTGACCTTTCACCTTCTTCCTTCCTTCCCACCCGCTGTCCAGGGCTCCAGGCACTCGGGGAAGATGAAACAGAGATCTACTTGTACTTTCTTTTTAGTAACTATATTCACTGCTCACTATGAGGTCTCCTCTGCACCAGAGAGACCAAACAGAGATTGAGTGATTGCTTTGATGGACACTACCATTCAGTTCTCAAATGTGACCCCGATCTTCTGGTCACTTTGCCACTTTAATGTTATATCCCACTCACACTCTGACCTCTCTGTCCTCAGTCTGCTTCACTGTCGTACCTTTAAAGTCAATGAGGAATGGCGCCCTATTTTTCTTTTCTTTTTGGGTTAGGTGCTTTAGGTGCTGACCTAGGCTCAGCTTACAAACTTCAGATCTTACGCGGTGCTCCCATTTTCCCAGACGGCGTATTCTGGTGATGGGGGAGCGACTGCAACCTGCCACCGGGAACAGAGGAGGTGCGTGGGCTCATGCTTGGGGTGCAGATTCTCTCACGGCCATTGCCCTGTGGGCTGGTCTACACCCCGGGGGCCGACCCACTGTCCTCCATCACATTCCCTCTTCAATGGAGCCACCTTCACTCCAGTTCTGTTATTCTGCTTCAATCATTTCCCTGTACTCTGGATCTACTTTTAGTTTCCGTAATTATCACGTTTGCTTGAATCTTCATCTTGTTCCACATTGAATCACCACTGGCCTCCACCTGGTAACTAATCTTCCCCTTTGTTCTATCCTCCCCGACCCTATATTTCCCTGGCATAATCAGTGCTCGAAAGCTATTCATCTCTGCTGTCTTCTGTTCATGTCAAAAGGGCCTTCGACTCAAAACCTTAACGCTGTTTCCCTCTCCGCAGATGCTTTTTTTGTCAATCATTCACGGGATGTGAGCTTCGCTGGCTGGGCCAGCATTTATTGGCCGTCCCTAATTGCTTGTGAAGGTGATGGTGAGCTGCCTTCTTGTGCCGCTGCAGTCCCTGTGGTGTAGGTACACCCACCGTGCTGTTAGGGAGGGAGTTCCAGGATTTTGACCTAGCCACAGTGAAGGAACCAGCTGCCTGAGCAGTTTATTGTTTTCAGCATTCCCTGCCTTGTATCCCATTTGCAGCAGCTTCTGTATTTCGCTTTTGTTCAATTATTTAGATCTGGCTGTTAACGGGTCGTGACATTCAAGCGTGGGTAGTATTTCAAGTGGAAAACCTCAAAGTCGGCGTTTCCCTGTGTGTAACTCCAGGGTGTGCTTCTGTCACCCACGACAGGTCCCCTGCTCCCCCCACCCTCCCCGGAAGTCAGCCTGATTTGCAGTCTCACTGTGAGTGGGGTGGAAGACCCCAGAACATTCCACAGAAGCAGCCCGGCCACATCCTGACCCCAGTAGGGATGGGGTGACCTGACCCTGTGGGCCCGATCCCTGACACCGGGGGGGTCCTTATGTGCATAGGGTAGGTGTTTAATCCTGGGTTGGGGTTGGGGGGGGGGGGGTGGGGTCGGGGGGGTCGGAAGGAAGACCTTTTGCAGGGCTTTGAAGGCATTTAGCTTCTCCTAGAGTCTGTCCTCAACCCACCTCAGCTGCCACATTCCCCTACGCCTGGAAACCTTGACTAATTTTACCTGTGAAATAGGTAAAATCTAAGGCTGCCAAACTCATTAGAGCATTGAAATGGATTGGCTGGTCAAACCCGGCCCACATCCATTAAACCCAAAAGTAGGCCGGATTTGCGTTGGTGAAGTGATTTTTAAAATTTTGACCCCCAACCCGCCAGACATGGAGAGTGTTTTGGTTAGTAATTTCCAGCCACATTTCCCTTCTCTCTCTCTCTTATAGTTGATTTAGCGGCGATTGTGATCCTGTCCTGGGGAAAGTACGGTCCCTCCACCTGCACCACTCGCTAGCTGGTGGCCATGGCGATCGTGGGTCTACTGTTCACTATCGCTGAGGTCAAACTGTGGCAGATGAGTTCTTACTATTTCCCTGGATCTTTCCTAGAAACCTGTGAGTAGTATTATCTTTGTCCTGCTTTATGCAGCTGGAGAATGTTCTGTCTGGTTCACCGTCACTTTCTCCTTTGATCGATTTGTGGCCATTTGTTGCCAGAATCTGAAAACAAAATATTGCGCTAAGAAAACTGCAGCTGTGGTTCTAGCAACAACCTGCATTCTGCTCTGTTTAAAAAACATTCCCATGTATTTCACATTTGAACCTGGAGAGATAATCGACAGTGTTCCCTGGTTCTGTAATGAAAAGCCAACTTATTATATTGACTCTGCATGGGCAGGATTTGACTGGTTTGATAAGGTTTTAACACCATTGCTCCCATGAGTTTTAACTCTGTTGCTCAACGCATTAACAGTCAGATACATTTTAGTGACCAGTTGAGTCCGTAAGGGACTGAGGGGTCAGAGCACGTGGGAGAATCGTAGTGACCCAGAGATGGAGAGCAGAAAGTAGTCTGTGATTTTACTCTTCACCATATCCGGCAGCTTCATACTCCTGCATTTTTTATATGTTATAGACTTCTTATATTATATCATTACAGGAATTAACCCTGACTGTTATAATGATTTTTCAATATATCTTTGCAGAAGTTGGAATTGTGTTGGCGGACGTGTTGTACAAATGCATTTATTTATGGGATGACTCAGTCCAAGTTCAGGGAGCAGTTCAAGAGGTCGGTGAAATATCCAGTTACATCAATTATTCAATTAATGAATAAACAAAACAACTGAGAGTGGCCCAGAGGCAGGTGCCAGTGATTCCAGTTCCTGAATCTAACATTTATCCTCAGACTTCCACCAATTGACTGACACCAGGAATCACTGGGGATCTGAAAATACCCCCAAAAGTGTTTTAGGGGAAATCCGGTATTTAGGACATAGCTCTCTTTTTGACTGACGCTCTCACATTTTTCTCCCAGACAGGACCGCCAGTTTGTTGCATTCCATCTGAGTTGTTCTGTGGGAAATGAGTTTGGGTTTTTCATGGAGGAATTCATTTTGCAGCATCCAGAGTCACCGCCACCTTCATTGGTAAGCAGGCAGAGCTGAGCTGCTGTTTGGGGGATCAGATTACATAGGGTATGCAGAACTGAAACGGGCCATTCGTCCCAACTCTGTACTGTTGTTTAAGCTCCTCGCGAGTCTCCTCCCTTTTCATAGGTCTGAGATGATTGGTAGAAGGATTAGCGGGGACATGGGGTAAACATTTTTCACCCAGAGAGTGGTGGGCATCTGGAATTCACTACCTAAGTTGGTGGTTGAGGCTGAAATGCTCAACTCATTTAAAAGGTACCTGGATCTGCACCGGAAGTGCTGTAACCTGCAAGGCTATGGACCAGGTGCTGGAAAGTGGGATTAAAAATGAGCGGCTAGCTTTCTTTTCTCTTGGTTTTGGCCAGCGCGCACACACAATGGACTAAATGGTCTCCTTCTGCGCTGTAACTTTCCAACGGTTCTATAGTTCAATGTTTCATCGATCTCATCAGAGCTTTTTGGCGCAATCATTTCCATCCCTCCTTGATTTGGTTTCCCCAAAACACCTCTTTTCGGAAAAAAATAGTCCTAACTCAGAGCAGGAAGAGGCATGTTGCAGCCGTCAATGTACTGGGGAAAAAGAACGAGTTAAGGGAGGGGGTCCGAGTAGGACTGGAACAAGGAATGGGAATGTCCCACACACCCCATAGAAAGATAGGCATCACTGGGGTCCACGTGGGTACCCATTGCAACACCTCTATTTGGAGGAAATGAGACAAGTTAAAGGAGATATTGCTCAGTGAGAAAATTAGAGACAGGCGGTGGCGGTAGTGGGGATGGTAACATTACTGGAGTATTAATCCAGAGACCCAGGGTAATGCTTTGGCGACCCAGGTTTGAATCCCCTTGGTGGAGGGATCAATAACCAGGGGGCATAGATTGAAAGTAAGGGGCAGGAGGTTTAGAGGGGATTTGAGAAATTTTTTTTCACCCAGAGGGTGGTGGGAATCTGGAACTCACTGCCTGAAAGCGTGGTAGAGGCAGAATCCCTCACAACATTTAAGAAGTATTTGAATGTGCGCTTGCAATGCCATGGCAAACAAGGCTATGGGCCTAGTGCTGGAAAATGGGATTAGAATAGTTAGGTACCTGTTTGACCGATCGGCACAGACTTTATAGGCTGAAGGGCCTTTTTCTGTTCTGTAGGCCTCTATGACTCTAATTCAACTTGGTGTCTTGAGCAGCTGAAGGCTGACCAATCCTCTTCTCCGTGTTCCACTCAGGTGGTGCTTAACACACAGGCATGAAAGGCAGGATGTGTCCTCCTGCTCGGCTGGGGTCATTGACAGGAAGAGAGTAGAAAACAAAGTAAATGCTGCAAGGTAAAGCCGGCTTTTGGATCCTGCTGTGCACTGGCCATTTGAAGCCGCTTGTTGACCTCCACCCTAATGAGTATTCTGCTTTCTCCTCTATCTCACGCCCTTTGGGGCTAATTTGTTTGAATTGCCATCTCAAAGGTGAAGGGGGAAGTGGTGTGTGTACAGGAGGTCTGAGGGGGCTCGACAATGAGGAAGGGGATGGGGGGAGGGGATGCAGGCAGAAGGTTGCAAGCAAGCAGGTGAGTGGCCTATTATCATGGGCAGAATTTTCCGGTCCCGCCGAAGTCAATGGGCTTTGGGACGGCTGGCAGCATTTTACTGCCCCGTACCCCCTGCCATGAAAAGGGCCGGAAAAACAATATGGCTGCCCAGCTGTCCCTATGGAGGAGAGGAGCAGCCCTCAGTCATTCACCAACATATAATATTAATAAAGACCATTGCCTACCTATAACAGTAACAAATAGCACCCCTGAGGGCCACGTTTTCGAGGACCTGCTTTTGGGCTGAGCCTTTCGGTACACTTTGTGACTTCCTGGCAGAAAAGGAATGTCGATCGGATTGGTGCGCTGAGATCAACATAACATCACACTTACAAGGAATACTTCCCAGCCAGCTGTGTCAGGCGATAATGAGTGGATTCACAACCCCTTTGATGATACCACTTTCCTGTCGCAGATTATCAAGTAAGGAGGAAAAGAGAGAAGTTGATTGAGAGCTCCGGTGATTACGAATTGAAAATGAGTTTTGGGAGTCCATAATCTTGGTCAACTTTTGGCGGAGGTGAAGAAACGAGTGCCCCCCACCCCCCTCCCCCCACCACCGCCCCTCCAACCCCCAAACCCCCCCAGCCCCTGCTGGCAGGAAAAGCCACTGCAGTTTTGTAACCGCTTTCAACAGCGTATTGACGCAAGGAAGCTTTTTCCTTGTGTGCACAAATACAGAAGCAGACCCAATGCTGAGCCAGGCTTGGGACTCTACCTTTCTCCAATTGTTCCAAATTTCCAAGAACTATATCAATCAAAGCAGCAAACCGCATCCGCCACACTGATTGAGTAGATGGAAACAACTAGTTCAACAACAAGTTTATTTAAAGTGATTCGAGTTGCAAGAGTGAAATCTTGGAAGAGTGTTGCCACTTTCATAATTTTGCTTCTTTTCATAATGTAATAAAATTAATAATGAAGTGATAAACATTCATGTAATTATGAACTGTGTGCAATAAAGTGTCAAGAAAAGCAAACTTAATATTTCCAAGCTCACTGTTTTTTTATAATTTTTACTCAGGTAAGGGAGAAAATCTCTGGAAATAGTTTATTCTTAGCAGTTGACTTTCGAGATTTGGCATTTTCATGCAAGGGGTTCACAGGATGTGTCTGTTTGAGAACCACTGCCCCGATCCGACCCTAAACCCCAAACTGACCCTATATTCCAAGCTGATGTCTCACCTCTAAACTGACCCCTCAACCCCTAACATGACACCTCACTCTTTAAGATGACCCTTCTCCCCCTAAACTGACCCCCTCACCATCCAAAATGGCATCATATCCCAAATTGACTGCTCATGCACTGAACTGACCCTCGCTCCAAAACTGACCCTTCACCTCAAACTGACCCTTCACCTCAAACTGACCTCTCTCACCCAAACTGGAGACTCATCCTAAAGTGAACCCTCACCCCACTCATCTCCCCCAAACTGACCCTGTGTCAGAAATTGATCTCTCACCCAAATGATAATGGTATGAAGACAGAGTTGGCTAAACTGGACTGGGCAAGAGGTTCCAAGGGGGGGAAGGAGGGGTGATTTTCCAGGTAAATGTGCAAGGGAGCGCTCTGGTGAGTCCATGACTGCCTCCTGGGGAGCGAACTGAGGGTCGGTGTAGTATGAGGGAAGGGTGAGAATGACCGAGGGCAGAGGTTGTAGGGTGGGAGGGTAAGGGTTCAATGGTATCGGTAGAAGGTATGGCGAGGATTACTGGTGGAGACTTGGAGGCAGACAGGGACCCTGGGGTGGGAAGGAGTGGGGTCAGGAAGGTTGATGTGGATTGAGGGGTGGGTTTTTTGGGAAGGAAGGGAACATATACTTTCACCTGGTCATCCCCGAAGGAAAAGGATTGTGGCTGATAGGTCAGGGAAGGGAAATGGAAGGTGATGTTGGGGTGTCAACTGTGATGGGGGAAAGGAAATGGGTGACTGGGGGAGGGGAAAGGATGGGGGAGCAAACAAAATACTGTATCACCATCATGTTGTCAAAATCGAAAGTGAAATGAGAGTCGTGGTGGGTGAGATCAGGACCTGCAAGGGAGTGTGACCAGTGGATGTGTGGAGATGCAGGTCAGCTCAGATGGACAACAGAAAGTGAACCCCAGCAGGCAGCATTGAAAATGCTCAGGCCCTTGAGGTAAGTGTGATGGATGAAGGCTCCATGTGTGTGGGAGAATGCTTGCACGAAGCTCTGAAAGGCCCTGCCCCACACACACTTCCTCCTCCAGAATCACTCATTGGCGATAGAGGATGAGGTTGAGGGGGTCACAGGCAAAAGGGGACTTGGAGGGAGAGGACAGCCTCTGAGATTCCTGAGTGGATAACCCAGGGGTGTCCAGCCGCCACTCCTCCTCCCTCCTGGTGCCCAAGGGGCCCGTCCTGACTCCTTGAGGGGAAGGAGCAGCTGGAGGGATGTCGAGGTGCCCATTTTACTCTCGCGTTGCCAATGCGAGGAACTCACCCATGGCTTCTGCGATGGAGCGCAGGTCTGCACACATCTCCGCATTCTACTGGACCAGGGTCTCCATGGCAACTACCTTCCTCCCCATGGAGACATCCATACACGCACATGTGGGCATCACTTCATCAGACTCCTCCGACTTGCGTGCCACTCTGTTGAGGGCTTCCAACATCTCTGTGTGGTGTTCTCCCACCTTCTGCTGACACTCCATGATGAATTGGAAGGCCAAATCCAGAGGTTTGTCACCTGACTAAGGCCACACAGATGCCTCTTCCCCAACAGCCCCCTGAGTCCCAGGGAGCTCAGCTGAACCTGCCTCCTCCTGCTGCGGACATCTGTCCATGCGGTGACCACCAGATTGTGAATCCGAGCCTGCTCTAGACCCAGGTCCCAGCAAGCTGTGTATCTCTGCGCTGGAACAGGGTTCGGGTAAGTGCTGTGACGGGTCTTTCAGGCTGCTTATTTCCAGCTCTTCAATGGAGGAGATGTCCTCTTGGCTGGAGGTGAGTAGCTGGATGGAGCTGAGGGACTGGATAACTGAGGGTGTTGGCCACTTGGCAGAGCTCCCTGTGAACTAGAGATAATTAGTGCATGGCAGCACAGTCAAAAGCAGGAGAATAAGCACTTGCATTTGCGTTGAGAGAGGGATGATGTGCTGCAAGCATCCTCACGAGGGTGTTTGCCACCGACCTCACCGTCACCACAGGAATGGTCCACGTCTTCCCCAGTCAGCGCAATGTCATGCTCCTCAAAGTGAGCGAGGGACCTAATGTGGGCTACTCCACCCTCAGTCTGGGACCTCTCCCTGCTGAAGTGAGCCAGCTTCTCCTGCATGAAAACAGATGGAGAAAGTGTGAGAAGGGCGCATGGCACTGCCTGGAATGTTTATGTGGTGAGTGGAACCATGGACAAGATGAGGACATGAGCTCCAGAGGATATGAGCCTGATGGAGATGTGAGGGTGTGTGTGAGAGTTAGTGGTGTTGCCCGTTGAGGTGTGAGATCCCTGTGGATGTGAGAGGGGTTTGACAGTGTGTGAGTTGAGAGTGATGAGAAGAGTGACTTACCCTGATGGAACGGATGAGACTATTCATCCTCCTACGGCACTGGGTGGCTGTCCCCTTTTGCAGGGTGTTGGCACTGATCTCCACTGTCACCATCTCCCACGTTGGATTGGTGATGTCATTGCCCCTCCTGTTGCCAGAGTGGAGGTAGAGGACATCAAGACGGGGCCTCCATGACATCCAAAGGTGCTCGAGATACGATCCGCTAATCTGTGGGGGGTCTGCAGTGTTTTTTTTGCCTTTCAGGGCTATCCTGTCTTCCGTGCAGCAGTTGTGGGTTGGAAGCACTGAGAGGTGTGCACGCGCCTGGACTTTAAACATGGTGCCCGGCATAATAAAGCGACTAGGTAATAGTGTGGTGGGCGAATGAAAGCCCACTCACCATGGAATTGGCATGCTTCCCGGGAATGGTGGGATTGGGATGACACGTCGTGAGAAGCTGCCATTGTGGCCGACGGGTAAAACCCTGGCTTGAATGACCCACCATGCCCCTTGCATCCTGCTCCACATCTGTTCGCGGGTTATCTTTGCTCTCCTGGAGTGGTTTTGCTTTAGCAGCTCTGTCATTTTTCTCCAGTAAGCAGTTCCTTAACCTGTCCATGGTTCTCATCTTTCCGGGCCCGAAGTTTCCTTTCCTGTGTTCCCAGGATACCATCGGCAGTTGCCAGAACCTGTTGATTTGAAGGTTGACTGTGCCCCTTCAACATGATCACTTAGGTTCTCTTTGCTGCTGTGCTGTTCCTCAGGTCCGAGCTTGAGCTGTTCACTGCACCCTGTGGTTGCCAAGTTCTGTGTTTCTTGGGGGTCTAGTGCGTGTTGGTCTTCTTTTTAATGAGATGGTAAATTTCTCCTTAGAGTGCAGCATCCTGTGGTCTGTAGAGTAAGCTGCTCCTCCCATAACCCTGGTGATCGTAACACCTTTTACATTGCTCTGCCCGGTGAAGATAATGTCAATCTGATGGCCTGTGCCTAGGTACAAATATACATATGAATTAGGAGCAGGAATAGACCACTCGGCCCCTCGAGCCTGCTCTGCCATTCAATAAGGTCATGGCTGATCTGAATGTAACCTCAACCCCACATTCCGGCCAACCCCCGATAACCTTTCACCCCCTTGTTAATCAAGAATCTGCCTAGCTCTGCCTTAAAAAGATTCAAAGACTCTGCTTCCACTGCCTTTTGAGAATGAGTTCCAAAGACTCACAATCCTCTGAGAGAAAAAAATTCTCCTCATCTCTGTCTGAAATGAGTGACTCCTTATTTTTAAACAGTGACCCCTAGTTCTAGATTCTCCCACAAGAGGAAACATCCCTTCCACATCCACCCTGTCAAGACCCCTCAGGATCTTAAAGGTTTCAATCAAGTCGCCTTGATTTCAGTGGATGCAAGCCCAACCTGTCCAACATTTCCTCATAAGACAACCCTTCCATTCCAGGTATTAGTCTGGTAAACCATCTCAGAACTGCTTCTAATGCATTTACATCCTTTCTTAAATAAGGAGACCAATACTGTACACTGTGCTCCAAACGTGGTCTCACCAATGTCCTATACAATTGAAGCATTAACCTCCTACTTTTGTATTCAATTCCCCTCACAATAAATGATAACATTCTATTAGCTTTCCTAATTACCTGTTGTACCTGCATACATGCCTTTTGTGATTCATGCACTAAGACACCCAGATCCCTCTGAATCTCTGAGCTTTGCAATTTCTCAACATTTAGCTAATATACTTCCTTTTTATTCTTCCTGCCAAAATGGACAACTTCACATTTTCCCACATTACTCCATTTGCCAGATCTTTGCCACTCACTTAATCTATCTATGTCACTTCGTAGCCTCCTTATGTGCTCTTTACAACTTACTTTCCTACTCACCTTTCTATTCTTGGGTGCATCTTTTTAACTTTGCCTTCTGTCTAAAGATGGTGTTGATGATTGACATTATCCAGTGGGTGCAAAGACTCAGGAGAACCATGCTATTGCTGCTGTATTTTCCTACACTTCTACTCTCCAGGGCACTATCCCAAGCCTCATAGTCAGTAAGTGCCCTTGCACTGGAGTCTCGATCACAACGAGCTTGTTCTTTTGTGGCGTATTTGCAGTAACTGTCCAGATCCTCATCAAATTAGGCCTTGATATCCTCAGGACAAGTCATTTTCGAGAATATACGTTGAGAATTTTCACATGCGTTCTTCCAAAGGGGTGAATAGAGTTGTGGGGCGATCGTTATATGCCCCTAGGGAGAGTACTCAAACTTTTTGCGATATCAGACTTGATGGTAAAGCCGGAACCTGCCTCTCACCTTTCACAATTTGACTCGAGAGTGTGTAACCTGCCGACAGCCCTTTTGGCTGCTCCTCCTCTTTACATCTCCACCTTGTATTGTGATCTACTTTCATTCTTCAAATAATTGCTGTATCTAAAGACAGTTAACCTGAAAATAGGAGTCCGCTCATGAATTAGCTCTGGTCTATGACAGTTTGGAAATGACTGGATCCCTTATCTGAGGCCATGAAAAGATTGGATTATAAGGAGCAGTTTATGTAAATTGATCGTGTTCTCACTGAAAAAGAGAAAGTTGAGAGATGATATGACTATTTTGAGCAGTGAATAATGTGGATCATAGCCCCGTAGACAGTGGACACAGCCTGTGCTCGTGACCTTGGACCTACAGTTCCCAAATCTCCCCATTACTGAGGCTTACCTCACTTTGTGTCTGGGTCTGTCGTAGTCTCATTGATAGAGATTGATTGAAATGGTTAGTTAACAAGGATCACTTGGTTCATTCATGGGATGAAGGCATTGTCTTGTGAGGAAAGTTTGAGCAGTTTAGACTCATACCCATTGGAATTTAGAGGAATGAGAGTTTATCTTGTTTAAGGATATAAAACTCTGGGGGGGTTTGACAAGGTGAATGCTGAGAAGATGTTTCCCTTTGTGGGGGATTCTAGAACTAGGGGGCACAGTTTAAAAATAAGGGGTCTCCCACTTAAGATGGAGACGAGGAGGAATTTCTTCTCTCAGAGGGTTGTTAGTCTTTGGAATTCTCTACCCTGTAGAGCAGTGGAGGCTGGGCCACTGAATATATTCAAGGCTGAGTTAGACAAATTTTGACCTACAAGGGAGTCAAGGGTCATGGGAAACAGGCAGGAAAGTGGAGTTAAGGCCTCAATCAGATCAGCCATGATCTTATTGGCTCGATGGGCTGACTGGCCTACCCCTGTTCCTTTGCTCAACTGCTTTCATGTGAAGTAGCGGTCTCAATATTGTATCATAATAGCTCTCCCTGCCAACCGGAGCAGTTCTGTGCTGGGGTCAGGAGCTGTTTGTCTTTATCAGGTAGAGTTTGCATGACCCAAGAAGCATTCCCATTTCTTCTTCTTTCCTTTTCTCCCCCGTGATATACTGTAACCTGTGGATGAATACTAAGGGAGTGCTTTTCAGGATATAATGGGATATGTGTGAATGAGTCAGCAAGGTGTGCACACAAGAAATATCGGTGAGTGAGTTGAAGGCAGTAGAGATGGATTGGACAGTGAAGATGATGGATAAGATGCCAATCAAGCTGGCTGCTTCTTCCTGGATGGTGTCAAGCTTCTTCAGTGTTGCTGGAGCTGCACTCATTCAGTAAGGTTCACTGTTGAATCTGTACTGGTCATTGAGGGAGGGGCCGTGTTCATTGTGCACTGGGATCGTTTTGGGCAGCGTCCTGTTAATTCTGTAATGTGAACGTTCTGGGGATGAGCCTGTTAGAGGTTTTAGTCTCTGGAGTGGGACTTGAACCCATATCTTTCTGACCCGGAGGTGAGAGTGCTACCAACTGAGCCACAGCTGACAGCTCCATAGTGTAAAATTCTTAACTTCATAATGCAGCCTCTCGACCAACTGACCATTCACCACCCCATTCCCACACACACCGCAGATTCACCAGTGACTGAAAGTTCAGTCAGGATTTCTCAGTACGAATTCTCTCTGTGACACATTCAGCCGCCCTCCCTCTGTGCTCTGTATAACTGACAAGTGCCGAATTCATTTCATCTTCTGATTCATTGGAATTCACTGACCTCTGTCCCACAATAATCCCCTCTTTATCCTTACCGCAATGGAGGTGATAGGCTGCTCATAGCTAACACAGTCACAAACTTCATCACGCTCAGCATGTCCAGCTCGGGATTGTTAGAATTGGAAAATCGAAAAGCCCAAGAAATGGGGAACAGGATGAAGTGGCTGCAGACAAGTTTTTAATTTCATTCAGTTATTAGCCATCTGCGTGGTCGTCTTGAGCTGCTGCAGTCCGTGTGGTGTAGGTACACCGACGCTGCCGTGAGGGAGGGAGTTCCAGGATTTTGACCCAGCGACGATGAAGGAACGGCCAATGTATTTCCCAGTCAGGATGGTGAGTGACTCGGAGGAGACCTTGGGGTGCGGGGTGTTCCATGGGTCTGCTGTCCTTGTCCGTCCGGGTGGTGCAGTTTATAGGATGAGGGGGGACAGACAAAGAAGCCTTGGGGGAATTGTTTGGCAGGATTTTGCACTTTGGTAGGAAGAATAGAGGCATGGACTATTTTCTAAATGGGGAGAGAATTCAGAAATCTGGAGTGCAAAGGGACTTGGGAGTCCTAGTCCAGGATTCTCTTAATGTTAACTTGCAGGTTGAGTCGGTAGTTAGGAAGGCAAATGCAATGTTGACATTTATTTCGAGAGGACTAGAATATAAAAGCAGGGATGTGCTGCTGAGGCTTTATTAGGGTCTGATCAGACCACATTTAGAATATTGTGAGCAATTTTGGGCCCCGTATCTCAGGAAGGATGCGCTGGCCCTGGAGAGGGTCCAGAGGAGGTTCACAAGAATGATCCCAGGAATGAAAGGCTTAACATATGAGGAACGTTTGAGGACTCTGGGTCTATACTTGATGGAGTTTAGAAGGATGAGGGGGGATCTGATTGAAACTTACAGAATACTGAAAGGCCTGGATAGAGTGGACGTGGGGAAGATGTTTCCATTAGTAGGAGAGACTAGGACCCGAGGGCACAGCCTCAGACTAAAGGGAAGACCTTTTAGAACAGAGATGAGGAGAAACTTCTTTAGCCATAGAGTGGTGAATCTATGGAGTTCATTGCCACAGAAGGCTGTGGAGGTCAGGTCATTGAGTGTATTTAAGGCCGAGATAGATATGTTCTTGATTGGTAAGAGGATCAAAGGTTACGGGGAGAAGGCGGGAGAATGGGGTTCAGAAACTTATCAGCCATGACTGAATGGCGGAGCAGACTCGATGGGTTGATTGGCCTAATTTCTGCTCATATGTCTTATGGTCTTATGGATGGCGGGGCTCGTGCTGAATGTGGGAGGGGTCCAATACAGGTCACATTACACACAAACACTTTGCACAATTTTATGCTTTAACCTAAACTGATAAATGGCTGTGAGATTAGGGCCAGTAACCATTAATAACCGGAACTTCTTGTACAAAGGAACGATGGAGTGAATATTCTGGCGATTAGCTATAGATTAAGAGCTTGTTTTTGGTATTAATCCTCCTCATGAAGTCACACATCAACCTTCTCTGTTTGAATTTTTACAGTTTTGACGTTAATGACTTTAACTCAAAGACCGATCTCCATTCACTGGTGTAAAGGTCTCTTTGTGAAGCCAGCTTTTCATATTTAAAACGGAAGCCTTTCTCTATCACTGAGCTCGGAGCTCATTGTCAATATCTTCCTGTCATTTCACCGCTTTTTACTGAAATGACAGGTCACTGGGGACAGATTCCACAGTCAGGGAGAAGATGACACGACCTTTCTCTTCACTCAAACTAAAGCAAAATTCCGGAAATTTGAAATCAAACCAGGAACACATATGGCAAGGTAGGCAGCATCTGTGGAGAGAGAAATAGAGAGATCTGATGAGAAGTCACCAAGCTGAAACATTAACTTCCATACGTCCCTTGTTGTTTCTCACTCTTTTCAGCACAGCTCGAGAGCAAGAATTCTTTGAAAAGTGACATTGGTTATGCCCAGAAGGGGGCAGGCTAGGATTAACGAATCATCCAAAATACAGGTATTCACAAAGTGCAGCGAAACCCTCAGGATGGACCCCTGAACAGTGCAACACTTCCTCAGTCCTGACTCTCTGACAGTGCAGCAGTCACTCAGTACTGACCCTCTGATGGTGCAGCACTCCCTCAATGGCGACTCTTTGACAGCGCAGCAATCTTTCAGTACTCACCCCTGACAGTGCAGCACTCCCACTGTACTGCTCTACTGACAGCGCAGCACACCCTCTGTATGGCCCCTCTGACAGCGCAGCACTCCCTCTGTAAAGAATCTCTGAAAGTGCAGCAATTCCTCAGCACTGACTCTGACAGTTCAGCATTCCCACAGTACTGCCCCACTGACAGTGCAGCACTTCCTCAGTACTGACCTTCTGACAGTGCAGGAATCCCTCAGCACTGATCCTCTCACAATGCAGCACTCTCTCAGAATTGTCCATCTGACAGTGCAGCACTCCCACAGTACTGGCCCTCTAATAGTGCAGCACTCCCTCAGTACTGACCCTCTGACAGTGCAGCACTACCTCAATACTGAGCCTCTGACAGTGCAACGCTACCTGTACTGCCCTACTGACAGCGCAGCACACCCATTGTATTGTTGCTCTGACAGGGCAGCACTTCCTCTGCATGGACTCTCTGACAAGTCAGCAATTCACAGCATTGTACCTCTGACATTGCAGCAGTCCCTCAGTATTGTCTATCTGACAGAGCAGTCACTACTGACCCTCTGACAGTGCAGCACTCCCTCAGTACTGACCCTCTGACAGTGCAGCACTCCCTCAGTACTGACCCTCTGATGGTGCAGCACTCCCACAGTACTGACCCTCTGACGGTGCAGCACTCCCTCAGTACTGACCCTCTGACAGTGCAGCACTCCCTCAGCACTGACTCTCTGACAGCGCAGCACTCCCTCAGCACTGACTCTCTGACAGTGCAGCACTCCCTCAGCACTGAATCTCTAACCCTTGGCCCACATTTTTCACTCCGGGGTCAGGAGCACAGAGACAGTGGAATTCTTGGCTCTGTGAACCTGATGTTTAAAAATGGCATCATGCAGATCCAATCTCTATTCCGGGCGGATGTGCTGGATTCAAAGTTTGCTGCCACCCGCAGAACGAGTGTGCTGGGAGCGGACGTGCGCTCAGCATAAGTCCTGCCTTTATGCTCCAGCCCTTACCCTCTCTCACTTCCAAACACATTGCTCATGCTCATCCATGCCAACCTGTGCTACCTTATGCCCCCAGCCAAACTCCCATGGCCCCTCATATCCTGATGTGAATACTTGCCCGTCTACCCATACTCATGGCTCATCATGCCCCCTGCGCTCCTCATTCATCCTGATGACCCTTTCTACCCCCTATGCCAACTCATTCCCCCCATTCATGCTCATGGCCCTTTGGAGCCCCTGTGCATCCGAAGATACAAAAATAGGAGCAGAAATAGGCCATTCAGCCCCTCAAGCCTGCTTCACCATTCAATGCGATCACAGCTGATCTGATTCTGTTTTTAATTCCACATTCCCATCTATTTCCCCAATAGCCTTTGTTTCCCTTGCCTAACAAGAATCTATCTACCTCTGCCTTAAAAGTATTCAATGACTCCGCCTCCAACAGCTTCTCTGTCAGAGAATTCCTCTAAGAGAAAAAAATTCTCCTCATCTCTGTTGTAAAAGGGCGATCCCTAACTTTAACACAGTGCCCCCTTGTTTTGGACTCACCCACAAGAGGAAACATCCTTTCCACGTCCACCTTGTCAAGGCCGTTCAGGATCTTGTCCACTTCAATCAAATCACCCCTCACACTTCTAAACTCCAGTGGAAACAAGCCCAGTTTCTCCAATCTATCCTCATAAAACAACCCAATCATTCCAGGTATTAATCTAGTAAACCTCCTCTGAACTGCCTCCAATGCATTTACATCCTTCCTTAAATCAGGAGACCAAGACTGCACATATACTGCAGCCAAATCTCTGGAATGGCTATCAGGACATATTTGTTTACTTCAATATGTGCTATCAGTTCATTTACTTTGTTATGAATGCCACACGCATTCAGATACAGAGCCTTTAGTTTGTTTGTTATCTTTGTAACACCTAGTCTTGACTGTTGGTATATCCTTAGGTTTTCTCCTCTCTGTCCCTTCCTGCCATTCTTTGGCCCTCATTTCCCATATTACTAATATGATCTCCTACCTTGAGTCTACCCCTTGGATTGTTACATCTACCCAAACTTGATCACTCACCCCTCTTTTGTTTACTTCCCTAGTTATGTGGCTCACTAGAACACTGGTCCCGGCATGATTCAGGTGTAGACCATTCCAATGTTACAGCCCCTACTTTCCTCAGTACTGATGCCAGTGCCCCACAAACTGGAACCCTATTCTCCCACACCAGTTTTTGAGCCACACATTCATTTCTCTAACTTTAAAAGTCCTACGCCAATTTGCATGTGGCTCAGGTAATAATCCAGAGATTAAAACTTTGAGGTTCTGCTTCTTAATTTGGTACCTCATACTGACTTTGCAGAACCTCTTTCATTGCCCTGCCTATGTCATTGGTATCTACATGGACCACGACAACTGGAGCCTCCCCCTCCCACTGCAAGTTCCTCTCCAGCCCTGAGCAGATGTCCCAAACCCTGGCACCGGTAGGCAACACAGCCGCCTGGACACTTGCTCTTTTCTGCAGAGAACTGTGTCAATTCTCCTCATTATACTGTCCCCTACTATTCCTGTTTGGTCCCCTGTTTGAACAGCTTCCTGTACCTTGGTGTCATGGCCAGCCTGCTCACCCACCTTGCAGACCTTGCTTTCATCCGCAGGATGTGAGCACCTCAAATCTGTCTGACAATTAAGCCAACCACTTTCAGCTGATTGACAGATAACTGCTACTACCATACAGTCCCCTGTTTAACAAGTTAGTCTAATTTAGTTGACAATTGTTAGTTCTACGTCAGACCTTGACACTTAATCTATATTTAAACGTGAAAACACTTACCAGAACTCACTCTAGTGTTGTCTCCTGTCTCTTTGTGTGCCTCTTACTGATTATGCAGTTTGAAAAGCCCATCTCTTTTATAGACCCTCTGATGAGTCACTAGTTAGTTTATCTTCCTGCTATAGTAATTAACACCAATTGAACCAACTGCTTTCAGCTGATTGACAGATAACTGCCGTTCCCTGACAGATAATGCAGTTCCCTGTTTAACAAGATAATCTAACTTACTGAAGTACTGAATTTACTCAGTTCTATGTCAAAGCCTAATTGTTAATCTATATTTAAACCTGAAAAAGACTTACCAGAAATTAGCATGTGAACATAATTCACTACGCACTTGTTGTCCACCTCTATCAGGTGTAGTCTCCTATCTGCTTGCCGTGCCCCTTACTGCTAACTCATGCCCCTCACCAACTTTTCTTTTCCCTTACCCCCTCCATGCCTTCTCACCTAGTGTCCACCATGGGCAAACCTCAGGAGCCATGTAGACATAAAATAGTTACATGTTTATTCATGATGTCACTATTTTAAACAAAAAGCACCGTCATTCATTTGCAAAATGCTCAATTCATGGAAATTTCTTCAACTAGTCTCTTATGAAAGCAAACATTTCTATTCTATAACCATTTGGAGCTGTCAATCAAAATGCTAGTTAGCAAGCACCCCAGTGTGACAATATTTTGTTTGTAAAATCAATTATTGCAGCACAAATCCTATAATGATAACAACCAGAATTATATCAACTGACAAAATGAAATTTCAAGCACTGATTGTTTTTGCAGTCCACAATTTTGTTTTTAAATTTAAAGCCCCTCAGAGTTAAATCCCTTGACAGATTTGACAGTTCCAATACATTATGACAGTTCCATTGAGTTTTGACAGTCCTTTGACAGCTTGACAGTTCTTTGATAGCTTTGACAGTTCAACTGAATTTATACATTTTTTATGCACAATCATGTCTACTTTTAACAATTCCAAAGGGATACCTTACCTCTCTAAAGGGATGCTTTTGCTATCCAAATTGATCCAACAAGTTCAGACCAGCTCTTACCTGGGCACAAATATTCACTACAATGGAGGCCCTCCCCATTGTGGCAAAAATGATGGATGAGCCCAGAAATTCTAAGTCCAGCCCCCAAACACGTCACTTCCTATTTTTGCAGGGGCGGGACTGGAGTCAGAGAATGCTTCAAGCATGCATGGTTTAGAGAGCCAGTTGGCCACTTAAGTCACTAGCTGCTTCCAGTAAAGTGGGATTTTGATAGGCCAGGAGTGCGAAACCCAGAGTTTGCAGATTAGACCAAGTAAGAACTTGTCTGTACTTGGTGGATCCATTTGAATATCCAGGACACCCCTTTGGATATGGTCTTGGGGCACCTTGGAAAGAGGTGATGCACCCTTTGAGATTGTTGAAAGAGGATAATGCACATGATTGTACATAAAAAATGCATAAACTCACTGGAACTGTCAAAGCAGACAAAGAACTACTGTCAAAATTGTGATGGAACTGTCAAAGCTGGCAAAAAGCTGTCAAAATATACGAGGTGTGTTGGCATGGAGTGGACAAGGGCAAAGGGTGGGGAAGAGTGCAAGGGTTGGCATGAGTTTGCACTAAGTAGGGACAAGGGATATATAGGGTCATGGGGATGTGGAGGGGCACAGCGGGTATGAGGGGTCATAGGGTTGGCATAGGATGGGTTGGGACCGTAGTAGGTAGATGGCAGCATCAGGTGTCATAGTTTGGCATGGATAGGGAGTGTGTGGGTGAGAGAGAGTGAGGGGTGAGGGCTGAATGGCAGTTTTAATGTTTTACTCTGTTTTTATTATTTAATCTAGCAAAGTGCTGGAACACAATGAGTGTGGAGGTTGCCAGCTGGGCAGGAGGCCTGCCTCCATGCTCTGGCACATGGTTGATTTAAATCTAAAAAAAAATTAAGGCAAAAAACAGCCTTCTGGCCCTCACTCCTCACGCCCTCAACCCTCAGTCCCTCACACTCCCATTTCCCATCCATGCCATCGTATGCTACTTCATACCCACCATTCACCCCCTCAGTCCTCATACCCCATGTCAAACCATGACAATCTAGCCACTACCCAAGACTCTAGAATGAGGGGTCATAGTTTTAGGCTAAGGGGTTGTAAAAGTAAATCAGAGATGAGGAGGAATTACTTTTCTCAAAGGGTCATTAATCTCTGGAATTCACTACCTCAGAGCGCATTGGATGCTGG
This sequence comes from Carcharodon carcharias, assembly GCF_017639515.1. Classification (NCBI taxonomy): domain Eukaryota; kingdom Metazoa; phylum Chordata; class Chondrichthyes; order Lamniformes; family Lamnidae; genus Carcharodon; species Carcharodon carcharias. Next base: position 86,055,085 of record NC_054485.1, read on the forward strand.
GACATTGAATAAATTTAAGGAGGAGATAGACAGATTTTTAGTTAGTAACAAGTTGAAAGGTTATGGGGAGAGGGTGGGAAATTAGAATTGAGGCCGAAATGAGATCAGCCATGATTGTATTGAATGGCGGGGCAGGCTCGAGGGGCTGAATTGACTACCCCTGCTCCTAGTTCTTATGTTCTTAGTTCTTATGGTCTCCTCATACCCCCATGCTTCACACATCCCCGTGGCCCTATATAGCCCTAATGCTAACATAGTGTTAACTAATGCCCATCCATGACCCCCACCCACCACCCTTGCCCTTAACCCCCTCATGCCAACTCAGCTAGTATCCTTTGACCATTCTTTGATAGCTTTGACAGTTCCGACATTTCCTTAACAGCTTTGATCGATCTTAAACGACTTTGACAGTTCCTTGGCAGCTTTGACAGCTTTGATAGATCTTTAGCAGCTTTGACAGTTCCTTGACAGCTTTGATAACATTGACAGTTCTTGAACAGCTTTGGCATTTCCTGGGCAGCCTTACAGTGTTGACAGTTCTTTAGTAGCTTTGACAGTTCCATGACAGCTTTGGCAGCATTGACAGTTCTTTAACAGCTTTGACAGTTCTGTAATAGCATTGACAGTTCTTTGATAGCATTGACATTTTGACAGTTCCTTGACAGCATTGACAATTACAATGAGCATATGCACTCTTTATACATAATTATGTTTGCTTTTAACAATCCCAAAGGGTGTCTTACCACTCCAAAAGGTGTCTTGGGACCATAGCAAAAGGGGTACCTCACCTCTCCAAAAGGGTACCCTGGCTATCCAAATGATTCTGCCATGTGTAGCGAACATCTTACCTGATCTAATCTATACACTCTGGATTTCACACTCCTGGCCTACCAAAATCCCACTTCATGGAAGCAACTGATGATTTAAGTGGCCAGCTGCTTCTGTAAACTACACATGAGCGAACCACGCTCCAACTCCAATCCCAGCCCTGCAGGAAGTTCCATGTTTGGAGGCAGGTCTTAAAGTTTTCTGCCATTTTGGCTATATTCCCCATGATGGAGAGCTTCTCCATCATGGAAAAAAATCTGGGCCTGTGTCTCTTATTACCTGATGGTATGACTTGTCACAGATCCATCACCCTCTGGATGAATTTGACATAACATGTGTGAGTGTGGGGTTAGGGACCTTTAAACTGGAACTTGATCAGTTGCTGAGAGAATATTGCTGGATACAGGGAGTTAGTGGTTAGTTTAAACTGTGATGTACCTCTCCCGGAGCCTCAGGCAATAGGAAAGGAATTGTTAAGAGATTTTATTGATTTTGCCATGTTCCTTTATCTGTTCCAAGAGACCATGTTAATTGATAGGTGGAAGGGCAATAAGCGAGGTTATCCTTGCTACTGGATGCGGGAGCTTGATGGGTCTGATAGTCTTTACTACAGATGGGCGGCCAGCCAGGAGTGTGTTTGAACAGTTGATTCCGGGGTAGCAAAGGCATGGATGAACGTTTCAACATCAGCTGCAGTGCAGCAGTTGGGTAACGTTATGGAAGTCACAATAGGCTGTCCTAGTGATTGTCCGGATGTGTAGCATTATGAAAGCTTATCTTGGGGTCAAATATGACACTGGGATTGTGAACAATTTAGTTCGGTTTAAGAGGGTTGCTAGGGAGGAGTGTGGAGTTGGTGATGAGGCAGAAGAGTTTGTAACAAGGACCAAAGGCAAATAGAAGCATAGAAAAGTTGCAGCACAGAAAGAGGCCATTCATCCCTTCATGTCTGTGCCGGTCAAAAAACAAAAAATAAAAAAACTAGCTGCCCATTCTAATCCCATCTTCCAGCACCTGCTCCATAGCCTTGCAGGTTACAGCAATTTTAGTGCAGATCCATGCGCCTTTTAAATGAGTTGAGGGTCTCTGCCTCCACCACCAAACCAGGCAGTGAATTCCAGATGCCCACCACCCTCTGGGTGAAGAGGTTTTTTCCTCATGTCTCTGTTATGAGACAGCCTTTCAGTAAAGCTGAATTATATAAAAATCCCAGAGGGAAACTTCAAACAACTGTCATAACCTATATTTTAAGTGGTATATTTAAGATGCAATTCTGAATTGAGAAATCAGACCACCAGTTCTCAAGAGGTTTTATATTAAACTAAGTGAAACATCTTACTGATTTACACAAGTTAAATACATACACATAGCTACAACTTCCTACTATTATAACTTTTAACAAATTCCCAAGCTAATCTCCATTAAGGCAATGGCAACCCACAGACTTAACCAGGCACCAGGCAAAGCATTTTCACCTTACGAATTTAAAATAAGGTTCCCCTCACTTTGGATCCTGTGGAGACAGTTGTTAGCTTGCAGCTGCTTTGATCTTACTTTGCCTCTGCCCTGCACACACAAAATTGCTAACCTTATACCTAGCACAGCGGATTGAATGTAAATTCCCATTTTATCACCAGCCTCTTATAACAATAAAACCTCTTTCATAGTACCAAGTTTATTAGTGATATAATCATATTGCTTGGTCTCTGCTAGCTGGGTGCCAGAATTCACTCCCTTTCTTAAATGCTTTATTCAAAAAATGCAAATGCACTCTACCTCTCTTACATCTCAAAGCTAGTACACATCAAAGCACCCAGACTAACTAGCTTTAATCCAATTAAGACACACCCACAGACTAAACATCTACTTTAAAAGAAAAATATTTCCAGTAACATTATATACATTAATAGCTTCATGACAGTCCTCTCAAATTGTCCTACCAATCATCTTAAATCTGTGCCCCTTGGCAATTGACCTCTCCACTAGGGGAAACAAGGCATCCCTGTCCACTTTTTCTAGGCCCTTCATAATCTTGGACACCTCAATCAGGCCATCCCTCAGCCTCCACAGTTCCAAGGAAAACAACCCCAGCCTATCCAATCTTTCCTCATAGCTGCAATTTTCAATACCTGGCAACCTTCTTGTAAATCTCCTCTGCACTCTCTCCAGAGCAATTATGTCCTTCCTGTAATGTGGTGACCAGAACTGCACACAAAATTCCAGCATTTCATACAGTTCCATTTTACACCCCTGCTTTGGTATTGTATACCTCATCCAATAAAGGAAAGCACTCCATATGCTTTCTTTACCACCTTATCCACCTACCCTGCCACCTCCAGAGACCTGTGGACATGCACACCAATGTCTCTCACTTCCTCTGCCCCTCCCAATATCTTCCCATTTATTGTGTATTTCCTAGCTTTGTTTGCCCTCCCCAAATGCATTACCTTACACTTCTCTGGATTGAATTCCATCTGCCACTTTTCCACCCACTCAACCAAACCATTGATATCATTCTGGAGACAACAGTTATACCCTTCACTATCAACTACATGGCCAATTTTTGTATCAGCTGCAAATTTCCCAATTATGCCACCCACATTTAAGTCCAAATCATTCATATATACAACAAACATTGAAACACTGGAAACCGTTTCCCAATCACAAACATTTCCATCAACCATTACCCTTTGTTCCCTGTCACTGAGCTAATTTTGAATCCAACTCGCCACATTCCACTGTATCCAATGGGCTTTTAGTTTTCTGACCAGACTTCCATGTGGGACCTTGTCAAATGCCTTCCTAAAATCCATATTGACAACATCCACTGCACTACCCTCATCAATCCTCCTTGTCAAATCCTCAAAAACTTTGGTTAAGTTAGTAACACACAATCTTCCTCTAACAAAACTATGCTGACTATCCCTGATTAATCTGTTCCTTTCTAAATAACAGTTTATCCTGTCTCTCAGAATTGATTTCAATAATTTTCCCTCCACTGAAGTCAGACTGACCAGCCTATAATTATTTGGTCTATCCCTCGCACCCTTCTTAAATAATGAACAATGTTTGCAGACCTCAATCTTCTGGTACCTCACCTGTATCTAGTGAGAATTGGAAATGATCCTCACAGCACCTGTTATTTCCTCCCTGGCTTCCTTTAACAGCCTGGGATACAAATACATCTGGCCCTGGTGACTTATCCGCCTTTAAGGATGTCAGCCATTCCAGTACTTTCTCTCTCACTATGATTACTGTCTCTAATATTTCACACTCCTCTTCTTTAACTTGAATATCTTCTTCATCCCTTCTCCTTGGTGAAGGTAAAGCAAAGTACTCATTGAGAGCCTGCCCACATTTTTTGCATCAATGCGCAAGTTACCATGTATATCTCTGAAAGACCCTATCCATTCCTTAGTTATTCTCTTGCTCTTAACATAGTAGTAAAACATCTTTGATTTTATCTGCCAATATTTTTTTCATATCCTCTCTTTGCTTTCCTAATTTCCTCTTTTACTTCACCCCTGTACTTCTTATACCCCTCTAGGCTTTCTACAGTATCATTTTTTTTGTGACTGTCATAAGCTTCCTTTTTCTGCTTTGTCTTTCTTTGTATACTTCTAGATAAATACAGGGCTATAGATTGGGCAGTACCACCTTCTTTCTTTGTGGGGACATGTATACACTGTGCCTGTAGATCTCAATTTTGAATGACTCTCATTGATCTGTCACTGATTTCCCTTCAAGTAGCTGTAATCAGTCCACTTTTGCCAGGTTACCTCTCAGCTTCATAAAATTTGTCTTTCCTCAAAATTTAGAACTTTTACTCCTGTTCTATCTTTATCCTTTTCCATAATTATATTAAATCTATCTGTATTATGGTCACTATCTCCAAAATGGTCACCTCTCACTTCCTCTGCCCCTCCCAATATCTTCCCATTTATTGTGTATTTCCTAGCTTTGTTTGCCCTCCCCAAATGCATTACCTCTGGATTGAATTCCATCTGCCACTTTTCCACCCACTCAACCAAACCATTGATGTCATTCTGGAGACAACAGTTATACCCTTCACTATCAACTACATGGCCAATTTTTGTATCAGCTGCAAATTTCCCAATTACTTCAGCCACTTGCCCAGCTTCATTCCCTAAAACCAAATCTAGGATTGTGCCCCCTCTCTTTGGGCTTGTTAGGTGCTGGCTTAAAACGTTCCCTTGACTGCCCTCTGTGTCTATTACATTGTTTGTATCCCAGTTGATATTAGGGTAGTTGAAGTCCGCAACTATTATTGCCCTGTTGTTTTTGCACTCAGAAATGTGCCCACACGTTCGCTATTCTATCTCCCTATCACTATTTGGGGGTCTATGGTACACTGCTAGCAGTGTGGCTGCTCCATTTTCATTCCTGAGCTCAACCCATATGGCCTTATTTGATGATTCATGTAGTATGTCATCCCTCTCCACAGGCGCGGTTGATCCTTTAACTAATAATGCTACATCCCCACTTTTCAGCCCCCTCCCTATCCTGCTTGTTAAATCCTATATCCAGGGATGTTGAGCTGCCAATGTTTGCCCCTCTTTAAGCCAAGTTTCCGTTATAGCGATGATATCATGCCGCCACCTGCCTATCTGTGCCCTTGGCTCATCGGCTTTGCTTGCTATACTCCTTGCATTTAAATAAATGCCATTTAACATTGTCGAATTCCTGTGCTGTAAATCTTTTAATCTTTGCTTCTTCTGTCTTTCAGGGTCACCTGCTAAGTTCCTGCCTCTTGCCCCCTTCTCTGAATTTGCCCTATGTGAATCTGCCCTCAGGTTCCCATCCCCCTGCTAATCTAGTTTAAACCTTTCCCAACAACATTATCAAATCTCCCCAAAGCGGCATTCGTCCCAGTCCTTGTCAGGCGTAGACTGTCCAATGGCTTCAGTCTTCCCAATTTTTTTATCTGGATTCCAGAAGAACCGAGAGATTACAGGCCAGAGAAATTATTTAGGAAATATCTAACTCCTCGGGATTTTTTTTCTCTCTTGGAAGAGTGATGTGTTGGGGAGACCAAACAGAGGTATTTAACATTCTGAATGTGTTCGACAAGTTAAATCTGGAGAGAGTGTATCCACTTGTGGGACAATCCAAAACTGGGAATGATAAATACAAGAAAGCTACAAATAAATCCGATAAGGAAATCGGGAGCAAATTCTTAGAATGTGGAACTCACCGTCACCAGAGGTGGCTGAGGCAAATAGTTTATTTGCTTGTAGTGCTCGAGAAAGCGAGTGCATGAGGGAAAAGGGAATAAAGAGATGTTCTGGGAACTAAGAGGTAAATGGAATGGGAGGAGAATTGAGAGGAGTATTAGCACCAACAGAGATTAGTTGGGCCGAATGGCCTGTTCTGCATATTCTATGTATATTCTACCTTCGAGACGACAGCTCAGCTGTGCCTGCCAAACCATTGAGGAGTCTGTTACTCTGGAAGTTGCAAATGCATTGCTCCAATACCTCTACAGAAGAGCTGAGGTGGAAAAAGAATGGTCCTATCCTTAAAGAAAATGTGAGAGTGTCAATCAAAGTTCCAGCCATGTCCTAAACGGAGAGATTGCCCCCAACATCATTGAGGGTATCTTTAAATTCACAGTGATTTCTAGTGTTAATCATTTGTTGTAAGTCTGGGGATAAACATTACATCCGTGAACTGGAATTGCTGGGACTTGCCTTGGGGCCGCACTCAGTTGTTTCGTTAATTCATTAATTGAATAATTGACATAACCGGATATTTCACTGTGCTCTTGAACTGCTCCCTGAACTTGGACTGGGTCACCCCGTAAATAAATGCATTTCTGCAGCAACTTAAATCCAACAACATAACTGAAACTTGTTCAAAAATATATAAAGAATCATTGTAATATTCAGGATTAATCCCTGTAATGATATCATATAAAAAGTTTACAACATACAAAAGCCACAGGAGTATGAAGCTGCAGGATATAGTGAAAAGTAAAATCATAGACTTCCTTCTGCTCTCCATCTCTGGGTTACTGAGATTCTCTCCCTTGCTCTGACCCCTCAGTCCCTTACGGACTTGACTGGTCACTAAAATGTATCTGACTGTCAGAGCGTTGAGCAACAGAATTGAAGCATATGGCATCAATGGTGTTAAAACTGTTTCAATCCACTCAAATGCCACCCATGAGGGATCAGTATAATAATTTGGCTTTTCCTTACAGAACCAGGGAACATCATCAATTATCTCTACAGGTTCAGATCTAAAGTAGATGGGAATGCCTTTTAAACAGTGCAGAATGCAGGTTGTTGCTAGAACTACATCTGCAGTTTTCTGGGTACAATATTTTGTTTTCACCCTTCTGGCAACAAATAGCCACAAATCGATCAAAGGGGAAAGTAACAGTGGACCAGACAGAACAGTTAACAGCAACATAAAGCAAGGCAAAGGTGACACTACACATTGGGGTAATTTCCAGGCAAGATCCTGGGAAATATTAAGAACTGATCTGAAACATTATGACTGCAGTGATAATGACCAGTAGATCTGCTGTTGCCATGGCCACTAGGTCACAAATGGTGCAAGTGGAGAGGCCACACTTTCCCTGGGAGAGGATCATAATTGCCACTAAATCAATTGCAAGAGAGAGAGAGAAAGGGAAAGAGACTGTAAACTACTGATCAATCATTCTCCACATCTGGCAGGTTGGTGTTGTGTCAGAGGTTAAAATTGTTACAATCTCATCATTAACCTGAACCCAACCTAAACCAACCCACCTTAAGGTTTACCAGAGATTGGATGAAGAGGAGGGGGCAGAGATTGAATATTTATTGAAGCTTCTAATTTCACCTGTTTTCATATGTCATGCTTCCCAGGCCTCAGGAAATGTGACAACTGAGATGGGGGTGAGGACAGCTTCAAGGGGAAGGTAAGTGCCAAAACAGCACTGCTTATGGACCAGGAGGAATCAGAGAACTTCCTGGTTCCTCTCTGCTGTCTCCCACCCTACTCCTACAGACAGAGTCCCAGTGTCATGGATCGGTCCTTGCAGGATCAGAAAGCCCTGCCCACTACTGAGGTCAGGATTGGACCAAGCTGCTCCTGCAGAATGTAATGGTGTCTTCCCAACTCCACCCCACCTCGACCGAGCTGCTCCTGCAGAATGTAATGGTGTCTTCCCAACTCCACCCCACCTTGACCGAGCTGCTCCTGCAGAATGTAATGCTGTCTTAACAGCACTGTGGGTGTACCTACATCACATGGACTGCAGCAGTTCAAGAAGGCAGCTCACCACTACCTTCTCAAGGGCAATTAGGAATGGGCAACAAATGCTGGCCTAGTCAGCGACAGCCACATCCCATGAATAAATTTTTTAAAAAGTTGGAGGGGACTCAAAAAATTAGAGATCACCAATATAAGATGATAATAAACCCAAGAAGGCATTTAGGAGAAATGTTTTAAATCAGAGAAAGGCTAGAAAGTGGAACTCACTACAACTTGGAGCAGTTAAGGCAAATAGCACAAATGAAAAAGAACAGCAAACTAGATATGTACATGAGGAAGGAAGCAGTGTTAGGTGATGGTAATTGGGTTAGATTAAAAGGTATAGGCGAAGCCTTGTGTGGAGCATAAACACCAAAAGAAACCATTGGGGCTGAGTGGTCTGTTTCTGTGCTGTAAATTCAATGTTGTTTTCTGTAACTAGAGTCATTACAGTAATCCCAGTCACCAGATCTTTTATTGCAGATATTGAAGTGGTTTACTTATTGAAGCAGCACACTATTTATTTCATTGCTAACCATTTAATAATGCTAGTGTTTACTGCACTCGGAATGATCTCTGTTTTATGAAAACTCATAACCAAGTTCTTCAGTTACACATGTCTTTCCTTGTTTGGAGACATGTCACTGAGCTAAGAGCAGAGATCACTGTAGGTTTCATGTGCCATAACTTGAATTCTAGATAATTACTGGTCTGTCAAACATTAAGCAGTTACAGAAGTGGATGATCCAATAACCATAATCCAATATGCAACCCCTGTAATAGACAGATATGTTAGGAACTAGAGATAGGTTTAGTAAGTTATGTCTGTATTTGTGGGTGTTAGGAATGAGTTTTAGCTTTAAGTTTAATTTTTAATTTGTTTCTGTATTTGTGCGTTAAGAAAGTGGCGAACTTGAGTTTTAGTTTAATTTTAAACCGATTGCTGCAAGTCTGTGAGTTTGTGAGTGCGCCTGCATTTTTAATGAGGTTTTATGACTCTTGAAGAAGAAAAAGCTAAGCTGTTGCCTAGCAACAGAGGCCCACAGACACAAAGAGAAACAGAACAACAGTTTTTGAGTTATGTTTGTGATTATGCTCTAATGTGAAGGGAGACATTTAAGTTTCTCTCTAGCTGACATACTAGCAGCCTGCTTAGGAAAATGAGTCTAAGAATCTTAGATGAATTGTTCTAAAGTTAAAGTAACAGCGAATGTCGAGTGAGTTCTGGATCTCAAGGGATATGCCAAGTTGTCAGCATTCTACTGGGAGAGGGAACTGCAGGGAGCAGGTCCTAAAGGAAAAAGAGAATGGTCCCAAGAAGACCTTTAAGTTAAATTAAAGGACAAAAACAGGAAGCTGGAACAAGATCCTCTTCAGTGGAAGTGAAAGCAAGGAGCAGAGAGGAAGGCTCCAAGTTTAGAAAGGGAAAGCTGTAGGAAGTAAACTCAAGGCGAAGTGGGCTTGCAAAAAGCCAGAAGATTGGACGAGCCAGCCAAAGATTGGTGACTCCTTACTTTGGGCATGTGAGGTAATGGTATTCTGTTGGCACGTCTGAGTATCTGAGAGACAATGCGTGAAATGCAAAGATTGAATGCGCATGGTGACCCAGGGGAGAAGAACATTGGAAGGAGAGTTCAAAACCCTGGAGGTGGATCCTTTTGGGAGGCATCCAAGAGAGGATTCTAAAGCAAGCTCTTCAAAAGTGGAGATTGGAAACCATCGCGTGAAAGGCGGAGTTCAGTGAGACTGGTTGGCTTACATTGTGACAAGTGTTGGGGGCAGCTAAGGGATCCATAGCATCTTTTTGGGGTGACATCTGTCTCTTGGTTTCAGAGTGTGGTGTGTCTGACCACAGGTTGCCATTGGTTTACATGGACTGTGTACTTACCGTGAACTTGAGACTATAAGGCAGTTTATGAAGCTTGTGTTATCCTGACAGATCTGTATATATCTGTAAAGGTATAATTGTGGGTGAAAGAGTATTGTAATAAAATGCATCTTTTCTTGTTTAATAAATGTTTTATTCTTTTGTAAAAAAGTTAATCAGCTGACTCCTGTGACTCTGGTCAGTGGCTGCCCTCCACAGTGCTAAACAAAAATGAAAGTTAAGATCTATCAAGCTGGTTGCACCCTGAGATCCGACTTGTCCAGTAGTAACATCAGGTGGGATCATAATCGATCATAAAAAAACATGCATGGTACACAAATTCTCAGAAAAATGTTAGAGGAAGGTGATTGATCAGCAGCAAATAAAGTGAATGCTCACTGTAAGAGTAAAAGGATTTGAATACAGTAACAAACTGTTTGCCTGTCAGTAAATAGATAGCATTTGTTTCTGTTGCTGCAGCTCAAGAGGAAATAGAACAATATCAATACATTTCAGATTAAATGCTTATTACCAAACATCTTCAACCAACATTAAAAATATTGCTCTTGGCCACTGATTATATTCATTAAAATACAAAAGCAGATCCATAGATTGGAGGAATCAACCACCTAAAATAATGATTTAAAGATAGAATCTTCGTGTGTCATAGTGAACCACTCTTAGTATAATTGTACAGTGATAGCTACTCCCGATAATACCTTCTCTCTGAGAGTTTCCTGCAGTGGTCTCTGATTCAGCTTCACACTTGACAAATAGGTATCTCTGATCGGATGCCTGTGTAATGGTCACCACTAGATCAGCTTGTAACATTTTCAGTCACAGAGTAAAACCAGAGACCAGCTCACACACACAGATTTACACAACTTCAGTTGTCATAGTCACTTACCAGGTGGCAATAGATGTGTAGTATAATTTCCTGACACTATCAAATGATTCCATATTTTCCTGTGTAAAGTGTTCTGTCCCCTTCTGCTACAATCTCTCCATATTAAATATATTCAAAACCTTCAATTTATATAAAAGCAAAATTGTTTTCCTTTGAAGGAGTTTTCCTTCAATTTATATCCCTGATATTTCCACAGGGACTTTGAGGTTGCAACATTATTCAAGTTAGTTTTTTTTAATAATTAGCAAACAGATTGCGACAGTTGATTTAACTCCCTGTTGTGATGGAATATATTTAGTGCTGAGATTGAATTGGAATCCCTAAAGACTGAACAATTTTGATCACACTAATTAACTAATGAAAATTGGAAGCTGTATTCTCCCAGCAATGGTGTTGATCATTCAAACACCATCAGGTCCATCTCTAGATCTCATATTGTGTCCATTCAGTAATTACATTACAAATTTGAGCTACCCTCTCGGGGCTGTTCTACTGCACTCTGGGGTTTGGCTGCCCTCTCTAACTGTGGCCATTCAGTTAAATAATTAAAGTGGAGAATTTGTGTCAATGGGTCGTGAAAATAATACAGTCCCTCAAAATAATACAGCCTTTCAAACGAATAAAGCCCCTCAAATGAATACAGTCTCTGAAACCAATACACCACTTCAAATAAATAGTCTCTCAACTAACACAGCCACTCAAACTAATACAGCCTCTCAAACGAATAAAGCCCCTCAAAAGAATACAGTCTCTGAAACCAATACACCACTTCACATAAATAGTCTCTCAACTAACACAGCCACTCAAATTAAAACAGCAAGTTAACACAGTATCCACTTCACAATGGAATTACAAATGGTTTTCCACAACTTCAGTTATTGTCCCAACAGACTTCTGCACAAATGTCTGGAGGCTGCTTCAAGGCTGTTTCACACACTCTGGTTAGATCTTACATGGCCCTCAACATAGCCTCTTCTTCATTCTCCTTTATATATGTTTTTCTCTCTCTTTAATATGTAAATTCCATTGTTCCACATGTCTTTGGAACTGTACCTTTCCTATAATATAAAACTTTCATGCTGCCAATATTGTCAGTAACATTTGGCAAAAATAAACACACTCCTTAGCCTTGCTTATCTGTTTGAAATCCAAACATTTATCTAAAAATGCAAATTCCCTTCACACCTTACATGCTGAGACAGCATCCATGTTTACTCATTACCATGTCAAGACCATTTCTACACCTAGCTTCTTTTGATAATTTTAAGCTTGCAGTCTACATGACTCCAAATGTAATTAAATCACACAGACAGAACCATCTACGCTCACACCCATAAACCTCCTTCACAACAAACCAGAAAAATATTATGAAAATTATTACACTTTCGTAACAGTGATAAACTTCGATTGTCTCACTTTCTCAGTGCAATCTTCCAACTGTGTTATAGGATATGAATCCACTTTTGTCACTGCATTCACCTTTCAATAGTCCACACACAGTCTTTATGTTCCATCTAGTTTCAGTACCATCACAACAGGCAAACTCCAATTACTGCAACTAGACTCAATGATGTTGTTTTGAAACATGAATTCAATTTCTTTCTGTACATGTGATAATTTTGATCTATAAAGATGTTGTTGCCTTATCGAAACTGTATCGTCCACACTTACGTCATGGACAGAGTTTTTGGCTTGGAGGGCGGGTGCATGTCCGACTCACTCGAAATAAAGCGTGTTGACGTCGGCCGAGCTTGCCAACATCAACGTGCGCTCTTGTGATATTTTGCTAGGTGGGCATGTGATTAATTAAGTAGCCAGTTAAGGCCATAGAGACACCAATTGTCTCCGGCTTTAAGTAGACCGTCAATTTTTTAGGCCGTCACTTGGGCAGGCGGGCAGGCCAAAATTTGTGAAACCTCACCCACGGGCAGGATAAGAGGGTTCAGTAGCCTTGTCGTAGTGATTAGTGAGAAGTGCAGGATATCACTTGCTGCTGGTTGCTTCTGTGAACAGGACAGATTCATTTCGCTTCAGAGCTGCATTCAGAGAATTTTAGAGGCTTCAGTTCAGGATTCACTGTTGTCTTCCAGTCCTCCGGAGGATTCACATTGTGTGGGACCTTCCAGGTATCAGACAACATTGTCTTACCCTGGTTACAGGGATTGTGCTCTCCGCTGGAGGCAGCTCCTTTGAGGAGGAAGAGAGGGCCAGAAGGGGAAGGAAGCCAGGTGTCCCTGTGCAGCTTCCAGGGGAGCAACCTGTGGGAGGGGAGGCGCAGGCACAAGGGGCACAGGGCCCCAACAGTCAACAGGAAGTCCAAGGCGAAATGGGCCGCAGAAGATGCCTAAATCCTGCTGCCAGGGTTTACAGGCGGCGATGCAGCTACCTCAATATGTCTGAGGTGCAATGCCGAATGAGGCTCCCTTTCTTCAATGGAGAAGTGACTTCTGTCTGTCAGAGAATCGGCCCTGAGATCAACTCCAACTGTGTGGGTGGACACCCCATGCCAGTGGTGCTGAAGGTCACAGCAGTCCTCAACTTCTATGTCTTTGGCTCTTTCCAGGGGTCAGTGGGGTATCTGTGTGAAGTCTCCCAATCAGTTGTCCACAGTTGTGTCAAACTGGTGACAGAAGCTCTGTTGAGGTGGGCATTGACTTTCATTCATTCCCGTACAGATGAGGCCAGCCAGAGGCTTTGCAGCCATTGCTGGCTTCCCCAAGTCCAGGGTGCTATAGACTGCACACACGTGGCCATCAAGATGCCAGCAGGTGAGCCAGGTGCCTTCACCAACAGGAAGGGCTCCCACTCCATGAATGTGCAGATAGTGTGTGACCACAGGATGCAGATTCTACAAGTCTGTGCAAGGTACCCAGGCAGCTCCCATAACGCTTACATCCTCAAATACTACCAGGTGCCGGGGCTCTTCATTTCTCTAGCCCTACTGGATGGATGGCTGCTGGGTGACAAGGGTTATCCCCTCAAAAGGTGGCATGATGCCTCTCTGCCATCCAAGAACAGAGGCCGAGCAGCAGTACAACAGGAGCCGCGCCTCCACAATGGGTTTGATCCAATGCTCCTTCAGCTAGACTACCAAATAAGAACCAGGGCTGCAGGCTCCATACTCGATCCCTTGGTCAACAACATAAACTATGTGCCTTTGCAATAAAGTTTCAGGAGACACACGTCCATCATAACATCATGGCCTACCCTGCACCTACAGAACAAATGAAGCAGACAGAGGCCAGATGCATAAGTTAACATATCATTTACTTATGAATGTGAAACATTGCAGAAATTAACATTAAGCAGTTTTTCCATCACACCATTAGAAAAAGAAAACAAAAATGGGGGAAACAAATATCACCCGTGATCAGGCCATGTTGTGCTTAAGATGCTTTAAGTTTTCATTTGCGGGTGTTACATCTAGGTGCTGCCCCCTTGCTGGTACTGGCACTGGAGACAATGGGAGACAAGATCTTGTTGGCCTTGATGACCTTGGTGGGGGTCCTCAGGCCCGTGGAGCCTTGAGATGGCCCCGCCTAGGATGGAGTGACCAGTGCCACATCTGGCATCTCTCCAGTCCCTGGAGCCTCATCAGGTGCCACGGTTACTGGCAGAGGGGAGGAGGAGCTGCTGCCGTCATCTGGAGCACCCTGAGGGGAGCCCGCAGAGACGACAGGCAGCTCGCGCACCAACATCAGGTCGTTTTGGACCTCCCTGCTCACCATTGATGGATGGTCACCTAGCTGGGATACTGGATGCCCAATCCATCCCCCACACTGACACTGACCAGCTGAGGTCATTGCCAGCGTGAAGGCTTGCAGGTCCGAGTGCATTCCCAGGAACCCCTGATTGAGGAGCCTCTCCATGAGAGTCGCCGCTCTCTCCATGGAGGAAGCATTGCACTCGGCCATGAGAGTCAACACAGTGCTTATGCTCTGCAGGGACTCCTCCACAATGGACACACTGGCACGCTTTCCCTCATGTATCTCTGCCAGGTCCTCCCGCACACCCTGCTGGAAATCCAGCAGCTGCTGCCTCAGGGATGACTCCAGAGGCCCATCATCAGCCATCGACTGAGCATGTCCTGGTGTCCAGCAGTCCTCCGAATGCTGACGCCTTGGGCACTCTCTGCCTCCACCTGCACCTCAAGCAAATGTGAAGTGCCCTCACCAATGTGCACCAATAGACTACACAGAGATGTTATGCCCGCTGAGGTGCTGGCATCCGCGCTGGTGCCTGCTTGACAGAGAGGGTGTGACACAGGTAACTGGGGAGCATGGTGGTCCTCAAGGGTCAGGGGTGGGCCTTCAGGCTCCTCATGACGACCACCTGCTGGTGAACCTAAAAAGGGGAAAGGAGGACATGTCATTAGCTTAAGTCATGAAACTGTCAGTGTGCATGCCTGGCACTCTGATGAGACAGAGATATGCATTATGGTGCCCTCGTCTTTTGATCATTAATGGGGATTCCAGGCTCGACACTCACATCAATATAGAGACAACAATGGAATGGTAGCAAAAACCGACATTTTCACCTCAGTGCACTGCAGTCTTACCTTCCTCCAGCACCCCAACCTCATCTCAGCCGCTTGACCGAGGTGCATGGCACCTCTCCAGCTTCAGGGCCTCCTGCTCATATCATGTGAGGATGAGGAGGAGTGGGAGGACCCCTGCCAGTCCATGACCTATCAGCATTGTTATCCAGAAAGGATAGAGGAGCATTGATTAATAACAAATAACAAGAGTGGAATTCCCCCATTCCAATCCCATGGATAGACCTGACTATAAACCCTCATCAAGGTTTTTCAAGTTTGATGCCATCTTTCCAAAGCCCCTTGTGATTCAGGATAATAACCTGTTGACTTAAACTGTTTTATCCCCAAACTGTTCATTACTTCCTTAAACAGCTGTGACATGAAATTTGAACCCTGATTGATTGAGTTTCTTTTGGTTAACCATAACTTATAAAAAATTTAGTCAACTCTTCCACAATTCCCTTTGCTGTAATATTTTACAAAGGTATCACTTCCAGAAACCTTGAATTCCACTTTTAGTCTGTGGGGCGGGGTGGGGGCAGTCCTACACAATCAATCAGGACCCTAGTAAAACATTCCTCAAATGTTTGAACTGGAATTAAAGGTGCGGTCTAATCGCTGCTTGTTGTTTCCTTGTCACCTGACATGTGTGACATGTCCTTCAGGATTTGACAACATCACTATGAATTCCTGGCCAATAAAAATGCTGTATTTTCACCTGAGTCTTCCTAATTCCTAAATGTGCCTCTATTGGGATTTCATGAGTTACTCTCAGTACCTCATTTCTGTATTCAGGTGGTATAAATAGCTGATGCGCTTCCATCCATTTTTCACCTGCTGAAACCTGATACAGACTCCACTTTCTCATTAACCTCATGTTCAGCACCATTCATGGCTCCTCAGGTACTGAAGCAGTCCATGTCCAAATGCAGCAAGACCTGGACAATATCCAGGCTTGGGCTGACAAGTAGCAAGTAACATTTGCCCCACACAAGTGTCAGGCAATGTCTACCTCCAACATGGAAGAATCCAACCTTAATGTTCAATGGCATTACCATCATTGAATTTCCCAATATCAACTTCCAGGGGGTTACTATTGCCCAGAAAATTATCCAGACTAGCCATATAAATACTGTGGCTACAAGAGCAAGTCAGAGGCTAAGAATTGTATGATGAGTAACTCACCTCCTGACTCTCCAAAGCACAGGTCAGGAGCGTGATGGAATACTCCCCGTTTGTCTGGATGAGTGCAGCTCCCACAACACTCAAGAATTCACCAAGGGTCCTTAGACAGCACCTTCCAAACCCACATCCCCTACCATAAGAAGGACAAGGACAGCACTTTGATGGGAACAGCACCACCTGGACGTTCCCCTCCAAGTAACTCACCATCCTGATTTGGAAATATATTGCTGTTGCTTCATTGTCACTGGGTCAAAGTCCTGGAACTCCCTTTCTAACAGCACTGTGGGTGTGCCTACACTGCATGGACTGCAGCGGTTTAAGAAGGCAGTTCACCACCACCTTCTCAAGGGCAACTAAGGATGGACAATAAATGCTGGCCTAGCCAGTATCTCATACATCCCATAAATGAATTTTTAAAAATTAACACATCACGTTTAAGGTAATAACATTGTGGAATACATTTGGCCTCTGTTTCTGAGTGAACTGTCTGTTATTACTGCTTTATTTGTGGATCTTTTTGTTGTAGCTCTACCAACTTACTTGAGCTAAACACTTCCACTTCATTTTCCTCCATTCTTTCTCCTTGAACAATCATATCAAAAATAGTATTAGCTAAATGAACACTCAACACATTTCCTTTGCCTTTTAGCTTCTCTCTCTTCCTGTCTCAACTTGTGAGTCTGTGATCTTGTTACTACATAATCTGGAAACAATCCAGGATGCTCTTTCTGCAACACCTGTGTTGAATGCTCATCCATAGGCATCACCTACACCTGTGACCCAGCTATACCATTACCCAAAACAAATTGAATCCCTGCGATGGGAATTTTTTCCATTACTCCAACAATCGCCTCAGCTGCTTTCTATTTACTCTTTAAACTTACCTTCCACAATGGAATAGGTTTAGCATCTCCATGAACCCACTTATTATCACCTTTTCCTGAAATATTTCCTCTGAACAACAAATATCACTATCCCAAAACATTAAGGATTGATTAGTCCCTGTGTCTCTTAAAATGTTAATATCTTTACCTATTCCACCCTGTACACATGGAAAGACTTCCCCCTGACATAATTTATTAACTATTTCTGCCACCTGCTCTGCAGAACTCCCTTGGATAAATTGTGAACACATTCCCACTTCTTTTAGTTGGCTGTGACACACAGGGATCTTACGAACACACGAACAAGGAGCTGGACTATTGTGTGTGTGTGAGACATCAAACCTAAGCAATTTCTCAGCTCCGATTTCTTCAATTCCATAATTTCACCTCATAATTGAAGGCCAGGATTGTCCTTCAGATGTCCCATATTCCCTGATAGTGCATTTTCAGAACTGTCCAATGGACAAGAGAGTGCTGCTGAAGGGGCAGGACATGTGTAGCCACACTCAGTAACATCCATCTTGTTCACACCTGGAGCTGTGCTGAGGCAGATGGAGAAATGCTGGACTTTCCCTGCAGAGGGAGATAACGGCAGCTCTGCTTTAAAGAGAGTCAGTCAACGTGAGGTTGTGAAGGAAAGACTCAGAAAATGTAAAGCTGTGAGGAAGCTGGATTCTGAACAAAATAAGGATCCTCAGATCATGACCAGTTCGTAACAGATATGTGTGTTCAAAATGTTGGTTGTTCACAATTAATCCATATTGCCTGCAGATCAAGAGACTAACAGTGAACACCAGATTAATACATATGAGGCCTGTTACAAAAGGCTTGGAAACCAAATCAGACAAATATAAGTAACATTGAAGTGTTGAACAGTGGAGTGATCTGAATTGGATGAAATTGGACACAGAAGGAAGGAAAAAATAAGGAAGGAAGGAAGATGTTAATCTGTAATAACTGGGTCACTGAAGCACAAATGCTCTGGGTCAGAGACTGGCCAGGGAGGGAATCAAAATTTCACACTTACATTTCCTTTCCCACTGCTGCTTATAGAGCGGGTTTGGCTCCATTTGATGGACTGACCATGAATCTCACTCTTTGTTTCTAACATCCAATTTGTTTCAATTCAGTTTATTGTTTGTTTCTATTTCCTCTCCAGAGGCCACAAGGTACCGAGCTGACCAATGTACAGACACTGGCCAAGGCTGGATCGGAGGGGAAATTCATAGAGATTATTTTTCTCCTCTTTTACCTCACCCATAACTCTTTGGAGATACAAGTCTTGACTTCTGTCTTCCCAAGTCATCATTCCTGTTAATCCCTATCAGAACATTTGCCAGTGAGATGGTTCATATCTGCTTGAATTATCCAGCAAATCAACTGTTCCCGTTGTCTTGTTGTCTTCACATGATGGAGTTTACCGAAAGGAGGTTAAGTAACATGGACAGCGTTTTATGGGCTTTAATTTTAAGTTTTAAACAAAAATGCAATATGTTATTGGTTTTACGAACATACAAGATAGGAGCGGGAGTAGGCCATTCGGCCTTTCAAGCCTGCTCCGGCTTTCAATGAGATCATGGCTGATCTGATTGTGGCCCCATTTCCACCTTCCTGCCTATCACTCTGACTCCCTTGCTCATCAAGAATCTATCTAACTGCCTTAAAAATATCCATTGACCCCGTCTCCACCGCTCTCTGGGGAAGGAAGTTCTACAATCTCATGACCCTCTGAGAGAAAAAAAATCTTCTCCTCTCCATCTTAAATAGGGGACTCCTTATTTTAAATTGTGTCTCCTAGTTCTAGTCTCTCTCACAAGGGGAAACATCCTTTCAGCATCCACCCTGTCAAATCTCCTCAGGATCTTATATGTTTCAATAAGATCACCTCTCATTCTTCTAAACTCCAATGGATACAGGCCAGCCTGTCCAATCTTTCGCCATAAGATAACCCACCCCTCCTCTCATCGGATGAACATTCTCTGAACTGCTTCTAAAGCATTTATATCATTTCTTAAATAAGGATGCCAAAATTGTACACAGTACTCCAGATGTAATCTCACCAACACCCTGTACAACAGTAGCAAAACATCCCTACTTTTATATTCTATTCCCCTGGCAATAAATGCTAACATTCCACTTGCCTTCCTGGTCACTTGCTGGAGCCGCATACTAACATTTCCTGATTCATGTACCAGGGCACCCAGATCCCTCTGTACTGCAAAGTTCTGTAATCTCTCTCCATTAAATAATAAACTGCTTTTCTATTTTTCCTGCCAAAGTGGACAAGTTCTCATTTTCCCACATTTGACTCCATCTGCCAAATTTTTGCTTAACCACTTAACCCATCTATATCCATTTTCAGACCCCTTATGTCTTCTTTGTGACTTACTTCCCTACCTACTACCTTTGTGTCATCAGCAAATTTAGCAACCATACAATCAGTCCCTTCATCCAAATCATTGATATAAATTGTAAATATTTGAGGCCCCAGCACTGATCCCTGCAGCACTCCACTCATCACATCTTGCCGACCGGAAAATGACCTATTTATGCCTACTCTCTGTTTCCTGTTAGCTAACTAATCATCTGTCCATGCTAACATATAACCCACCACACCATGAGCCCTTATTTTGCGGTGTAATCTTGGATGTAGCATGATCCAAGGATATTATCAATGACGCCCAATGATGTAACATCCTGTCCATCACTGAAAGAAAAAAAAGATATAAAAGAAGCTGTTAATATAACCTCGTTATATTAGACAGAAGGAGAGCTGCAGCCAACAATGAAGGAAGCCGACCGATCGTCGGGAAGAGAGAGCTGCAACCAACAGGAGCTAGCCACCTCTGGGTGGTTGTATGACTATTTACTAAATATTTAGGATTTATTTATTTATTACCTATTTAAGAACATATTTGGGCATTGTATTACTAGAGCATCTTTATTGCTAAGAGTTGATTAAGAAGGTCATTAATTTTCCCAACTAGACTAAGAAAGGCGCGAATTTCCAGTGAGACGAAGAGGGTCATTAAAATACTATTTAAATTGATAAGTGGGTCTTTTTTTATTTCTCTTATTTTTCTTTAATAAATGACCTTATATCAATTAAGAGTTTTTGGGTGGCTCATTAGTTACTTCAAGAAAAAAGAAAAAGTTATTATTACAGGAAATGAAAAACAGGCTGTGACAGGAAGGGATAGACAGTACAAACCTAACAGTAAATCAACAGATGAAACTAGAGGTTATAAAAAGAATAAAAGGATAAAACTAAAAGCTCTGTATCTGAATGCATGAAGCATTCAAAACAAAGCAGATGAACTGAAAGCGCACATAGAAATAAATATTTACGATTTGCTAGCCATTACAGAGACATGTCTGCAGGAGGGCATGGATTAGGACCTGAATATTGAAGGGTATAGGATATTTAGGAAGGACAGGAAGTGAGGAAAATGTGGAGGGAGGGCTCTGATAGTTAATGATGGTATTAGCACAATAGAGAGGGATGAGCTAAGTTCAGGAAGCCAGGATGTGGAAATGGTTTGGGTAGAGATGAGAAATAGTAAAGGCAAGAACTCACTTGTGGGAGTTGTGTACAGCCCCCTAACAGTAATCACATGGTAGGGTTGAACATAAAGGAAGAAATAATTGGAGCTTGTTGAAAGGCACAATAATAATTGTGGCAGATTCTAATTTACATATAGACTGGAAAAGTCAGCTGGGCAAAGAGAGTCTAGATGAGGAGTACATTCAATGTTTTTGGGATAGTTCCTTAGAACAGCATGTTCTGGTGCCAACCAGAGAGCAGGCTATACTAGACCTAGTATTGTGCAGTGAGATGGGAGTAATTTATGATCTCATAGTGAAGTTGCCCCTAGGTAGCAGCAACCACGATAGGATTGAATTTTACATTCAATTTGTGGGAGAGAGGATTGGGTCTGAGACTAAGTTTTAAACTTAAATAAGGGCAACAATGAGGGCATGAAAGCTGAGCTGGCAAACGTGAATTGGCAAATTGGGTTAAGGGGTAGGTTAACAGAGATGCAGTGGCTAATATTTAAGGGGATATTTCAGAATGCACAGAAAAGATACATTCCAACAATAAGAAAAAGTCCAAGGGACGGACACACCGCCCCTGGTTAACTAGAAAGGTTAAAGATAGTTTCAAACTTAAAGAAAAAGCAAATAATTGTGCAACGACAGGTGGAAAGTCAGATGACTGGATAGAGTATGAAGAACAGCAAGGAATGACTAAAAGACCGATAAGGAAGGAAAAGGTAGAGTATGAGAGAAAGCTAGCAAGAAATATAAAAATAGATAGCAAGAGTTTTTACAAATATTTAAAAAAATAAAAGTTAACAAAGTGAGCATTGGTCCTACAGAAAGTGAGTCTGGAGAATTGATAACGGAAAAGACGGAGATGGCTGATTAATTGAATAGGTATTTTCCATCAGTTTTCGCAATAGAGAATACAAGTAACATCCCAGAAGCAGCTATAAACCATGAAATGGAAGTGGGGGAGGAAGTCAGGAAAGTTACAGTCAACAGAAAAGTGTTAATGAGTAAATTGTTGGAGCTGCAGGCTGACAAGGGCCCAGGTCCTGATGGACTTCATCCTGGGGTCTTAAAAGAAGTGTCTGGTGGGATAGCTGATGCATTGGTTTTAATTTTCCAAAACTCTCTTGATTAGGGGAAGTCCCTTTAGATTGAAAGATGGCAAATATAACTTGATTATTCAAAAAAGGGAGGGAGACAGAAAGTGGGAAACTACAGGCCAGCTAGCTTAACATCTGTCATAGGGAAAATGTTAGAAGCTATTATTAAAGAAGCTATAGCAGGGCACTTCGATAAGCTCAAGGTCATCAGGTAGAATCAACATGGTTTTGTGAAAAGGAAATCGTGTTTAACCATCTTATTGGAGTTATTTGAGGAAATAACATATGCTGTGGATAAAGGGGACCAGTGGATGTACTGTAATTAGATTTCCAGAAGGCATTTGATAAAGTGTCACATCAAAGGTTATTGCAGAAAATTAAATCTCATGGTGTAGGGGGTAACACATTGGCATGGATAGAAGATTGGTTGGCTTACAGGAAGCAGAGAGTAGGCATAAATGGGTCTTTGTCAGATTGGTAAGATGTAATGAGTCGCATGCTACAGGATAAGTGCTGGGACCTCAACTGTTTTCAATTTATATAAATGACCTGGATGAAGGGATTGAAGGGATGGTTACCAAAGTTGCTGATGACACAAAGGTAAGTAGGAAAATAAGTTGTGAAGAGGACATAAGGAGGCTACAAACAGATATAGATAGATTAAGTGAGTGGGCAAAGATCTGGCAGATGAAGTTTAATGTGGGAAAATATGAAATTGTCCATTTTGGCAGGAAGAATAAAAGAGAAGCATATTATGTAATTAGTGAGAGATTGCAGAGCTCTGAATGCAGAGGGACCTGGATGCCTTGGTGCATGAATCACAAAAGGCTAGTATGCAAGTACTGTAAGTAATTAGGAAAGCTAATATAATTTTATCATTTATTGTGAGGGGAATTTTATATAAAAGTAGGGAGGTTATGCTTCAGTTGTGCAAGGCACTAGTGAGACCACATTTGGAATACCGTGTATAGTATCGGTCACCTTATTTAAGGAAGAATGTAAATGCAGTTCAGAGAAGGCTTACCAGACTAATACCTGGGATGGGTGGGTTGTCTTATGAGGAAAAGTTGGACAAACTAGGCTTGTAGCTGCTGCAGCTTAGAAGAGTAAGAGGCGGCTTGATTGAAACATTAGGTCCTGAGGGAGCTTGACAGGGTGGATGTGGTGAGAATGTTTCTTCTTGTAGGAGAATCTAGAACTAGGGGGCACTATTTAAAAATTAGGGGTCACCCATTTAAAACAGAGATGAGGCGAAATCCTTTCACTCAGAGGGCCGTGAGCCTTTGGAACTCTCTTCCTGAAAAGGTGGTGGAAACAGAGTCTTCAAATATTTTTAAGGCAGAGATGGATAGATTCTTGGTAAGCAAGGGGGTGATAGGTCATCGAGGGTAGATGGGATGCAGATTTGAGTTTACTATCAGATCAGCCATGATATTATTAAATGCCAGAGCAGGGTCGAGGGGCCGAATGGCCTGTTCCTACTCCTTGTTTGTATGTGCAAGGTTAAACTCTCACCTCGGCCTAATCATGTACTGATGGGATCTCAGTAGAGTTTTTCACCTTTACAATAATGAAGATTTGCTATGTCATCTTGTTTTCAGTGCTGAGTGTCTTGGCCCTAGCAGATCCGATCTGTGAACCCAGAGACCTTTCTCCAATACCAGTTATTGTGGTGACAATTCAGATTCTCTCTCCAGCACCCTGAGGTACTGTTCACTCCAAGAATCTTTCAATAATAAAAGTATTAATATTATTTCGAGAATCTGTAACTGGAATACGATTAGACGATTTTAATGGCCAAGGTTATATTTAATTTAATTATATTTGCAATTATCTGCATTTGGCTGAATTACTTAAGTCAATATTAAATTCTCCTTTCCTTTCCATCCCCATATTTGGATGGGCTAAAGTCACGCAGTGTCACAGTTGCCGACTCCAGCTCCTCCCTCACTCAGTCCATTGATGTGTAACTGGGGGGCGTAAACCTGCCTCCAGGTGACATCACAAAGGAGCCAGGAGCCAATCACACCGCAGCCAGGATGATGTCACAAAGCAGCCCAAGCCCTTCCCATTTCCAGGGTTACATGGTCACATGACCAGGCTCTGCTCCTGCCATGCGGTCTCATTGGGCATGAACACTACTAGTACGGTCAGTCCTTTTTGTAAGACCCTACTCCTGGTCTAAAGATTCTTCTGTCTCTACTCTAGATATCAATGACACACATCAACTTTGATGAAGTTCCACCAAATGTGATACACCTTTATTAGACCACTAAGCAATAATACATGCAAATAATGATACTGGTTGCTTAGCTTCCTTGCGAGCTGGAGTCCATCTTGGTGGTCAGTCCAGTGATGAATCCCCTGTGCATGTCTTATGAGTGATTGACCAAATCACTCTAACCCACTGCAGCCAAGATGTGTTTGTGGACTCTTTCTACATTCTTTTCTTTGCTATGGTCCTGTGCCATCTAAAGTAATCTAAAGTTTTTAGCCTATTTAATTGGTTTTCAATTACGTCAGTGCTCTTTTCCCTTGTTCTTATGTCCTGGGCCTCTCACAAGGTCATGCTTGAAGGAATAGAATCAGTCTGACTCCGGTTTGTTATCCCTTACACTGGTATCAATTCCCAGGCCAGTACCGACAGACTTCTTAACTACCTCTAATGAGCACAAAAGGGATCTAACATCCTCACAGTTTGAGGCCAGTTCTCATAATGATTTAAATAATTTTGCAGACCTTGCTGGTTCTGGAAAGGCCTTGACTTGACTAAATTGAACATCATGCTTTGTGTTTTGAGCCCACAGTGCAGTTCATATCGTCAGTCTGGGTTCTTCTTCTTTCACCCCGATGGTTCTATGCTTCCACCGTGAGACAGACCCCACACACAGGGCTACACCACAGCCCGACCCCATTAATTAGTGTAAAAGAAATAAAGAAACTGTCACATAGTTAAAGAAGGGATTGTACATTAAAAAGGTAATATAATACATTCTTAGATTTTCCAACCCCCGGTCCTGTGTACTGAGACTGCAAACTAGGCACATGAGTCAGCCATTCAGCCCCTTGAGCTTATTCCGCTACTCAATGAGTTCATGGCTGAACTGTGACCTAATTACACCAGTTGACAGCACCTTTTACACCACTTCCCTTCATACATTTGGGTAATACAAATCTATCAGTCTCAGGTTTAAATTTAACAATTGACTGAACCCCTATTACATTTGTGGAAGAGAGTTCCACCCTTTGTGTGTAAAAGAGTTTCCTAATTTCACGCCTGAAAGGTCTAGTTCTGATTTTTACGCTATACTCCATTGTTCTGGACTCCCCAACCAGGTGAAGGGTCATATGGACTCGAAATGTTAACTCTGTTTCTCTCTCCACAGATGCTGCCAGACCTGCTGAGTTTTTCCAGCATTTTCTGTTCTTATTTCAGGTGAAATAGTTCCTATTTATCCTCTCTGTTCCCCTAATATCTTTAAAACTTTTGATCAAATCACCCCCTTACCTTTCTAAACTCCAACCCTAAGGGGGAGGTGGTGGTGGTGGCATAGTGATACTGTCATTGGACTAGGGTAATGCTTTGGGGACCTGGGTTCAAATCCCACTGCAGTAGATGGTGAAATTTGAATTCAATAACAATTTGGAATTAAAAGTTTCATGCTGACCATGGAACTATTGCCAATTGTTGTTAAAAACCCATCTGGTTCACTAATGTCCTTTAGGGGAGGAAATCTGTCATCCTTACCTGGTCTGGCTTACATGTGATGTAAAGACCAGCATTCCACTAGTTCTCTGATTAGTTTCTGTACCTGCTCATAAAATGTTAATGATCTGTGCACCTGGACTTAAATTCTCTTTGGACCTCCACTGCTTCTAGCTTTTCACCATTTAGAAAGTATCCTGTTTTACCTTTCTTCAGGTCCACAGTGGATGGCCCCACATTTGCCTATACATTGAAATCTTTTTGACAAAATGTTGCCCATTTACTTAATTGATCAATATCTCTTTGTAATTTCACGTTTCCATCTACACAGCCGACAATGCTGCCCATCCTTGTGCCATCATCAAATTTGACTATGTGGCTTCTTATCCTATCGGCTAAGCTATTAATAAATGCAGTGATAGTTGAAGTTCCTACAAAGGTCTTTGTGGGTCACCATAACTCACATTCTGGCAATTAGATTACCAACCCTTATCCTCCATCTCCTGTTGCTCAGCCTATTTCTTAACCTGGTCAATAATTTTCTCTTGATTCCATGAGCGTCAACTTTAGCTAACAGTTTCTTATGAATTGCTGAAATAAAGACATTTTTTTGTTGAATCTTTTCATCTTGCACTCATCAGGACAATTTGCAAGAAAATACCAGTGTCAGGGGAAACAACATGTTTATACTGTATGAGAAGAGAGTGCTGATTGGTTGGCAAGTGGACTCTGATTTGTAGAGATGTTGCCATGGAGAATGCACCAGATGATAGTGGCTGACAGTTAACTGTTTGAAATTTAAACCAGGCAGCTTGACTCTGATTGATCAGGTGGCTAGGGAATGAACCAGCGAATGGTTGTCACTTATTTCCTTTAGCTGAAACAGGCACAAAAAAAAGTCTAGTTTTTCAGTAATGCTTAAGCTCCTTACTACCAAATGACTGTTAATTTCTTCTGAGTGACTTTGTCAAATGCTTTCTGGAAGACCATGTAATTAATATCCGTAAGCATTCTTCTGTCTACACTTCTGTCTCCAGAATTTTTTTAATGCAAAGCAGGCTCATCAGGCATGACCTAGCCTTTACAAATCCATGCTGCCTCCTCTCTGATCAGCTGGAAAATTTCAAGGTATTCAGTCATCCTTTTCATAGACTCCAGCAATTTCCTGACAACAGATGTTAGGTTAACTGGCCTATAATTCCCTGCTTGTGTCACATTATTTTTCTTTAAACACCTGCTGATGACCCTCTTCTCATCTTACCAATGAACAGATCAGCCTAGCTTACACTGGACAGTCTCTGTGTCACCTGATTGAAGTCGACTTCACCTAACTCATTGACTCTTGCAACACAGAAGGAGGCCACTCAGTCCATCATGCCTGTCCTGGCTCTTAAACGGAGCCTAACCGCTTAATCCCACGCTGCTGATCTTTCCTCGCGGTCCACCAAACATTTTCTCTTCAAGTTTTTATTGACCATTTTCAAAGTTACTATTCAGCACTATATCTCTCAGACAGCACATTCCTGATCACAACAACTCACTGTAATTTAAAAAAAATACTTGATTGAAACCTTTAAGATCCTGAGGAGCATTGACAGGGTGGATGTGGAAAGGATATTTCCTCTTGTGGGAGAATCTAGATCTCGGGGCCACTGTTTAAAAACAAGGGGTCACCCATTTAGGGCAGAGGTGAAGAGAAATCTTTTCTCTCAGAGGGTTGTGAGTCTTTGGAGCTCTCTTCCTCAAAATGCAGTGGAAGCAGAGTCTTTGTATTTTTTTAAGTCGGAGGTAGATAGATTTTTGATTAGTAAGGGGATAAAAGGTTATCGGGGGGTAGGCAGGAATGTGGAGTTGAGGTTACAATCAGGTCAGCCATGATCTCATTGAATGGCAGAGCAGGCTAGAAGGGCCGAGTGGCCGACTCCTGCCTCTAATTCGTACATTTGTTTGTTATGCCCATAGGTATGTAAAATAATTCCTCGTGTTCCCTCTGATTCTTTGACCAATGATGTTGTATCTGTGTCAGTTTGTTTGGTGAACATATCAGAGCTTATTGTGTTACAGTGATCTCGGGGGAATCGTTCTCTGGGATATTTTGTGATCTCTGGAAAACTATGTTGTAACAAGCTCATGGATTTCCTCAATAATTCTTGCTATATTGCTGAAAAAAGGGACAAGCTGTCAAAGCTTTTCAGCTTTCACTCATCAGGACTGTTTGCAAGTTAACTTTTCCCTGGTGTGTTCTCCTTGTCAACGACTCTACCCATCGGGGACCAATTGCCAACCAACCAGTGCTCTCTTCTCATGCAGTACGAATTGTTGTTCCCTTTACTATTGGTATTCTTGCAAAATACCCTGATGAGTGCAAGACATGAAGATTCTCTCGATCAAAAGTGAAAAGCATGTCTCTTTTTTTCAGCAAATACTCAAAATATTGACCAGATTCAAGCCAAATTACAATCCTTGGCTGTGCCAGGAATTGAGTGGGGAGGGAATCCGGTGAGGCTGCTGAGGTTCCAGAGCTGCCGTACCTCTGATTGGGCTGCAGCATTGGAGGCTCACCAACTGCCCACATTGTGTGCGGGGGGTGGGGGGAGTGGGGACAAGCTCAGAGGTGGCAAAAGTGGGGCTCGGCATTCCCATTTGGTCAGGTGGTCGGGGTCCAGATTCCCATGGGAAAATTCTATCCAGTGTTTCAGGTCAACGATTAAAGACTTACTGATATATATTTTAAAAAGTCACCAATCAGCACCTTCCCTTCCATTGAAGTCACTTGTAGATATTTATCCTCGCTCCCTGAGGTTTGTGCTCACTTCCCTCGGTGGGACAGGCTCGATGGGCTGAATGGACTACCCCTGTTCCCATGTTCCTATGTTCCTCTGCTGCTTCTGAGCTCTTCAGGTCCAGGCTGCTCATATCAGGACACGGTGACGTGCCTGGGAAGGGGAGGCAGTTTTACGGGATTTGGGTCGGGGGGTGGGGGGATGGGGTGGATCAGGAGGTCGTGGAGGGAACAGTCCCTTGGGCTATGCAGAAAGAACAGGAGAGGGGGAAGATGTGCTAGGTGGTGGCTTGATGCTGGAGATGCTGGAGGTGACCACTTAGATCCGGAGGCTGGCGGAGTTGGAAGGTGAGGACGAGGAGAATCCAATTGTAGTTCTGGGAGGGAGAGGAAGAGTTGAGAGCAGGAGGGATAAATGGGACGGACACAGTGGAGGCCCTGCCAGTTGTGATGGGGGTGAATCCTCACTGGATGGACAAAGAAGGCAAGTCAAGAAACTCTGAACTGGGAGGCGGCTTCGTTAGATCAGACTGGAGGGAGAAACTGGGAGAATGGAAGGGAATCATGACAGGGTATTTACAGCTTTTGCAATTGGCATTCTCCCCGGTGGTGGGGGTGGGAGTTGGCGGCGTTGGGGGTGAAACAATGTGTGTGGGATCTTCCTTTGCCATGGTTTCTCCAAGCTGGGAACTCTCAGCAGCTCAGGAAGCCCTGCCTCCCACTGGTTGGGAGGACAAGGGACCGGAGCCTATGAGCTCATCACGGCCTTCCAGAAGTGACCTCACTGCGCAGACGTGGCCGCCCTCAGCTCTGGCTCCGCCCCTTCCTGTCCAGGCCTGGTGTCGCAGGGTCAGTTGACTCCCTCTCCCAGAGTGCAGCAGGGCTGTACAGGCGATGGAGCCTTTTCCCAGGCCCACTGCATTGTGGGAAGGCGATGCTGCCATTGCTGTTTCCAGCTACCCAGACCCTGGATCCTGTCCTGAGCTCAAGCTGGGCAGGAACTGGAGAGGAATCTCTCTCACTTCTCGGCACCCGATGGGGCTTCTCTGCATTCTGTTTTTTTTATTCATTCACGGGATGTGGGCATTGCTGGCTAGCCCAGCATTATTGCCCATCCCTAATTGCCCTTGAGAAGGCGGTGGTGAGCTGCCTCCTTGAACCACTGCAGTTCATGCTTCAAACACAAATGTTGATACAGTTTGCCCCAAAATGAAGTTAAAAGAGAAGGGACCAGAGAGATGAAGAATGAGAGGGAAACAGACAGAAAATAAAAGAGAAAC
This sequence comes from Carcharodon carcharias, assembly GCF_017639515.1. Classification (NCBI taxonomy): domain Eukaryota; kingdom Metazoa; phylum Chordata; class Chondrichthyes; order Lamniformes; family Lamnidae; genus Carcharodon; species Carcharodon carcharias. Next base: position 86,084,976 of record NC_054485.1, read on the forward strand.
TGGAATGTCACAATTTTACTTGGGTGATCTATATTACAAACATGGTTACCTGACTCAGAGGTTGGCAATGAGATGGCACAGGTTGGTGGACTGTAATTGTGGGGGATCATGTGGAAGGAGGGATGCGGTGGCGAGAGTGCAAGAGTATAATTGATGAAGAAGGTTAAATAGCAGTTGCGTGAAACCATTATTTTTGAGTGGGAAGGGGGAGGTCGGAGCAGGGGTGTATCCAATATTACACAGAAAGAGAGAAACAGGGAGAGGGAAACAGAGAAAGAGAGGGGCAAACAATAAGAAAAACCTGCAGAGAAAGAGAGAGACAGAGAAATAGAGAGAGGAACAGAGATGATAAACAGTAAAACATAGAAACAATGAGAGAAACAGTGAGAAAGAAACTGAGAAAAACAAAAACAGTAATAGAGAGTGAGTGTGATACAGAGTGAATGTGAGATCGACAAACACTACTCGCCACTTGCCTTCCCACTATTTTTGCATCATTCGTAAAATTGGTGAAAGTATATTCACTTCCCTAATCTAAGTTATTAATATATATTGCAGATAACTGAGGCCCCAGCACTGATCCCTGTGGCATTCCACTAGTTACGGGTTGCCATTCTGAAAATGGCCCCCTTATCCCAACTCTCTGTCTTCTATTAGTTAGCCAATCCTCTATCCAGCACCATGGGCTCATCTTATTAAGTAGCCTTACCTTATCGAATGCCTTTTGGGAATCCAAATATATTACATCTACTGGCTCCCCTTTATCAATCCTGCTTGTTACCTCCTCTCAGAATTCTAATAAATTTGTCAGGCATGATTTCCCATTCATGAAGCCATGCTGACTCTTCTTGATTAGGTTGTGTAATTCTAAATGCTCTGCTATTACATCCGTTATGATAGACCCTAACATTTTCGAAATGACAGATGTTAAGCTACCTGGCCTATAGTTAACTGTTTTTTTCTCTCCTTCCTTTTTTTGAATAAGGGTGTTACATTGGCAGTTCTCCAATCCTTTGGAATTTTTCCAGAATCTAAGGACTCTTGGAAGATTACTACCAATGCATTCACTATCTCCGCAGCTACTTCCTTTAATACCCTAGAATGCAACCCTTCGTGTCCAGGGGGCTTATCGGCCTTTAGCCCTATTAGTTTCCCTAGTACTGTTTTCTCTAGTGATAGTTATTGTTCTTATTTCCTCCTCCCCCCACCCTTTTGCCTCTTGATTATTTAGTATTGGAATGCTATTAGTGTCTTCTACCATGAACACTGAAGCAAAGTATTTATTTAACTCCTCTGCCACTTCCTGGTTCCCCATTATTACTTCCCCAGCCTCATCCTGTTAGCGGCTCATGTTCACTTTGGTCTCTCTCTTCCTTTTTATATATTTTAAGAAGCTCTTACTCTCCATTTTTATATTAGTTGCTAGTTTACCCGGAGACCACAACTGGAGTATTGTGTACAGTTTTGGACTCCTTATCTAAGGAAAGATATACTTTCCATAGAGGGAGCATAACAAAATTTCATCAGACTAATTCCTGGGATGGTGGGTTTGTCTTATGAGTAGAGTTTGAGGAAACTGGGCCTGTATTCTCTAGAGTTTCGAAGGATGAGAGGTGATTTCATTGAAATTTACAAAATTCTTACAGGGCTTGACAGGGTCGATGTAGTTAGGATGTTCCACCTGGCTGCCAAGTCTAGAACCAGGGGGCACAGTGTCAGAATAAGGGGCAGGCCATTTAAGACTGAGATGAGGAGGAATTTCTTCACTCAGAGGGTGATGAATCTTTGGAATTCGTTACCTCCAGAGGGCTGGGGAAGCTCAATTATTGAACATGTTATTATGAACAATGTATAATTTTAAATTGAATTTAAAACTGGAATTGTCCAGCCCACCTGCAGCAGGTTGCACCACAGCATGGCCAGCAAGTCAATGAAATTTCCATTTACATTGGTGGGACTGGAAGGTCCCGCTGGTGTGAGGGGCTGGAAAATTCCAGCCTATCTACACATTTGTGTGTGTTAAAAAAAGGTAAAAAATGGTTTCAGTTTCAGTTAAGTTTTGCTTACGAATATGGGTGCCTGGGAGTCTGGATTGTGACTAAAAAGTTTTACGTCTTTTGGGTTTGTTTATATCTGTACATTTTTAATGAGGTCTTACAACCCCTCAAGTTAAAGAGATGGACTAAAAGCTGTTGGATGTTCAGTGGAAACAAAACAAAAAGTGGAAAAAGCTTTACAGGTGCCTAGCGACCAATGATCCAGCAACACAAAAACAGGAAGAAAGATGAGTTAGAGAGGAAAGTTCAGTGTGTGTGTCATTGAGACAAGACAGGGCTTAACCTCTCTGAGAAGTAAAACTACAAGGCTATTGGGACAGTAGTTAATTGAATATTCAGGTATAGGACTCACTAAAGTGATCAGTTTAGCAGAGGTGCTACTGGAAAACTGAGTTTAGGGAACTCAGTTGTTTGCTCTGCAATTGAAGAAACAGTGAGTTTAGAGTGGTGTTTTTGGGTGTGGTGTTACTGGGTGTTTCAGGGAGAGATACGAGTTGGGTGAGAAACATCAAACGGATGCGCAGGAATTCATCGGAAGAAAACCATTTGCAACTGTGCCAGTCCTAAGCGAGATGCCTTTGTGTCAAGCTAGTGGTAACTCTTCACTGGTTTGTGTGTCTGTAGAGATATTGCTGGGGTAAAAGCATGGTGTGAATTTGAATCATATTCTTGTGTCTGCATTGAGATTTTTCCAACCTGTTTGTCTGGTGTAATATAGTTCAGTTCTCTTGTTTTAATAAATATTTTATGCTTTGCATTAAAAGTTGATGAGCAGACTCCTGTGAATTTGTTCAGTAATTTTCCTCTGTGGTTTCTAAAAAAAAATTAGGATCTATCAAGCCAGATTTCATTCTGGGATCTGACTTGTCCAGTATTAGCATCAGCTGGGGTCATAATGACATTCAAGACAGAAATCAATAGATTCCTGGATACTAATGACATCAAGGGATATGGGGGTAAGTGCAGAAAAGTGGTGTTGAGGTAGATGATCAGCCATGATCTAACTGAATGGTGAAGCAGCCTCGATGAGCTGAATGGCCTCCTGCTCCTATGTTCCTGCGTTCCTAAAACAAACTCTAAATTCTATAGGTAATCTCCAGAATATTCATTCCATCCTTCCCATGTACAAAGGGTGGGGGATTAATGGTGACTGGCCCTAACCTCACCGCCATCAATCAGCTGAGGCTAAAGTGTAAAGTTGTGTGAAGTGTTTGTGAGTAATGTGACCAGTGTTGGGGAGTTGGGTCCCTCTCACCTTCAACACCAGCTCCATCCTCTCACCCAGCGACTCGCCAAGGCTTCTTCACCAACACCTCCAAAATCCGTCGCCTCCACCAGCTGGAAGGGCAAGAGTCATAAATAACAGGGAAATAATGTCCCCCAAACATTGGGTTCCTGCCCCACTCAATGTGGATGGTTGCAATCGAAAGTGAAAATAATTTTTTTTATCATCAGGAACAAGCAAATGTTAACTCTGTCTATAAATCTTTAAATGATCTGTTAACCAAGACTGGAGTGTTCAATTGTGATAAAAGTGTCCAGCGGGGGAATTCAGAACCTGTTGAGTGATTTTACAAAATGTAATCATCTGAAATGTCAGATCAAGGGGCTATGATAATAATTCCTTGAACTCAGGAAATAATTGACAGGAGTTCCCAATACAAGTTAGGGGGAGGTTCTCCTGAACAAAAAATCAATGATGAATAATGTCCCTGTCTCTTACAAGACTGACTGAAATATTTTCAGGACACAATATGTCGTCTATTTTACTGTAGTAAAAGCTTCAAATCCTCTGTGTAAAATAAACTCAGGACAAATTGATGGAGGTGGATGGAAAACTGCCTCACAAGCAATTAAATATTCACAAGTGTAGTCACTGTGTTATGTAGGAGACACAGCAGCTAATTTGTGCACAGCAAGATCCTGCAACAGCAGCATTTGGCCAACTCGGCTGTCACCAGCATGACCCCTAATCCTCCTCCCCCTCCCCTCTTCCCTGAACCCCTCCCCCTTTCTCTCTGAACCCAATTCCCCCCTCCCCTCACCCCAAATCAGACAAAGAAAATAGTCTCATTGTTCCCATCGCTGGGAGTTCCACAGTGATAGATATATTCACCAACACAGACAATTATTTAGACAAAAACCATATTGCACCTTGTGGCATTGCAAGAAGATAACTTCATCTTAATACAAAACAATCAGTTAAACACACTAACACTGTGATCGCTGCTCAGGATTATTCCTGAATGGGACCAATCCATTTTCCATGGATAGACCTGGGTAGGAGCGTGATTTCTTAAGGGGGAAGTCGGAGGAAGAGATTCCACAAAAACCACAGTGGCCAGGATTACACAGCAACTCACTCTGAAGCCCAAGCTGTGGGGAACTCGAAACTGCCTCTCACATTACCTCAGGTCATGATGCACTGAGCGAGAGGCCTAGTCCCCACTCAGCCATCCCTTAACGGAGAGAGGGAGGAAGTGAGGAAGAGGGAGAGTGAGGAAGTGTAGGAGTGAGGGAGGGAGGGGAAGAGGGAGGAAGTGAGGGAAGGCGAGAGATGGGTCAAGTGAAGGAGATGGGGGGAAGAGGGAGAGAGGGAGGGGAAGAGGGATGAAGTGAGGGAAAGAGGGTGACAGGGAAGTGAATGAGATGGGGAAGGAGGAAGAGAGGGAGGGGAAGATGGAGGAAGTGAGGGAGAGGGGGAAGAAGGGAGAGGGAAGAAGTGTAGGAGAGAAGGAGAAAGATGGAGAGATGGAGGGGAAGAAGGAGGAAGAAAGGGAAGGAGGGAGATGGAGGAAGTGAAGGGAACAGTTGGAAGGAGGGAGAGGAAGAGGGAGGAAGTGAGGGAAGGGTGGAGAGGAAGGAAGTGAGGAGACAGTAGGGAAAGAGGGATGGAGGGACAGGGAGGGAGTGTAGGTGAGAGGGAGAAGGAGAGAGAGACACAGAGGGGAAGATGGTGGAAGTGAGGAAAGGAGAGAGAGGAACAAAGTGAAGGAGACAAGGGGAGATAGAGGGAGAGAGAGGAGGAAGAATGCTGAGGGAGAAATGGAGGGGATGATGGAGGGAAAGAGGGGGTGGGAAGGAGGAGAGAGAAAGTAAGAGCTGCATTAGATGAAGTGCAGTCTATCAATGGGACATTAAACTGAAGCTCCGTCTGCCCTCTCAGGTGGTTGTTAGATCCCACAGTCACTATTTGAAGAAGAGCAGGGGAGTTCTTCCCAGTTATAATATTTATCCCTCAATCCACGTCACTAAAACAGATTATCTGGTCAGTATCACATGGCTGCTTGTCGAAAAGGTCATTCATTGTCTGTGAAGCGCTTTGGGACATCCTGAGGTGGTGAAAGGCTGTGTGGAAATCGAGTCCTTTCCTTGTTTCTTTGCCCCGAAGCTGGAGATGGGAAGAGTGACTGGCACTTGGAGAATGAATATGAGCAGCTGCCTGGGTCCCACGGGGAGTCAGAGAATCTAGTCTCCACTCACTGTCCATTCCTTGCAGCCTCTCAGATGCAGTCAGCCTGGGTGGGCTCAGACCCCGGTTCCTGTTTACCATTCCCAGGAGTGCGGCGGGGGGGGGTGGGGTGGGGGAAGAGGGGAGCGTGTTTTAACGGTGACTCAGTTAACGCTGGATTTTCCTGCCGCACTCCGCACCTTCAGGTGAGCGTCCGGGGCGCTAGAAGCGGCTCAGAGCGGTGGGCGGCCGTTAGCAGCGGTGAGCAGCGCGGTCAGTGACAGCAACACCCGGTGTAAGGTGGGGTCCCGGGGGGATTGGGAGACACATCCTCCCACTTCCTTCGCGCACTGGACTTTCTCACACAGGAGCCCAGTGTAGGGAGTGGGACAGAGGCACCTCCCATTATCCTCACACACTCCTCCATTCTCACAGCGGGTCAGCAAATTATCGCACATGCCCACTGCAAGAGGAGAGAGAAAAGAAAGGTCAGACATTAAAAAATCTCCCCACGTTACAGATTGTTTCCACTGTCACCACTCCCCATCACCACACTTTTATGACCAGATTTTATGAGAAAAATATCCAGACAGCGAGAATATAATAAAGAATAATCATTGCAGATTCCAAAGGAAACACAAAAAGTTTGGAAAGAAATGAATAAACAATTAGGAAAACACAGAGAAACTACGGAAATAAATAGTCTTTGAAAATAAAATTAAGTCATGAAGAATTCGAACAATGGAAAGAAATAGGGTCACTAAGGGATCCATATACAATAAACTCACAGGAGATGGCAAAAATATTAAATGACTGTCTCGCTATTTAGCAGAAGACTAACCTGGGGGAACATGACATTAGAAAAAGAAATCAAAAAAGATGTAAAGATGCAAAGGATGGAGATAGTTAATAAGCTAATCAAACTTAGGGAGGATAATACCCCTGGACCAGATGGATTGTACCTGTGGATATTAAAAGGAGTTAGGGAAGAGATAACAGAAGCACTAGTACATAGATATAAAGATTTATCAGAAAAGGGAATATTGTGAGAGGATAGATGGGCAGTTAATGTGATTCCTCTCTTTAAAAAGGAAGATGGAACAAGTCCAGGGTACGATAAGCCAATTAGATTAACATTCCTAATAGGAAACATAATGGAATCCTTATTCAAAAACGCAATAGTAAAAACATCTAGTAACTGAACATATAACAAAAAATATTGACACAAATTCAAAAAGGGAAGGTCATGCTCGACCAACCTTACTGCAATCTTTAAAGGAGTTACAGAAATTGTACATCAGGGTGCTGCAGTACCATAATTATCTGAATATAATACACAGTCTGTTTATCATGATCAATGTGTTAAACTTGCCTTATCAGCATGTATAATATACACCTAGACTTTTGCAATAATTCGGTCAAATTCATCCATTATCGGCAAAAGTAATGAATAAACCCGACTTAGCTAATGGGTCTGTCCCCACGCTTGTTTGCTGAGCAGCCAGTTCCCCAGCCAAAACATGTGATGCTCAAGTTGGCCGAATGAGCTGCCAGTGTTTTATCAATCGATCAACCGCAGCACGTAACATTAGGCACGTTTCTCAGGTTAACTTGGGGCAGTAAGATACACATACAAGGCATTCATAGACCACCCAGCCAAATAAACCTGGAATTAAGTTTATAATGACCGGAGGTTAATGAAAACAAGAGACGATTCTCACTTATGTCTTAGAAACAGGAATAATTTAAAATACCATTGAAACTCAACATTAAAAGTGTGTTATTATTCACAATGTATCAGGAAACGATTCTTGACCAGTTCAAAAAAGATTAGTTTTGAGTTGTTCCCTGTATAATACACACTCTAACTTGGAGACAAATTTTTAGGGAGAAAAATGCACATTATATATGGAAATTGTTGCTGGAGATAATGAATTTGAATCTTCAAAAGGCCTTTGATAAAGTCCCACATAGTAGAGTCACGGCTAAGGACAGAGTGTGGAGATTCAGGGGACAGGCAGCAGTATGAACAGCAAGCTGCTCTAAGGGGACTTTGGGAAAACTGGCCAAAAACGCGGGTCTTAAGGTGCCAAAGAACAAGATGGGGAATGGGTCTAAATTGATGATTAAATGTTCTCTCTTTTTGATTGAAGCCAGTGACATTGACTGAAAACCTAGCTTTGGGTTCGTGACCACGGGGTACTTGGCCGTATGTGAATCAGCTTTGGGTCAGCCGCACACGTCGGGAGAAATCAGCGATTATTAATCTCGGCTGGAGAGCAACACACTGTCCGGACACAATATCTGTACTGTGTGCACACGCATGCACACAAACTTTGAGAGGAGATTATCCACCACTGCCAGAGGGTGCGAGAGGCAAGCGAGCAGACATTTCCAATCTCCATCTCACCATCAGTCAGACCAAAACTCACATGAGAGGAGATATTAGGACAGTTGACCAAGAGCCCAGTCAAAGACAGAGGTTGGAAGCAGCATCTTAAAGGAGCAGAGAGAGAGAGGAAGAGACAGGGAGATTTGGGGAGGGAATTCCAAGCCTTATTCAGGCCCAGGCAGCTGAAAGTCCAGTTCCCACACACGTTTCTGATCAGGCATCCCACTCCTGGTTAATGTAGGTAGTTATGGTCACTTGCAGTCAGTGTTGTGAGTTATGGTCACTCTTGGTCAGTATGGGAGTTATGGCCTATCTTAGGCAAGTCCAAACGCAGCAAGGCCGGGACAATATCCAGGCTTGGGCTGACAAGTGGCAAGTAACATTCGCACCATACAAGTGCCAGGCAATGACCATCTCCAACAAGAGAGAATCCAATCATCGCCCCTTGACATTCAATGGCATAACCATCTCTGAATCCCCCACTATCAACATCCTGGGGGTTACCATTAACCAAAAACTGAACTGGACCAGCCATATAAATACTGCGACTACAAGAGCAGGTCAGAGGCTAGGAATCCTGCGGTGAGTAACTCACCTCCTGACTCCCCGAAGTCTGTCCACAATCTGCTAGGCACAAGTCAGGAGTCACTTGCCTGGATGACTGCAGCTCCCACAACACTCAAGAAACTTGACATCATCCAGAACAAAGCAGCCCGCTTGGTTGGCCCCACATCCACAAACATTCACTCCCTCCATCATCGATGCACAGTAGCAGCAGTGTGTACCATCTACAAGATGCACTGCAGAAACACACCAGGCTCCTTTGACAGCACCTTCCAAACCCACAATCACTACCATCTAGAATGACAAAGGCGGCAGATAGGTGGGAATACCACCACCTGGAGGTTCCCCTCCAAGCCACTCACCATCCTGATTTAAACAGGAAATATAGGAACAAGAGAACCCCATCGAACCTGCTCCACCATTCAATACTATCATGGCTGATCCAACACTTCAATGCCTTTTTCCCACACTATCCCCATAACCCTTTATGCAATTGTTAATTGGAAATTTATCAATGTCTACCTGAAACATCCTGACTTGGAAATATATTGCCATTCCTTCACTGTTGCTTGGTCAAAACCCTGGAACTCACTTCCTAACAGCACCGTGGCACCTATACCACATGGACTGCAGTGGCTCAGTCACCATCACCTTCTAAGGGCAATTAGGGACGGGCAATAAATGCTGGCCCAGCCAGCAAAGCCCACATACCTTGAATGAATGAAACTCCCTGTTCACACCTATACCTGTTCCACACTCACTCCATGTTCACTCCTACACCTGCTCCATGCTCACACCTTGTTCACTCTTACCCCTGTTCCACACTCACTCCCTGTTTACTCCTACACCTGTTCCACACTCACTCCTTGTTCACTCCTATACCTGTTCCCCATTCACTCCGACACCTGTTGTACACTCACTCTTCGTTCACTCCTAGACCTGTTCTACACTCACTCCATGGTCACTCCTACACCTCTTTCACTTTCACTCTCGGTCCACACCCACACCTGTCCACACTCGCTGTTCACTCCTATATGTGTTCCTTGGTCAGTGAGGGCTGTGGGAGGTTTGAATGGAGTGTTTTGTTCCAGTACAGATATGGGCTCTGTGTCAGTAGGTCAGAGTTTAAAGAGCATTGGTCCTACTTACATCCATTGGTGATGGTGTCAGGGAGGCCTAGAGAATGAAACAGAAACAGAGTTAGAGAGACGCCTGATTAGCCAACTTTACTGATAAACACACTAACACATCTCATCCGATGCAGTGATCGTGAGGTCGACCTCATTCAAACTCACGATCAAAGATTTCTTTGAGGATTCACATGCTGCATCCCCTGAACATTCACAGCAGCCCTCGCTGAGATAAGGTTGAGTTTCTAAAGTGCTCACGAAGATGAGCGCGGGGTTAGTGAGTAAGTGCATTCACACTACATGTGATTAATGTGTAAGCAGACAGGGTTAATATGTAAGGGTGTCAGTAATCACATAGAGCACTCCTCACTGCCCATTCGTGTCACTACCTGTTTCCTGATCTCGGGACATTCCACGTACAGCACTGACCACAGATATCCCTCCCAACCTTCACTTCTTAATCTGTTCCAGAGATTTATTACAGAGACTGTTGTTCTCCTTTCACCCTCCTGCAGCTCTTTGTTCATTCCATTCACACATCAGTCTCCACCTAGCTGCTGCCTTTGTGTCCGTGTGTGTGTCTGTTCACACTAAGGTTTCAGCACATTTAACCCGTACGACTATTATATCCTCAGCCTCTACCCAATGTCAGCAACTCCACCTTGCTCACTGACTCTGACAGACCGGGTCAAAAATCGGGAAGGGCTTTGATTGGGTAAATAAGGAGAAGCTGTTTCCAGTGGCAGGAGGGTCAGTGACCAGAGGGCACAGACTGAAGATAATTGGCAAAGGAGCCAGAGAGGGAAAGGAGGAGAATCTGTCTCTTCTGCACAGCCAGTTGTGTTGAGCTGGAATGTACTGTCTGAAAGGGCGGTGGAAGCAGATTCATTCCCGATTTTCAAACGGGAATTGAAGAAATTCTTGAAGAGAGTTGCAGGGCTGTGGGGAAACGAGCAGGGGAGTGGGCCTATTTTGTTTGCTCTTTCAAAGAGACAGCACAGGGACGATGGGCTGAACGGCAGCCTGTATCTGTGCTGGCTTATTCTCTGTACAAACACCCCGCTGAGTCTCTGTCTGCACTTTAACACAGTCACAAATATCACTCGGGTTGTATTTCGGAGTGGATGCGCTGCCGGGAGTTACGACGAGAACGAAATGACGAAGTGAATCTTCCGCCGACACTGCGCCGGGCCAGGATAAACGCTCGTTACTCACAGACATTGGCCGTCCCTTTGGGGATTGGGAGGTACGAGCCCGCTCTCCACCGCCGGCCTTGGAAACCTCTCTTACACCCCCCGCAGTCCGGCCCTGTCGTGTTGTGCTCACACTCACAGCTCAGCTTCCCTTTCTTCAGGACACAGTTGTTGGCGTGAAGATTGCACTTGCACCTGGGGAACAGACAAACAGCAAAGCTGGTATGAAATAACCTGACCAGCTCCGTTAGAAACCGGACTCTCCGCTCCCCCTTTACCAGCTTCACTCTGCAAACCAGCAGTATCTTTCACTCCCCAACTTATTGCATTTCCAAGCAGGCGGGCAGCACAGTTTCTGCCGATCGACTGTCAGATTCTGAGCAGCAACAAGTCCAAGTGAGGGGAGGGTTTACAATCAGCTCAGACCCAGACCCCCTCAAAAAAGAACTTGTATTTGTATAGCACCTGTCGCATCCCCAGGACCTCCCAGAATAACACTTCATTGGCTGTAAAGCTCTTTGGGGGGCCTCCTGAGTTTGTGAAAGGTGCTGGGGAGATGTAGGCTCTTCCCTTAACAACAATAAAAATCACCCCACATTGCATTTCTATAGCGCCTTTAATAGTAAAACACCCCAAAGTGTTTAACAGGAGCGTTTTTAAATAAAAGGTGACCATTGGTGACGGTGCCTTTAGCTGCCTGGGCCCTAAGCTCTGGAATTCCCTCCCTAACCCTCTCCAACTCTCTCCCAATCTCTCCTCCTTTCAGACTTAAACCTCCCTCTTGATCCAAGCTTTTGGTCACTTGTCCTCCTATCTCTATATGTGACTCTGTGTCACATTTTACCTGATTTACCCTCCTGTAAAGCACCTTTGGACTTTTTCCTACATTAACGGCGCTATATAAATGCAAGTTGTTGTTTAGCAAATGTAATTGGAAAAGCCCAAATTGTTGGGCCGCTCTCTCTGCAGTGAAGTGTGAGAGTGCTGCTCTCGGTGACTCTGTGTTAACAATATCAAGCCGCTTTAACTCACGGTCAAAGAGAAGCTTCAAAATCTGCAGATTGTATGGTGCACATTTTGCACATTCCCAGTTCTGGGAACTGTTTACTAAACTTAGCAAAACCCAGACACCTCCTTGGAGACAGTTCAACAGCAACGGAAACACTTTCCTGCTCCTGTTCTCTAATTAGTGTCTGCAGATTCTCCTGGGCTATAAGCACCAGTGAGTCTCCAAGAGGCCTGAGTGTAGAATAATGAGGGAATGGTTCCGAGTCCCAGAGATTGTGTGACAAGCGAAGGGGAACTCACTTATCCAGACTGAACAGAGATCGAACACGAAGTCGGAATAATTCAGAAAATCATGGGGTGGTTTTGTTACATTAAATAAGGAAAAACTGTTTCCCAGTGACAGCAGGGTCAGTAACAGGAGGATGCAGATTGAAGGAAATTTGTTGAAGAATCAGAGGTGGAGATGAAGAGATTTATTTTTATATGCAGTGTGTTGTGATCTGGGGCTCACTGCCTGTAAGGGCAGTGGAAGCAGATTCAATAATAATTGGGAAATGATAGAGGGTGATGGGGAAACAGTAAGGGAGTGGGACTAATTGGATAGCTCTTTCAAAGAGCCAGCACAGAGATGATGGGCTGAATGGCCTCTTTATGTTCTGTCTGATTCTCTGAATCCTGATGAGACTGGAGGGGGGCAGTGTTGACAGGGACAGATTCTGCTCACTCCGTGTGGCTGGTTTGGCTGAATATGGAGCAGGAAATCGCTCCCTCAGGGTCAGCCAGACAGCAGGGCTCTGAAAGCTCATTGAGAAGCCCATCACTAGGGGCAGGGGGAGTGGTTACAGAACTGGTCCATACACACTGTCACACAGCCATTCAGGGAAGGATTCACAGCTGACACAGGGGCAGCCGATGGTGCTGAGTATGTGGGATCCTGATCTATCTCAGTAAAACCCTCACCAGTTACTGAGCACTTAGATTAGAGTCTGAGTAGAAGCAGTGAGGAGCTTTCACCCTCTGAGATTCTCCCTTAGAATGAGTGACTCCAGGTGTTAGGCCTGAGAGAGTGACTCCAGGTGTTAGGCCTGAGAGAGTGACTCCAGGTGTTAGGCCTGAGAGAGTGACTCCAGGTGTTAGGCCTGAGAGAGTGACTCCAGGTGTTAGGCCTGAGAGAGTGACTCCAGGTGTTAGGCCTGAGAGAGTGACTCCAGGTGTTAGGCCTGAGAGAGTGACTCCAGGTGTTAGGCCTGAGAGAGTGACTCCAGGTGTTAGGCCTGAGAGAGTGACTCCAGGTGTTAGGCCTGAGAGAGTGACTCCAGGTGTTAGGCCTGAGAGAGTGACTCCAGGTGTTAGGCCTGAGAGAGTGACTCCAGGTGTTAGGCCTGAGAGAGTGACTCCAGGTGTTAGGCCTGAGAGAGTGACTCCAGGTGTTAGGCCTGAGAGAGTGACTCCAGGTGTTAGGCCTGAGAGAGTGACTCCAGGTGTTAGGCCTGAGAGAGTGACTCCAGGTGTTAGGCCTGAGAGAGTGACTCCAGGTGTTAGGCCTGAGAGTGTGACTCCAGGTGTTAGGCCTGAGAGAGTGACTCCAGGTGTTAGGCCTGAGAGAGTGACTCCAGGTGTTAGGCCTGAGAGAGTGACTCCTGGTGTTAGGCCTGTGGGAGTGACTCCAGGTGTTAGACCTGAAAGAGTGACTCCAGGTGTTAGACCTGAGAGAGTGACTTCAGGTGTTAGACCTGAGAGAGTGACTCCAGGTGTTAGGCCTGTGAGAGTGACTCCAGGTGTTAGACCTGAAAGAGTGACTCCAGGTGTTAGACCTGAAAGAGTGACTCCAGGTGTTAGACCTGAAAGAGTGACTCCAGGTGTAAGGCCTGAGAGAGTGACTCCTGGTGTTAGATGTGAGAGATTGGCTCCAGGTGTTAACTCTGAGAGAGTGACTCCAGGTGTTAGACTTGAGAATAACTCCAGATGTTAGACTTGCGAGAGCGACTCCAGGTGTTAGACGTGACAGAGTGACTCCGGGTGTTAGACCTGAGAGAGTGACTCCGGGTGTTAGACCTGAGAGAGTGACTCCAGGTGTTAGACGTGACAGAGTGACTCCGGGTGTTAGACCTGAGAGAGTGACTCCGGGTGTTAGACCTGAGAGAGTGACTCCGGGTGTTAGACCTGAGAGAGTGACTCCGGGTGTTAGACCTGAGAGAGTGACTCCGGGTGTTAGACCTGAGAGAGTGACTCCGGGTGTTAGACCTGAGAGAGTGACTCCGGGTGTTAGACCTGAGAGAGTGACTCCGGGTGTTAGACCTGAGAGAGTGACTCCGGGTGTTAGACCTGAGAGAGTGACTCCGGGTGTTAGACCTGAGAGAGTGACTCCGGGTGTTAGACCTGAGAGAGTGACTCCGGGTGTTAGACCTGAGAGAGTGACTCCGGGTGTTAGACCTGAGAGAGTGACTCCGGGTGTTAGACCTGAGAGAGTGACTCCGGGTGTTAGACCTGAGAGAGTGACTCCGGGTGTTAGACCTGAGAGAGTGACTCCGGGTGTTAGACCTGAGAGAGTGACTCCGGGTGTTAGACCTGAGAGAGTGACTCGGGTGTTAGACCTGAGAGAGTGACTCCGGGTGTTAGACCTGAGAGAGTGACTCCGGGTGTTAGACCTGAGAGAGTGACTCCGGGTGTTAGACCAGAGGGAGTGAGTCCGGGTGTTAGACCTGAAAGAGTGACTCCAGGTGTTAGACCTGAAAGAGTGACTCCAGGTGTTAGACCTGAAAGAGTGACTCCAGGTGTTAGGCCTGAAAGAGTGACTCCAGGTGTTAGACCTGAAAGAGTGACTCCAGGTGTTAGGCCTGAAAGAGTGACTCCAGGTGTTAGGCCTGAAAGAGTGACTCCAGGTGTTAGGCCTGAAAGAGTGACTCCAGGTGTTAGGCCTGAAAGAGTGACTCCAGGTGTTAGGCCTGAAAGAGTGACTCCAGGTGTTAGGCCTGAGAGAGTGACTCCTGGTGTTAGGCCTGTGGGAGTGACTCCAGGTGTTAGATGTGAGAGATTGGCTCCAGGTGTTAACCCTGAGAGAGTGACTCCAGGTGTTAGACTTGAGAATAATTCCAGATGTTAGACTTGTGAGAGCGACTCCAGGTGTTAGACCTGAGAGAGTGTCTCCAAGTGTTAATCTTGATGGATTGACTCCAGAGATTAGAATGAGAGGTGACTCCAGATGTTAGCACAGAGTGACTCCAGATGTTAACCCTGATGGAGTGACTCAGATCTTAGCTCTGGTAGAGTAACTCCAGATTGGGTAACTTCAGGTGATAACCTTGACAGACTAACTCCAGATGTCAGCACAGGTTGTGACTCCAGATGTTAACCCTGATAGACTGCCTCCAGAATTTAGCTCTGGTAGAGTAACTCCAGGTGTTTGCACAGATAGAGTGACTCCAGACGTTCCCCGATTGTGCTGTCCCGAAATATTCCCCAGATGTTAATCCTCACCCAGTGGCCCCCAGATGTTGACCATGTTGGTGCCCCCCCCAGATGTTCCCCCTGATGGTGCTGCCCAGGTGTTGAGCCTGACCCGATGCTCCCTGGGTGTGAGGTGTGGCCTCAGTGACTCTGCCCAGAAGGGTTGGGGAGCTCTCACCGGCCGCGGATGTCCAGGTTGGAGATGGCATAGAAGTACTTGGAGAGGTTGAGTGGGTCAACACTGGTGGGCCCGGTGGCCGGCCGGAGCAGCCTGAGCCGCAGGTCGGTCAGGGTGAAGAAGTCCCTCAGTTCCTTGGTGGTGTCCAGCTGGCCGTACAGCGAGGCCATGTCACCGAGACGGGGCCCCCCGAATAGGGATAAACGCTCCTGGATCTCAAAGCGGACCATCTTGTCCACCTTCCACACGTATCCCCTGGAGTACTCCTCCGTACAGATGATGTCCAGCACAGAGGCCGGCCTCAGATCCCCGGCCTTTCTCGCTTCCATCCCAAAGGAGTTGAGGCAGTCGGCTGCGTAGAACTGGTAGGGCTGCCATGTCCGGCCATGGTCCAGAGATTTCTCCAGGACCATCTGTTCCGGCCGGCCTGACTCGAAGGTGATGACGATGTCCTCAGTCAGCTCAATGCTCTTGCCCCAGGACAGAGTGATGTTGACCAGGAGGGGCTCGGGGAAACTCTTCCAGGAGACGCTTTGCCAAAAGGTGTTGGGAATTCGCCCCTCGTCATCCAGCATCAGCTCAGGCGGGTGTGCGAGCTCGGGTGTGCGAGCATCACACTCGTTGTTGCACATGTACGGATTCTCCTGGAAATAGAAACAGGATTAACAAGGGTTAGATACAGATTAAAGCTCCCTCTACACTGTCCCCATCAAACACTCCCAGGACAGGTACAGCACAGGGTAAGATACAGAGTAAAGCTCCCTCTACACTGTCCCATCAAACACTCCCAGGGCAGGTACAGCACGGGGTTAGATACAGAGTAAAGATCCCTGTACGTTGTCACATCAAACCAGGGCAGGTACAACACATGTTAGTTTTACAGAGTTGATCTTCAGACAGCTTTCTTTAGTGGAAACATTTATCTTTAATTACAAGACAGCAGCAGAAATTACATGTGCGCATCAAACTCCATAACTAAAGAAGAACTTTCTGCAGGAGGTTCCCCACACTGCTAATTCATTGATTTACACAGATTATGTGATTTTACAGCACAGAATTATTCTTAAAGCTACAGTCCAACAGTTCCCAAAACCATAACTACCACACTCCTCCCCTTTTAACTTTTCTGTACATTTTGTATTTGCAAGGATATTTATCTCATGACATTACAATATTTACACAGGTCATGAAGTTACAAGTTCAGTATTTCAGGCAGTTTCCATGACTTCAGATTCTTTTGCAGGAGACACATTCTCTGGAACCAGATTAACATCAGGCACCTCATTAGGCACAGGCAGTTCAGTATCTTCCACTCTGACAGAGACATCAGGCATGTTTGTCCTTGGTTGAGCAACTTCAACAGGAGCCACTGGTTCAGCAATGGTTACAGGTGGAACATTTTGTTGGAGTATCTCTCTTTTCCTTAAATGATCCACATACTTACGGGTGATCCAGACCTCCACTTCTACATGGTACAAGAATGGTCCGGTCACATAACTCACTTTACCATGTAACCACTTTGGTCCTCCACCAAAATTCTTTACATATCCTGCTTCTGGAACCAAAAAGTGACTCATGATTATACAAATCATGAATCACTTTTTGGTTCCTTTGATTTTTCTCCACCTCCCCCTCCAAATTGGGAGGTATCAGGCTTAGTTTTGTCCAAAAGCGGCACCTTATCAGTAAATCTGCTGTTGTTGCTCCTGTTGTAATATGGTGGGGTGGGGGGGGGGGGGATTGTTCTGTAGTGAAATAGAAAATGAGCAAGTTTGGTCTCCAACGAGTCACCTGTTAACTTTTTCATTCCTGCCTTAAAAGTTTGTCCTGCCCTTTCTGCCAGTCTGTTAGATGCCGGATGGTAGGTGCAATCTTCACATGGTTGTTATCATTGAGACTGATAAATCATTGGAGCTCGTAAATGCAGTGCCATTATCTGAGATGATTACCTCTGGTAATCCATGGATGGAGAGGTTCTGGCGTAGATTTGCTATTGTATTGCCTGATGTTGGTGACTTTACTTCATAAATGTCTAACCACTAGGAACGAGCATCTATAATCAGTAGAAACATGGTTCCAAGGAAAGGACCGACATAGTCAATGTGCAATCGCACCCAGTGTCTACCAGGCCACTCCCATGGTGTAATGGGAGCAACTTGTGCAACTATTGACACTTCCCACAGTGTTTTACCACATTTTCAATATCGCTGTCCATCCCCGGCCACGAAAGGTAGCTCCATGCTATCAGCTTCAATTGGGAAATCCCTGGATGAGCACTGTTTGGCTCAACGAAAAGTGGTTCCCATCCTTGTGCAGGAACTACTACCTGTGCACCCATAATCGAATACCATCTTGACTACTCATCCCGTGTCTTCGGTTGAAAAATGGCTTTAATTCATCAGAGACTGGTTCCTGGGACCAATCATGTAACACTTGGTCTCTCACTTGGATTGTCAACTGGATTCATCCAGTTTCTTATCTGCCTGGCACAGACTGGTGAGAAATCTAGAAATTTCATCACTAACAAGAATTTCTGTGGGATTGAGTCATGTTCATCATTTTCTTGCAAAGGAAGGTGACTTAGGGCATTGGCATTTATTATATGAATCCCTGGTCTATTGAAAGGTGTATTCATATGCCACCAAAATTAGGGCCCATCTTTGTATTCTTGCAGAGGCTATGGGAGATATAGCCTTTTTCCTGTCTAAACAGACCCAAAAGTGATTCGTGGTCTGATGCTATCGTGAAATGTTTCCCTTGCACATATTGGTGGGATTTTATTGCACCAAAAATAATCGACAGACCTTCCTTTTTGATCTGAGAATATCCTTTCTGAGCTGTGGTAAGTGTCTTGGATACATAGCCTATCGGCCTCTCTATGCCTGTCATCTATCTTGTGAGATAGGACCACTCCCACTCCATAGGGGGACACGTTGCAGGTTAGCACCAATTCCTTCATCTGGCCATAATGCACTAATAAATTTGAAGAGTGTAAAAGCTGTTTTACTTTCATGAAGGCTTCTTTTTGGGGTGACTCCCAAAACCAATGCTGGTATTTTCTTAGCTGTGAATGTAGAGGGGATAGAACTGTCGATAAATTTGGAAGGAATCACCCATAATAATTTATCATCCCTAAAAATGATTTCAGTTCAGAATTGTTCTTGGGTGCAGGTGCCTCTCTGATTGCTTTAACCTTCTCTTCAACCGGGTGTAACTCTTGGGCATCTAACTGGCTGCCCAAATAAATGACTTCATTTGCTTGAAAAATGCATTTTTCCTTCTTCAGGCGCACTGCTGCTTCTAAAAATCGTTTCAGGGCTTCCTCTAGATTAGCCAAGCGTTCCTTTTCTGTGAATCCAGTTATCAGTACATCGTCTAGGTAGACCACAACCTTAGGTAGTCCCTGTAGTAAGCTCTTCATTGTCCCCTGAAAAATGGCACAGGCTGGGGAAATACCGAAGGGCAGGTGCGTACATTGGTATAACCCTTTGAGGGTATTTATGGTAACGAATTCCCAGGAGGCACCATCCAGCTCCAGTTGCTGATATGCGTGACTCATGTCAAGCTTTGTATACGTTGTCCCTCCTGCTGGTTGCCATATAAGTCTTCAATCTTGGGAACAGGGTACCTGTCCAGTTTGGCTGCTCTGTTGACCGTTAGTTCATAGTCCCTGTAGATCCAGACAGTCCTGTCTGGTTTAAGGACAGGGACTACGGGTACTACCACTCAGAACTGAACCATTTTTATGACACCCAGCCTCTCTAGCCAGTTCAGCTCAGCGCCAACCTTCTCTCTCAGGGCATATGGCACCAGTCTTGCTTTCAAGAAGCGAGGGGTTGCTTCTGGGTCCATGTAAATCTTGGCCTGTAGGCCTTAGATTTTTCCCAGTGCATCCTTGAAGATGGTGTCATTTTTTTTTTAGCAGCTCTGGTAGTCCACTTGCTCACAACTGGAAGATTTTGGACCAGTTTAATTTAATGTCCTTTAACCATTCACACCCTAGAAGACTTGGCCCTTCACCTTCTACCACCATCACTGGTAGCTGTGCCGATTGGTGTCAATAATGAACAGTTGACACTTGGATTCCTTCGCCTGTGTACATTTTCAACTTGGCAGATGTTTGTCCCAAATTTAATGGTTGATCACCTTTATTTAAATATCTGAAAGTGTGTTCTCCTATTACAGTGGTAGAAGCACCTGTGTCTACTTCCATTCTTAATGGTTCACCATTCACTTGCACTGTAACAATATTGGCTCTGTCTTCCCCAACTTTCATGTTGAATAATTAATAATTGTCAGAACTGGTTGTTTCTGGCTCTTCTATGCTATAGATTTCATTGGACTTTGTTTGTTGTTTGGGAGCCTGTTTAAATCGCACTTTGCACTGTCTCGTTATGTGTTCACTTCTGTGACAAATATAACGTTCCACTTTTGAAAACTGCCGGTCACTAGAAGACTGATTATTTGCATGTCAATGAAAGTTATTTTTTGATTTAGTTGCTAAGCTGTTTTCTCTCATTTTTTGGTTGGCGGGGCTTTTCCTTGCTTTGCGATGGAGTCTCAGCTTTTCACATCACTTTCGGCTGACTGTTCCCACCCGACTAGGAGAACAGTATCATTTTGTGCCCTTTGAGTTGCTTGTTAGTCCCTTACAGCCCTTTACATAGCCAGCGCTATTTCTAATGCTTCCTTAAAATCATGATTCACGTCAGCCAGCAATCTTTGCTGAACTGTGCCTTCCTGCACGCCACACACTAAACGATCTCTGATCACATCATTCAGGGTTTCACCGAAATCACAATATTCTGTTAGTTGTTCGCCATGTAGCTGGCAATTTTCTCCCCTGGGGCTCTGTTCTGTGAATTGAACCTGAACCTTTGCATTGTGGCTGAGGGCTTGGGGTGAAAATGTCCCTTAATGAGGTCTACTAATTCACTGAAAGTATTCAAATTCTGGGCACTGGTGGCTGTCAAGCTTCGAATTAAACTATAGGCCTTGGTCCCACAAATACTCAGGAGAATTGCTCTTCTCATTTCCTCCCCCATGATTTTGTTTGCATGAAAGAAAAATGCAAGACATTCTATATATTGAGACCAATCATCTGTGGTTGGCTCAAAGGGATGAATTCTGCCAAACTGTGGAATTTTGAAGAATGTATCTTCCTTTCTTTTTTAACTATATTGGATACTCACAATCGCTGGTCAAGGTACAGACCCAATCTGATTAATACTAGTCACCAGCTTATTATGGAGTTGATTTTCCAGGCAACTTTTCAGGTGGACACATTTAATTTTATTTACAAGACAGCAGCAACAACTACACGTGTGCATCAAATTCCATATCTAAAGAAGGACTCTCCCCTAGAGGTTGCCTGTGCTGGTAACTCACTGGTTTTACACAGATGATGTGATCTTACAACACAGGAATGTTCTTAAAGCTACAGTACAATATTTCCCCAAACCATAATTACTACAGTTAGATACAGAGTAAAGCTCCCTCTACACTGTCCCATCAAACACTACCAGGACAGGTACAGCACAGGGTTAGACACAGAACAAAGCTCCCTCTACACTGTCCCCATCAAACACTCCCAGGACAGGTACAACATGGGGTTTATACAGAGTAAAGCTCCCTCTATACTGTCCCATCAAACACTCCCAGGGCAGGTACAGCACAGGTTAGATACAGAGTAAAGCTCCCTCTATATTGTCCCATCAAACTCTCCCAGGGCAGGTACAGCACAGGTTAGATACAGAGTAAAGCTCCCTCTATACTGTCCCATCAGACACTCCCAGGACAGGTACAGCACGGGGTTAGATACTGAGTAAAGCTCCATCTACACTGTCCCATCAAACACTCCCAGAGCAGTTACAGCATAGGTTAGATAAAAAGTAAAGCTGCCTCTGTACTATGTTGGACTGTCGGAATATTCACGCACTCTAATTATCTCAGGGAGATGTCCTCATAAATATGTCGGTGCCTCATCACACTGCACCCTGTACTGGGCAGTTAACAGCTGAGGAACTATATCACTGTCATGTTGGAGAATGATCTTCACTGTCTAACTAAAAATAGCTTCACATCGCTGAGATATTTACAGACATGAGTTATAGAACAGCACAGGATTTGGAAACAACTGCTGTTCCCCGAGAAGTTTGCAGGACTATGGAAATAGCAGGGGATTAATTGGAATGATTTTTCAATGAGCCAGCACAGGCATGAGGGACTAAATGGCCTCCTCCTTTGCTGCCTCATTTTCTGATGATTCTAAGTCAGGAAGGTGCGTGAATCAGAGGGGAGCTTGGAGATGGTGTTCCCATGTTCCTGCTGCCCTTGTCTTTCTAGGTTGTGGAGGGCATCGGTGTGGGAGATGCAGTCGGAGGAGCCTTGGCGAGTTACTGCGGTGAATCCTGTAGATGGTTCACACTGCAGCCACGGTACGCTGGTGATGGAGGGAGAGGCTGTGGGAGGTGCAGTCGGAGGAGCCTTGGCGAGTTACTGCGGTGAATCCTGCCACACTGCTGCTCTACCTGACATCAGCAACACTGAATCAGCCCGACCTCCTTTTCCAAATGATTACACAGCTCAGTCACCATGACAGAGCAGAATCTGTATAAAGTGGCTGTTTGCAACAATCTATCAAACTAATGTGTGTGTTAAAGATGGAGAGTGCGGTAATGAGAGAATTGAGATTAATGACAATACAATTGTCACAGCATCGACTGAAGTCATTAACTGAAGCTGCATGTTGGCAGCGATTATTTTAAATTCTCTATGTTAAGCGAATCCAGTGAATATTAGTAACAGAATCCTAAAGCTGTGTAAATTATGAATGACTAATTGAACAGGACAGAGGTTAAGTGCTCCTGAATCGCTGCATCCTCGGTACATCACCAGCAGCCCCGTGTCCCAGCGCTACAACTGAAACTGTAATGAAATGATGCTGTGTAAACAGGAATCTCGAGAGCCGCGTCCCTGGGGGACGTTCAGCGCGAAACGACAGCGAGAGTTAAAGCAAGAGACGGAGAGAGCGCCTCACTCCACCATTCCCTCGAGCTCTTTCTTATTCTCAATCCCTAACCAGGACACATTTCCCGACAAGATTTCCTGTTCGCTGTTCCCCTGGGCTGATCTGTGCCGGTGTCACCTCCAGACGCGGCTATTCCAACGCTCTCCTGGCCGGTCTCCCATCTTCCACCCTCCGTGAACTTCAGCTCATCCTAAACTACGCTGCCCCTAACCCTAACTCACAACAAGTTCCATTGTCCCATTACCCCCCACCACCGTGTGCTCACTGACCTACACTCGCTCCAAGTCCAGCATCGCCTCGATTTAAAAATTCTCAGACTTAGTTTCAAACATCTCCACGGTCTCAGTTCTCCGCATCTCTCTGTCTCCTCCAGCCCCACAACACGGTCAGATCTCTGCGATCATCCAACACTGGCCTCTTGAGCATCGCTGATTTGAAATCTGCCACCATTGGTCGCTGTGCCTTCAGCTGCCTGAAGCCTATGCTCTCCTAATTCCCCCCCCCCCCCCCCCACCACCCCCCACCCAATTTTTGACTCGCCAGCTCTCTCTCTTCCTTTCAGACACTCCTTGTGCCTGATGTCTGAGCCTGTGCCTATGTCAGAGATTTTGATCACCTCTCCTATGTGGCTTCGTTTCACTTTTGACTTGATTTGCTCTCCGGTGAAGCACTTAGCACCTTTAACAGTGTGAAACAATGCAAGGTAAATACAAGTTGTTGTTGTTGATACAGTCATTGAACCTCACCATCCAGCCCAGGCAGAGAGAGACACAACATGGTCCTGCTGTGTGTGGCTGTATCAACACGGGAAGGGAAGAGATTTCAATATCAGGATCATATATTCCAGAAACTCTTCATGCCACACTGGAGTCTAATCGCAGCATCTTATCTATCAGTGTTACTTTGCTAAACCCACTCACCACTTGACATTTATTTCAGAGCCTTAGTTGCTGTTTTCTTGAATTTGCAATGTGTCATCTGCCTAAGATCCTGTTGGTCTCACTAAGTAAACCATTTGCTATCAGCACGGTTCAGTCCTCTGGTTAATGATGTTCATCGTGGATTATTAAGGACAGAGGTTAGTGGCTCCATTAAATTCAATCCCACAGATTCCTGTCACTTCCCAACAGTGATTGATCGGGCCCTTTGTTCGTGTGAATTGATGTAGCGCCTTTAACATAGGAACATGCCCCAAGTTGCTTCACAAGAGCATGAATCAGACAATGATTGACACTGAGACACCAAAGGAGATATTAAAACAGGTGATCAGAAGCTTGGTCAAAGAGGTAGGTTTTAAAGAGGAGAGTTTGAAGTGGGGTGAGGGGAAGGCCAGGGCGTGGGAAATGTTGGACAAGCTTAATTGTTAGTCACGTCCTGAGGTGGCTATAAAAATGCAACTTTTTTCTTTCTAACCCTGCATGAAGTTTTCACTCACACTCATGAGTTGTTGTGAAAGGGACAACTTTGTCACAAGACACTCGGGAGTTCTGCAATCTACAGAGAAATTACATTGAGTTCACAAAACTGAACAGGCCATTCAGCCCAACTGGTCCATGCTAGGGTTTATGCTTCACATGAGCCTCCTCTCACCCCCTTCATCTCACCCTATCAGCCAATTGGACTGATCCCTCCTCCCTTGTGTGTTTATCTAGCTTCCTCTTAAACCTACCTATATTGTTCACCTCTACCACTTCATGTGGTAGTGAGTTCCATATTCTCACTTCTCACAAGGGAAACATTTTTCTCTAATTCCCTATTAGATTTATTCGTGGCTACCTTATATGATCCTAGTTCAGATCTCCCCAGCAAATGGAAACATCTCCTCTACATCTTCCTTATCAAACCCCTTCATGAGTTTAAGTCACTCGATCAGGCCTCCCTGACACCCGACTCTTGACCCCTGACCCCCCACTCCGCCTCAGCCTCCTCTTTTCAAGAGAAAAGAGCCTCGACCTAGCACAGCTCCATTGTGCTAGGTTCAAGTCAGCATCAGCCAGTCAGCTGCAGCAGAGTCGGGAGTGCAGTGCAGGGATTGTTACTCGATTAATAATCTGGAGAATGAGATTTCAAATCCCACCTTGGCCAGTTTTAGAGTTTGATTTCAGTTTTAAAGATCCAGGGGTCAGTAAAAGTCAGATTGCTGTGGAGTCCCAACTGGTTCACTAATATCCTTTAGGAATGGAAACCCATTTTTGACAGTCTTTGGTTTCCCAGGCAGATCCTTCAGTCTGACCTTCTCTCTGGCCTGACTTGCAGTGCTGGGCATGCAGTATAATCACGCATTATTGACAGGACCGAGTGCAGATCAATTCTAACAGATCACCATCACCTTTCATTAGACCCTGAGCTTCCAGATTTACTGTCCTTCCCTGGTGTGGGAGTCTACATGACTCCAGTCCCACGCCGAATGGTTGACTCTCAATTACTCCCTGAAATGACCAAGGGAGACACTCAGTCACATCAAAGCTGCCAGTGGCAGAAGAAGGAGGCGTCCCAGCAACACCTTCTCAGGGTAACCAGGGATGGGGAATAAATGTTAATGAGCCCCACATCCTGAGAATGAATGGTGGTTTTATGTCAACACCTTGAGAGGGAGCTCAATGGGATTATAAGTGTTGGGATTTAATTAGGAACAATGGGAATTGACAGAAATGAATGTCTGTTCAAGTTCATGAAACCCAGAACTCTGCACCTGGTGCTTGGGTCTAAACATTTCAGAAATGAAAAGCCAGAGGGAGGTTTCAGAGAACAGAAAGCTGACTGCAGAAAGAATGAGGAACTTCAGTTAATCTCCGATGAGCAGTGGTGTAAATCCCACATTGTTAACAGGACCCAGTGTAGATCGATCCATATAGATCACAGTCACCCTTTCATTAAACACTGAGCTCCCGATTTGAAATTCTCCTCCCCCAGAGGGTGACCTCCTTCTAATGAAAGGCCTCCAATAAAGAATCTTCTCCACAAATGAATCACCCCCAGTGGCCTTAGGGCTGTGAGCAGGTGCTCAGGTAACCCACAGACTGTCCGTGAAGCCAGATTGGAACATCCAATTTAATCCCAGTCTCTTTTCTGCTCCATTACTGAGCAGGTCAGGGGTGGAGGTGGGGTGGGAGCATGATAAAACAGGAGCTCACAGCAAGAACTAAACTCCATCATCAAAAGCCATCAAAATCCAAAATTGAGTCAAGATCCCGGAACTCCCTCCCTAAGAGCACTGTGGGCGTTCCTAGGACACGTAGGCTACAGCGGTTCAAGCATGCGGCTCACCACCACCTTCTCAATGGCAACTAGGGATGGGCAATAAAAAATGCTGTCCTAGCCGGCGAAGCCCACATTCTGTGAACGGTTTCAAAAAAAGAGTGCTTCTGGTGAATGAACCAATGTAATGCTTGGTGGGGGTGGGGAGAGGGAGTGGGAGAAGGACAGCGTAAAATAGAGATAGAAATAGAGACAGAGAGAGAGGGAGGATGAGAGAGAGGAATGAGAGACTTGAAAAGAGGAAGCATGAGAGAGAAAAACAATTGATTTTTATTGTGCCTTTCCAGCCAGTGAAGGACTTTTAAAGCGTAGTCACTGTTGTAATGTAGGAAGCGCCACAGTCAATTTCTGCACAGCAAGATCCCACCAAGAGCAATGTGATTATGACCAGATAAACTGCTTTTAGTGATCTTGATTTAAGGATAGATATTGGCCCAGGACGCCGGGGGGAACTCAGTCCTGCACTGCGAGTGTCAGCCTGGATTAGGTGCTCGAGACTCTGGGGTCGAACTTGAACCTTTGACCTTGCCTGTCTGTCTCTATCTGTGTCTATAATTAAATTTTGCACGTTGGCATTACAGGGAACATGAAACAGTGAATAACAGGAGACAGAACCAAGAGTCCTCATCATCCAAACCGGTCGATAGAAACATTCATTCCCTGATGACAGGGTCAGGGGTCAGTCAGTCATTGCCACAACAACAATAAATAATTCTTCAAATATTCATCTCTCTCAGCTGCTAAAGTGAGAAGAACAGCCCCAGAGAGAGCAGTGCAGTGGGGGAGCTCTGCTCCAGGAATACAGAAATTAGTAAAATTTAATGTGCAGCCGGGTTTACTGGGGACAGTGGGTGGTGAGTGAAATACGGGTCAGGGTGAGGATTAATGGAGACAAAGTCCACACTGGCAGGTTTAATCCACTCTCGCTCAGACCCTCCATTTTCCATCTGAGTATGAAAACTTTAGCCGCAGAAACAATAGAATAGACTGCGGTATTACAGAGTGAATGTACCATCTCACTCATCCCCCGAGTCACACTGTGTTTCACTGTATCCTGTGTTCCATCTCGCTCCTACAGTGAGGAGTGCAATCTGTTTGTCGTATCCCAGATGTGGCTGATCCATCATTTTGGGCAGAGTCACTGCGAGTTTTGTTTTTGTAGCTTGAGAAACACTCAAATCAATGAACAAATTGACACTAAAGTGGGATTGGATGTGAATACTTTGCACTGGTGCCAGAAATTCATCAAATGGAGGATTATAGAGTCAGTGGAACATTCCATTTACAACACCAGGATCGATGAGAATTAACTGACGCCTTTTAGTCTGAAAGAACCAAGAAAATAATTATCTGATCTCTACAACCTAGATCACCTGAATAACATCGTCTGGCTCCATCCCTGCCTCACTCCATCTGCTGTTGAAATCCTCAGCACTGCCTCTGTACCTTATAGAGTCAACATTCCAACGCTCTCCGAGCCAGCCTCCATAAGCCTTTAGTCATCCAAAACTGCTGCTCAGGTCCATCCTCGTACCCAATCACATTCACCCATCGCCTCTGTGCTTGTTGACCTACGTTGACTCCTGGTCTGACAAAACCTCAATATTAATATTCTTGTGTCCAAATCTCTCCAAGGTCTGTAATCTTTGTCATCTCCTCCAGCCACACAACCTCCATTAACTCGGATCTTCTTCACTTCTGGCAGCAGCACACGCCCAGGTTAAATCACCAACGGGTCACTGGCGGCCTGTGCCTTCTGCTGCCATTGCCCTGAGTTCTGGGATTCCCTCCCTAAACCTCTCCGCCTCTCCAACTCCCTATTCTCCTGCCAGACCCTCCAAAAAATCCACTAACAAACCTTCTCTCCACTAGACCCATCCCTCACTCACAAACCATACTGCCCATCCCTAATTGCCCTCAAGAAATTGGTGATGAGTCACCTTCTTGACAACTGAGTGCCTCACTCAGCCATTTGCAGGGGGCAGTTAAAAGTCAACCACATTGCTGGGGGAGTCACGTGTAGGCTAGACCAGGTAAGGACAGCAGATTTCCTTCCCAAGAGGGCATTAGTGAACCAGGTGAGTTTTTATGACGATCCAGTGGTTTAATGGCCACCATTACTGAGACTCGATTTGTATTCCAGATTTAATTAATTGAATTTAAATTCCTATGGTGGGGTTTGAACTCATGCCTGTGGAACATTAGCTTGGACCTCTGGATCACTAGATCCCGTAACATAACCACTATGCTACCATCATTGATATCTAATTTACATTTACATTTCATCTCATTTGCATCTTAAATAAAACTCATTGAAATGTAAAGTAGATTAAATTCATCCTATTTCATTTTGACTCAAACATTCAATTGATGAATTAATCTGATTGAGGTTTTGCTGTTTTTGTGAAGATCTGGGAGACTGAATCACACTTTCCTCTGATCTCCTTTGTTAGAGTGTTAGTAACTGGCTGTTTGTCTCATCTCCTTAGTGTGTGTGTGTGTGTGTGTGTGTGTGTGTGTGTGTGTGTGTGTGTGTGTTGGCATGTGTTGAAAGGGGAGGAGAAGTACAGACATGTCGATGGGCAGATAACTTTGATCTTTGAACTCCTGCCAGTGCTGCTGAGGGAAGAGTCAGGGTTTCTGCTGAAAAGTGCTGTCTGTTCAGATCAGGGTTTTTTCTAATTCCTTTATGGGATGTGAGCATCACTGGCAAGTGTAGCATTTACTGCCCATTCCTGATGGCCCTTGGACAGAGTGGCTTGCTCGGCCATTTCAGAGGGCAGTTAGGAGTCAACCACATTGCTGTGGGTGTGGATTCATGTGTAGGCCAGACCAGGTAAGGATAGCAGATTTCCTTCCCTAAAGGACATTAGTGAATTAGATGGGTTTTTACAACAATCGACAATGGTTTCATGGCCATCATTACTGAGCCTGGCTTAGCTTTTCAATCTAGATGATTAATTGAATTTAAATCCCACCAGTTGGCTGTAAGACAATGTGACTGGTCTAACAGCAGAGCCCCCAGTATCTCCCTCAGCCCAGCCTCAAACCCCTTGGTGGGATTGAGCTCCCGCTCTCTGGGTTACTGCTTCAGTAATATAACCCCGACACCACCATATCCCGGGGTGTTATATCACCACAGCATCTGTGCAGGAATTAATATCTTTGCACCAACGTCACATCCACAGACTGAATACATTCTCACCCTCGAGTCATTCCGTCTCACTCACCCACTCACACCGAATACAGAATCAAAGAACAGAAATTCAGGAGGTGGAACAGATTGGGAAAGAAGGAATGAAGACATGTGTAAAAAAAATACAGCTACAGAATCAAAAATATAAATTAGAGGAAAAGGGCCTCCAAATTCCGGCATGTTTTTCGGGCACTAACTGACCTAGTAAGCCCCAAAATGGTGGACAGGAAGCCAATATTTATCCCTCAACTAGAAACAGATGATCTTGTCATTGTCATATTGCTCTCCCTGAGATCTTGCTATACACAGATTGACTGCTGTGTTTCCTACATGACAAGAGTGACTACCCTTCAAAGAGATATTCGTTGGCTGTGAAGCGCTCTGGGACGTCCTTAGGTGGTGAAATGGCAGCAGTGACGCCGAGCCTGGTCTCACTGGGCCCGGTCAGTGTTCCAGACACAGCTCCCACTGTGCAGTATGGAACAGTTGTAGGATTTACCATGAGGAAAGATTGGATAGGCTGGTGTTGTTCTCCTTGGGACAGAGGAGGCTGAGGGGAGATTTGATTGAGGTGCACAAGGTTGTGAGGGGCCTGGATAGAATGGATGGGAAGGGCCAATTTACTTTAGCAGAGAGAAATCTGTGACTAGGGGGCAAAGTGAGTGGTAGAAAGATTGGAGGGGAGATGTGGAAACATTTTTTCACCCAGAGGATGGTGGGGGTCTGGAACTCACTGCCTGAAAGGGTAGTAGAGGCAGAAACACTCAACTCATTTGAAAGGTGTCTGGATAGACATCTGAAGTGCTGTAACCTGCAGGGTATGGACCAAACGCTGGTAGGTGGGATTAGGCTGGGTGGCTCGCTTATTGGTCGGCACAGACACAATGGGCTAAGTGGCCTCTTTCTGTGCTGTAAATTTTCTGTGATTCTATGATTCACCAGAAGAGATATTGGACGGCGTCAGAAACACACTTGTACACATCCCCCAGAGGAGATGCCCCAGCGTCTCCAGTCCCTCCACGTGAAGCCCCCACTCCTGCTACCTTTTCAGTAAATCTCCCCTGCACCCTCTCCAAGGCCCTGACATCCTTCCTAAGATGTAATGTCCAGTATTGAACACAATCCTCCAGCTGGGGTTTAACCAGTGGTTTATAAAGGTTTCCCATATCATCCTTGTTTCTGTACTCAATGCCCCTGTCAATAAACCCATTGTGGGAGTTTGGACAGAATTCACTTTGCTAAAGGCCACTCAGTGACCGTCCATTCACAGTGTGACTCACTGGCTCTGAAAGGTTTCTACTCACCAGCGTGCAGTACATCTCAGGGCTCTCTCCACACGTGCTGTCGGGGGGATCCAACCTGATCTTCAGGAACCTGGTGAGCAGGGAGGCCTCAGGCTGGCAGGCCATGTAGTCCCAACTCATCGCCTGGTCCCAGTAAAGCCGAGTCTTACACAGGTCGTAGTGACCCCAGGACGGGAAGTGCTGTGCGGCGAGAGACAGGGTCGCGCAAAGGGCCTGGATGGGCAACAAACTGGACAGACACATCGCTTCTATTGGACCCCACTGGGAGAGGGAGGCTCTCAGTCTGTCTAGGGGATGATTCAGGGGGGGTGGTATCTTCACTCTGACTAGACACTCATTCAGAGAGGGGGGATCCCGACATGTGCAAATGTTCTGAGTGTTTGGATTCCACCTGTTTTCCCAGTGTTGGTGCTGATATTCCGGGTGTTTGGGTTCCACCTGTTTTTCCCAGTGTTGGTGCTGATATTCCAGGTGTTTGGATTCTAGCTGTTTTTTCCAGTGTTGGTGCTTATATTCCAGGCTTTTGGTTTCCAGCTGTTTTTCCTAGTATTGGTGCTGATATTCCGGGTGTTTGGTTTCCACCTGTTTGGATCCAGCTGTTTTTTCCAGCTGTTCACTGTGTTAGACAAATGTTCTGATTGGCTGATCAGTCAGTGCTTGGAGCCAATGTGAAGACTGTCTCCTGACCAGAGTCTGTTTCCCATCGATCATCTCTTCCTTCTGGAATCAGCTCCGTGTTCACAGAGAAAGCAAATCAATGGATTTCAGAACAAGTGTTGCTCCTGATCTTTGATCGTCAACTCCCACCTTCAGTCTCCGCTTTCCATTATCTGCAACAGTACAGAAATGGTGACCAGTTGTGAATCACAGAAACCAATAGGTGGCATGTAAATGACAGAAGGTAAGATCCCAAATAAGACAAATGGCCAACGAATCTGTTTATCTGGTGATGTTGACTGAGGGATAAATATTGGTCAGGACATTAGTGAGAATTCCCCTGTTACTCTTAGAAATAATTGCTGGGAGATCTTTTAAATCAAATTGAGAGGGCAGAAGGAGCCTTGGTCCAAACTAAATGAAGGCAAATTCGACAGTAGTGCTGCCTCTCCAACAGCTGCATTCCCTCAGTGCTGTCTATCCGATTGTGCAGCACTCCCTCAGTGCTACAGCTCTGACAGTGCAGCACTCCCTCAGTACTGCCCCTCCGACAGTGAAGCACTCCCTCAGCACTGACCTTTTGACAGTACAGCACTCCCTCGGTATTGCCCTTCTGACAGTGCTGCATTCCCTCAATACTGACCCTCTGACAGAGCAGCACTCTCTCAGAACTGACCTTTTGACAGTACAGCACTCCCTCAGTACTGGCCCTTTGACAGTACAGCACTCCTGCAGTACTGCACTCCCTCAGCACTGACCCTCTGACAGTGCAGCTCTCCTGCAGTACTGACCCTCTGATAGGGCAGCACTCCCTCAGTACTGACAGTCTTACACTGCAGCACTCCCCCAGTACTGACCCTCTGATAGTGCAGCACTCCCTCAGTACTGACAGTCTTACACTGCAGCACTCCCCCAGTACTGACCCTCTGATAGTGCAGCACTCCCTCAGTACTGACAGTCTTACACTGCAGCACTCCCCCAGTACTGACCCTCTGACAGTGCAGCACTCCCTCAGTACTGCAGTGGGAGTGTCAGCCTGGATTCTGAGTTTAAGTCTCTGGACTGATTTGAATCAGCTTATTTGGAAAAGGTCAGGAGTAACAGCAACATCAAAAAACTATCCCTCTTACTCCTCTCTACTCAATCTCAGCAGCAGCTCCCACTGGAAAAGCAAAATTATTCTCAGTCTGTTTTCCCTTTAAACACTGACAATCTCTGGCTTTTGTGACCCCACCCACAGCCAATTTTACAACACAAGGTGTTACTCTGAGCTGTGACTCATATACAGACTAATACTTGATATATTAATATCCCATTATCCAGAATAAATACTATGGGCTTTAATAAGCAGCTAGACTGTGAGCAGAAATAGTCTCTGAATATCTCACTAACTCCCACCTAAACCTGCTTCCCCTCAACTCAAACGTCAAAATCCACAGTCCTACTCTGAGCCCAACGTCATTGTTCAAACAGCACAACACATGGTCAGCAGCTCTACACACCCCCAACATACACCCACAATCTCCAATCAAACCCCCAACACACACTCAAAATCTCCAATCAAAACCCTCTATACACACTCACCATCTCCAATCAAACCCCCAACACACACTCACCA
This sequence comes from Carcharodon carcharias, assembly GCF_017639515.1. Classification (NCBI taxonomy): domain Eukaryota; kingdom Metazoa; phylum Chordata; class Chondrichthyes; order Lamniformes; family Lamnidae; genus Carcharodon; species Carcharodon carcharias. The sequence goes on from NC_054485.1 coordinate 86,117,459, forward strand.
TCTCCAATCAAACCCCCAACACACACTCACCATCTCCAACCAAAACCCCAACACACACTCAACATCTCCAACCAAAACTCCCATACACACTAAACATCTCCAATCAAACCCCCAAAACACACTCACCATCTCCGGTCAAACCCCCAACACAGACTTAACATCTCCAACCAAAACCCCAATACACACTCACCCAGTCCATTCAAACCCATAACACACATTCAGCATCTCCAACCAAAACCCCAATACACACACACCATCTCCAGTCAAACGCCCAACACACACTCACCATCTCCAATAAAACTCCCCAATAAACGCTCACCATCTCCGATCAAAACCCCCAACACACACTCACCATCTCCAGTCAAACCCCCAACACACACTTAACATCGCCAACCAAAACCGCAATATACACTCACCGAGTCCATTCAAACCCCCAACACACACTCACCATCTCCAATGAAAACTCCAACACACACATCATTGTCAATCAAACCCAACACACACTCACCATCTCCAATCAAAATCCCCAACACACTCACCATCTCCAATCAAACCCCCAAAAAATACTCACCGTCTCCAAGCAAACCCCCAACATACTCACCACCTCCAATCAAACCCACCAACACACAATCACCATCTCCTCCCAAACCCCCCAATACACACTCACCCTCTCCAATCAAACCCCCAACACACACTTAACAACTTCAACCAAAACCCCAATACACACACACCAAGTCCATTCAAAGCCCCAACACACACTCACCATCTGAAATCAAACACCCAACACAAACTCACCATCTCCAATAAAACTCCCCAATAAACGCTCACCATCTCCGATCAAAACCCCAACACACACTCACCATCTCCAATCAAAACTCTAACACACATTCATCATTTTTAATCAAACCCAACACACACTCACCATCTCCATTCAAACCCCCAACACACACACACCATCTCCAATCAATCACCCGAACACACATTGATCACCGCAAATCAAACCCAACGCACACTCACCATCTCCCAACAAACCCCCAACACACACAAACCATCTCCAATCAAACACGCAACACATACTCACCATCTCCTATCAAACCCCAAACGTACACTCATCTTCTCTATTCCAACCCCGCAAAACACACTCACGACTCCAATCAAACTCCCAACACACACATTCACCATCTCCAATCAAACCCTCCTTGCATACCCATCTTCTCTATTCCAAGCCTGGAACAGACACTCACCTCTCAAATCAAACCTTACAAAAATAATCACCATCTCCAAGCAAACCCCCAACACAATCACCACCTCCACTCAAACTCCCAACAAAAACTCATCATCTCCAATGAAACGCCCAACACACACTCACCATCTCCTCTCAAACCCACCAGTAAACACTCACCATCTCCAATCACCCTACCAACACACACTCACCACCCCCATTCAAACTGCCAAACACACTCACCATCTTCAATCAAACCCCAACACACTTACACCATCTCAATCAAACTGCCAACAAACACTCACCATCTGCAGTCAAATTTTCAACACACACTCACCATCTCCAATCAAACTGCCAACATACACTCACAATCTCCAAAGAAAACCCCAAATCACACTCACCATCTTCAATCAAGCCCAACACACACCAACCATCTCCAAAGAAAACCCCAACACACACTCAACAACTCCAATTAAACCCCCCAATAAACACTCACCATCTCCAATCAAACCCAACACATACTCATGATCTCCAGTTAAAACCACAACACACACTCATCATCTCCAAACAAAGTACCAAACACACACTCATCTTCAATCAAACCCCTAAACACACACTCACCAGCTCCAATAAAACCCTCCAAAAAACACTCACCATCTACAATCAAACCATCAACACACACAGCAACTCCGAAGAAACTCCCCAAAACACGCTCACCATCTCTAATCAAACTCCTAATAAATACGCACAATCTCTGTTCAAACCCCCCAGCACACACTCAGCATCTCCAATCAAACCCAGCACACACACCATCTCCAATCAAACGCAACACAGACACACCATCTCCAATCAAACCCCGCAACAGGCACTCACTATCTACAATCAAAACCCCCAACAGACACTCACTATCTACAATCAAAACCCCCAACAGACACTCACTATCTACAATCAAAACCCCCAACAGACACTCACTATCTACAATCAAAACCTCCAACAGACACTCACTATCTACAATCAAACCCCCAACAAAAACTCACCATCTCCAATCAAACCCCCAACAAAAACTCACCATCTCTAATCAAACCCCCAATAAACACTCACCATCTCCAATCAAACCCAACACATACTCACCATCTACAATCAAACCCCCAATCAACACACACCATCTACAATCAAACTCCCACCACACACTCACGATCTCCAGTTAAAGCCTCAACACATACTCACCATCTCCAATCAAACACACAGTACACACTCACAACATCAATAAAACCCAACACACACACTCATCATCTCCAAACAAAGTACCCAACACACACTCATCTTCAATCAAACCCCTAAACACACACTCACCAGCTCGAATAAAACCCTTCAAAAAACACTCACCATCTACAATCAAACCATCAACACACACAGCAACTCCGAAGAAACCCCCCAAAACATGCTCACCATCACCAATCAAACTCCCAATAAATACGCACTATCTCTGTTCAAACCCGCCAGCACACACTCAGCATCTCCAATCAAATCCAGCACACATACCATCTCCAATCAAACCCCCCAACAGGCACTCACTACCTACAATCAAAACCCCCAACAGACACTCACTATCTACAATCAAACCCATCATATACTCACCATCTCCAAACAAACCCCCCAACACACACTCACCATCTCCAATCAAACCCCCAACAAAAACTCACCATCTCCAATCAAACCCCCCAATAAACACTCAGCATCTCCAATAAACCCCCCCCCAAAAAAAACACTCAACATCTCCAATCAAACCCAACACACTCACCATCTCCAATCAAACCGCCAACAAAAACTCACCATCTCCAATAAAACCCCCCAAAAAAACACTCATCATCTCCAATCAAACCCAACACACACTAACATTCGCCAATCAACCCCCCCAATACACACTCACCACCTCCAATAAAACCCATAAACAAAAACTCAGCATCTCCAATCAAACCCCTAAACACACACGCACCATCTCCAATCAAACCTCCAACAAAAACTCACCATCTCCAATAAAACCCCCCAAAAAAACACTCATCATCTCCAATCAAACCATCAACACACACAGCAACTCCAAAGAAACCCCCCAAAACACGCTCACCATCTCCAATCAAACTCCCAATAAATACGCACAATCTTTGTTCAAACCCCCCAGCACACACTCAGCATCTCCAATCAAACCCAGCACACACACCATCTCCAATCAAACCCAACACAGACACACCATCTCCAATCAAACCTCCCAAGAGGGACTCACTATCTCCAATCAAAACCCCCAACAGGCACTCACTATATACAATCAAAACCCCCAGACACTCACTATCGACAATCAAACCCATCATACACTCACCATCTCCAAACAAAGCCCCCAACACACACTCACCATCTCCAATCAAACCCAGCACACACACCATCCCCAATCAAACCCAGCACACACACCATCTCCAATCAATCCCAGCACACACACCATCTCCAATCAATCCCAACACACACTCACCATCTCCAATCAAACCCAACACACACTCACAATCTCCAATCAAACCCAGCACACACACCATCTCCAATCAAACCCAGCACACACACCATCTCCAATCAAACCCAGCACACACACCATCTCCAATCAAACCCAGCACACACACCATCTCCAATCAAACCCAGCACACACACCATCTCCAATCAAACCCAGCACACACACCATCTCCAATCAAACCCAGCACACACACCATCTCCAATCAAACCCAGCACACACACCATCTCCAATCAAACCCAGCACACACACCATCTCCAATCAAACCCAGCACACACACCATCTCCAATCAAACCCAGCACACACACCATCTCCAATCAAACCCAGCACACACACCATCTCCAATCAAACCCAGCACACACACCATCTCCAATCAAACCCAGCACACACACCATCTCCAATCAAACCCAGCACACACACCATCTCCAATCAATCCCAGCACACACACCATCTCCAATCAATCCCAGCACACACTCACCATCTCCAATCAAACCCAACACACACTCACCATCTCCAATCAATCCCAGCACACGCACCATCTCCAATCAAACCCAACACACACTCACCATCTCCAATCAATCCCAGCACACACACCATCTCCAATCAAACCCAACACACACTCACCATCTCCAATCAAACCCAGCACACACACCATCTCCAATCAAACCCAGCACACACACCATCTCCAATCAAACCCAGCACACACACCATCTCCAATCAAACCCAGCACACACACCATCTCCAATCAAACCCAGCACACACACCATCTCCAATCAAACCCAGCACACACACCATCTCCAATCAAACCCAGCACACACACCATCTCCAATCAAACCCAGCACACACACCATCTCCAATCAAACCCAGCACACACACCATCTCCAATCAAACCCAGCACACACACCATCTCCAATCAAACCCAAGACATAATCACCGTCGACAATCGAACTCCCAACACACACCCACCATCTCCAATCGAACCCCCAACACACACTCACCACCTCCAATTAAACTGCCACCACATACTCACCATCTCCAATAAAACCCAACACAAACTTTCCATCTCCAATCAAACCCTCAACACAAACTCACCATCTCCAATCAACCTCCGATCACACACTCACCATCTCTGATTAATCCACCCAAAACACACACCCACCATCTCTATTCCAACCCTGCAACACACTCTCGCCATCTCCAATCAAACCCAACACACACACACCATTTCTGAAGAAAACCCCAAAACACACTCACCATCTCTAATCAAGCCCAACACACACCCACCATCTCCAAAGAAAACCCCAACATACACTCACCATCTCTAATTAAACCCCCCAATAAACACTCACCATCTCCAATGAAACCACACATATACTCACCATCTCCAGTTAAAACCCCAACATATACTCACCATCTCCAATCAAACACACAGTAGACATTCACAATCATCAATAAAACCAACACATACTTTCCATCTCCAATCAAACACAACACACACACATCAGCTCTAAACAAAGTACCCAACACACACTCATCTTTAATCAAACCCCTAAACACACACTCACCATCTTCAATAAAACCCCCCAAAAAACATACCATCTCCAATCAAACCCAATACACACTCACCATCTCCAATCAAACCCCCAACACACACTCACCATCTCCAATAAAACACCCCAAAAAACACTCATCATCTCCAATCAAACCCTCAACACACACTCACCATCTCCACTCAAACCCAACAGACACACACCATCTCCAATCAAACCCAACACATATTCACCATCGACAATCGAGCCCCCAACACACACTCACCATCTCCAATCAAACTCTGATCATAGACCCACCATCTCTATTCCAACCCCGCAACACACTCTCAACATCTCTAATCAAACCCCCAATACAGACACACCATCTCCAATCAAACCTCCCAACAGACACTCATTATCTCCAGTCAAACCCAACACACACTCACCATCTGCTAACAAACCCCTCAACACACACTCACCATCTCCAATCAAACCCCCAACACACATAAACCATCTCCAAACAAAACCCCAAAACACACTCACCATCTCTAATAAGCCCAACACACACCCACCATCTCCGAAGCAAACCCCAACACACACTCACCATCTCTGAAGGAAACCCCAAAACACACTCACCATCTCCAATTAAACCCTCCAATAAACACTCACCATCTCCAATCAAACCCCCAACACGCACTCAGCTCCTCTATTCCAACACCCAACACACACTCATCATCGCCAATCAAATCCCCAATAAACACTCACCACCTCCAACCAAATATCCACCACACATCCACACCCATCTCCAAAAAAACTGCCAACACACACTCACCATCTCCAATGAAAACCCCAAAACACACCTTCTCTCTTCAAGCACAACACACACACCATCTCCAATCAAACCCCCCGACTATACACTCACCATCTTCAATCAACCCCCCAACACACACTCAACATCTCCAATCAAACCCAACACATACTCACCATCTCCAACCAATCCCAACACATACTCACCATCTCCAACCAATCCCAACACATACTCACCATCTTCAATCAAACCCAACACAAAATCACCATCTCCAATCAAACCCAACACACACCCACCATCTCCAATCAAACCCAACACACACCCACCATCTCCAATCAAACCCCCTAATAAACACTCACCATCTCCATTCAAACTCACACCACACACACTCACCATCTCCAAGAACACAGCACCCACTCACAATCATCAATAAAACCCAACACTCACTCTCCATCTCCAATCAAAGCCAACACACAATCATCCACAATCAAACCCTGAACACACACCCACCTCCTCCAATAAAACTCCCAACACAAACTCACAATCTCCAATTAACCCCCAAAACACACACTCACCATCTCCAATAAAACCTCCCAAAAAACTCACCATCTGCAATCAAACCCAACACACACTCACTATCGCCAGTCAAACCCAACACACACTCACCATCTACAATCAAACCATCAACACACTCAGCAACTCCGAAGAAACCCACAAAACACAATCACCATATCCAATCAAACCACCAACACACACCCACCATCTCCACTCAAAGCCCCAAAACACACTCACCATCTCCAATCGAACCCCCAGTGCATGCTCACCATCACCAATAGATCCCCTAAGGCACAAAAACCTTCTCCAATCAAACCCCCAAAACACTCACCAACTCCACTCAAACACCCCCAACATTCACTCACCATCTCCAATCAAGCCCGCAAACACACACTCACAATCTCCAATCAAGCCCGCAAACACACACTCACAATCTCCAATCAAGCCCGCAAACACACACTCACAATCTCCAATCAAGCCCGCAAACACACACTCACAATCTCCAATCAAGCCCGCAAACACACACTCACAATCTCCAATCAAGCCCGCAAACACACACTCACAATCTCCAATCAAGCCCGCAAACACACACTCACAATCTCCAATCAAGCCCGCAAACACACACTCACAATCTCCAATCAAGCCCGCAAACACACACTCACAATCTCCAATCAAGCCCGCAAACACACACTCACAATCTCCAATCAAGCCCGCAAACACACACTCACAATCTCCAATCAAGCCCGCAAACACACACTCACAATCTCCAATCAAGCCCGCAAACACACACTCACAATCTCCAATCAGACTTCCCAATAAACACTCTCCATCTTCAATCAAACCAAACACATACTCACCATCTACAGTCAAACCACACAATAAACTTTCACCATTTCCAGTCAACCCCCCAAACAGACTTGCACCATCTCCAATCATTCCCAACAAATAGGCACCATGTCCAATCAAACCCCCAACATACACTCACCATGTCCAATCAAACATCCAACACACACTCACCATCTCAATTCCAACACCCAACACACACTCACCATCTCCTATCAAATCCCCAACACACACTCACCACCTCCCACCAAATTTCCACCACACACTCACCATCACCAATCAAACTGCCAACACACACTCACCATCTCCAATGAAAACCCCAAAAAACACTCACTTCTCCACTCAAGTCCAACACACCTACCATTTCCAATCAAACACCCCACTATACAAATGCCATCTCCAATCGATCCCCCAACATCCACTCACCATCTCCAATCAACCCCCCAAGACACACTCAACATCTCCAATCAAACACCCCAATAAACACTCACCAACTCCATTCAAACTCCCGCCACACAGTCACCATCTCCAATCAAACCCCCAACACACACTCACCATCTCGAATCAAACTCACAGCACGGTCTCACAATCATCAAAAAAACCCAACACACTCACCATCTCAAATCATACCCAACACACACTCACCATCTCTAGTCAAACACAACACACACTCACCATCTACAATCAAACCATTAACACACTCAGCAACTCCAAAGAAACCCCACATCACACACTCACCATCTCCAATCAAAACCCCAACACACACTCCCCATCACCACTCAAACCCCCCATCAAACACTCACCATCTCCAATTAAACTTCCACCACAAAAAAACCATCTCCATTCAAACCCAACACATACTCAACATCTCCAATCAAACCCCCAACAAATACTCACCATCTCCAATCCAAACCCTAATACACACATTTCATCTCCAACAAATGCCCAGCACACACTCACCATTTCCAATCAAACTCCCAACACACACACACCATCTCAAATCAAACCCAGCACGCACACACACATTCTCCAATCAAACCCGCAACACACACTAACCATCTCGAATCAAGAACTACACACATTCACCATCTCCAACTAATCCCCCGACAAACACTCACCATCTCCAATCAAACCCCCAACACAAACTCAACATCTCCAATCCAATCTAACACACGTTCACCATCTCTGATTAAAGCTTCCGACACACAGTCACAATCTATAATCAAACCCCCAACACACAACCACCATCTCTACTCAATCCCCCAACACACCCTCACCATCTTCAATCAAAAGCCACCACACACTAACCATCTCCAATCAAATCCCCAACACACCCTCACCATCTCCAATCAAACACCCCAATAAACAGTCTCCACCTTCAATAAAAACCAACACACACTCACCATCTCCAATCAAACCCTAACCACACTCACCATCTCCAATCAAGTCCCCCAATAGACACTTATCATCTTGAATCAAACCCCAACACACACCAACCTCCTCCAAACAAACTCCCAACACAAACTCACGATCTCCAATCAACCCCACAACACACCCTCAACATCATCAATCAAACCTCCACCACACACTCACCATTTCCAATCAAACACCCCAATAAACAGTCTCCATCTTCAATAAAAATCAACACACACTCAACATCTCCAATCAAATGCTAAACACACACACGATCTCCAATCAAACCCAACAGATGCTCACAATCATCAATAAAACACAACACACACTCTCCATCTCCAATCAAACCCAACATACACGCATCAACTTCAAACAAATTCTCCAATAGACACATATCATCTTGAATCAAACCCCAACACACACCCACCTCCTCCATTCAAACTCCCAACACAAACTCACGATCTCCAATCAACCCCACAACACACACTCACCATCTCCAGTCAAACCCAACTGACACTCACCAACCATAATCAGACAATCAACACACACAAGAACTCCGAATAATTGCCCCAACACACGCTCACCATCTCCAATCAAACCCCCAACTCATATTCATCATCTCCGTTCAAACCCCCCAACACACACTCACCATCCCCAATCATATCCCCAACACAAACTCACCATCTCCAAACAAACCCCCAGCACAAACTCAACATCTCCAATCCAACCCAACACACATTCACCATCTCCGATAAAAGACCCCGACACACACTCACAATCTACAATAAAACCCGTAACACCCACCCACCATCTCCACTCAAACCTCCCAACACACCCTCACCATCTTCAATCAAACTCACACCACACACTAACCATCTTCAATCAAAACACCACCACATATTCAACATCTCCAATCAAATCTCCACTACACACAAACCATCTCCAATCAAATTCCCACAACACACTAACCATATCCAATCTAACCCCACCACACACTCACCATCTCCAATCAAACCCAAAACACAATCACCATCTCCAATCGAACCCAACACAAACTCAAAATCATCAATAAAACACAACACACATTCTCTATCTCCAATCAAACCCAACACACATTCATCAACTCCAAACAAATCCCTCAATAGACACTTATCATCTTGAATCAAACCCCCAACACACACCCACCTCCACCAAACTTCCAACTCAAACTAATGATCTCCAAACAACCCCCAACACACACTCCCCATCTCAAGTTAAACCCAACTGACACTCACCAACTACAATCAAACAATCAACACACTCAAGAACTCCGAATAAACACCCCAACGCACACTCACCATCCCCAATCACACCCCCAACACACACTCAGCATCTCCAATCAATGCACCAAAACACACAAACCATTTCCAATCAAACCCCCAATGCACACTCACCTTCTCCAATTAAACAAACCAACAGACGCTCACCATCTCCAATCAAACCCAACACAAACTCATCATCTCCAAACAAACCCAACATACACTCATCAACGCCAAACAATGTCCATATTAGACACTTATCAAACCCCAACACACTCACAATCTACAAACAAATCCCCACCACACACTAACCATCTCCAATCAAACCCCCAACACACAGTCACCATCTCCAATCAAACCCCCAAATAAATACTCTCCATCTTCAATAAAAACCCACACAAACTCACCATCTCCATTCAAACCCAACACACCCACCATCTCCAACAAACCCCCACCACGCACTAACCATTTCCAATCAAACCCCACCATACACTCACCATCTCCAGTCAAAAATGTACCACACACAAACCATCTCCAAACAAATCCCCACCACACACTAACAATTTCCAAACAAAGCCCCACCACACACTCAACATCTCCAATCAAACACCCCAATAAACAGTCTCAATCTTCCATAAAACTCTCCATCTCCAATCAAACCCAAAACATACTCACCATCTCCAATCAAACCCAACACATACTCACAAACATCAATAAAACACAACACACACTCTCCATCTCCAATCAAACCCAACACTCACTCATCAACTCCAAAGAAATCCCCCAATAAACACTTATCATCTTGAATCAAACCCCAACACACACCCACCTCCTCCAATCAAACTCCCAACACAAACTAATGATCTCCAAACAACCCTGCAACATACACTCACCATCTCCAGTCAAACCCAGCTGACACCCACCAAGTATAATCAAACAATCAACACATTCAAGAACTCTGAATAAATACCCCAGCACACACTTACCATCTCCAATCAAAGCTTCAACACATTTTCATCATGTCCGTACAAACCCCCCAACACACACTCACCATCCCCAATCAAACCCCCAACACACACTCAGCATCTCCAATCAAACGTCCAACACAGATCGACCATTTCCATTCAATGCCCAAAAACACACAAAACATTTCCAAACAAACCCCCAATGCACACTCACCTTCTCCAATCAAACAAAGCAACACACACTCACCATCTCCAACAAAACCCAAAACATACTCACCACCACCAATTAAATCCCCACCACACACTCACCATCTCCAACAAACCCCCAATACAGTCACCATCTCCAATCAAACCCAACACACACTCACTATCTCCAATCAAACCCAACACACACTCACCATCTCCAGTCAAACCCCCCAACACAAACACACCATCTCCAAACAAACTCCCAACACAAACTCAACATCTCCAATCTAACCCAACACACATTCACCATCACCAATTAAAGCTTCCGACACACAGTCACAATCTAAAATCAAAACCCCAACACACACGCAACATCTCCACTCAAACTCCCCAACACACCCTCAGCATCTCCAATCAAATCCCTATCACACATGAACCATCTCCAATCAAACCCCTCCACACACTCACCATCTCCAATCAAATCCCCAACATACCCTCACCATCTCCAATCAAACCCCCAACACACACCCACCATCTCCAACAAATCCCCAACACACACAATCTACAATCAATCCCCAACACACAGCCCCCAATAGACACTTAACATCTTGAATCAAACCCCCAACACACCCAACGTCTCCAACAAACCCCCAACACAGTCACCATCTCCAATCAAACCCAACACAAACTCACCATCTCCAAACAAACCCAACATACACTCATCAACTCCAAACAAAGCACCCAATAGACTCGTATCATCTTGAGTCAAACCCCCAACACACACCCACCATCTCCAACAAACCCCCAACACACAGCCAATATCGCCACTCAAACCCCCCAACACACACTCACCATCTCCAATCAAACACAACACAGACCATCTCCAAACAAACCCAACACACACTCATATTCTCCAATCAACCCCACAACATACACTCACCATCTCCAATCAAATCCCCACCACAAACTAACCATCTCCAATCAAATCCCCACCACGCACTCACCATCTCCAATCAAACCCCCCAATAAACATTCTCCATTTTCAATAAAAACCAACACACACTGACCATCGCCAATCAAACACACAGCCCAACACACACGCACCATCTCCAATCAAACACGCAGCCCAACACACACTCACCATCTCCAGTCAAACACACAGCACACACAAACAATCATCAATAAAACCCAACACATAAACTCAACATCTCCAGTCAAACCCAACATATGCTTTACAACTCCAAACAAAGCCCCCAATAGACACTTATTATCTTGAATCAAAACCTCAACGCACACACACCTCCTCCAATCAACCTCCCAACACAAACTCACAATCTCCAATCAACCCCCAAAACACACACTCACCATCTCCAATAAACCTCCCCAAAAAATGCTCACCATCTCCAAACAAACACAACACACACTCACATTTTCCAATCAACCCCACAATACACACTCACCATCGCCTGTCAATCCCAACTGACACTCACCAACTAAAATCAAACAATCAACACACTCAGCAACTCAGAAGAAATGACCCAACAGACATTCACCATCACCAGTCAAACCCCCAACACACACATTCCATCTCCAATCAAAACCCCAAGACACAAAAATCATCTCCAACCAAACTCTCAACACACACTCACCATCTCCAGTCAAATCCCCAGCACACTGTCACCATCTCCAATCAAAACCAACACATACTCAAAATCTCCAATCAAACCCAGCACACACACATATTCTCCAATCAACCCCGCAACACACACTAACCATCTCCAATCAAGACCTACACACCTAATCCCCCCACACACACTCACCATCTCCAATCAAACCCCCACACAAACTCAACATCTCCAGTCCAACTCAACGAACATTCATCATCTCCGATTAAAGCTTCCGACACACAGTCACAATCTACAGTCAAACCCCCAACACACAATCACCATCTCCACGCAATCCCCCCAACACACCCTCACCATCTCTAATTAAAACCCCAGCACACCCTCAGCATCTCCATTCAAATCCTTACCACACACGAACCATCTCCAATCAAACCCTTCCATACACTGACCATCTCCAATCAAATCCCCAACACACCCTCACCATCTCCATTAAAACCTCCACCACACACTCACCATCTCCAATCAAACACCCCAATAAACAGTCTCCATCTTCAATAAAACCCAACACATACTCACCATCTCCAATCAAACCCAAAACACAATCACCATAACAAATCTAAGCCAACACAAACTCATCAACTCCAAACAAAGCCCCCAATAGACTCGTATCAGTTTGAGTCAAACCCCCAACACACACCCACCATCTCCAACAAACAGCCACTATCGCCCATCAAACCCCCCCAACACACACTCATCATCTCCAATCAGACACAACACAGAGATCTCCAAACAAATCCAACACACACTCACATTCTCCAATCAACCCCACAACACACACTCACCATCTCCTATCAAATCCCCACCACACACTCACCATCTCCAATCAAACACCCGCCACACAGTCACCATCTCCAATCAAACCCAATACATACTCACCATCTCCAATCATCCCAATGCACAGTCACCATCTCCAAACAAAACCAATGCACACTCACCATTGCCAATCAAACACACAGCCCAACACTCAAACCCCCAACGCACACTCGCCATCTCCAATCAAACACACAGCACACACAAGCCATCATCAATAAAACCCAACACATAAACTCAACATCTCCAATCAAACACAACATACACTCCACAACTCCAAACAAAGCCCCCAATAGACACTTATCATCTTGAATCAAACCCCCAACTCACACACACCTCCTCCAATCAACCTCCCTACACAAACTCACAATCTTCAATCAACTCCCAACACACACACTCCATCTCCAGTCAAGACACCAAGACACAAAAAACATCTCCAACCAAACTCTCAATACACACTCGCCATCTCCAATCAAATCCCAAGCACACAGTCACAATTTCCAATCAAACCCGGCACACACACACATTCTCCAATCAACCCCGCAACACACACTAACCATTTACAATCAAGACCTACACACACTCACCATCTCCACCTAATCCCCCCACACACACTCACCATCACCAATCAAACCCCCAACACAAACTCAACTTCTCCAATCCAACTCAACATACATTCACTATCTCCGATTAAAGCTTCCGACACACAGTCACAATCTACAGTCAAACCCCCAACACACAACCAACATCTCCACTCAATCCCCCCAACACACCCTCAACATCACTAATTAAACCCCCTGCACACCATCAGTATCTCCATTCAAATCCCTACCACACACGAACCATCTCCAATCAAACCCCTCCACAAACTCACCATCTCCAATCAAATCCCCAACACACACTCACCATCTCCAATCAAACGCTAATCACACTCACCATCTCCAATCAAACCCCCAACACATACTCACCACCACCAATTAAACTCCCACCACACACTCACCATCTCCATTCTAACCCCACCACACACTGACCATCCCCAATCAAACCCCCCCAATAAACACTCTCTATCTTCAATAAATACCAACACACTCACCATCTCCAATCAAACGCTAATCACACTCACCATCTCCAATCAAACCCCCAACACATACTCACCACCACCAATTAAACTCCTACCACACACTCACCATCTCCATTCTAACCCCACCACACACGACCATCCCCAATCAAACCCCCCCAATAAACACTCTCTATCTTCAATAAATACCAACGCACTCACAATCTCCAATCAAACCCAACACATACTCACCATCTCAAATCAAACCCAACACACACACACTATCTCCAATCAACCCCACAACACCCACTCTCCATCTCCAATCAAGCCCAACAAACACTCACCATTTCCAATCAAACCCCCCAAACAAACTCACCATCTCCAATCAAACTGCACAACACACACCCACCATCTCCAATCATACCCAGCACACACTCACTATTGCCTAGCAATCCACCAACACACCCTCACCATCAGCAATCAAACCCCCAACACACCCTCACCACCTCCAATCAAACCTCCACCACACACTCACCATCTCCAATCAAAAGCCCCAATAAACAGTCTCCATCTTCAATAAAACCCAACACATACACACCATCTCCAATCAAACCCAAAACACAATCACCATATCCAATCTAACCCAACACAAACTCATCAACTCCAAACAAAGCCCCCAATAGACACTTATCATCTTGAATCAAACCCACAACACACACAACGTCTCCAACAAACCCCCAACGCAGTCACCATCTCCAATCAAACCCAACACAAACTCACCATCTCCAAACAAACTCAACGTACACTCATCAACTCCAAACAAAGCCCCCAATAGACTCGTATCATCTTGAGTCAAACCCTCAACACACACCCACCATCTCCAACAAAACCCCAACACACTCACAGCCTACAATCAAATCCCCAACACACAGCCACTATCTCCACTCAAACCCCCCAACACACTCACCATCTCCAAACAAACCCAACACACACTCACATTCTCCAATCAACCCCACAACACACACTCACTATCTCCAATCAAATCCCCACCACACACTCACCATCTCCAATCAAACACCCGCCACACACTCAACATCTCCAATCAAACCCAACACATACTCACCATTTCCAATCATCCCAACACACACTCTCCATCTCCGAACAAAACAAACACAAACTCATCAACTCCAAACACAGCCCCCAATAGACACCTACCATCTTGAATCAAACCCCCAACACACCCACCATTTCTAACAAACCTCCAAAATAGTCAGTATCTCCAATCAAACCCAATACACACTCACCATCTCCAAAGAAAACACACACTCACCATCACCAACAAACACACAGCCCAACACACACTCACCATCTCCACTCAAACTCCCAACACATATTCACCATCGCCAATCAAACACACAGCCCAACACACACTCACCATCTCCACTCAAACCCCCAACACACTCTAACCATCTCCAATCAAACCCCGACCACACACTCATCATCTCAAATCAAATCCACACCACACAGAAACCATCTCCAATCAAACCCCCACCACACACTCAGCATCTCCAATCAAACCCCCAAATAAACACTCTCCATTTTCAATAAAAACCAACACACACTGACCATCTCCAATCAAACCCAACACACACTCACCATCTCCACTCAAACCCCCAGCACACACACACCATCTCCAATCAAACACACAGCACACACAAACAATCATCAATAAAACCCAACACATAAACTCCATCTCCAATCAAACCCAACACACGCTCCACAACTTATCATCTTGAATCAAACCCCCAAAGCACACACAACTCCTCCAATCAACCTCGCAACACAAACTCACGAACTCCAATCAACCCCCAAAACACACACTCACCATCTCCAATAAAACTCCCCAGAAAACACTCACCATTTCCAATCAAACCCAACACACACTCACATTCTCCAATCAAACCTCCACCACACACTAACCATCTCCAATCAAACCCCACCATACACTAACATTCTCCAATCAACCCCCCAATACACACTCACCATCTCCAATAAAACTCCCCAGAAAACTCTCACCATTTCCAATCCAACCCAATACACACTCACATTCTCCAATCAAATCCCGCAACACAAACTCACCATCTCCAATCAAACCCAACACAGAGTCATTAACTCCAAACAAAACCTCCAATAGACACTTATCATCTTGAATCAAACCCCCCATCATACACCCACCATCTCCAACAAACCGCCAATACACTCACAATCAACAATCAAACCACCAACACACACCCACCATCTCCACTCAAACCCCCAACACACCCTCACCATCTCCAATCCAACCCCCACCACACACTCACCATCTCCAATCAAATCCCCACCACACACTCACCATCTCCAATCAAACCCAACACATACTCACCATCTCCAATCATCCCAACACACACTCACCATCTCCAAACAAAACAAACACACACTCAGCAACTCCAAACGCAGCCCCAAATAGACACTTACCATCTTGAATCAAACCCCCAACACACCCACCATTTCTAACAAACCCCCAAAACAGTCAGCATCTCCAATCAAACCCAACACATACTCACCATCTCCAATCAAACCCAACGCATACTCACCATCTCCAATCAGACCCCTCAACACAAACTCACCATCTCCAAACAAACCCCCAACACAAACTCAACATCTCCAATCCAACCCAACATACACTCATCATCTCCGATTTAACCCCCAACACACACTCACAATCTACAATCAAACCTCCAAAACACACCCACCAGCTCCACTCAAACCCCCCAACACACCCTCACCATCTCCAATCAAACCGCCAACACACCGTCACCATCTCCAATTAAACCAGACACTAAGCATCTCCAATCAAACCCCGACCACACACTTATCATCTCAAATCAAATCCCCATCACACACAAACCATCTCCAATCAAACCCCCACCACACACTCACCATCGCCAATCTAACCCAACACACACTCACCATCTCCAATCAAACACACAGCACACACAAACAATCACCAATAAAACCCAACACATAAACTCAACATCTCCAATCAAACCCAACATACACTTCACAACTCCAAACAAAGCCCCCAATAGACACTTATCATCTTGAATCAAAACCCCAACACACACACACCTCCTCCAATCAACCTCCCAACACAAACTCACAATCTCCAATCAACCCCCAAAACACACACTCACCATCTCCAATAAACCCCCCAAAAAACACTCACCATCTCCAAACAAACACAACATACACTCACATTTTCCTATCAACCCCGCAAAACACACTCACCATCGCCGGTCAAACCCAACTGACACTCACCAACTAAAATCAAGCAATCAACGCACTCAGCAACTCCGAAGAAACGACCCAACACACATTCACCATCTCCAGTCAAACCCCCAACACACACACACTCAACATTGCCAATCAAACCTCCAAGACACAAAAATCATCTCCATCCAACTTTCAATACTCTCACCATCTCCAATCAAACCCCAGCACACTCTCACCATCTCTAATCAAACCCAACACAAACTCACCAGCTCCAATCAAACCCAGCACACACACACACATTCTTCAATCAACCCCGCAACACACACTAACCATCTCCAATCAAGACCTACACACCTAATCCCCCTACACACACTCACCATCTCCAATCAAACCCCCAACACAAACTCAACATTTCCAATCCATCTCAACACACATTCACCATTCCCGATTAAAGCTTCCGACACACAGTCATAATCTACAGTCAAACCCCCAACACACAACCACCATCTCCACTCAATCCCCCCCACATACCCTCACCATCTCTTATCAAACCCCCAATACACCCTCACCATCTCCAATCAAAAGCCACCACACCCTCACCATCTCCAGTCAAAACCCCACCACACACGAACCATCTCCAATAAAACCCCCACCACAGACTCACCATCTCCAATCAAACACTCCGATAAACAGTCTCCAACATCAATAAAAACCAACACACACTCACCATCTCCAATCAAGCCCAACACACATTCATCAACTCCAAACAAATCCCCCAATAGACACTTATCATCTTGAATCAAACCCCGAACACACAACCACCTCCTCCAATAAAACTCCCAACACAAACACAAGATCTGCAATCAACCCCAAAACACACATTCAACATCTCCAGTCAAACCCAACTGACACTCACCAAATACAATCAATCAACACATTCAAGAACTCCGAATAAATGCCCCAACACACACTCACCATCTCCAATCAAACCTCCAACTTATACTCATCATCTCCGTTCAAAACCCCCAACACACACTCACCATCCCCAATCACACCCCCAATACACACAAACCATCTCCAGTCAAATCCCCACCACACACTAACCATCTCCAATCAAACCCCCACCACAAATGCACCATCTCCAATCAAACACCCCAATAAACAGTCTCCATCTTGAATAAAAGCCAACACACACTCACCATCTCCAATCAAACGCTAATCACACTCACCATCTCCAATCAAACCCCCAACACATACTCACCACCACCAATTAAACTCCCACCACACACTCACCATCTCCATTCTAACCCCACCACACACTGATCATCCCCAATCAAACCCCCCCAATAAACACTCTCTATCTTCAATAAATACCAACACACTCACCATCTCCAATCAAACGCTAATCACACTCACCATCTCCAATCAAACCCCCAACACATACTCACCACCACCAATTAAACTCCCACCACACACTCACCATCTCCAATCAAACCCCCCCAATAAACACTCTCTATCTTCAATAAATACCAACACACTCACAATCTCCAATCAAACCCAACACATACTCACCATCTCAAATCAAACCCAACACACACACACTATCTCCAATCAACCCCACAACACCCACTCTCCATCTCCAATCAAGCCCAACAAACACTCACCATTTCCAATCAAACCCCCCAAACAAACTCACCATCTCCAATCAAACTGCACAACACACACCCACCATCTCCAATCATACCCAGCACACACTCACTATTGCCTAGCAATCCGCCAACACACCCTCACCATCAGCAATCAAACCCCCAACACACCCTCACCACCTCCAATCAAACCCCCACCACACACTAAGGATCTCCAGTCAAACCTCCACCACACACTCACCATCTCCAATCAAATCCCCAAAACACACTCACCATCTCCAAACAAACCCCCAACACATACTCACCACCACCAATTAAACAACCACCACACACTCACCATCTCCAATCAAAATCCCAACACACACTGACCGTCTCCAACAATCCCCCAACGCACTCGCCATCTCCATTCAAACCAACACACAATAGCCAATCAAACCCCCAACACACACCCACCATCTCCACTCCAATCCCCACCACACACTCACCATCTCTAATCTAACCCTCACCACTCACTGACCATCCCCAATCAAACCCCCCAATAAAAACTCTCTATCTTCAATAAATACCAACACACACTCTCCATCACCAATCAAACGCAACACACACTCACAATCTCCAATCAACCCCAGAACACCCACTCTCCATCTCTAATCAAGCCCAACAAACACTCACCATTTACAATCAAACGTCCCACACAATCTCACCATCTCCAATCAAACTCCACAACACACACTCACCATTTCCAATCATACACAACACACCCTCACCATCTCCAATCAAACCCCCACCACACACTAACGATCTCCAATCAAACCCCCACCACACACTCACCATCTCCAATCAAATCCCCACCACACACAAACCATCCCCAATCAAACACCCCAATAAAAAGTCTCTATCTTCAATGAAAACCAACACACACTCACCATCTACAATCAAACCCAAAACACACTCACCATCTCCAATCAAACCAAACACATACTCACCACCACCAATTAAATCCCAACCACACACTCACCATCTCCAACCAAATCCCCAAAACACACTCACCATCTCCAATCAAACCCCCAACACAAACTGAGCATCTCCAACAAACCCCGAAAGCACTCACCATCTCCATTCAAACCCAACACACACTCACAATCGCCAATCAAACCCCCAACACCCACCCACCAGCTCCACTCCAACCCCCACCACACACTCACCATCTCCAATCTAACCCCCACCACACACTGACCATCCCCAATCAAACCACCAAATAAACACTCTCTATCTTCAGTAAATACCAACACACACTCACCATCACCAATCAAACCCAACACATGCTCACCATATCCAATCAAACGCAATACACGCTCACAATCTCCAATCAACGCCACAACACAAACTCACCATCTCCAATCAAGCCCAAGAAACACTCACCATTTCCAATCAAACCCCCACACAAACTCACCATCTCCAATCAAACTCCACAATACACACTCACCATCTCCAATCATACCCAACACACACTCACTATTTCCTATCAAACCCCCAACACACCCTCACCATCAGCAATCAAACCCCCAACACACCCTCACCATCTCTAATCAAACCCCCACCACACACTTACCATCTTCAATCAAATCCCCACCACACAAAAACCATCTCCAGTCAAATCCCCACCACACATTAATCATCTACAATCAAACCCCCACCACACACTCACCATCTCCAATCAAACACCCCAATAAACAGTCTCCATCTTCAATAAAAAGCAACACACACTCACCATCTCCAATCAAACCCAACACATACTCACAATTATCAATAAAACACAACACACACTCTCCATCTCCAATCAAACCCAACACACATTCAGCAACTCCTAACAAATCCCCCACTAGACATTTATCATCTTGAATCAAACCCCCAATGCACATCCACCTCCCCCAATCAAACTCCCAACACAAACTTAAGATCTTCAATCAACCCCACAACACACACTCACCATCTTCAGTCAAATCCAACTGACACTCACCAACTACAATCAAACAATCAACACACTCAAGAACTCCGAATAAATGCCCCAACACATACTCACCATCCCAAATCACACCCCCAACACACACTCAGCATCTCCAATCACACCCCCGACACAGACCCACCATCTCCACTAAATGCCCCAAAACACACAAAACAATTCCAATCAAACCCCCAATGCACACCCTTCTTCTCCGATCAAACAAACCAACACACACTCACTGTCTCCCACAAATGCCCAACACATACTCCCCACCACCAATTAAACTCCCACCACACACTCACCATCTCCAATCAAAACCTCAACACATACTCACCACTACCAATTAAACTCTCACCACACACTCACCATCTCCAATCAAAACCCCAACACACACTCACCATCTCCCACTAGACCCCAACACACTCACCATCTCCATTCAAACCCAACACACACACATTCTCCAATCAAACATCCAACAGACACCCAACATCTCCAATCAAACCCACACCACACACTAACCATCTCCAATCAAACTCCCACTACACACTCACCATCCCCAATCAAACCCCCAATAAACACCCTCCATCTTCAATAAAAACCAACACACAATCACCATCTCCAATCAAAACCCCAACACACACTCACCGTCTCCAATCAAACACTCCCAACACACACCCACCATCTCCAATCAAACCCAACACACACTCACCATCTCCAATCAAAACCCCAACACACATTCACCATCTCCAATCAAACACTCCCAACACACACTCACCATCTCCAATCAAAACCCCAACACACACTCACCATCTCCAATCAAACTCCCCAACACAAACTCACCAACTCCACTCAAACACCCCGACACTCACTCACCATCTTCAATCAAACCCGCAACACACACTCACCATCTCTAATCAAACACCAAACACACACTCACCATCTCCAATCAAACCCCCAACAAAAACTCACCGTCTCCAATCAAACCCACTGCACAGACCAACATTCATCAATAAAACAAAACACACACTCACCATCTCCAATCAAACCCCAAACACACACTCACCATCTCCAATCAAACACCCCGAACACATGCTCACCATCTCCAATCAAACCCCCAACACATTCTCACCATCTCCGGTTACAGGGATAAACCATGATGTAGGGGCTGGAGGAGGTTACAAAGATATGGATGGGTATACGTGCTGGAGGAGATTACCAAGATAGGGCGGGTTGTCGGAGGTCACAGAATTATAGTAGGCTGTAGGGGATGGAGGATTTACAGGAATAGTGAGGTGTGTAGCTGCTGGTGGAGGTTACATAAGTGAGGGCTGGAGGAAATTTCAGAGATAGGAGGGGTGTATGTTTTAGATGTGGCTCTAGAGATAGAGCGGATGTGTATTGGCTGGAGGGCGTTACAGAGATAGGGAGGGATATGGGGGCTGGAGGAGGTTACCAAGATAGTGAGGGGTGTAGGGGCTGGGGGGATTTACAGAGATAGGGAGAGGGTGTGGGTGCTGGAGTAGGTTACAGAGATAGGGAGGGTTTGTAGTGCCTGGAGGAGGTTACAGAGATAGGGAGGGGGTGTTTCTGTTAGAGAAGGTTACAGAGGGAGGGTGGGGTGTAGGGGTTGGAGGAGGTTACAGAGATAGGTAGGGGTGTAGGGCAGGATGAGGTTACAGAGAAAGGGATGGCTGTAGGGGCTGGAGGAGCTTACAGAGATAGGGAGGGGTGTAGGGCTGGAGTAGGTTACAGAGATAGGGAGGGGTGTAGGGCTGGAGGAGGCTGCAGGGATCAGGAGGGTGTATAGGGGTTGGAGGAGGTTACAGAGTTAGGGAGGGGTGTAAGGGCTGGAGGAGGTTACAGAGATTGGGAGGGTTTGTAGGGGCTGGACTAGGTTACAGAGATGGGGAAGGGTGTAGGGCTGGAGGAGGTTACAGAGATTGGGAGGGTTTGTAGGGGCAGGTGGAGGTTAAAGAGATAGGGAGTGTTGACAGGCTGGATGTTCAAACTGTCGGACGGCACTGGAGTTTGATGCGGTTGTGATATTTTCTGCTGAGTTTATTGGGGATTATTTTCCATTTCACCTTAACTTCATGAGCTGCAGATCAATATAAACAATTCCACCTTGAGGACAGGCGAGTTGATTTTGAATTTATAGACAGCTCCAGGCTGAGGGCAGTTTGAGTCTTGCGCAGCTTGAGGTTTGAGGGTGTCGGTTGGTTCAATGTCCTCGCTGTGGAAACCAGATGATTTCGACATGAAATGAAATGTTAGGGACAGTTCATCTGATGCCAGTCAGGAGCATCAAACACCCAACGGCAAAACAAAAACAAATTCAGAATCCGGCTGCTCATCAAAAACTCATTTCCAGCAACATTGATTTAAGGTTTACCCAATTCTATTGTTTGTGTGCTCAGGATTATTTCATTATTAACCATTCAATATAGGAAGCTCCTTCTGCATCTCCAATCAGTTATAAAATCAGGCAGTATGGGACCGAGTGAATGGGGAGATTCTCAGTGATAATCAGTTATCACCTGCTCTGCAAGTTGTCCAGGGTGTGAGACTGGGTGGAACCAGCAGGAGGCACTTTTCAGTGTTCCAGCCTCTCCACCCTACAATGTGAGACTGGGCCGGACCATCAGGAGGCGCTGTTCAGTGTTCCAGCCTGTCTGTCCCCTAGTGTGAAACTGAGCTGGACCAGCAGGAGGCGCTGTTCAATGTTCCAGCCTCTCCGCCCTACAATGTGAGACTAGGTCGGGCCAGTAGGAGGCGCTGTTCAGTGTTCCAGCTTGTCTGTTCCCTAGTGTGAGACTGAGGTGGACCAGCAGGAGGTGCTGTTCAGTATTCCCGCTTCTCTGTTCCTCAGTGTGAGACTGGGCCGGACCAGAAGGAGGCACTGTTCAATGTTCCAGCCTCTCTGTCCCACAGTGTGACATTAGGCAGGACCAGCAGGAGGCGCTGTTCAGTGTTCCAGCCTCTCCGTCCCACAGTGTGAGACTGGGTGGGACCAGCAGGAGGCGCTGTTCAGTGTTCCAGCCTCTTGGTCCCACAGTGTGAGACTGGGTGGGACCAACAGTAGGTGCTGTTCAGTGTTCCAGCCTCTCCGTCCCACAGTGTGAGATTGGGCAGGACCAGCCGGAGGTGCTGTTTACTGTTCCAGCCTCTGTCCCGGGGGGGGCAATGGGAATACAAGTTTGGCAGTGTTGGAAATTGTCAGATTTCGGAAGCAGTGTAACTCACCCTGCACTGCACACACACCCTCATATATATTACACACATTCCCGTGTAGAGTGCATAAAACCATCTTTCACAAACATCAGGTTTTTGGTGAGTAGAAATTCCCTTCAACTAAACTTTGGGAAGATGGAAGCCATTACCTTCAGACCCCACGACAAACTCCGTTCCTCAGTCCCTGACTCTGCTCCTCTCCCTGGTAACTGTCTGAGTCTGAACCAGTCCCCTCAAACCCTTCGTGTGGAATTTGACTTCAAGGTGAGTTTCCGACCCTGTTTCCTCTCCATTAGCAAGCCCAACTATTTCCACCTCCTCAACATTGTCCATCTCCACTCCAGCCTCAGCTCACCTGCTGCTGAAACCCTCATCTATTCCTAACTATTCCACTGTTCTCCTGGTCAGTCTCCCATTTCCCATTCTCTGTAACTTGAAGCTTATCTGAAAGTTCTGCTACCCTTGTCCTAACGCACAGCAAGTCCCATTCACCCATTTCTCCCCACCGCATGTTCACTGACCTACACTGGCTCTCAGACCAGCAATACCTCAATTTTAATTTCTTAGCCTTGTTTTCAAATCCCTCTCCCACCATTCCCCCCCACCCCGCTTCATGGTCTTACCCCTCCCTATCTCTGTGATCTCCTCCAGCCCCACAACCCTCTGAGATCCCTGCGCTCCTCTAATTCTGACCTCTCGCATATCCCCAATTTCCAGTGCTGCACTATTGGTGGCCGTACCTTCAGCTGCCTAGACCCTAAGCTCTGGAATTCCCTCCTTAAACCTCTTGAACCCTCTCTCCTCCTTTAAGATGCTCCTTTAAACCTAACTAATTGAACAAGCCTTATGATTAATTTTGGTGTGACATTTTGTTTGATATTTGCTCCTGTGAAGCATCTTGGGGCATTTTACTGTGTTAAAGGCGCTATAGAATTGCAATAGCAAAATACCGCAGATACTGGAGATCTGAAATTAAAACAGAAAATGCTGGAAAAACTCAGCAGTTCTGGCAGATTGAAACAGAGTTAATGATTCAGGTTAATGACCCCTTGTCAGAACCAGAACAGAATGCAAACTGTTGTTGTACAATGAGAATATTCATCCGATAGAATATACCTAACCCTCCTATAAATCTCCACATCTCCTATACAATCCCCGGCGTCTCCTATAAATCCTCACATCTCCTATAAATCCCCACATCTCCTATAAATCCCCACATCTCCTATAAATCTTCACATCTCCTATAAATCCTCACATCTCCTATACAATCCCCACATCTGCTATACAATCTCCAAATCTCCTATACAATCCCCACATCTCCTATACAATCTCCAAATCTCCTATAAATCCCCACATCTCCTATAAATCTTCACATCTCCTATAAATCCTCACATCTCCTATACAATCCCCACATCTGCTATACAATCTCCAAATCTCCTATAAATCCCCACATCTCCTATAAATTCCCACATCTCCTATAAATTCCCACATCTCCTATAAATTCCCATATCTCCTATAAATCCCCACATCACCTATAAATCCCCACATCTCCTATAAATCCTCACATCTCCTGTAAATCCTCACAACTCCTATAAATCCCCACATCTCCTATACAATCCCCACACCTCCTGTACAATCTCCAAATCTCCTAATTATCCCCACATCTCCTATAAATCCCCACATCTCCTGTAAATCCTCACAACTCCTATAAATCCCCACATCTCCTATACAATCCCCACACCTCCTGTACAATCTCCAAATCTCCTATACATCCCCACACCTCCTATACAATCTCCACATCTCCTGTATAATTCCCAATCCGCTATGCAGTTCTACATCTCCTATACAATCCCCACATTCACTATATAATCCCCACATCTTCTATACATTCCCACATCTTCTGTACAATCCCCACATTCCCTGTACAATTTCCACATCTTCTGCAGAATTCCCACATCTTCTACACAATCCCCACATTCACTATATAATCCCCACATCTTCTATACAATTCCCACATTCCCTGTACAATTCTCACATCTCCTACACAATACCTGCAATCCTCAGCTCCAATGTCTCGAAACCTCTTCTCCAAAGTGAACATTGCTCCTGTGGAAGGCAGCAGGAATCTTCCTCTGCAATTCTGTCAGTCTCCAATCCAAACCTGCCTGATCCCTGGGACAAGTCGCCAATCACTGCTGCAAACAGGAAGGTGGTCCCGGGAGGACAGAGATCCTGGGAGAGCAGAGACCCTCGCAGATTGAGGGAGGAGATTCTGGGCGGTGGAAAACTGCAAAAATGTGGAGAGTGCTGGAGAAATGTGAGATGGAGAGAGGGTTCAACAGGGGGAGAGAAAGAGAGGGAGGGGGGAGAGGGAGGGAGAGGAGAGTGAGTGGAGAGGAAGAGCGGGAAAGGGAGGGAGAGAGGGGAGGGGAGAGAGAGGGGAGAGGCGGGAGTGAGTAAGGGGGAGAGGGGGAAAGGGGGGGAGAGGGAGAGGAGGAGAGTAAGTGGGAGGAGAGGGGGAGAGGGAGTGAGAGGGAGAAGGGGAGAGTGAGTGAGGAAGAGGGGGAAAGGGGGGAGAGAGAGGAGGCGAGGGGGAGAGGGAGTGAGAGGGAGAAGGGGAGAGTGAGTGAGGAAGAGGGGGAAAGGGAGGCAGAGAGGGGAGAGAATGGAGGGGGAAGAGAGAAAGAGAGAGTGGGAGAGAGAGAGGGAGGAGATGAGGAGGAAGAGTGTAAGAGTGGGCAATGGAACAGAGAAAGAGGATGGGGGAAAGGAGAAAGAGAGATGTGGAAGAAAGAAAGAGAAAAAGTGATTGGGGACAAACTGAGAAATGGGGATAGTGAGAAAACCGGAGGGAGGGAGAGGGTTGGAGAGATAGAGAAATAGAGATGGAAAAAGAGAGATAACTGAATAGATGGATGGAGATGCGGAAAGAGAGATGGAGATGGAGTTATGGGGTTGGGAGAGGGGGATAGAGTAATGGGGATAGGGAGATGGAGATGGAGTTAGAGAAACGGGGATAGAGAGATGGAGATAGAGAAATGAAGAGGCGGTCCCGGAGCCGGAGATTCACAGATTGAAAAATAAAAAGTGAATCCAGGAGACAGACTGAACCGCCCCACCTGAGGCTTCCGCATGGTCCTAAAGACCGCCGAGTTAAATCCCAATTTCTTTTAAAGATCCCGAATCAAATTGTCCAATATTCAGCATGGTTTAGGGTTGTGAAAAGTGTCCGACCGTGATTTCTCCAAAAATGTACAAAATATGAAGTGTTGAATAGAATGGGGGAGGGGGGATGAAAGTCCAGGGCTGGGGTTAGGTGTCTGAACTGTTTCAGGGTTCTGTCGTGTTGCTGTTTCTGTTTCTGATCTTCCCGGGAGAGCTGGCTGATGTCCCATCCATACAGGAATATGGGGAAAGAGCAAGTGGGACTGACTGGACAGCCCCTAAGGAGCCAGCACGGGAAGGATGGGCTGAATGGTCTCCTTCTCCAGCCAATTTCCCCATCCCACAATATTCCTCCAGGAATTCCTGAGCAATTGACCACGCCTCCTAATCTGGGATCATCCCCAGATTTCCGGGTGAGAATTCCTCAGTCACCAACACGCCCAGTGGCCCCGGGATTCACTGAATGAACGGATGACCTGGTCATGGTCACATTGCTGTTTGTGGGATCTTGCTGTGCCTAAACAGGCTGCTGCGCTTCCACATTGCCACGGTGACTACACTTTGGAAAACTGCCCCATTGGCTGGAAAGAGCTTTGGGCCGTGCGGAGCTGGTGAAAGGTCTTATTGAAATTCAAGCCCCTTGTTTAATAATCTGCAGTGTGTGAGTGGATTGAACCCTGACCAGTGAAACAGGACAGGCTGGGGAAGGGTTTTATTTACTGCTCTGTGTGTGTGTGTCTGACTCACTGTCACTAACACCGACCCTCTGTGTTAAACATCAGCTCCTGTCCCCTAACGAACCGTTATCCTTTACTCCCAGCTCCCTATCATTAATTAATATCCCAAAAGTTTCAGTCCCGGCTGGAAACCGGAATAAACTTGGAATCGAATGGGAAAAAAATGCTGTAAACGGTGAAAGGAATTCTCTCCCAAACTGCTCCACACTCCCCACAGACAAGAATTAACCTGTCAGTTTTATAATTCCCAGAATAACGCCAGGAAAAGCTCGGGATTGATTGGGATTTAGAAAGAGTTCAGTAAACCGGTCCTTAGATTCGATTTAACAGATATCTGAACACAAAGAAATCGATCGAGAAACAGTGTTTCGAAATTCGCCACTCCAAAATTAAACAAGGATTTCTCCGGTTTGTGAAGCGCTCTTTGAGCCTTTAATAGTTAAAGGCGCTATATGAATGCAATTTATTGTTGTTGATATGGCTGCCCAATGTTCACACACTGTACCAAAGTGGTGACCTTGGGCTGCAATAGTCTATATATCCAGACTAGACCTAGTCTGTATATCCACCTGCCCAGAGCCCCCGCCCCCATTTCTCTCACTCACCGGCTATTTCAGAAGGCGAATTCCTACACGGATTATTACACCGACCCAGCTCCACTCTCAAGCTCCCATTTGGAGTCGGCTTGGTTTCTCAAGAGTCCTGTGTTCACTGGAGACGGGAGGAAGGTTCCCTTCTCCCGAGAGCTCGACACATCCACAGTCCCTGCAGCATCGACACTGACTGGACCAACACAGGGAAACTGAGCACTCGGCAGATTCAGGGGTGGGTGGGGGGTGGAAGGGCAGCCCCTTCATTCAGTGTTAACGCTGACTCGGGAAAGCTGTGCCCCACCCCTCCCCCCCCACCCCACACACAAATTGGCTGTGGGGGCAGGAGGCTGGGATAAGCCTGGAGCCTGGAATAAACGAGCAACCCCTTACTCACCGCCACTGGCCTCACTCTCAATGGAAGCCCCCTGTGCTCCCTCAGGGGAATGAGTGAGGGGCAAGGTCCTGTGTGCGGGAGCAACGGATTTCCAGCCACATACCCCTGTGTGTGTGAAAGGACAGGCAGGTAGGTGTCCGTGTGCAGACTCATTGTAATCTCGATATACATTAACCCTATCTATACACAGAATGACATCTCTTACCCTCTGCATCTCTTTATTAAGCCGAGTGTCCTGTGAGTTTCTGAACAGTTTCATCCACTTGGTTGGAGACAGAGTTGGTTCCAGCTGTGATTCCCCCCAAAGTCGAATATCCAGCCCAGAGCCTGCTGATGAATAATGTTCAGTTGGACATGCGATCCTATGGCAGAGGGAGCGGGAAGCAGGACTGGGGAATCCCAGGACAGCCAGGAGTCACCGGGAGGGAGAGGGAAGGGGATCGAAACCAACTGAAGCAGGACCAAGAAACTGGGCTGGATGCAGTGAATGCTGAGAACTAGAGTGAGAGGAAGTCCAGGGATCCGGAAACACTGGGGCTGGAATCAAGGCTGGAACTTTTGAGGAGGTAACCAGGTGTGTTGATGAGGGTGATGCATTTGATGTGCTCTACATGGGCTTTAGCAAGGCTTTTGATGAGGCCCCTCATGGTCAAGAAAGTAAGAGCCCATGGGATCCAAGGCAAAGTGGCATGTTGGACCCAAA
This sequence comes from Carcharodon carcharias, assembly GCF_017639515.1. Lineage (NCBI taxonomy): Eukaryota > Metazoa > Chordata > Chondrichthyes > Lamniformes > Lamnidae > Carcharodon > Carcharodon carcharias. The sequence continues at coordinate 86,148,167 of NC_054485.1, forward strand.
ATTGGCTGAGAGGCAGGAAGCAGAGGGTGATGGTAGAGGGATGTTTCTGTGACTGGAAGTCTGTTTCCAGTGCGGTTCCGCAGGTCTCGGTGCTGGAGTCCTTACTGCTTGTGGTGTACATAAATGATTTGGACTTAAATGTAGGAGGTATGATCAAGAAGTTCACGGATGACACAAAAATTGATAGGGTGGTAAATAGTGAGGAGGATAGCCATAAACTGCAGGAACCTATCAATGGGCTGGTCAGGCAGACAGAGCAGTGGCAAATGGAATTCAACCTGAAAAAGTATGAGGTAATGCATTTGGGGAGGGCTAACAAGGCAAGGGATTACTCTATAGATGGTAGGAACCTGGAAAGTACTGAACACCAGGGGGACTTTGGTGTGCATATCCACAGACCCCTGAGGGTAGTAGGGCAGGTAGGTAAGGTGGTTAAGATGGGATACTTGCCTTTATTAGCTGAGGCATAGAATACAGGAGCAGGGAGGCTATGCTGGAACTGTACAAAGCACAGGTTAGGCCACAGCTAGAGTACTGCGTGCAGTTCTGGTCACGACATTATAAGAAGGATGTGATTGCAATGGAGAGGGTGCAGAGGAGATTTACCAGGATTCTGCCTGGTCTGGAGATTTCTGAGCTATGACGAAAGTTTGGATATGTTGGGGTTGTTTTCGTTGGAGCAGCGAAAGCTGAGAGGTGTATAAGATTATGTGGGGCATAGATAAGGTGGATAGGAAGGCACTTTTTCCATTAACAGAGGGGCAATAACCACAGGGCATAGATTTAAGGTAAGAGGCAGAAGGCTGAGAGGGGAGTTGAGGAGAATATTTTTCACCCAGAGGTTGGTGGGAGTCTGGAACTCACTGCCTGAAAAGCTGGTAGAGTCAGAAACTCTCATAACATTTAAGAAGTATTTAGATATTCACTTGCGTTGTCATACCCTCCAGGGCTATGGGCCAAGTGCTAGAAAACGGAATTAGTGTAGTCAGATCTTTGTTGACCGGTGCGGCACGATGGGCCGAATGGCCTCCTTCTGTGCTGTAAACGTCTATGAGGAAATCACACCGTGTGACATTCATCCCGATCCCTGAACTCCCAGCTCTGCTCATTTCCCTGGAGTAACAATCTGGAAACAGGACAAAGAGAAATGAACAGAGGTCGATGGCATTAGATCCCCAGCAATCCCACTCTATCCAATTTAAAAAGCAGGAGAATTGAGAAAGGCGACGGGAAACATCAACTGAGGCTGAGACTCGGCGGGGCGGGGTGGGATGCGGGGGAATCTGAAATCTGCTCTTGTTTATTGTCCGCAGCACACACCACCCCCCCCCCCCCCCACACCCCCGACCCAGGGAACAAACAAAGTCGTTTCGGTCTGAGCGAGAAGCAGATGTGAAAGCAGCCCAGCTCGGAATCAGTCACTAAAGAGAAAAAGAGCCTGCATATCTATAGCGCCTTTCACCACCTCAGGACGTCCCAAAGCGCTTTCCAGCCAGTGAAGTATATCTGAAGTGTAGTCACTGCTGTAATGTCCACAGCCAGCCCTGAGATATTAACCCTTTATACCCTGTGGATTCCTGCCCTCAGTTACCTGACAGGTTCCAATGTAGTTTTCCTGACTGTCTAATCTTTACCATTCTCTCTGTCTCTGATCCTGGTCCCCAGGCTCGCACTGGACTCAGGCTCTTTATTGGTGAATTTATGTTCCAGAATTTATCAACTCACATCATTATCCAGTCAACGGAATTTATCTGAAAGGTAACATTCTAACCTTTAACTGATTGCTCAGGGAGCCATTTTCACCAGATTGGTTGGTAAATATTTAAATGACAGTCTGAATATTTTTCTGAATGATGATGATCAGATAATCTGTGTAGTCAGGCCAGTAGAAGGACAAATATTGGCCCCAGAGGACATAAGACCATAAGACCATAAGACATAGGAGCAGAAATTAGGCCATTCGGCCCATCGAGTCTGCTCGGCCATTCAATCATGGCTGATAAGTTTCTCAACCCCATTCTCCTGCCTTCTCCCCGTAACTTTTGATCCCCTTATCAATCAAGAATCTATCTATCTTGGTCTTAAATACACTCAATGACCTGGCCTCCACAGCCTTCTGTGGCAATGAATTCCATAGATTCACCACTCTCTGGCTAAAGAAGTTCCTCCTCATCTCTGTTCTAAAAGGTCTTCCCTTTACTCTGAGGCTGTGCCCTCGGGTCCTAGTCTCTCCTACTAATGGAAACATCTTCCCCATGTCCAATCTATCCAGCCTTTCAGTATTCTGTAAGTTTCAATCAGATCCCCCCTCATCCTTCTAAACTCCATCGAGTATAGACCCAGAGTCTTCAAACGTTCCTCGTATGTTAAGCCTTTCATTCCTGGGATCATTCTTGTGAACCTCCTCTGGACCCTCTCCAGGGCCAGCACATCCTTCCTGAGATACGGGGCCCAAAATTGCTCACAATATTCTAAATGTGGTCTGACCAGAGCCTTATAAAGCTTCAGCAGCACATCCCTGCTTTTATATTCTAGTCCTCTCGAAATAAATGCCAACATTGCATTTGTCTTCCTAACTACCGACTCAACCTGTAAGTTAACCTTAAGAGAATCCTGGACCAGGACACCCAAGTCCCTTTGCACTCCAGATTTCTGAATTCTCTCCCCGTTTAGAAAATAGTCTATGCCTCTATTCTTCCTACCAAAGTGCATGACCTCACACTTCCTCACGTTGTATTCCATCTGCCACTTCTTTTCCCATTCTCCTAACCTGTCCAAATCCTTCTGCAGCGTCCCCACCTCCTCAATACTGTCCCTCCACCTATCTTTGTGTCATCTGCAAACTTAGCAAGGATGCCCTCAGTTCCTTCATCTAGAGCATTAATGTATAAAGTGAAAAGTTGTGGTCCCAACACTGACCCCTGTGGAACTCCACTAATCACCGGCCGCCATCCTGAGAAGGATCCCCTTATCCCCACTCTCTGCCTCCTGCCAGACAGCCAATCTTCTATCCATGCTGGTAACTTGCCTCTAACACCATGGGCTCTTATCTTACTGAGCAGCCTCCTGTGCGGCACCTTGTCAAAGGCCTTCTGGTAGTCCAAGTAGATAACATCCATTGGCTCTCCTTTGTCTAACCTACTTATTACCTCCTCAAAGAATTCTAACAGATTTGTCAGGCATGACCTCCCCTTGATGAAACCATGCTGACTTTGCCCGATTTTACCATGCAATTCCAAGTATTCTGAAATCTCATCCTTAATAATGGACTCTAAAATCTTACCAACGACCAAGGTCAGGCTAATCGGCCTGTAATTTCCCAACTTTTGCCTCACTCCCTTCTTAAACAGGGGGGTTACATTAGCGATTTTGCAGTCCTCTGGGACCCTCCCTGACTCCAGTGATTCCTGAACGATCGTCACTAATGCCTCCACTATCTCTTCAGCTATTTCCTTCAGATCTCTGGGGTGTAATCCATCTGGTCCAGGTGATTTATCCACCTTCAGACCTTTCAGTTTTCCCAGCACCTTCTCCTTGGTAATGACCACCATACTCACCTCTGCCCCCCCAACTCTCTTGAACTTTGGGGATATCACTCTTGTCTTCAACTGTGAAGAATGACGCAAAGTGCCTATTCAGTTCCTCCGCCATTTCTTTGTTCCTCACTACTACTTCTCTAGCGTCATTTTCCAGTGGCCCAATGTCCACTTTTGCCTCTCTCATACCCTTTATATATCTAAAAAAAACTCTTGCAATCTTCTTTTATATTACTGGCTAGTTTACCCTCATATTTAATCTTCTCCCTCCTTATTTCTTTTTTAGTTGTCCTCTGTTGGTCTTTGTAGGCTTCCCAATCCTCTGGTTTCCCACTGCTCTTCGCCGCATGGTGGCATTGTGGTAATGTCACTAGACTAGCTGTAACCCAGAGGCTCAAACTAATGCTCTGGGGCCATGGGTACAAAATAAACCTGAATATAAAGCTAGTCTCAGTAATGGTGACCATAACAACCAACATCAACTGTTGTAAAAACCCATCTGGTTCAGTAACGTCCTTTAGGGAAGGAAATCTGCCATCCTTACCTGGTCTGACTCCAGCAAAGTGGTTGATGCTAAACTGGCCTCTGAAATGGCCCAGCAAATGGCCACTCAGTTTAAGGGCAGTTAGGGATGGGCAACAAATGCTGGCATTGCTAGGGATACTCACGTCCCCTGAAAGATTAAAGGGAAAATAAGGACACAGGGGAGAACTACATTACTCTTCTTCAAAATGTTGATTGTGGATTCTTCAGTGCCCACTTGAGTATATAGGGCCCCAATTCAATGTTTCATTTGGAAGACAGCATCTCAGACAGTACAGAACTTCCTCAGTACTGACCCTCTGACAGTACAGCTCTTCCTCAGTACTGACTCTCTGACAGTGCAGCACTTCCTCAGTACTGACCCTCTGACAGTACAGCTCTTCCTCAGTACTGACTCTCTGATAATACAGCTCTTCCTCAGTACTGACTCTCTGACAGTACAGCACTTCCTCAGTACTGACCCTCTGACAGTACAGCTCTTCCTCAGTACTGACTCTCTGACAGTGCAGCACTTCCTCAGTACTGACCCTCTGACAGTACAGCTCTTCCTCAGTACTGACTCTCTGATAATACAGCTCTTCCTCAGTACTGACTCTCTGACAGTACAGCACTTCCTCAGTACTGACCCTCTGACAGTACAGCTCTTCCTCAGTACTGACTCTCTGACAGTGCAGCACTCCATCAGTACCGTCCGACTGACAGTGCTGAGCCTGTTTGCTTACAGCTGTTCGCTGGTGAAAGATGTGGGTGTTTGATCCTGTAAATGTCAGTGTGTTAGGACTGAATGTTAAACATAGACAATATATCATGAGCTGAGTGTAGTACAGGCTTCACTCTGACGCACGCTCTGTAACGGATAGAGTCACATTTCTATCACTCCCTCTGGCGTCTGTCAAATGGCCCAAAGCTTTCGATGTTCATCAATGACTTTTACACTGAGACATCAGGGGTTGAATAAACAGAATTATTACCTCCACTGTGCTCCCCCTCACCCTCAGACAGGGCAGCCCAGAGTGTCTCCTTCCCCACCACAGCAACACTGCCCCTGACAGAGGCATTTCTGACATCAGGATGAGACATTAAACCAAGGCCTAAACTGCCTCCAGGGTGAGAAACTTCAACACCAATTCATTCTTACAACTCACACAACATCATTTGTTCTCCACCATCTGTTAGAGTGAACTTTGAGGTTTGTATGTTAAATATTTATACCTTGCAGACTGATTAAAATTCTCACACACCACATTAATTCACCAAACATTGGAATGAAGAGACAGTTTATACGGTGACATTAGTGTCAGGTTTATATATTCCACATCCATTGATAATCAGAATCAATTATTTAACATCAACATTCGCCATGTGTTTGAGTTCTTATGTTTTGTGCCGTTAGCATTTTAAAACATTGATTCTGGGGATAGGGACATCGCTGCCAGGCCAAGATTTATTGTCCATCCCTAGACACCATGAGATTGTTCACCCTTCTAATCCAAGTCAAGTTAACCCTTCATTGCCCTCAGGGTGGATCTGTTCAAAGCTCCTCGCAGCCAACGAAGTACTTTTGAAGCGTGTGCAAAGCAAAACCCCACAAACAGCAATGAAATAAATGATCAAGTCACCTGTTCTTTTGGATGTGGGAGACACTTTGGGATTGGTGAGCACAGTATGGAGGTCATGTGGCACAGTGGTAGTGTCACTATCTCTGGGACAGAAGCATTGAAGGTTCAAGTCCCACGTCAGGACTTGATGGCCACAGAGGATGTGAGCATAACATGACCAAAAAGGTTGATAATCAGCCTGTAAATCCTTCTGATACGGCTGATGGCTGGCGGTAAGAGGAGGAGAATTTCCTGGTCGGCCATGCTGCAGAAAGTAACAGCAGAACTACTGCAGTACTTCACCAAGCATCATCATGGGCCAATCCAATGGAAGTCCATGGTTGCCAACACCCTGTTAGGGCCTGGTACTTGGAGCAGTGGGAAGCACAGGATAATGAGGTTTCAGATTCTGACTGTGACAGGAAAAAGCTCAGACTTTCCTGTTTCTGCCTCTGGGGTTATTGGATTATCAAAGACCAGAGGTTGGAGGGGAATCAGGGGGTAGGTCACTGAGGGAACAGAGCCCAGATACCCCTCCATTCCAGTGACACAGCATTGCGGGAAGTGGGGGGGGGGGGGGGGGGGGGGGGGGTTGTGATTGGCTCCTATGGAGGTGGGGGATCTTCCACAGAGTGAGGATTACAGCTCTGGGTAGTAACTGTGACAGCTCAATACACCCAAACCCATCCTGTCAGCATAAGAGGGGAAGAGATGTCTATGTCTCTTGATCTGTCTCTCTCTCCCTGTTTCCATCTCTCATTGTGTCTATCTGTTTAGGTCATTGTCTTACTCTTGCTCTTTACTGTCTGTCTCTTACCCTGCCTCTCTTTGTCTCTGTCACTCTCGCTTTGCCTCTCTCTTCTATCCTGGGGATTTCTGACTCCCTCTCTCTATCTCCATCTTTCACTGTTTCTGTTTGTCTCCCCCTGTCTCTGTCTCCCTCTCTCCCTGTCTTTCTGGCTTCACTTCTCTGTCTCTATTTCTCTCTGTATCTGCGTCTCATTCTAACTCTCACTTTGTGCCCTCCGGTTCCCTATTGTAAACATTGTGCCCTGTTTATTCCTGTATTTTTTATAAAATATAGTTTGAAGTTGCCTGTTCTCCTGGTGAAGGGTAAATTCAGTTCCTTTTTGTTAAAGATGAGACCAATTGTGTGTTGGCCCTGAGCCCTGCCTGTGGTGAGCAGAGGAAGGATCTCTCTTACCAGCTCCAAGTCCTGTCATCATTTAACTAGATGTGGGGCAGGAAACTGTGCTCTCCGGATCATAGGGGACATTGAGTCCACTCATGGGACTTAGCACTGTCACTGAAACAGACAATATCCAGTGTAAAAAAAACTAAACTGTGGCAGACACGCTCTGAATCATTGACATTGTCTGTCACCTGCTCACTGATGTGGAGAGTATTTACATACAGACATAATCTTACAATACAGGAGACCATTCAGCCCATCGTGCAGTGTCAGAGCTTTGAAACAGTGATCCAATTAGTCCCAGACCCCTGCTCTTTCCCCATATCCCTACAATTTTTCCCAAGTACTTATCGAATTCCCTTTTGAATGTTCCTGTTTGAATCCGACCCTCTTGTCAGTGGAAACAGTTTCTCCTTAATTAGTCCATCAAAATACCTCATGCATTTGAACACCTTGATTAAATCTCCTCCATACCTTCTCTCTGCGCCTGCATTTATTGAACACCCAGTACATCAGGGAATCGGCGTTGGAAGATTTCCATTACCCCGGGCCCACATTGGGATGTCACTGGTTGTTTCCTGGTGATGGTTTTCTCAGTGATCAGGGTTTAATGACACATTCGGGTCCAAAGGGGGGAAATTTTCTCCTGAGGTGTTGTGAGTGACGGGTGAATTGGCTGGCATGTCCGAGGGGGTGTTTGTATTGGGGACACGAGCAGCCCAGGCTGAGGAGATGGATCTCACCCAGGACAACCCAGGAAGCAGCCAATTAGCTGCAACATTCACCAAACCCAGCAACAGGCGAGGAGCTGCAAACTTGTCTCCGAGGGAACTTGATTAGATTCAAGGGCTGGGGGAGTATTTAACAATATCACAACACATCTTCCTGTACCCATAGCAACAGACAATTCCGTACAGCTCCACTGAATCTGATCGACAACATTTCCCGCAGCACTGGGAGCAGAAGTTGCAGTCTAACTCCCCATTCTTTACTCCTACAAAGTCAACTCTTCAGGGTAACTTGTGTATTTGAGACAGGCTCCTGGCTGTGGCAGTAATGTTGATGCTTTGTTCAGTGTCGAGAATTCAATGTTAACAGGGTTTTAACCCATCGCACAGCACCAGTGACCAATTCAATAATCACTGCCCTTTCCCCACAGTCGACCATCAATTCGATTACATTACAATAATATATCCTAGAATCCGAGAATCACACAGCACAGAAGGGGGACATTCAGCCCATCGTCCCTGTGCTGGCTCTTTGAAAGAGCTATCCAATGACTCCCACTCCACTGCTCTTTCCCCATGACCCTGCAAATATTTCCTTTTCAATTAGTTACCCAATTCTGTTTTGAAAGTTATTATTGAATCTGATTCCGCTGCCCTTTCAGGCGGCGCAGTCTGGATCACAACTCAATGCGTAAAAAAAATATTTTACTCAGCTCCCCCTCTGGTTCCGCTGCCCATCACCTTCAGTCTGTGTCCTGTGGTTACTGACCCTCCTGCCACTGGAAATAGTTTCTCCATACTTACTTTATCAACATTGCAACTTCATTAGATTTCTATTTTAAATCACTGGTTCGGACCCAGCTGGAGGATTGTGTCCAATTCTGGGCTCCACACTTTCAGAATGATGTCAGGCACTTGGAGAGGGTGCAGAGGAGATTTACTAGCATGGTGCTGGGCATATGAGTTTTGAAAGGCAACAGTACTATATGTCCTATCTGGCTTTCTGTAGTCATGAGACCTCTGCCATGAGGGAATCCCTCTGTAAGCAGCCATTTTAGATCTGTTCAATAAAGATTACCAAGAGAAAGCACTACAATCATTGAACATGAAACATGAAACACTCGGAATCATAGAATTGTTACAACAGATATGAGGCCATTCGGCCCATCATGTCTGCGCCGGCTCTCCGAATGAGCAAGAGTGAAATGCATTAGGTGAAATGTACATGAAGTACACAATTATAAATAGAACGTTATACTATTATATATTCTCCCTTACCTGGTGCAATATAATGCAGCCATCCTCCTGGTTGTTAATCAACATGCAAACAGTAGGAACAGAAATAGGCCACTTGGCCCCCTTGCTGTGCCATTCAAGAAGATCATGGCTGATCTGAATGTAACCTCAACCCCACATTCCCGCCTAACCCTGATAACCTTTCACCCCCTTGTTAATCAAGAATCTATCCAGATCTGCCTTAAAAATATTCAAGGCCTCTGCTTCCACCGCCTTTTGAGGAAGAGAGTTCCAAAGGCTCACGGCCCTCTGAGAGAAAAAAATTCTCTTCGTCTCTGTCTTAAATGGGTGACCCCTTATTTTTAAACAGTGACCCCTTCCCACCCCCAACGAGTTCTAGATTTTCCCACAAGAGGAGGCACCCTCTCCATATCAGGTTTGCTACAATTTAGAATGGCAATGGCTACATGAGGAGAGACTTGAGAAGCTGGTGTTGTTCTCCTTAGATAAAAGGAGTTTAAGGGAAGATTTATTGGAGGTGTTCAAAATCACGAAATGTATTGACAGAGTAAATATGGATAAACTGTTTCCAGTGGAAGGAGGCTTGGGAACCAGAAGACACAGCTTCGAGGTGAATTTCCTTTTTCTAAAATTCATTCATGGGATGTGGTGGGTGCTGACTGGGCCAGCATTTATTATCCATTGCCCACTGCCCTTGAGAAGGTGGTGGTGAGCTGCCTTCATGAACCACTGCTCTCCTACTGTTATCATTTTACAATTCTATATTTCTAATGCTTTCCAATATATCACATTACAATTGTATTATATGAATTTTTACCAACTTGAGAATCTAATGGCCACGCTGGAGATAAAAGCCAATGTTAATCATAAAAGATTCCCCTTTCCCCTGAGTGACTGAACACGACCATTAGAAGGAAATCCGAGATCTGACTCACTCACAGGAACTCAGTCTGGCCGTGTAATTTCATATTTCGCAATGATGTCGGCATTCCAGGTAATGGAATCTCAGCGTGGCCACCTGGTCTCCAGCTCACTCCAACCTGCTCCTCTTGAGTGGAAATTATTTTCTCCACAGGCCCAAAGCCTGTGATTGAGGCCCATCGATTGAAAACAAAGGTTCTGGTCAGAAAGCGGAGCAGGAAATGATGGGCCTCCCCCAGCCTTTGGGCCTGGGCTACGGGTTGGCCGAGATCAGGGGCACGAGCCTCCTTTGGGACCGGTCACGGTGGCTCACAGTCCCCTTACTGAGTGTGTCAGGGAGTGCAGTTTAAAACACTGTTTATTCATTAAAATTACTGTGTAATAAAGTAATAGTGCCAACAGGATAACAATACATGGCTGAGCACTGATTACGGACTGTTGAGTGTGTCTGAATTTTGTAATCAACATGCTTATTGCAATCTCTCTTGCATCAGATGACTTATGATTTCATATTCACTTGTGAATATCTTCCCATGCTCAGCTGCTGTTTGTGTGAACTGACCACATTCTCCAGCCTACTTTAGGAATAAATCTATTTCCAATCATCAGACCACAGCTAGTTCGGGGGAACTTTGGCGAATGTGTCGCGTGTTGGAATCATTTCAAAATATGGAGGATTTGCAGAACAGAAACAGGCCATTCAGCCCAACTGGTCTATGCTGGTGTTCATGTTCCACAGGAGCCTCTTCCCAACCCTCTTCATCACACTCATTCTATTCCTTACTCCCTCATGAATTTATCGAGCTTTCCCTTAATATTTCTATTTTATTCAGCTCAACCACTGCTTGTGGTAGCGAAATCCACATTCGCACTACTTGCTGAATAAAGGTGTTTCTCCAAAGATTCCCTATTCAATTTTTTGGTGACTATTTTATACTTATGCCTCCTATATTATGGTCTCCTCTGATACACATGTTCCAATGAATATTGGAAGCGGCTGAATGTCCTCCTCCTGCTTCTATGAATGGTGGAACAGTCTCAAGGGGCTGAATGTCCTCCTCCTCCTTTCCCGATGAATTATCAAACAGCTTTCAGAGACTGAATAGCCTCTTCCCATTTCTATGGATAATGGAACAGGCTTGAGAGGCTGAATGATCTCCTCTTCTTTCTATGAATGGCAGAGAGCCTTGAGGGGCTGAAGGGCCTCCTCCTGTATCTTTGAATGATGGAATAGGCTTAAGGGGCTGAAGGGCCTCTGCCAGTTCCTGTTTTGGAAGGAGAGCTGGAACCTGGAGGTTTGGTGTTACTGAGAGTGTCAGTGTGAGTCTGTCACTGTCTCAAGGAAGCAGAAATGAACAGGATTGAGAGAATTGTAGATCAAACATATCGTGAGCAGCTTCGGTCGGAGACAGAGTCATGGGTTCACACAGATACTGAGATGTATATTACTGGGATCCTCCTTCCCTCTGAGTGTGTGGGTGACCCTGTGTGTTTATATACTGTTCACACAGCTACTGAGATGTATATTACTGGGATCCTCCTTCCCTCTGAGTGTGTGGATGACCCTGTGTGTTTATATACTGTTCACACAGCTACTGAGATGTATATTACTAGGATCCTCCTTCTCTCTGAGTGTGTGGGTGCTCCTGTGTAATTATATACTGTTCACACAGATACTGAGATGTATATTACTGGGATCCTCCTTCCCTCTGAGTGTGTGGGTGATCCTATACTGTTCACAGCCTCCAAGTCAACCAGAAAAAGACAATGTTTTTTCTGACAATGTCTGAGCCCGCGCTCATTAATGAATATTTCTTGGCAACTTGTATGTTGTGTGATTGCACTGCTCTAGTTAGGATTAATATCCATAATTAATATCCACTGCCTTTCTGTTAAACCCCATTAATCACCAGGTATGGTTAATGTCCACAATTAATATCCACTGCCTTTCTAATAAACACTATTACTCACTAGTTAGAGTTAATATCCCTAATTAATGTCCACTGCCTTCCTGTGAAACCCAATTTGTTACTAGTTATGGTTAATATTCTTGGTTAGTAACCATTGTGTTTCTGTTGAACCCTATTAATCACTAGTTATGATTAATATCCATAGTTAATACCCACTGTCTTTATTTTAAACCCCATTTATCACTGTTATAGTTAATATCCACTGTCTTTCTGTTAAACCCCATTATCATCCCAGGGATGAGGGACATCAGTTAATGTGGAGACACTGGAGAAGCTGGGATTGTTCTCCTTAGAGCAGAGAAGTTTAAAGGGGTATTTAATAGAGGTGTTCATAATTATTAAAGAGTAAATGTTGAGAAGCTGCTTCCTGTGGTAGGTGGGTCAATGACCAGAGGACACAGATGACAAAAGGACCAGAGGTGGCACGAGGAGAATGCCTTTTTACACAGCGAGTTGTGATCTGGAATGCACTGTCTGAAAGGGAGGTGGAAGAAGTTTCAATAATAACTTTCGAAAAGGAATTGGATAAATACTTGCAGAGGAACAATTTGCAGGTCTATGGGGAAAGAGCAGGGGAATGGGGCTGATTGGATAGCTCTTTCAAAGAGCCAGCACAGGCACAATGGGCTGAATGGCCTCCAGCTGTGTTGCCTGATTCTCTGATGCTGTTAAACTCCAACAGACTCTGACAGCAGCTCTGAGCAGATTGTGAGGCGGCTCAGAGATGATTCAATTTCTCCTGCGATCAACCTTTTCCTTTTCCCACTGACTAAGCTCAGCATCTTTAATTTTAGTGTCACGGTTTTCCTTTTCATAATTGGGGGAATTTATTGCTGCTTTCTGCCTCATTGCTCACAGTTTCTGATGACCCTTTCCATTATTTAACAGCCAGCATGAGGCTGAGGTTTATTTACGGGGACGGTGCTCACAAACTGGCATTATGGTCTGGGTGATGATTTCCTGCTCAGAGTCTGTGGCAGCTCAGGTTTAATAGCTTCACAGATTCCAGTCAGTCCCTTAAGGTTTCTTAACTCAAGAGTCACTGTATAGAAATGGTGCAATAAATATAACAAAGAGCAATCTGACGTTTTAACCACAGATAGGTTTCTATTCACTGACGTGTTAGAAAGTGAAGGGTTTGAGGTAAAAATGACAGCTGGAGAATTCGGAGAAGTTTGTGGATTTAATACAATATCCTCTTTTATAAAAGAAGGACTTGCATTTCTATAGCACTTTACACCACCTCAGGACGTTTCAAAGTGATGACCAGTCAATGACTGTCATTGAAGTGAGTTTACGTTGTGATGTAGGAAACACAGCAGCCAGTCAGTACACAGCAAGCTTCCACATACAATATCAGAGCATAGGAACAGGGGGGAGGCCATTTATCCCTGCAGCCTGATCCATTATTCAGTTTGTTCATGGCTAATCTGTATCTTAACTCCAACCACCCACTTTGGTTCTGTAACCCTTAAAACTCCCACGAAGTAAAGACTTATCAATCTTTATTTTGAAATTTCCAATTGACCCTCTAGCTCTCTCTCCTCTTTAAGAGTCTCCTTAAAACCTGCCCCTTTGATCAAGCTGTTAGTCACCTGTTCTGATATCCCTTTATGTGGTTTGGTGTCAATTTTTGTCTGATTAACATTCTTGTGAAGCAAATCAGGATGAATTCCTACCTTAAAGGCGCTATATAAATGCAAGTTGTTGTTTGATCCTGTTCCATAATCGAATTCCACACATGAACAATTAAATCCACGAGGTACGGTAATAAACAAGCCAATAAATTTCAGAGTCAGGGATTCCCGAGTCAGGGTTTCATCCGATTCATCCTCTTTCTCCACTGCATTCTTTCTTTCACTGAGATCATCATTCCATTCTCTCTATATTTTAATCTCCCTGATGATTGAGACTCAGATTATGTTCGTGTAACCCTGTGTTCCATTTCATTTTCTTTAATCCCTGTTAGATGCTACCCTGGCCTGACTGGTAGAATATTGAATATTAATAATCCCAGCTCACCATCAGAATCCATCTTCGCCATCAGCGCACAGGAACATAGGAACAACAGAGACCATTCAGCCTCTTGATCCTGTTCCACCATTCACAGGAACAACAGAGACCATTCAGCCCCTTGATCTTGTTCCATAATTCACAGGAGCATAGGAACAACAAAGACTATTCAACCCCTCAATCCTGTTCCACTATTCATAGGAACAATAGAGATCATTCAGCCCCTCAAACCTGTCCTACCATTCATTGAGATCATGGCTGATCTGTATCCTAACTCCATGAACCTGCCTTGGCTCCATACTCCTTAATGTCCTTAGAGAGTAAAAATCTATCGATCTCAGATTTATCATTATTAATTGAGTTAACATCTACTGGGCTTCTTGTGGGAGATTTTCCAACATTCCCCCACCCTTTGTGTGAAGAAATGTTTCCTAACATCTCTCCTGAATGGTCTGCCTCTGATTTCCAGGTTCTGTCCTCTTGCCCTAGTCTCCCCTACCAGCAGATAAAGTTTCTCTCTATTGAGCTGATCAATTCAAAGCCCTGGTGGAGAGTGATATCAGCTCCGAGCCTCCCCCCTGTACTGTTCAAGAAGGTCTCCTTGTTAGAAAGGAGCTCTCAAATCACTGGCTTTCAGTCCTCAGCTTTGGATCTTCCATGAATAGAATCAGCAGAGGTTGGATTCTCCCTGAGGTATCGCACAGACTGAATGTACATTTGTATCTCGGTAACTGAGGCTGGTTTCATTTATTATCCCCGTTTACACCATGTTGACCCTTGACCCCAGCCATCGGCTAATTAGGCTGCGAGGATAAAATAGCAGCCTGCAGTTAATAGAAACGTTAAACTCTGCTTCTGGAACATTTACAGGAACAATCTCTCTAACTGAGCTTCCTGTGTGACCAAGGTATTAAACTGTCATCATTTCTGAAGGTCTGATCTGTAATCTGAACATGTCAGGATACTGGAGAGAGGAGAGAGCTTTGTTTCTGTGTCTACAAAGAACTTTACCATCCTCAGTGTACAAAATCTGACAATGGGAATCTTTGTACTGAGAGAGATTCTGTATCAGCTGCTGGAGAGGGAGAGCTTTTGATCTCAGACAGTTTGTTGAAAGGGCCTCCTGAAGAATCAGGAATTTGAATACAAGAAAGAAAAGATTTGCATTTCTATAGCACCTTTCACCACCTCAGAATGTCCCAGAACACTCCACTGCCAATTAAACTCTTTTAAAAGTTTAGTTACTCAAATAAATTCTAAAATGTGGGACATGTTGGAGGTGTAAATGTGAAGTCATCCAAAACTCTGCTGCCTGTGCCTTATCTTGCTCCAGGAGCCCATTCCCCTATCGCCCCTGTGCTCGCTGACCCACATTGGCTCCAGGTGAAGGAAAGTCTTGATTTTAAAATACTCATCTTACTTTTTAAATCCCTCTATGGCCTCACCCATTTCTGTCTCCAACTCCTCCAACCCCACAACCCTCCGAGATCTCTGCTGTCCTTCTATTCAGGCCACTTGAACGTCCATTTTCATTGCTCCTCCATTGGTGGCCATGCCTTCAGCTGCCTGGGCCCTAAACTCTGGAATTCCCTCCCTAAACCCCTCTGTCTCTCCCCCTCTCCCTCTCTCTCCTCCTTTAAGATGCTCCTTAAAACCTACCTTTTTGACCAAGCATTTGGCCACTTGCCCTGATATATCCTAATGAGGCTCAGTTCAATGTTATTTTACAATGATCCTCAAGGGGCTATATAAATGCAACCTGCTATTGTTGTCGCTGGAATGCCAGATCCGACTTAGAAAAAGGTGATCATCTACTTTGATGATGCTGCTTGAGGGATAAACATTCACCAGGACATTGGGGAGAACTCCCCTGCTCTTCTTCCAACAACACCCTGGGATCTTTTGCGTCCAACTCTCAGCTTAAATTCTCATCTTAACCTTTGAACCCACGACCTCCTGTCTCTGAGGTGGGATTGCTACCACTGAGCCATTGCTGAGGCACATATCAAGGGATATGGAGCAAGGAGGACTAAAGGGGACTGAGGTACCAGATCACCCATGATCTAATCTAATGGCAGCACAGGTTCGAGGGGCTGAATGGCTTCCTCCTGTTCCCACTCCATTCTCCCTGCCTGCTGCCTCATACCAATAGGAATTGGATACTTGAATGAAAGGGGAACATTTGCAGAGCCATAGGGAAAGAGCAGGATATTGGAATTAATCGGATAACTCTTTCAAAGAGCTGGCACAGGGACAATGGGCTGAATGGCCTCTTTCTGTGCTGTTGGCTTCTGTGAAGTTTTATCCCGACCCATAAAGGCTTGTATCAGATCCTCCCTCAGACTGCATCACCCCAGTGAAAATAAATTCTTCCCAATTTAAACTATCTCTCTTCAGTATTTTTCATTTATGAATCAATTTTATGGTAAATATGAGAATAAAATGTAGGCAAATCTCACCGGGTGTCACCTTTAAAGAGCAGAAGTGGAGATAAACGATGCCAGCGTGAAGAGCTGCTCATTATTTGCCTCTGACTCCGTGAAGGAGTTGAATTATTCATCGGATACCTGGATCAAGCTGAGAGTCACATTGAAACTGATTCAGATCTTTTACAAAGCATTGATAATCCTCCAGCAATAGAATGCTTCATTCAATATAATTTAAATAATGAATAATCAATCTGGTTCTGTGTCCCAGCACTTAACAGAGAGGAAAAATTCATCAGAAAGGGAATGTAACTCAACAACCAGATTAGAATCATAGAACATGACAGCACAGGAGACCGCTCAGCCTATCGTGTCCGTGCCAGCTCTTTCAAAGAGCTGTCCAATTAGCCCCACTCCCCGGCTCTTTCCCTTTTTTAAGTATTTATCCAATCCTATTTTAAAAGTTATGATTGGTCTGTGCCCACCACCCTTTCGGGCAGCAAATTCAAGCTCAGAAAAACTCACTGTGTGGGATTTATTTTCCTCATATTGCCTCTGGTTCTTCTGCAATTAACTTAAATCCATGACCTCTGGTTTTCAATCCTCCGGCCAGTGGAAATACTTTCTCCTTATTTACTCCAGCAAAGCATTCCTCATTTTGAACACCTCTATCAAATCTCCTCTCATCTTCCCTGCTCCAAGGAGAACAATCCCAGCTTCTCCAGTCTCTCCACATGAACTGAAATACTTCATCCCTGGTACCATTCTAGTAAATCTCCTCCGCACCCTCTGCAAGGCCCTGATGTCCTTCCTATAGTGTGGGGCCCAGGACTGAACACAATCCTCCAGCTGGAGCCTAACCAGCTTCCCATGTCCCAGGTTCCCCTTTGTTTGGAGAGTTTAAATCCCAAGGGCATCTTTTTTCAACACTGTTGTTATGCAAAGTGATTCTTAAAGATCAAAATCATTGCACCTGTCCTGAAATTTGAAAAGATAATTCCAATAATAAGAAAGAGCTGGGATTTATACAGCACCTCTCACAGACTTATGATGGTGTGGGACTCTGGAGGGGAACTTGGGGGTGATGGTGTCCCCATGTACCTGCTGCCCTTGTCCTTGGTGGTGGAGGGAGTAGGTTTGGGAGGTGCTGTTGAAGGAGCCTCGGTGAGTTGCTGCAGTGAATCATATCAATGGTACACACCGCAGCCACAGTGCGCCGACGGTGGTGGGAGTGGATGTTTAAGGTTGTAGATGGGGTGTTGATCCCCCTTATTTGTCCAGGGGGAAGGAATGTACTCATCTTGTGATCAGGTGTAAACTTCCTCCTTTCGAGCTGGGAACCCCCCAACTTCTGGGCTTTGACTGATGACTGAATCCAGTCCAACATTCCCGAACCTCACCCAACATTCCCCGTTGTCATTAATATAACTTCCCAGTGAATCCCATTCCGATTCTCCTGTGTGAGAGTTTACCCTCCAGCTAGGTTTTGACAAAGAGAATCCATTAACATGAATAAATGGTGAAGGTTGAAAGCTGAGCCTCTGGAAGGTGGTGATTTGCTGAATCTTATACTGGAGCTGATTGTGAGCTGATCTCGCTCGCTGAGTTAGGTCAGTGGTTCTTGGTATAAAATACCTATAGCTTGTGATCACAACACAAATCTGTCAGATTGCGCTCTGTCAACACATCACCAGGAAGCTTTCCAATGGAAGGGAAGTTGGTCCTCCTCACTGTCTGAGACTCTGACGATATCGACAGTGAGTGGAGCTCAGAAATCTTCCAGACGTCTTGTACAGACTGTGTTATCCCAGCAGGAATCTCGCAGCGTAAACTCTGGCTCAAACTGACAGGGGTTTGTTAAGTATCTCAGCCTCGATTCACCTGTCCAACCTGTTATTCCTTCTAATTGCCCCAGATTCACAATAACACAAGAGTTAATGGAATCCCAGTCAAACCCTTGGGTGGAGCTGACTCTGAGCTCACTGTCCAAATCCACAATGGCTCCATTGTTCAGCTGGATCATAGGCCACGAGAATGGTCACTCGAGAGACTCGAGAACATAATGTAGGCTGACACTCCCACTGCAGTACTGAGGGAGTGCTGCACTATCAGAGGGTCAGTACTGAGGGAGTGCTGCACCATTAGGGGGTCATTATTGAGGGAGTGCTGCACTGTCAGAGGGTCCATACTGAGGGAGTGCTGCACTGTCAGAGGGTCAGTGCTGAGGGAGTGCTGTACTGTCAAAGGGTCAGCACAAAGGGAGTGCAGCACCATTAGAGTGTCAGTATTGAGGGAGTGCTGCACTTTCAGAGGGGTAGACCTGGGGAATCGCTGTACTGTCAGAGGGTCAGTACTGAGGGAGTGCTGCACTGTCAGAGGGTCAATACTGAGGGAGTGCTGCACTGTCAGGGGGTCAACACTGAGGGAGTGCTGCACTGTCAGAGAGGCTGACTGAGGAAGTGCTGCTCTGTCAGAGGGGTAGATCTGGGGAATCGCTGCACTGTCAGAGGGTCAGTATTGAGGGAGTGCTGCACTGTCAGAGGGTCAGTACTGAGAGAGTACTGCAGTTAGGAGGTCAGTATTGAGGGAGTGCTGCACTGTCAGAGGGTCAGACCTGGGGAATCGCTGCACTGTCAGAGGGTCAGACCTGGGGAATCTCTGCACTGTCAGAGGGTCATTGCTGAGGGAGTGCTGCACTGTCAGAGGGTCAGTACTGAGGGCATGCTGCACTGTCAGAGGGTCAGTGCTGAGGGAGTGCTGCACTGTCAGAGGGTCAGTGCTGAGGGAGTGCTGCACCATTAGACAGTCAATATTGAGGAAGTGCTGCACCGTCAGAGGGGTAGACCTGGGGAATCGCTGCACTGTCAGAGGATCAGTACTAAGGGAGTGCTGCACTGTCAGAGGGTCAGCACTGAGGGAGTGTTGCACCATTAAAGAATCAGTATTGAGGGAGTGCTGCACTGTTAGAGGGTCAGTACTGAAGGAGTGCTGCGCTGTCAGGGGGTCAGTGCTGCACTGTTGAAGTTCAGTTCTGGGCATCACACCTCAGGAAGGATAGATTGGCCTTGGAAGGGATACAGCACAGATTCACCCGAATGATACTGGGGCTGAAAGGGTTAAATTACGAGGACAGGCTGTACAGACAAGTCTTATGTCCCTTCATTTTTAGAAACTGAAAGATGATCCTTCTGAGGTGATGAAAATAGTAAAAGGGTTTGATCTATTAGAAATAGAGAAAGCACTTACTCTGGTGGGGGACAGTCCAGAACAAGAAAGCAAAGCCTTCAATATTAGATAGGAAAACAGGAAATGCTGGAAAAACTCAGCAGGTCTGGCAGCAAGTGTGGAGAGAGAAACAGAGTTAACGTTTCGAGTCCGTATGACTCTCCTCCAGAGGTGAGTTGTTCAGCAGTGATATCAGGAAACTCTCCAGGGGGGTGAAAAGCTGAAACTTCCTGCCCAAAGGCAGGAATTGTCCCAGATTTGCAGAAAGTGCATTAAATAAATATCGTTGGACCCGTTGGTCGCAGTGGTGGCTTTTCGCACGGAATCTTCCCATTCCCGACACGTCCCGTCTCATTGATAATGCGCTCATGGGAAACACGCCGGATCCCTGGCGGTTTGGGGGGCGTAGCCACTGATTCACTCTCCCTGCCCGTCACCTCAGGCCTTCAGTAATCCAGGTGCCATATTTAAAGGGCACCCCTGCACAGAGCTTGCTCTCTCTAAGGGGTCAGAAGCTGTTGCAGCGTCATGGCTGCCAAATGGCTACCCCCAAATTTAGCAATGCCTCCCTCGGGCTCCTACTGGATGCAGTGGAAGCCCATCATGAGATCCTCTACCCTTGCTCAGGCTGAAGACCATCAAGCAAGGACACCAATCCAGCTTGGGAGGTGGTGGCAGCAGTGGTCAGTGCCAACACCCTGCGAAAGAGGACAGCCACCCAGTGCCGAAAGAGGATGAATGATCTCCTCCATTCCGTCAGGGTAAGTCACTCTTCTCATCACTCTCAACTCACAAACCCATCACACACCCACAGGGATCTCATTCACTGCCAGTTCAAGGGACATCACCATTCACTCTCTCAGACTCACTTCCATCTGCTCTGCGCATCGTGTCCTCATCCCATCCATGGCACCACTCACCACCCACACATGCCAGGCATCCACATCATCAGGCTGCCAGGCATCCTGCTTAAACTCTCTCCATCTCTATTGTTGCAGGACAAGCTGGCACACAACAAAGGGGAGAGGTTGCAGACCGGTGGCGCAATGCCCCATATCAAGGTACTCACAGACTTTGAAAATAACGTCATCCAGCTGGCCAGTGATGACTGGGACCGTTCCTGTGCTGGCAGTGATGTCGGCGCTGCTCTACAAAGTGAGGATCCAGCAGTGCAACATCTATCAGACAAACATGCTGTGAGTGAGGTCCTCTGTTCCGCAGTCCCTGCCACGTACTAATTATCTCTCCTTGCTTTCACCAGTCGTAGTGGTATTGTTGCTGGACTGGTAATCCAGAGAGCTAGGTTTATGCGTTGGGGACCCGGGTGGATGGTGGAATTTGAATTCAATATAAATCTGGAATTAAAAGTCTAATGCTGACCTTGAAACCATTGTCGATTGTTGTAAAAACTCATCTGGTTCACGAATGTCCTTGAGAGAAGGAAATCTGTTGTCCTCACCCAGTCTGGGCCTACACGTGACTCCAGACCCACAGCCACGTGGTTGACTCTTAAATGCCCTCTGAAATGGCCGAGCAAGACACTCAGTGTAACAAACCGCTATTAAAGACACAAAAAAGGAATGAAATTGGACAGACCACCTGGCACCGACCTAGACACCGGAAACGACAACGGCAATCTCAGCCCTGTCGACCCTGCAAAGTCCTTATGAACAGCTGGGGGGCTAGTGCCAAAATTGGGAGAGCTGCCTCACAGACTAGTCAAGCAACAGCCTGACATAGTCATCCTCACAGAATCATACCTTACAGATAATGTCCCAGACACCACCATCACCATCCCTGGGTATGTCCTGTCTCAATGGCAGGACAGACCCAGCAGAGGTGGCGGCACAGTGGTATACAGTCAGGAGGGAGTTGCCCTGGGAGTCCTCAACATCAAATCTCGACCTCCTGAAGTCTCGTGGCATAAGATCAAACATGGGCAAGGAAACCTCCTGCTGATTACCATGTATCACCCTCCCTCAGCTGATGAATCAGTGCTCCTCCATGTTGAACACCACTTGGTGGAAACACTGAGGGTGGCAGGGGTGCAGAATGTACTCGAGGTTGGTGACTTCAATGTCTATCACTAAAAGTGGCTCGGTAGCACCACTATTGACCGAGCTGGCCGAGCCCTAAATGATACAGCTGCTAGACTGGGTCTGTGGCAGGTGGTGAGGGAACCAACATGAGTAAAAAACATACTTGACCTCATCCTCACCAACCTGCCTGCCGCAGAAGCATCTGTCCATGGCAGTATCGGTAGGGGTGACCATCACACAGTCGTTGTGGAGATGAAGTCCCACTTTCACATTGAGGATACCCCCCATCGTGTTGTGTGGCACTATCACCGTGGTAAATGGGATAGATTTCGAACAGATCTAGCAACTCAAGACTGGGCATCCACAGGGCTCTGTGGGCCATCAGCAGCAGCAGAATTGTACTAGAACACAATCTGTAACCTCATGGCCCGGCATATCCCCCACTCTAATATTGGCACCAAGCCAAGGGATCAACCCTGGTTCAATGAAGAGTGCAGGAGGGCCTGTCAGGAACAGCACCAGGCATACCTTAAAATGAGGTGTCAGCCTGGTGAAGCAATAACACAGGACTACTTGCCTGCCAGACAGCATAAACAGCGAGTGATAGTCAGGACTAAGCAATCCCGCAACCAATGGATCAGATCTAAGGTCTGTGGTCCTGCCACATCCAGTCATGAATGGTGGTGGACAATTAAACAACTCACTGGAGGAGGGGCCTACACAAATATCCCCATTCTCAATGATGGAGGAGCCCAGCACATCAGTGCAAAAGATAAGGCTGAAGCATTTGCAACAATCTTCAGCCAGAATTGCCGAGTGGATAATCCATCTCAGCCTCCTCTGGAGGTCCCCAGCATCACAGTAGCCAGTCTTCAGCCAATTTGATTTGCTCCATATGATATCAAGAAATGACTGAAGGCATTGGATACTCCAAAGGCTATGAGCCCTGACAATATTCCGGCAATGGTACTGAAGACTTGTGCTCCAGAACTAGCTGTGCCCCTAGCCAAGCTGTTCCAGTGCAGCTACAACACTGGCATCTATCCGGATATGTGGAAAATTGCCCAGGTATGTCCTGTGCACAAAAAACAGGACAAATCCAACCCAGCCAATTTCCACCCCATCAGTCTACTCTCCATCATCAGTAAAGTGATAGAAGGGAGCATCAACAGTGCTATCAAGTGGCAATTGCTTAACAATAACCTGCTCACTGATGCCCTGTTTGGGTTCTACCAGGGCCACTCAGCTCCTGACCTCTTTAAAGCCTTGGTCCAAACATGGACAAAAGAGCTGAACTCCTGAGGTGAGGTGAGAGTGACTGCCCTTGACATCAAGGCAGCATTTGACCGAGTATGGCATCAAGGAGCCCTAGCAAAACTGGAGTCAATGGGAATCGGGGGAAGCTCTCCACTGGTTGGAGTCATACCTAGCACAAAGGAAAATGGTTGTGGTTGTTGGAGGTCAGTCATCTCAGCTCCAGAACATCACTGTAGGAGTTCCTCAGGGTAGTGTCCTTGGCCCAGCCATCTTCAGCTGCTTCTATCATAAGGCCAGAAATGGGGATGTTCGCTGATGATTGCACAATGTTCAGCAATATTCATGACTCCTCAGATACTGAAGCTGCTCATGTCCAAATGCAGCAAGACCTGGAAATATCCAGCCTTGGGCTGAGAAGTGGCAAGTAGCATTCACACCACACAAGTGTCAGGCAATGACCATCTCTAACAAGAGAGAATCTAATCATTGCCTCTTGACATTCAATGGCATTTCCATCACTGAATCCCCCACTACCAACATCCTGGGGGTTACCATTGACCAGAAACTGAACTGGACTAGCCATATAAATACTGTGGCTACAAGAGCAGGTCAGAGGCTAGGAATCTTGTGAAAGTAACTCACCTCCTGACTCCCCAAAGCCTTTCTACCATCTACAAGGCACATGTCAGGAGTGTGATGGAATACTCCCCACTTACTTGGATGAGTGCAGCTCCCACAACATTCTAGAAGCTCGACACCATCCAGGACAAAGCAGTCCACTTGATTGGCACCACATCCGCAAACATTTACTCCCTCCACCACTGACGCACAGTAGCAGCAGTGTGTACCATCTACAAGATGCACTGCAGGAATTCACCAAGGCTCCTTCGACAGCACATTCCAAACCCATGACCGCTACCATCTAGAAGGACAAGGGCAGCAGATACCATGGGAACACCACCACCTGGAAGTTCCCCTCCAATTCACTCACCATCCAGGTTGTTTAAAACCAACAAACACCAACAGCATATATATCCTGGCGTGTATCGCTCCCCCTGATATAAGAAGAACGGTAGCCAGCAAGAAAGAGCGACTCGGTCAAATATCAGATGAGAGGTACCCTCTACATGGTCATACACCTACACCCAGCCGCCTAAAGTCAAGGAAGAGCTTCATGAACAGTGTTGTTCCATTACAATCAACCCCATCTGAAGCCCGCATTGCCTTGTGGAAAGACCGGCTCACCAGTCTCAAACAACCCCCAGCGATGGAAATTCTACCAGATGAAAGCCTTCCCCCTGGAGCAAATTGCAACTGGGCAACCTGGAAGTGCCTTAACAGACTTAGGACTGGTGTAGGTCGTTCAAAGGTGTCACTAAGCAAATGGGGATATACAATCAGCCCGACAACTTGTGAATGTGGAACTGAGCCACAGACTATGCAACATCTCCTGCAATGCCTATTGCTAAAGGAACCCTGCACTGTTGCAGATCTTGCCGAATTTAACAAGGCACAAAAATGGGTCCAGTTCTGGCTGGGCCATGTATAGGCTGTCCGTGGACACGATAAAGAAAGAAAGACCATCCTGACTTGGAAATATATCGCCGTTCCTTCACTGCCGCTGGGTCAAAATCCTGGAGCTCCCTCCTAACAGCACTGTAGCTGTACCTACACCGCAGGGACTGCAGCGGCTTGAGAAGGCAGCTCACCACCACCTTCTCAAGGACAACTAGGAATGGGCAATAAATGCTGGCCCAAGCCAGCGAAGCTCACATCCCAGGAATGAATGAAAAAAAGCTACATCTGGGAAGCGGCCGAGGGAGTCCAGGAGCCAGGTCCTTGACTCAAGCCCTGAAGCCACCTTCAAGGAAGAACCTGATGAGTCCTTAATTGAAGACCTTTCACAGCTCTCACCTACACCCTCCACCAGCACAGAGACACACACCTTGGTGGGGCATAATTTTAGAGTAGCCTCGGGGTCAAAACCTGGTGAGAGCATCGCACTGTCTGATCCACAACAGACAGCGGCAGGGACTTCACAGTTTCCCAGCACCCGGAGGATTGCTGGAGGACAGAAACCTGCTGAGTCTGAGTCAGACAAGGAGCCTCTGGGCTCAGTCACATCACAGTTGCTGGAGCTGCAAAGGCAAGCTCAGGAACATCAGGGAGGGGTGTCCGCTGCACTCCTCAGGTTGGAAGGCATAATGGAGGAGAACGTCTGCCTTCAGTCTGAGGTAATAGCAGCGGCATGCCAATGCACAGAGGTCAACACTGGTACGATGGTGGCTGCCATGGAGACCTTGGTCCAGGACATTGCTCCTTCGCGAACAGACCTCCATTGCTGGCACCATAGTTGGCCTCCAACAGTGTCAACA
The DNA here is from genome assembly GCF_017639515.1 of Carcharodon carcharias. NCBI lineage: Eukaryota > Metazoa > Chordata > Chondrichthyes > Lamniformes > Lamnidae > Carcharodon > Carcharodon carcharias. The sequence continues at coordinate 86,173,247 of NC_054485.1, forward strand.
AGAGAAGCGTGCAGGGCAGCTCAACCTCACCCCAGCTTCTCCTTCTCCCAAGGAGTCAACCAGGGGTCCTTAGGCAGCCAGAGGGAGGAGGACCAGCAGCTTGACACCCCGGGGCCATCCACCCAGGTGACTCTGGGAGTGCCCGGCCCATCCAAATCCCCTCTTCCTGTGATGCAAGGACCTCCAGCTCCACAGGCCAAGGAAGGTGCAGCTGGCCCACAGCAGGACACCCAGGGCAGGCCGGGGCCCTCCAGGTCTCGGCCATCCAGAGGACGCCCACCAAGGTCATCACAGACAGGACATCGCAGACAGCAGGCTGCCTCCAGCTCCGCTGTAGGGAGAGCACCAAGGCAGGGTTAGGAAGGTTAAGGAGATGTAGCTGTACAGCCTGGGCACCGGTGTTAACCACTTGTACACAATGTTCACTATTGCAAATTAACTCCCAAGAATGTCTCCCTGTCCATTGCTCCTTGTTCTGATGAGTAGTGTTCATGTCACTCAGATGTGAAACCTTTCTACACAAGATAAAGGCAGGTGTCTCAGTCCAGGGCCCCTTCCCTGTGCAGTGTGTAACCTTCAGACCAAAGTGATGGTCCAGCCTCACACTCACTGGACACTTTACCAATGTCTGCACTTTGATGTTTATTGTCATTGCTGCCAGAATGTTGTGAGGAGGTATCACAGAGTTCCATCATTCTCTCTGTGTGGTCTCAGCACCTTTTGAGGTGGGGCTGACCCCCCATCTCTTCAGCATCTGTGTCTGATGATGCTGTGCTCCTGAAGGGGTCGGGTGCTGAAGGCTGACAGAGGATCAGGTGCTTTTAAAGTTTCACGGCTGTGTCTCTATGATATGACCCTGATCACAAAGCACAAGTGAGCTGCCCTCAGCCAGACAGGAGTCAGACATTCTCAGAGGCTATGTCTGTGGAGAAGATCTGTGGAGTATCATCATTGCAAATCGTCATCATCCTCCGGCAATCTAGTGGCTATTAGGAGCTCTGCTGCGTCTCCATGACATGAGCACTGAGGGTATGTGCGCTGCCATTAGCCACACAGGGGTCAAATATTCACAGATGCAAGGTGAGGATGTCAGGGCTGTCCTCACTGCACCTCGTCATCATCCTCCACGAGTCTTGCGGTTATGAGGGCCTCCTGAGTGCGCCTGCCTCGTCTGGCCAGTACATTGCCAGCATCCTCACCTTCGAGGACCTCATCACCCTCATCCCCATCAACATCCTCCTCATCAGAGGAGATGTGCAGCTCCTCCATCTCCTCCTCAGCCAGGTCCTCCCCCTGTTGCAGTGCCAGTTTGTGTAACACGCAGCAAGTGACGATGATGCGTGACACCCTCGGTGGACTGTATTGCAGTGTTCCACCGGACCTGCCAACGCACCGGAACCTCATTTTCTATCGCTTGCTCCACCAAAGTCCGGGTCGTGGCATGAGCCTCATTATACCATCGCTCTGCTGCAGTCTGAGGCCGCTGCACGGGTATCATCAGCCACGGCCTATGTGAGTAGCCCTTGTCCTGAGGAGCCATCCCTGCAGCCTCTGTGAACCCTGGAAGATGTCAGGGATCATGGACCTGCTCAGGATACAGGAGTTGTGGACACTCCCTGGAAATTGTGCGCTGACGTGCAGGATGTGTTTGTGGCAGTCACACACCAGCTGAACATTCAGTGAGTGGAAGCCCTTGCGATTGGGTGTAGTAGACTGCTTGTTGCCATGGAGACCTAAATGACATGTTAGTGCAGTCGATGGCACCCTGCTCCTGTTGAAAACCAGAGATCTGGGCAAATCCCAGCGCTCTTGCTTCCTGGATTTCCTGATCCTGACCAAAGTGCACAAAATTTCTGTGCCTTCATGAAGATGACATCTGTGACCTCCTGGATAAACTTATGCATGAAAACTTGCGAGATTCTGCACAAATCACCTGTGGAGCCCTGGAAGGATCCACTGGAGTAAAAATTGAGTGTCACGGTCACTTTCACTGCCACTGACAGTAGATGCCCTCCATGTCCCCGTGGCGCTAGGTGGCACATGTGACTGACTAGTTCCCTAGACAAGTACAGCCTTCGGTGACACTGGGTCTCAGTCATCTGCAGGAATGATAGGGGCCGTCTATAGACCCTGAGTCTAGTGAGGCATCTACAAGGGACAGCTCGCTGTGGATCTTCAGCTGCATGCACAGCAGGTCCTGCTGCCCCTTCATCTTGAGGGAGGTGCCCTTCTCTTTGGCGAGCCAAGCACATCTGCCGCTCTCTTCTTCTTCTCTGCTCCCTGTAAGCCATGAGGCAGAGCGCTAAATCCCCAGGCTCCACGATCCTGATGTTCTCCTCCTGCAGAATCAAAGAGAGAGATGTGTAGGTTAGCATATGTATCTGAAGAACCTCTCTTGGTTAAATCGGAAGGCCCCTTCATGCATGCAGGAGAGTGCTGAACAACACTTGGATGGTCAGTGTGCTGTGTGCTTCATGGCTGTCCAAAGCCCTACGCATCTCCGCTCCAATCCACTTGACCGATTGGCAGCAGCTTCGCCCATTGGACTGCACACTGTGCTCTCAGCTCAGGCGCAGGCATTCTCCTAACCCGCACTGCAAGGCTGTTCTGTTAACTTGAACCATGGTAGGTACTGATCCAAGCCTTAATAAAGACATTGCAAGGGGCTGTGAGCACCTCCACCAGTGACTGCACCATGGCCAGCTTTAGCAAGGGGGTTGTACAACTTGCCCAGTCGGCCAATTGCTCTGTTGCCCCCTAAACCTACATTAATTTACAGTCTGAGACCGAGTGGTGAAAAGTTCTGGAGCAATTGGTGGCACCTTTGTGCTTTGGTGTTGCTCGACTGGGCAGGAAAGCGTCCGAGTCCCAACTCCAAGTGTGTCGATGGAGCTGCTGCTGAACACTCTCAGCTGCGGAAAAATGCTCACTTTTGACAAGCCTTTCCAAGTCCATCACCATTTCCCTCACCCCCCCCCTCTCCCCACTCCCCTGACATTCGCTCGTGTACTTCCTTCAGCCTGTGCTGCCTTGTTCCCCGGCCTGACCTGCACTTGCCCTGGCACCGCACTGAAAACCAACCGGGACAAAGCGACTCGCCTGTGACCCCCCCGCGAATGTTCGGTGCCTCTTCCTTGATGTCCTATGGGCGATGCTCATGAGCGCTGTGCAATGTTGTGTGCACTCACCGCCGAGTTCCCCTCGAATTTAGAGGCCATCAGGTGCACGCCTTTTAACGGTGGTTGTGAAGCTCGCTGTTCTGCAGTCACGCCGGCGTGGGCGGTAAATTTGACGTTGGGGGATGATTCCGGCGTGAGGGCACAATAATGAGATGTTAAAGTATTGACATTAGGTTCCTGACGTGCGGCAGTGGGAAACACGGCCCACAACTGACGGGCGGAATGGACAAGCTCAGACTGGTCTCACGGCGGCGTAACATTGATTTTTGGCCTCCCCGCCATATTGCCCCACCCCTCCTGCCATGACACCCGACGGCGTTGGGACCGAACAATTCCGTCCTGGGTGCCAGTTGCAGCTTTCAAGAGTCCCGTTGGTAGTTTGTCGTTGGGTAAGAGTCTCGAGGGATCTAGAGTAAAGGTGAGGAAATAGAAATGTGATTCAGATTATCCGTGATCACCTTTAATGGTGAAGCAGGCTCGAGGGGCTGAATGGCCTCCTCCTCTTCCGGTGGGTTCTGCCTCAGTTTCTCTCCCACTACATCTGAGTCATGGTCAATCTTTATATTTATTTTCAACAAACTCACAAACAGTTTGTGTTCAGCACCTGTCTGCTGCCAAGCGAGAGGTGTAAGGTCACACTGAGTATAATTAATTCCCTTTAACAGTGAGGAGAATCTTTAATTAACAAACTCATTAAAGCAACACTGACCTCTCCAGATTGGAGTTGTGTCAGTACGCACTGTGTCCAACAGACAATCTCCCCTTTAGCCATAGAAACAGAAACTAGAGAAATACAGAGCGGCTGGGTGACTTGGGATGAGTTGCTGTGTGAGTGAGTGATTAACATAATGAATGATGTGTTTATTACCTAATTTAAGGAGGGACATTGTACTTGTATTGGAAGCAGTTCAGAGAATGTTCACTGGACTGATTCCTGCATTAAGGGGTGTGTCTTACAAGGAAAGATTGAGCAATTTGGGCCAAAACTCATTCAAGACCATAAATCCATAAGACAGAGGAGCAGAAGTCGGCCATTTGGCCCATCAAGTCTGCTTCGCCATTCAATGAGATCATGGCTGATCTGATAATCCTCAACTCCACTTGAGGTGATCCTGTGGAAACAAGGAAGATCCGGGGGTTCGGGGGGGGTGGAGGGGGCGCTGGGGTTGGGTGTTGTGACAAGATGAGCTCTGAGAGTATGTTTCCCCTTGTGGGGGAGTCTAGAACTAGGGGGCACAGTTTCAAATACAGTTAAGACAGAAATGAGGAGGAATTTCTTCTCTCAGAGTGTTGTTAGTCTTTGGAATTCTCTACCCCAGAGAGCAGTGGAGGCTGAATCATTGAACATACTCAAGGCTGAGTTCAACAAATTTTGATCTACAAGGGAGTCAAGGATTATGAGGGACAGGCAGGAAAGTGGAGATAAACCACAATTAGATCAGCCATGAATGGCAATACAGACTAGAGGAGGTGAAAGGCCGACTCTTGCTCTTACTTCTTATGTTCTTAACAGTTACAATTTTCATTGATCCCAGTGATTTGGGATGAGTTGCTATGTGAGTGATTTACATAATGAATGATGTGTATATTAATAATTGGGATCCAGTTTTCATTAATCCCTGTGATTTGGGATGAGTTGCTGTGTGAGTGATTTACATAATGAATGATGTGTTTATTAATAACTGGCTTTCCAGTTTTCATTAATCCCGGTGATTTGGGATGAGTTGCTGTGTGAGTGATTTACATAATGAATGATGTGTTTATTAATAACTGGCTTTCCAGTCTTCATTAATCCCGGTGATTTGGAATGAGTTGCTGTGTGAGTGATTAACGTACTGAATGATGTGTTTATTAATAATTGGGTTTCCAGTCTTCATTAATCCCGGTGATTTGGGGTGAGCTGATGAGCTGTGATTCAGTTTGTGACACTTGCTCCCAGACTGGGAATGTGCAGGAAAATTGTAATTTCAATAATAGTCAGAGCTTGCACCTTCTCCCACTGATGATCAGGAGTCAGCGACTGGACACTTGCTTCAATTCCTGGGGAGACAAACTCGGGGACTGGGCCCTGTTCTGATTCAATCCCATCGACACAAGCCTCTTCCCAACTCGCCAGGAGCAGCTGCTTACAGATGTGTTCCTGCGTGGTGAAGGGATAGGCTGGTTTGTTTGTTCGCTGTGACTGGGGGAGCCTGTCTCCACCTGGTCTGCTGCGTAACTGGGAAGGAAAAGCTCAGGAGGTTCCCCTGGGGACAGTCAGGAGATTTGAGGGGACCTTTTACTGAAATATTAAAGATGAAGCCTACGTGGAACCTGCCCCATGATGGGGTGGAACAGGGTAAGGGGAGAAAGCGATAGGGAAGAGGTGAGAAGGGGGAGAATGGGGACAGGAAGATGTGAAGCAGTGTTTGTGAATTGCTCGCTGACCAAGCCAGGCAAGTGAGAGGAGTGGAAGAAAATCTTCTCGACATCTGTGTGTTGTTGGTTATAAAGTACAAGCCCAATAGTAACAGTGGGTTAGTCACCAGGGAGTCACTGTCGCAATGATGGAAACACTGATGACATTATATTGATGTTCCTGTCACAGGGCAGGATATGAACGAAGGGAAATATTCTTACTGTTCTTTTCAATCTTCTTCGTTACATGGCCCACTAATTACTGAGAGGGTCACGACCCCCAGGTGATAGGATTTACAGACTGGAACATAGAATTTGTCCTCCTGCCTGTGCCCTTTGAATTATGAACCCTTGGGGCAGTTTCCGACCTGCCCTGATTGCAGATGGTGTGTGACTTGGATGTTCCCATGTACTTGCTGCCCTGGTCTTTCTAGATGGTGGAGGGAGTGGTTTTGGGAGGTGCAGATGGAGGAGCCTTGGTGAGATGCTGTGGTGAATCCTGTAGGTGGGGCACACTGCAGCCATGGTGCACCAATAGTGGAGGGAGTGGTGCTTAAGGTGGGGAAGGAGTGGTGACTAAGTTGGGGGTTGGGGGAGGGGAGGGCGTGTTTAAGGTAGAGAAGGAGTGGGTGATGTAGATAGGGGAGGGGGTGGGTGTTTAAGGTGGGGGAGTGAGTGGGTGCTTAAGGTGGTGGAGGGAGTGGGTGTTTAAGGTGGGGGAGGGAATGGGTGTTTAAGGTGTGGGGGAGTGTGTGTTTAAGGTGGGGGAGGGAGTGGGTGTTTATGGTGGCAGAGTTAATGGGTGTTTAAGGTGGGGCAGGGAGTGTGTGTTTAAGGTGGCAGAGTTAGTGGGTGTTTAAGGTGGGGCAGGGAGTGTGTGTTTAAGGTGGGGGAGGGAGTGGGTGTTTATGGTGGCAGAGTTAATGGGTGTTTAAGGTGGGTTTAAGGTGGGGAGGAGAGGTGGTTAAGGTGGGGGAGGGAGAGGGTGGTTAAGGTGGCCGAGTTACTGGGTGCTTAAGGTGGGGGAGGGAGTGGGTGTTTATGGTGGCAGAGTTAATGGGTGTTTAAGGTGGGGCAGCGAGTGGGTGTTTAAGGTGGCAGAGTTAGTGGGTGTTTAAGGTGGGGGAGGGAGTGGGTGTTTAAGGTGGGGGAGGGGGTGGGTGTTTAAGGTGGGGGAGGGAGTGGGTGTTTAAAATGGGGGATGGGGTGTTTTAGATGGTGGGTGATGGGCTACTGATCAAACAGACTGTGCCAATGGACCTTTATCCTCACACCAGCTGTCCCACAGCCTTCCTGCTGGAGTGTAGCCCCTGTCTGATCTGTTCAGGCAAGGGATGGACAGTATGTCACCAGATCTCCGTTTGTTCCTTGTGAAACGTTCTTGTTCAAACAGGAGCAGCAGAAAGCTACCTTCAGGAGAGTAAGACAAGAGCTTCTTAATTCATTCTCAGGACGTGGGCATCACTGACAAAACTCTTCATTGTCTGTGAAGAGTTTTGGGACATCCTGAGGTGGTGAATGGTGCTCTAGATTCTTTCTTTTCTTTCTGTTGACCAATCCCAGCAATCAATCTCCACCAACGGGTCTCTAACAGGCCCAGACAGGAGGTGAGGGAAACCCCAGTGATGGAGATCTCTGGAAACAATCGGCCTAAGCTCACCCGTTCTTCCCAAACACTCACCACACGTCTCCAATTACTCAGACACAAACCCCACTTGCTATTTTCTGAGAGAAATCTCACTAATTTAAATTTGAATGAATCAACACTAAACAGCTTCCACCATCTCCGAAGGGAGCCTGTTCCATAGAGTGGCCGCTCTCTCAGTGAAATCTTCATTCCCTAGGTTAGTTTTGAATTCTCTCCCTTCAAGTGCAGGTCATGTCCTCTGGTTCCACTGTTCTGGACAAGGTGAGACAGCTGGTCATGGCCAACATCATCCAGTCCCTTCGAAATGTTTAAAACAGCAAATATGAACGTCAAAACCAGTGGAGAGCCTGGAGCACACACAAGGTCGAGGATGTTCAGCCTGACTAACACTGCGATCAGATCCAATCAAATCAAAACTACAGCATAAAACAATCAAACTGCCGCCGGGACAGGAGGGGAATTAACAGAGTGAGAATCTCTCGAGCAGTGAGAGAGACATTTGGAAATGTTCATCCAGCCCCCAGGACAGGGTTAATAGAAAATGCCCCCACTCTGCAAATGACCAAACAATCAATCCGAGGATAAGAAAAGTGAAATGATTGGAGATTCAAGTGGAAACAATTCCACCTTCATTAAAATTTAAACAGGAGACATGAGGATAAGATATAAATAATGAATAAACTGTTTGTCAAATGTTTGACCTTCAGATTAACAATCTACCGTCTGAGGATTTGTCCAAATCCTTTCATTGAAACTTCCAGTTGTGTTCCTACAATCACCAATTTCTGACACTGTTCAGGATTCAGATCTTGAGATCAGAACAGAGAGAGTTTGGGAGAAATAATTAACATGATTAGCTAAGAAAGCAAGGATTGTATTTCTATGGTAACTTACACGACCTCAGGACATCCCAGTCCAGCACTGATGAAGTAGCTTTGTTAAAGTCTAGTCACTGTGATAATGTATGAAACATTGCAGCCAATTTGTGCACAGCAAGATCCCACAATCAGAAATGAGATAACGATCAAATCACCTGTAATAGTAATCTTGATTGAGGAATAAATATTGGCCAGGGCATAAGGGAAAGCTCCCCTGCCCTTGGTTGAAATAATGCCATGGGTTCTTATACATCCAGGTGAGAGGGCAGATGGGACCTCTTTTTAAAATCCATCTGGAAAACAGCCCCTCCAACAGCGCAGCACTCACTCCATACCGACCCTCTGACAGTGCAGCTCTCCCTCAGTACTGACTCTGTGACAGTGAAGCAATCCCTCAGGACTGACCCTCTGACAGTGTAGATATCCCTCAATGCCGCCACTCTGACAGTGCAGCACTCTCTCAGTACTGACCCTCTGACAGTGCAGCACTCCCTTAGTACTGACCTTCTGACAGTGCAGCACTCTCTCAGTACTGACCCTCTGACAGTGCAGCACTCTCTCAGTACTGACTCTCTGACAGTGCAGCACTCCCTCAGTACTGACCCTCTGACAGTGCAGCACTCCCTCAGTACTGACCCTCTGACAGTGCAGCACTCCCTCAGTACTGACCCTCTGACAGTACAGCACTCCCTCAGTTTTGACCCTCTGACACTGCAGTACTCCCTCAATACTGCACTGGGTGTATTGGACTGGATTCTGGACTCGTTAAGTATCTGGTCTCAGTAAAGTTTGTTTTGCTTTGTTATGGACAAAGAAATAGACAAGTTGCAAAAAAACGTTTTGGATTGGGGGGAGAGTGGATTTCAGTAAAATAAGGCAGGATCTGGCCATGGTAGACTGGGAACAGCTACTTGTAAGGGAATCTACAGAAGAGAAGTGGAGGGTGTTCAAAAAGGAAATGGGGAGGGTACAGGCTCAACATGTTCCCTCAAGGGTGATAGGAAGGAATAATAAGCCCAGAGAACCATGGATGACCAGAGATATTCAGGATATGATGAGAAGGAAAAGAGGCTTTTAGCAGGTACAAGGGAAGCAAATCAGCGGAGGCATTAGTGGAGTACAGAAAGTGCAGGGTGGAGCTTAAGAAAGCAATTAGGAGAGCAAAGAGGGGATATGAGAAAGCTCTGGCTGGTAAAAGCAGGGAAAATCCCAAGATATTCCTTAAGTATATCAATGGGAAGAGGATAACCAGGGAAAGAATAGGGTCCATAAGGGACCAAGGGGGCAATCTATGGGTGGAGCCAGAGGACATTGCTAGAGAGTTGAATGAATACTTCACATCCGTCTTCACCCAAGAGAATGGGAATGAAGGTATCGAACTCGGGGAGAGAGACTGCGAGGTTCTTGAGCAAATTGATATAGGGAGAGACAAGGTATTGGAGGTGTTGTCAGGCTTAAAAGTGGACAAATCTCCAGGTCCAGATGACTTGTGTCCCAACTTGTGCTGAGGGAGGCAGTAGAGGAGATCGCAGGGGCTCTGACCCAAAGTTTTAACTCCTCTCTGGCCACAGGGGAGGTGCCAGAGGACTGGAGAACAGTTAATATGGTTCCGCTATTTAAGAAGGGTTGTAGAGATAAGCAAGGAAACTACAGACCAGTGAGTCTCACGTTAGTGGTAGGGAAACTATTGGAGAAAATTCTGAAGGAAAGAATCTACCTCCACTTGGAGAGGCAAGGTTTGATCAGGGATAGTCAGCATGGCTTTGTCAGAGGGAAGTCATGCCTAATAAATTTGATTGAATTTTTTGATGAGGGTAATGCAGTTGATATAGTTTATATGGATTTCAGCAAAGCCTTTGACAAGGCCCCACATGGGAGACTTATAAAGAAGGCAAATGCACATGGGATACAGGGTCATTTGATAAGGTGGATTCAAAATTGGCTTAGTTGTAGGAGACAGAGGGTGATGACAGAAGGATGCTTTAGTGACTGGAAGCCTGTGTCCAGTGGCGTACCACAGGGATCTGTGCTGGGTCCCCTATCATTTATCATTTATATAAATGATATAGATGACTATGTGGGCGGTTGGATTAGTAAGTTTGTGGATGACATAAAGATTGGCCGGGTGGTTAACAGTGAGGTTGAGTGTCTTGGGCTACAGGAAGATATAAATGGGATGGTCCAATGGACAGATAAGTGGCAGATGGAATTTAACCCTGAAAAGTGTGAGGTGGTGCACTTTGGAAGGAGTAATTTGACAAGGAAGTATTTCAATGAACGGCATGACACTAGGAAGTTCTGAGGAACAAAGGGACCTTGGTGTATGTGTCCATAGATCTCTGAAGGCGGAGGGGCATGTTAATGGGCTGGTGAGAAAGGCATATGGGACACTTGCCTTTATCAATCGAGGCATAGATTACAAAAGTAGGGAGGTCATGTTGGAGCTGTGTAGAACCTTGGTGAGGCCACAGCTGGAGTACTGTGTGCAGTTCTGGTTGCCACATTATAGGAAGGATGTGATTGCACTGGAGGGGGTGCAGAGGAGATTCACCAGGATGTTTCCTGGGATGAAACATTTAAGTTATGAAGAGGGGTTGGATCGACTTGGGTTGTTTTCGTTGGAGCAGAGAAGACTGAGGGGCGACCTGAACGAGGTGTGCAAGATTATGAGGGGCATGGACAGGGTGGATAGGGAACAGCTGTTCCCCTTAGTTGAAGGGTCAGTCACAAGGGGACATAAATTCAAGGTGAGGGGCAAGAGGTTTAGGGGAGAATGTGAGGAAAAACATTTTAACCTAGAGGGTGGTGACGGTCTGGAATGCACTGCCTGGGAGGGTGGGGAGGCGGGTTGCCTCACATCCTTTAAAAAGTACCTGGATGAATACTTGGCATGTCATAACATTCAAGGCTATGGGCCAAGTGATGGTAAATGGGATTAGGTAGGTAGGTCAGGTGTTTCTCACGTGTCGGTGCAGACTCGATGGGTCGAAGGGCCTCTTCTGCACTGTGTGATTCTGTGAAAATTGACCAAGGCCAGGATTTGACGGCCCCTCCTGCCCGGCAGTATATTACGCTCCTGCTGAACTGAAGGGAGGTTTAAGTGGCTGGCCGCAGCCTCCGGCATAGAGTCACGCCAAGGCAGGGCCGCAAAATCCTGGCCCCTGAAACTATCGAAACCCGACTGGCTCGCTGGAATCATTCAGGGCAGAAAACGTGCTGTCGTCACGCGATCTGGGTTTTGATGTGACTCCGGTCCCACACCAACATTGTTTGGCTCTTGACCACCCTCTGAAGTGGCCGAGCAAGATGCTCAGTTATATCAAACCCCTTCGCCCTGGTTCCAGAAGGAGGCCCAGACCCACCTCCTCGGGGTAACCCGGGGATTGGGAATACAAGCCGGGTTTTCCCGGGACAACAGCATCCTGAGGGTGGATTAAGTATACGGAACCGACTCCCATGTGCTCTTTGCCTCTGTCTGATAGACCCATTCCTGAGTAATCCTGCTCCCATCCACCTGGCATTGGGAAATGTGGGAATTTGGGATAATGAAGACCTATTTAATGAGGATCAGAGAATCTCACAATGAAATGAAATAATATTTAAACCATTTTCGATAAAATCCTGGCATTGAAACTGAAAGATTCATTTAATTCAACTAACGATGCTAATTCTGATTCACTGAGGTTTATGTCGACTAATTTATACAGTAAAGTCTTAAGAGGCAAAATTTGCTCTGCTGAGCTTTCTGTAAATCACAGTGAAATCCATAAACTACATTATCTCCTCATTGAATTCCTGTAATTATTTCATTTGGATCATTATCCCTGGGAGAAGCCATTGAATGTTTAATGAAGGTGATCTATTCATTGACCATGTGAGCCCTGAATCAGCAGGTAGGAGCCAAACTCCTACCAATTAGGCTGATTTCCCATTTATTGGACTGATGGATGGGTCATTGCTGGAATGAGGGAGTGCTGCACTGTCAGTGGGTCAGCACTGAGGGAGTGCTGCACTGTCAAAGGGGACAGTAGTGAGGGGGAAATAAACTGTCAGAGTGTCGGTTCTGAGGAAGTGCCACACTGTCAGAGGGGCAATACTGATGGAGTTCTGCACTGTCAGAGGGGGATTCCTGAGGGAGAGCTGCATTGTCAGAGGGACAGTGCTTTGGGAAAGCTGCACTGTCAGAGGGGGGGGTACTGAGGGAGTGCTGCACTGTCAGAGGATCAGAACTGAGGGAGTACTGCACTGTCAGAGGGTCAGTACTGAAGGTGTGTTGAACTGTTGAAGGGTCAGTACTAGGGCTGTATTGCTTTGTTAGAGAGTCAGTACTGAGTGTGTGCTGCACTGTCAGAGGGACAGTACCGAGGGAATGCTGAAATATCAGAGGATCAGAACTGAGTGAATGCTAACTGTCACAGACTCAGTAATAAGGGAGTGCTGAACTGTCAGAAGGTCAGTACTGAGTGAGTGCTGCACTGTCCAAGGGTCAGTATTGAGGGAGTGCAGCACTGTCAGAGGATCAGTACTGAGGGAGTGCTGCACTGTCAGAGGGTCAGTATTGAGGGAGTGCAGCACTGTCAGAGGGTCAGTATTGAGGGAGTGCTGCTGTTTCTGAGCGTCAGTGCTGCAGGAGCGTGGAAGTGTCAGATGGTCACTACTGAGGGAGTGCTGTACTGTCAGAAGGACGATATTGGGAGCCTTGTATTGTTGGGGGAACAATACAGAGAGAGTGCCGCATTATTGGAGGGACTGTTGTGTGGGAATGTTACACTGTCAGCTTTGCCAGGGACAGTTTTTGATATGAGACAGCAGACCGAGCCTCCGCCTACCTTCTTAGGTGGATGTAAAAAATCCCATGACTCTTTTGGAATAGAAGCAGGGAAGTTCTCCCCGGTGCCCTGGCCAATAATTCTCCCTCAACCTACATCACTAGAATAGATGATTTGATCATTATCACTTTGCTGTTTGTGGGATGGTGCTGTGCACACATTGACGGCTGAGTTTCCTACGTTACAATGACACATTAACTCCACCTTGGTCCAACCAGTGATTTATGAAGCGCTAACACCAATTCTTTGTTTTTGAAAAGAGAAAGAAAGTTTCTTCCAGCCAAGTTGAAGTCTGTACGTTACAGTAAACAAGGACCCCTACCCACCCACTCCCAACCACCACACCCACCCACCAAAAGCCTCAATTATATAAATCACTGTCAGAATATGCAATTCCCCAGTTTCCCCAGACTCACTGATCTTCATTGATTTTTGACTTCCCTACAAATCCAGGATCATTTCCCTCATGCTAAACCCAAGGTAAACCACATCCTCCGACATGTAACTCCCTCACCCTAATTAACCCCAATTAAAATTTAAATCATTCGCTCTCTCCCTGGATTCAATGCTGTAAATCTCAGTTAGTCTAGAATGCTGATAAAGACAGGTTCTGTTTCACTGCCCTCGCCACACTCTGACCCAATGTGGGGGGGATCAATACTGCTCTCGACGTTTCAACAACATCTCACTTAATGGGCCTTTCCTGAAACTTGCTGCTGTAATGAAGAGGAGAGCAGATCTCCAGTTAAACCCTGAGCCATGTTCCTGATGGAAAGCCACTGAGATTGTTTTCTTGGAAAGTTTACATTTAACAGAGTCGCCCCATTAAGAATTGTGTCAGTGGCAGCCATGGGTCAGTGAGTCACACGCTCGCCTCTGAGTTAGAAGGTCATGGGTTCAAGTCCCACGCCAGGAGATTGAGCACTTAATGTAGGCTGACAATCTGGTGCAGTACTGAGGGATTGCCATACTGTCGGATGGTCGGCACTGAGGAAGTGCAGCACTGTCAGAGGGTCAGTACTGAGGGAGTGCTGCACTGTCAGAGGGACAGTACTGAGGGAGTGCTGCACTGTCAGAGGGACAGTACTGAGGGAGTGCTACACTGTCAGAGGGACAGTACTGAGGGAGTGCTGTGCAATCAGAGGGTCAGCACTGAGGGAGTGCTGCACTGTCAGAGGGTCAGTACTGAGGGAGTGCTGCACTGTCAGAGGGACAGTACTGAGGGAGTGCTGTGCAATCAGAGGGTCAGCACTGAGGGAGTGCTGCACTGTCAGAGGGACAGTACTGAGGGAGTGCAGCACTGTCAGAGGGGCAGTAGTGAGGGAGTACTGCACTGTTGGAGGGACTGTAGTGAGGGAGGGCTGCATTGATGGAATGGCAGTACTGAGGTCATGCTGCTCTGTCTGCTGTACCTCATCTCTGATGAGATGTTAATACAAGTGACCAGTTGCCTACTTGGGCTGATATGAAAGATCCCAAGAACAATGGTGGAAGAATAACAGGGTTGAGTTTTCCCTGGTGTCCTAGGCAATGTCTATCCCTCAATCAACATCACAAAAGGAGATAAAGACAGGAAATGCTGCAAACATTTAGCAGGTCGGACAACAGTTGTGGAGAGAGAAGCAGAGCTCATGTTCCGGGTCAATGACCTTTCATCAGAATTGGGGAATGTTAGAAATGAAGTAGGTTTTAAACAAGTGGAAGGCGGTGGGGTGGAAAATGAACCAAAGGGCAGGTCTGTGCAAGCCTGGAGGACAGGTGAGATTAAGTGATGGAAGTGTTAGTCTTCCATGGCCAACGGAAGTGGTGATGGGGCAAGAGAGGGATCAAAGGCCTGAATTTTCAGGATGGGGGGCCTCGGCAGAAGGCGGGACTTCCACCCATCGCCAGGAGGTAGTCGCATCTTGGAGGCCATTCAGGTTGATCGGCAGCTCCCCAGGCACTCCAGTGGCCGGAAGAGGCAGTGCAGCTAGCTGCCTGGAACCGAGTGTCAGGGAAACGGGGGAGAGGTAGGTGGCAGGGGTCCCAGGGAGGGGAGGGTAGGGAAGGCCCTGGGGGTTGGTGATGGGGACAATCAGGGTCTCGGAGGATAGGTTGGGGTTGGGTTGGGGGTGGTGGGGGGGGCTGTTGAGGGAGGTCCAGTGGTCACCAGGTCCTAAAGGGAGAGCACCTCCCAGTCAGAAGGGGGTTTCTGATGGAGGCACACACACACACACCCCAACAGATTCCCGCCCAAGGTCGAATTCTGTTCATTCTCGGGACACCCCCCAACACCCACCCCCCCCCGCCCCCCCAGCCCCCACCCACCAAAGGTCTGTCATCCGCCCGCCAGCCTAAAAATTGAGGCTGGGCGGGGAAAAGCCCTTAAGCGGCCTCTGAGTGTGCATTTAAGGGCCTTAACTGGGGCCAGGGTGGCCTTCCTGTCCAAGGCCCTGTATAATCGCGACCAGGGTGGGGCCTGGTGGGAACCTGGGAACCCCGCCTGTGCAATTTCACAATCCCGCCAGGTGAGTGGGTGGTGGTCAGGGAGAGTAAAACTCTGGCCAAAGAAACAAAAAATGTCCCCAGAACAGACGTGTCACCACCCGAAAGCCAAAAAAAAACACACAAGGGAAAACCTGAATTACGCAAAGAAAAGTGAACAGAAGGGGGACAGAGCTTACGGTCTGACCCGCTGAATATTTGCAGCAGTTCCCGTCTTTATTTCAGATCTCCAGTATCCCGAGTATTTTGATCTTGTATCATGTGATTCTATACTGAGGACAGGTTGTCTAGACTAGACTTGTATTCGCTCGAGTGTGGAAGATGAAGGGATGATTTAATCGTGGTGTTTAAGATGATGGAAGGAGGGGATAGGGTAGATAGAGGGAAACTATTTCATTTGGTGGGTAAAGGTGTGTGGGGTGAGGACAGGCAGGTCGAGGACAAGGAGGCCGAGACTGAAAAGAAAAGACTTGCATTCCTATAACGCCTTTCACCACCTCAGGACTCCCTAAACTGGCTGAGAGCCAGAAAAATCCTATTCAAGTGTCGGTCACTGCTGTCAATGTCAGAAACATGGCTGCCAATTTGTGCACAGTAAGCTCCCACAAATGGCAATATGATGATGAGCAGATGATCTGTCTTTTTCAGTGATGCCCAAGTGATAAATAATGACAGGTTCACTGGGGAGAACTCCCCTGCTGTGGGATCCTTTACGTTCGTCCGAGAAAACAGGCGGGGGCCTCGGTTTAACATTTTATCTAAAAGACAGCACCACTGACAGTGCAGCACTCCCCCAGAGGCGAGATGAGTGGAAATGTTTTTACGCAGTGAGTTGTTGTAATCTGGAAGGCGATGCCAGAAAGTGTGGTGGAAGCAGATTCACTATTAACTTTCAAAATGGAATTGGATAACTACTGGAAGGGGAATATTTACAGGGCCTTGGGGAAAGAGCAGGAGAGTGGGTGTTGATGAATGACTTCTTCACAGAGCCAGCACAAACTCGACGGGCTGAATAGCCTCCTGCTGTGCCACAGTGATTCTATGGAGTGCTTCTCTTGTTAACATCCCTCAAATTAGTTGAATGTTGTAGCCTCTTTCGAGCTATCATTTACTGATCCCCTGGGCAGAGCTTTCCATGCCCATTGGTGTCGGGGGTCATGGCAGGCATGAGCGGGTGATATGGCGGGAAGGCCAAGAATGGGTTTCAGGCTGTTGTGCAACCAGTTTGCGATCGTCCACTCTGCCCGTCAATGGAGGGCCGCATTTACTGCTGCTGCATTTTAATACATCTGCATCTCATTATAAGCCCAGCTCGCCGGAATCATCGCACCACCACCCCCAACCCCCCCCGGCCCCCGCCCCACGCTGGGTGATCCGAGCATGTCGGTGTGATTGCACATTGACACGTTTCACAACTGGACATTAGCAACATGCCCCTGGTGAGCTGCACTTCACTCGGGACTTCGAGGGTTGTTTGCCTACCTTGCTTCGGGCAGCACTCGCAGTCATCAGCTCCAGGCTTCACAGACAGCACCACATCACTTTTACGGGCAGGTCCCTACAGACCAGCTGTAAAGCGGGGGTGGCTTTTCAACAACTGCAGGGCTAGGGCTTATTTGGGGGAGGGGGAGAAGTGGCCTCAGGCAAGGGAAGAGGCTGCAGAGCGAGGGCTGTACAGAGGAAGGGGGGATATCCCAGGGTGTGTGTGGGGGGGCACATGTTGATCTGTGCAAGTGGCCTCAGGATGGTGAGGGCTGAGGAGGGAGTCTCCAGAGGAGATGAGGCCAGATGGAGATGTGAGGGTGTGTGTGTGAGAGAGTGACTGGTGATGTCCCTTGAGCTGGCGGTGAGTGAGATGCCAGTGAATGTGTGATGGGCTTGTGAGTGTGTGAGTTTAGAGTGATGAGATGGCTGTCTTACCCTGGCTGCACAGATGAGATCATTCATCCTCTTTCTGCTCTGGATGGCCAGCCTCTTGTGTACAGCATTGGCACGGACCACCTCTGCCACCGCCTCCCATGTCGGAGTGGTGAGATTGCTGGACCTCCTGCGGCCAGAGCGGGGGTGGAGGACATCACGGGGGGGCCTCCAAAAGGTATTTCAGTGACGGGTGACTGAAATCTTCTTGGCTTTCAGGGCCATGTCTTCACTGGAGCAGCCCTGGGCTGCAAACATTGAGAATAGTGTGTGCGGCTGCGGTTTAGATATGACGCTTAGAGTGAGGAAACGGTGAGGTAATGGCAGGGCGGGAGATTCAGAGGCTGCCCACCAGCGAGACAGCGTGGTTCCTGTGGCTGCATAATTAATGAGGAGGGAAATGAAGGCTATGGTGTGAAAAGCCGCCATTATGGCAGGTGGGTAAAACAGCTTTGTTTAAGCCCGCCACCGCACTTACTGCAAAACTGGGACGATTCTGCCCTCTGAGTCTCTGGACCAAAGAATAACCTTTCCCCACTCAGCCCAGCATGTTTCTGTGGTCCAATCAGACGAGTTGAATTTCCTCAGGATGGGGGAGGGGTGGTCACAGAGTAAAAGCCATTCAGTGAAAGATGAAGAGACTCGATGGAGACTCCCACCGGGGGGAATAGGATCTCTTTTAGATATAATAGAAACAGAACAACTGGAGGGAATTAGACTTTGAGAAAATGATTGCCGAGGACTCGCACACACTGTGATAACTAATAGGGGGACTCACAGAGACAGACGTTGGGTATTGGATAGTGCGGGGGTGAAGGTGGGGGGGGGATGGTAGTGGGGGGCGGCGGGCGAGGGGGTAGTGTTGGGCGGGGTGTAACTTTCAGACAGGGGAACCCCGGGTATCAGAGGAAACAGTGATGGATGTGACCCGACAACCTTCAGGCTTTTACCTCCCAATTAAACGTGGAATCACCTCCTTCCCAATTTAACTCACCTTCTTTCCTCAAACACATTCCTGTCAGGCTCCAGGGGCTTCGGATCCTCAATAAGACCACACCCCAGATCTCACAGCTCAGCGACAGCACAGTGCAGCTTAGGGAACATGTCAAACAACACCGAGAGAAAGCTTTGTCCCAGCCTTCCCTTCGAATAAAGAGTCAAATAACCCCGCCAGCGGCAGCGTCAGCCTAGGATCAGAGAACGATATGGCGCAGGCGGAGGCCATTCAGCCCATCGTGCCCGTGCCAGCTCTGTGAAAGAGGCTGCCCCGCTATTCCCACTCCACCACCAACCCCCCCACCCCCGAGCCGCCGCTTTTCAGCTGCTGGTCCAAGAGTGGTCAACCAATGGGGGGAATGGGGTCATTCCCACTCCACTGATGAACAGGAGAGGTCATGGGTCTGTGATCTGGGGTGTGGTCTTGTTGAGGATCCAAAGCCCCTGGAGCCCGACAGGAGTGAGTTTGAGGAGAGAAGGTGAGTTAAATCGGGAAGGAGGTGATTCCACGTTTAATTGGGAGGTAAAAGCCTGAAGGTGGTGGAGTCAATCTACATACTTGGTCGTCCTATCAATAATGCACACAATTCATCTCCCTAAAATTCACTGTTCACACTTTAAACAGGCCAGGATACACAGAAAGAGAGAGGAATTTGCCACTCTGTCTAACAGCCTGTTACATGACTCCTGTTGTGTAAAATGTGGACCACAGTAACACAGCCCCTCTCACTCTGTTAGTCAATGGACACTGCCATTCCCCTCCTAGCCTGTCCCAGGTATAGAATCCTCAGGGATATCTCTCCCAATGATGTCCTGTACGTACAGGTCAGATATTCTCAGCATCACCTCCAACACTCCATCATTTCATAACCAGAGTGAGTTTTACAAACCGAATTGGACCTCTTTCTTAACATCTTCCACCAGCTGCCCCAGTTTTGATTTGAGATCCTGGGGAAAGCCTTGGGGTGAATCCTGGCCCCAGGTCGGGGAGAACTGCTCGTTGTTGCTAAAAATTCATCTGTTGGCGTCTTGGATATAGCGAGAATAATTAAACAGGAAATGGGATCTTAGCAAAGCTATCATTCACATCGATGGGGATTCATTTGTGAGCTGGTGACCGGGAGCAGGATTTAACCTGCACTGAGCTGGTGGAGTCCATGAAATGCTAGTGGAGGGGTTGCTGGTGGAGGGGTTACTTGTCACTGGTGGGGGTGCAGCAACTTTAATCGCTCCACCATTGGTGACTGTGCCTTCAGCTGCCTGGGCTGTAAGCTCTGGAATTCCCTCCCTAAACCTCTCCATCTCTCTACCTCTAAGACAGTCCTTAAAACCAAAATCTTTGACAAATCTTTGGCCATCTGCCCTAATATCTCCTCAAGTGGCTCTATGTCAAATTATGTTTGTTTTAAGCTCATGTGAAGCAACTTGGGATGTTTTGCTGAAAAAAGGGACACGTCAAAGCTTTTCATCTTGCACTCATCAGGACACTTTGAAAGGATAGCAATATAAGGGGAATTCAACAATTTATAATGCTGATTGATTGGCAGTTAGCTGTCAGTCACCATCACTGGTGCATTCTCCATAGCAATGCCACTTGCCAACCGATCAGCACTCTCTTCACACACAGTATAAATTGTTTTTTTCCCATTAAACAGGTATCCATGTGAGTGTCCTGATAAGTGCAAGACAAAAAGCTTAGACATGTCTCTTTTTTCAGCAATACTCAAGTTCTGTGCTACCTAACGACTATTGGGGTGTTTTGTTAAAGGCCAAATAAATGCAAGTTCTTGTTGTTAACATCCTATATTAAACAAAGGTAATTGTTGAAAAGCTTGGGATCTTGTGGCTGAAAGTTCTCAGCTTCCCCTTGGAAACGAGGAACCTTTGAGGTTGTCGGTTGGAAGGTTTTTCCCCACGGGGACAAACAGAAAGAGTTTACTCATTTGGCTGCGAGACTTTGACAGGAGCTAAAGGTTTGAGGAGAGGCTTGTCATTCCAGCGAGGAAGCGAGCTCAATCCATCGATTGTGCTCCCAGATGGAATACAGAGATACAATTTCACTTGAGATTTTCCGGATCTCTCCGGAACTTTCACTTCATCCACGGCCTCGAGGGCTGGAGAATAAACAATGGTTAAATCCCCATCTAATCTGTCATGTTCCCGAGGAAGTCTGTCTTGGAAAGAAACAACTCAGGGCAAAGGGGGAGGGGGAAGGGGGAGATGGCAGAAGGGAAGTTAACAAGAGGGGGGCTAAGGGAAGGAAGAGGGATCTGGGATCTGGGAGTGCAAGGGAAGAGGGAGGTGGAGATTTGGGAAAGGAAGAAAGAGGAGGTTAGGGATGGAAGAGGGAGCGAATGAAGGTGTGAAGGTGGGGAGGGAGAGGGAGGGAGGGTGAAATTAGAAAGGGTGGGGAAGGAAGAGAGGGGGGAGGGAGAAGAGAAGGAGAGCGGAAGAGTAAGGAGAGATGTGAGTCTAAAGGAGGGAAGGGGAGTGTGGGTGAGGTGGGGACAGGAAGGGAGGATAAAGGACTGGGCTGAAAGGGAAGTGAGGAGAAGGGAGGTGAGGGGAGCAGAGGAAGAGGGGAATGTTTCTTTCTAGACAGGGGGATTTGGAAATTGTCTAATTTCCCAAAGTATGTTGCTCGAGTCCATAGTTTCTCAAAGCCATTACTCGCTATTTACAGCAGCTTTTTACACATTTGGACTGCTTTACGAGGCCCAAACTTCTCCTCCTTCCAGATCTCTTTATTTCTCAGTCATGTGATCTGATGTCGTTATTACATCGGCATCAAGTATGCTTCTGATGTGAAACCTTTACTCTACATCTCGCCTCACGCCTTTAACCCAGTCATATTTACACCCCCGAACAGGGAGTGGGACAGGGTAAGGTGTTACTGAGGGGCGGCGGTGATGTTACTGATGAACAACAAAACATTTGGGAATAACATCCCAGATTATCTTGTTAAACGGGAGCTGAATTATTCCCCCAAGACATTAATTTACAGAGTTCCACAGGCTGAGGGATCCGATATGTAAATGTTTTCAAGCTTGAAGAAGAGGGAATGAGGAGGGGGGACATAGGGAAGAGAAAGGAGGAGGAGAGGGAAGAGGAGGAACATAAGAACATATGAAATAGGAACAGGAGTAGACCATTCAGGCCCTCGAGCCTGCTCCGCCATTCAATAAGATCATGGTTGATCTTCTTGTGTTTCAATTTCCACATTCCCATCTAACCCCGATAACCTTTGATCCCCTTGCCTAACAAGAATCTATCTACATCTGCCTTAAAAATATTCAGTGACCCCACCTCCACAGCCTTCAGAGGCAGAGAGTTCCAAAGTCGCACAACCCTCTGAGAGAAAACATTTCTCCTCATCTCTGTCCTAATTTTAACACAGTGCCCCCTAGTTCTGGACTCACCCACAAGAGGAAACATCCTTTCGACATCCACCTTGTCAAGGCCATTCAGGACCTTGTACACTTCAATCAAATCACCCCTCACTCTTCTAAACTCCAGTGGAAACAAGCCCAGTCTGTCCAACCTTTCCTCATAAGACAACCCACTCATTCCAAGTACCATTCTCGTAAGCCTCCTTTGGACTGCCTCAAATGAGCATGCGGGGAGGGACACAGAGGAGGATATCGAAATGGTTTTACTCAGTGCTGGGGGAGGGGAGAGGAGGAGGACAGGGGGGGGTATCTGAATGGTTTTACTCAGTGCTGGGGGAGGGGAGATGAGGAGGAGGGGGGTATCTAAATGGTTTTATTCAGGGCTGGGGGAGGGGACCAGACTCTGAGCTGATGAATTGTCGGCCACACAGGGCTCTCGGGAGATGGAGACATGAATCCACCGTCCGCTCACCCCTTCAGAGAATGCCCCCCAGTCCCCTCGTGTCTTGTGTCTGAATTATTTCAGGATTATTTCCCCCCTCCTCCCCTCCTGGGGTCATTTTTCTTTCCTCGTTGCCTTCAGCCGAGAAGCAAAACTGTCGATTGAGATGCAAAGCCCAGGGGGTGACGTTTAATCTCCTCACTGTTTGAAAAATGGTCGGAACATGAATTTTCCATGAACTGTCCCTCAGATAACCTTGAAAACTGCTGTCATTGAGAAGAGACATTCTCTGATCCTGGCAGCAATAAAGAGGGAGAAATATACAGGCTGATAAGATGCTACAAAAAGCCCAGACCATTGCAGTTCAGGCTGGTGAGCAGGAATCTTAACTCATTGCAATTTCAACAGAGAAAGAAGATTTCAGAATCCAACAAACATAAGAGGAAAACTTTCAATGTTTACCATCACTGGGACTAATATTGACTCCCGGCTCTGCTCCTCGATGGTGTTGTTGGGCAGAGAGTTTGTGTAAATCTCCTGGGTCTGTTACTGGATTAACAATCCCAGAGAACGTGAGTTCACATCCCCAACCGAGCAGCTCGAGAATTTAGAATTCAGGTTAAAAACACTGGAAATAAAAATCTGGCCTCTGTAAAAGTGACCATGAAATTGTCGGAGTGTTGTAAAAACCCAACTGCTTAACTGATGCCCTTGAGGGAAGGAAATCTGCCACTCTCACCCCGACTGGGCCTATGCGTGACCCCAGTCCCATGTTAGCGTGGTTCAGAGGAGGTTTATGAGATTGATAACTAGGATGAGTGGGTTGTCTTATGAGGCTAGGTTGGACTTGTTTCCACTGGAGTTTAGAAGAATGAGGGGTGATTTGATTGAAGTGGACAAGATCCTGAACGGCCTTGACAGGGTGGACGTGGAAAGGATGTTTCCTCTTGTGGATGAGTCCAGAACTAGGGGGCATTGTGTTAAAATTAAGGGTCAACCTTTTAGGACAGAGATGAGGAGAATTTTTTTTCTCTCAGAGGGTTGTGCGACTTTGGAACTCTCTGCTTCAGATGGCTTTGAAGGCGGGGCCATTGAATATTTTTAAGTTGG